>NC_141701.1:127502896-128702896 GCF_971803275.1 Cyanistes caeruleus
AGGAAGGAAGGAAGGAAGGAAGGAAGGAAGGAAGGAAGGAAGGAAGGAAGGAGGAAGGAAGGAAGGAAGGAAGGAAGGAAGGAAGGAAGGAAGGAAGGAAGGAAGGAAGGAAGGAAGGAAGGAAGGAAGGAAGGAAGGAAGGAAGGAAGGAAGGAAGGAAGGAAGGAAGGAAGGAAGGAAGGAAGGAAGGAAGGAAGGAAGGAAGGAAGGAAGGAAGGAAGGAAGGAAGGAAGGAAGGAAGGAAGGAAGGAAGGAAGGAAGGAAGGAAGGAAGGAAGGAAGGAAGGAAGGAAGGAAGGAAGGAAGGAAGGAAGGAAGGAAGGAAGGAAGGAAGGAAGGAAGGAAGGAAGGAAGGAAGGAAGGAAGGAAGGAAGGAAGGAAGGAAGGAAGGAAGGAAGGAAGGAAGGAAGGAAGGAAGGAAGGTGTTCAAAACTGAGCAGACTGAACCCACCTCCTTGTTTATATTAGCTGTGCTACATCAAGAAAAATACAAGCTCTTATGCTGGCCCTGTCAGTTACACCTTTCTAATTAGATTGCCAAGGACATCTGTGCTAGATTTTTACCAGATTCCGACCTGTTTTTATTTGGAGGCAGTGGAAGAAACAAGGTCTTCTCCAAAACTGCTTTACAAACTGGATTCATTGGTGGTTTCCTGGTGGTTTTCTGGTGGCAGTGACCGTAATTCCAGTGCCCTCAGCAGGGAACTGAGTCTCTTCTCGCTCTAATTTTAGCACATAGTATTACTGCTTTTCTTCCTGTTTTTCTCATCACTTTCCCTGTCTCTAGCTTCATTACTGACGAGAAATAATTTAGCAGAGTTAATAAAGTCATTTTTCAACACAAGCACTGGTGAACCTTAAAAGTAATATTACTGGTCCCTTTGAAATTGTACAAGCATAGCCAATGGAGACTAACAGCCATAGCAGCCACTCACTCTTTGCTACTTCACCAGAGAGAAATATGGTCCTGACTTTAATTTTGTTAATGGGAGACTAAGAAACTGTATTTCCACCAGCCTGACAATCCTCATTTGAGTTTTTGTGTGTCATAACACTGACTTTTGTAAGTCACTTGAAACTATGCACAGAGGTATTTTGAAAATATTGTAAAAACAGACTTAAATTAGCTCAATACTCTGCAGAGCTGTTCAGTGCTAAATCAAGCTGCTACAGGAGAGATGTGCCTTTTTTAGTTTGATTTTTGCACAGTCAGTCACAGCAGAGGTATAGTGTTTCAGAGCAGAAGCTGTTGGAAAGTCTCATGCAGCACTGCCAGAGCTCTGCTTGGTCTGAATCAAATCTCCTGGCAGCTCCAGCACCTCTGACTGGTCCTGTCCATCTCCAGATAGAGTTTAGGCTCTGTTTGAGGTAAAACCCTAGCCCCCATCCTGCAGGCTTGGTTGGGATTGCCTCTGAGAAGCCTGCCTCTGGTCTCCTTTTACAAGAGATTGTCTCTGGAAACCTCCAAGTTTCTCCCCCTGTCCCACTTGGCTGGGTATGACTGCCCACGGGCTCTCATATTCCCAGTCCCAAGTGCAGCAGGTCCTAGGAAGGACAGGGCTCCTTGCCATGGAGGTGTCATGGGCTGAGCATCTCTGCAAGGTCATTGATCTCCTTTCTCCTACTCCAGGGAAAAGCAGCAACCAACACAGATGACTGTGCAGACTTCCCAGTGCAACTGAAGCCTCCAAACCCCTTACATGTTCTGCAAATCCCACAGAGGGATGAACAGCTGTCAGCGAGTGGCACAGCTGAGATAATTTCTCCAGTGTCCTTGACTTCTATTTCTCATGGGAGTGCTGTCATCAGTGCAAAAATATACAGCACTTTTGAGCATTGAGAGACATGTCCTACAGGTACTAACTAGCTAAGGCAGCCCACTTTCCTGGCTAAAGCTGGAAGTCAATGTGTCTAGGGGAAAGCACAACACTTAATCATCCACTTCGGGTGAAAATTTAGAGTGTGAAAATCTTGCCAAATTGGATCAATTATTTTATTGGCTGAAATAAGTAATTATGAAGCTTTCTGGGCATACAATTAGCTCTTTCTGTTTCCTTTTCCAAGCATTGCAAAGCTTTTAGGAGAAAGAGCAACCAAATATAAAATGATTCAAGAGAAAATGATCCAAAGATCACGGGGCAATTTATATACTTTAATGTTATCTCTGCTGCAAGAAACATGGCAGGTTCCACATTTTAATTTTGAGGAATCAAAATGAATGCTTTTAAGAATTGCCTTTTATGCTAAGTGAAAGTAAAAGCAATGACTGAATGTAACAAGGGTAAAGCATCTTCCCAATGTCTGAGATGGATTGGGGGTTAGAAGATGACCCTTAGCTACTTTTTCTGATGGTCTTTGTTCTGTAATAATCAGATTTAGAAAAACTTATCTAAGGCACTTGAAAGTAATTCCACTATATGCAAGACATGTCAGGGAACAGAAGTGATGAGATTTATGGACAGTCAAAGAAAGGAGTAATACTTCAGAAAAATTAAAATGGGTCCTTCCTACCATCCTTCAGCAACAGAAGGTATAGTAATAAGGGATTAGACTTGCAATTCTTCCTAGCTTTTTACAGTTTTAGGAGACACAGTGGGTACATTACATTGCACAACCTCCATTAACCCTCACAAATTTATAGATTCAGGCTGTGATGGGCCTAGGCAGGGAGTGGGAAACAGGACAGAACTCACAAATGAGGATCCTTTACCTTGGGACAGATTTTGTTTTGTTCTTCTGTGAGAAAGGGAGCATGTCCAGGAGCTGCATCTCTCTTTTTGATGGGACAGCACAAGCTGTTTGCTCTCTCCACATGCAGCCTCCTGCCCTCTAACACTGCAGAACTGTGGTGTGGCTGAAGGGAGGCCAGGCTGTGCAGGGGAGAGCACAGTGGGCAGCAGCTCTGTCTGACGCATCTAATGCCTTAATTCGCAATCACTGCAATAGGTGATGCCCCAGGCCTGGTGCAATCTGACAACCTGCTTCCTACTCTATTCTGCACTTCTTTGTAGATTAAACCCATCAAGGGACAGTCATGCCTATTTGAACCAAAAAAGAAAAAGAAAAGGATATGTGAAGATCTGGCCACTGTGAATCCGGAGAGGTCCTTGGTTTCATCATCATCATCATCCACATTGCTTCCTACTGGCTCATTGAGGCAGAAGCCAGAGAGGGGTTGCTGGTGGTCAAAGTCAGGAGTACTTGAACTGGAATAAAACAAACCACTCATATAGCTCAAAAATTTATGAAACCCCACTAAAGATTACAGAAATCGTTTGCTTTTAGTGTCTTAAATACACATTGCTAATGCATGCAGTAAAATTCCCCATGGGAAACCTAAGTGATGTCAAGTATTATATGCAAAGCAACCAATTTCTTGCACATTTAATCCATACAATAAAATGAATATTGCTTTAAGATTGGAATGACATAGGAGATATTAATTCATATTTATGTTAAATTATTTTCATCATGTTTACAAAGTTATGTGAAACAAATTTTCTGAAAGCACTAACAACTTCTCTGTACAGTGAAGATTTGTTGTCGTTCTGATTTGGAACAGCGATAAAGAACGACATAGACTCTCAAGGGAGTCACAACAGGAGAATCTCTAGTTTATTGCTCTAGGCTTGTCTTATAGACAGATACATGGAAAAGTACAGAAAGGAAACTCTTATTGGTTAGCAAAGTGCTACATCACCATCATTGGTCAGTGGGGCTCACCACCCCCCTGACTTTCTCCTGCAAGGAAAACAAGAGGACAGACAAACAGCACCTGGCAGTTGTTTTCTGTCTCTGAGGATTGTTTTGAAATCCTCCTATGAATTTCCCAGGCTAGCTTCTCAGGCAGGACTGAGAGGCCATGGGCCTGCAGCCTGCTCCAAAGCTAGCATCTATAATTTGTAATGTACTAAATAATTTGAATTATTTTACATTCAGAAAGCAGAAGGGGTTTGAAAAAAATGTATTCAGTTATGTTTCAACAATGGTGCTGGTGTGGTGGGTAATTGCTCATGGGAATAGTCCTGCTAAGTTTGACAGGATTGGTCATGAGAATATGGTTACTAGTCAGAGTCTAAATGAGAAGAGGCCAGGACCATCATGATTTGGCAAGGACACAGCAGCTCCTCAGTGTCTCAAAGAAGAAACTAAAGCAAATCTCTTCATTTGGACCGACATGGATGAAGATCAGCCTCTGTACTATCACCTCAGTGCAATGAGGTGATAAAAAGAATGGTAGCATTGACTTTTGGGCCACCTAATATAAAACATGTGGCTGTTAGTTGAAAAAATGTAGGAAGTGTATGCATAGTGATCTTTGGTAACTCACTCCGTGCTCTATCTATTAAATATCTGTGACTGTTTTTCTTCAGAAAGAACATACATCAGCCTGTGCTGCCTTCTTAGGAATGGAAGAAACAGTTACAAAACTTCTGTTTTCGAAGAAATTTCTGAAAAGTCAGAAAAACCTGTTCTTCTCTACAGAAGCAGCTTTGTATTATCTTCTTTTGCTTTCAGTTTTTCCCCAATTTCATACAGAACAGAAAGGATATCCTTGTGACAAAGAAACTCTGCTCCAGAATAGATTAGTTGAACATGAAATCAGCTGATCTTATCTCTATCAGCCAGTCTGATTTCATCTGGATATAATCTTTCAGCCTTGCTTCAGTACCATTGTATCTGAGTTGAAGGAGACAGCTCAAAACACAAATCCTTTGCATTCCCTTGGCTCAGAGATGTTGTTGATTCCTCTGTGAGGGAGAGCAATCCTGGTCCCTGCTTTCTGCTCACTGACAGAGTCACTCTTCATGGGGAGGTTCACTTGATATCTTCCTTATGTGGACACTTTCTCATGTCAAATATGAGAGATGCCCAGAACAGGCTCCAGCTGAACCCTGCACATCACTGCTGTTGGTACTTCAGGGCAGAGTGACCGCGGGATTGCAGAACAGCCCAGGCAGACTCACAGGAACTGTTACCCAGAAAATTAAACACCAAACTGCTTTTATCTGTCTGGGCATCTTCTACACAAAAGCATTGCAGCATGGATGAAGGGTGATGATCCAACAACAATCTCTGAGCTCTCAGTTTTCAAACCATTTACCAATTGTAAGCTGTCTGATCAATTATCCAGTACACCAAGAATTTGCAGGGACACAAATATTACAGGATGATGAAGTACGCTGGCTTGGGGTTTTGCCTGTCTTTGGGTTTGCCTTCTGCTGCACAGAGGTGGGGAAAATTATCAATGATCTTGCATGGAAAAGAAGTGATTTCTCATAGTCCAGAGAATTCAAATTGAGCAGTGGCTCCATTTAATGGGTCAGTCTGGCCTTCTTACTACTGAATAGTAATAGCCTGTGCTAAGAATTAGAGAAATAAAAATAAATAGGAAGAAAAATCCATTTTGTGAGCAATTGCATCTGCCAAGATACTCTTTCTCATTTTTAGCTTTATCATTACACAAAAGATGTTTGTTTCAGTCTCTCCCTCTTTGGGCTGGGCTGCCTTCCTTCATGGATTTGGATGCTCAAAGTGAGAACAGTAATCCCCAGATAGCCAGAAGCATTGTTCAAGCTGGAGTTTCCAGAAAGGACAGAGGTAAGTGCAAAGTGTTAATGGGAGGTGCAGAGACAAGTCAGCCACAGCAGCACAGGCACAGCTAAAGCCAGCCAAACACAGCATTGTTTCTTGTCTAGCCAAAAGGATAGCTGTCCTTCCTGGAGTCCTGTTCTCCTATTGGCAGCCTGCATCTAAGCCTGCTTGAATTAGGGGCTAGATAGTTATAGGTAAACAAGGTTTGATTCAAGACTGGCTAGTTCATTTAATTCTAGAGATAAATGTTTTGGTTGGGAAATGAGGAACAGACAGGGCTGAGTGTTCTGCCTAAAGGCTCAGAATTTAAAATTACCTCTATATTGAGGTGTGACCTCACAATTCTAATTAATACCTACCCTCAGCCATCAGAGCTGAAGCCAAGCCCTAGCACAGTCATAATCCCCTCTTTATTTATCAAAATCTTTCTCTCATCCAACTTTTCTACCAGATATAACCAAAATCTTCTTGTTCCTATGGTGGCTGACACAGCCTGACTAGCATGCCAAACCCAGCTAGGAAGAGAGAGGATTTTATAGCGTGCTTCTCAGGTTGCCCCAAGATATCTGTTTCAGGTGTTTCAAATGGGAATGGAACAAGTCATTGCAGGACTTCCTCCAGTGCTAAGACTGAACCAAAACATGCACAGAGCAAACCAGTGAGGGAAACCAGTAAGGCTGTGCTAGGTCTGGCTGGGAGGGATTAACCTTCTTCATAGCAGCCTCTATGGTGCTGTGGGTCAGATCTGTGCCCAAAGGAATGTTAGTGTCACGCTGGTGTCCCGGCTATGGCCAAAGCAGTGCTTGCAAAGAGACTTTCTGTTTCTGACTCTGCCCCTCCAGTAAGTGGGCTGAGAGTGGGCAGGCAGCTGGGAAAAGACAAAGCCAGAATAGTGGATCTCAGGTGGCCAAAATGACATTCCAAACCATCTAAGGGATATTGGATACCCTATAATATCATGGGCAGCAGCAAAACTGGGGTTTTGTCTTCGCAAAGAAGTTCTTGCTCAGAGATCAGGGGGGCTATCTGCTGCTGGGAGGTGGTGAGTGATTGCCTTTCCATCACTTGACTGATTTTTTTCTCTTTCCCTCACTTTAAGTTGTCTTCATCTTGACCTATGAGTTTTTCTTGCCTTACTTTTCTGATTCTCCCTTATCCCACTAAGGAAATGAGTGATCAGCTTAAGCTTAACTATTGTGTAGGGTCAATGTACCTCACATTATAGAAGTCATTGCCTTTCTGGACCTGTGAGATTGCTCTAGTGGAGTTTCCTGGAGGGTTTTCTTGTAATAATTTCAGCAGTGAGTCAGCTGCTTATACTTCAGTTAGATGAGAACAGTAAATAGGCTTAACCAGTTACTTTTATTGTTAAACACAGAAGCTTGTCTAATGTGTTGCCATTCATGAGGGGTACTCTTCATGTCATTTTCTGTCCTTGAATATCTTGAAATGTTTTAGAGAATTAAAGGTTCAGTGTGAAGTAAAAAACAACAGTACAGATCTGTTGCAACATTAAGAAAACATAGCTGTGGAACAGACTCCCCCACCTGAGGAACTAGATTAAAAACTTTGGCTTAGGACTTGAACAAAGGATTATATTTTCCCCTTTCTTGTCCTGAAAGAGAAAATTAAAATTCAAGCTTCATCATTTTTTCATTGATTACAAAACGTTTAATGATGCTGTACAAACTCTGCTTAAAAGACAGTGTTTCAATTAAACACAACACACATAAGAAAAAGAAAGATTACTGTAATGAACTTGGTACCATCTGGTCACAATTTTGTGCAATATGTTCTAGGATGACCCTATCTTGAGTGGGGAGGTTGGACCAGATGACTCACTGTGATTCCTTCCAACCTTAACCATCCTATGACTCTGTGAATTTTTAAAAGGCTTGAGGCTCCTGAACTTCCCTACACATGGTGAGTTCTTGAGTTCATGTTTATTTTTCAACATACAAAATACATTTCTGTGCCTGGGTTTGGCTTCTGTGAGCAGGTCTAAGTGGGCTGGCAGGTGATGGAGCTCCTCCTGACCCAGTCTATCCTAGAGCAGAGGTGGCTGAATTTCAACAATGACCCCAGGGCTCGGAGGGGCTGGGGAGCACCTCCTCCCTGTGCAGCAAGCAGTGCTCAGTCTGAAATTCAGCACTGAGAGAGAACTCACCACCCCCAGGGTGCCTAAGGAACCTCAGCTGTGCGCTCCCCACTGGAGTCTGGAATTTGTTCAACCTGGGTCAGTGCAGAGCAGGAGTGAAAATGCAGCTTGAGCTGCTACATTCACCAGGAGCTGGCCTGCACCGCTGTTCTCCCTGTCCTTCTGGGGTAGCTCAGGATGTCGTATCTCACCTCTCCATCCTCATCCAAAGGCTTTGGTGGGATTTTTCCACCCACTTCCCTTCTCAATACCAAGGGGCTGCATTTAGCCATGCTTTTAGTAGATGTAGCTTTAAAACAGACACTGCCAGTCTGAGCATGTGAAAAGGGGAGTAGTGTCAGCTCTGCTGTGTAACTCCACTATCACTATCACTATCACTATATACTATAGTGTGTATCCTCACTGCTGTCCAGGCCATTAACCAAAGGAGTGTGTATCTGCCTCTGCCCTGCAGGAATGTGCTAGGTGTAGGCAGGAGGTAATAGAGAGGGCAGGGAGCTGCTCTGTGTTTTCCCAGATTTCTCTGTGCTAGATAACACAGAACTTGTGATGGATTGGGCAGGATTTAGGGGGGAGAAGAGGGAAGGCAGTCTTTAGTCTTTAGGAAATCCCCAGGAAGTCTATGCTTGAGAGCCTCATTATTTCCCAAAAAGACGCATCTTTGACACAAATTCGCTGTGCTAAGCAAAAAATAATATTAAAAAAACCCCAGTCTGCTCTTGCCAAAAGACAAGCAAATTTATTTTTGTAGATATAATTATAGCACAGCTGGTGTGGAAATTATTTGGTTTAATTTCTCATTTATTTATGACTGTGATTTAATTACAGCAATCCTTGTTATCGGCTCCTTTAAACTTTTAATTATTATAGGGCATCAAGAATGTTATTTATTGCCTTTTGACAGAAAACTGCTTTCCACAAAGCAGCAATCCATCAGGTGAAATTGTGGCATTAATCAATCTATTCCCAAATACAGCACATCTGAATAAGAATAACCAGACCTAAACTGAATCAACAAGAGATCCAGAGATCACAGGATGTTACACATAGTTTTGGTCAGGAGCAATCATTTAGGATTATCTCTGTAAAATCACATTTGATTTGAATGAAGGGTTTTTCTTGCAGAACAAGTTTTCAGTATGAACACATTTGCCACATGCCTGGGTCTGTGACAGAGACATGACACTAGCAAAATCAATGACATCAGCTTTTCAAATTACAGAATCATAAGGGCTTTTTTGTGATTAGGCTGAATGTGAAACATTCTTCTTCCTATATAAGATAGGCAAAACATACAGGAATCTAGAAGGGAGATGTTAGAGAATGCAAAGCAAAACAAGACAGGGGGAGTACCACCTCACTTTCTTGCCCAGAAGACAGAGAGGTTGATCCTCTCAAGTTGACCTGTGGATAGCTTTGATCAACTTCAAACTTCTGTGTGCGCCTGTAGTTTATTAAAATTCTGAGATAATCCTCATGTTTCTGTTTCAAGTGTTACACATTCTTCTGCTGTGAATTTGAAGTAAATGTTTGAGTTAACAGGCAGAGAGCACTGCATAATCCCTTCTTTCAGAAATTTTGGATAGTTTTGACATCATGCACAGAAACCTGTTTCCATAACCAATGTGTACCTACAGAACTTTTTTCTCTGTGTACTTCCTCCTGTTTGTTGGCTGGAATGACTGTTTCACTTTTGCTTCTCTGTAATCATGACAGGTTTATTTAAGTTCAGACCTCCTAAAGTCCTCATTCAGAGTCCCTCTAAGATTGGTGTGGAAACAACTGCTGGAGGCCACAGGGAGGTACAAAGGTGGATTTTGAGGCTGAGGAAGGATATAAAACATGAGTTTTACATTTCTGCTTTGCTCCTGGCTCTGCACAGTCTGTGGATCTCCTGCCCATCACATTTCCCAGTGGATATGAATTAGGACCACTGATTTCTTCTGTAAGACATATCTGACTTGCTGCAGATGAACATATTAAGCTACACATTAAACATTTTATATCACCAGTTCTAGAAGGCAGATCTTCAAACGAATAAAGATTCCAGTTCTTCAGAGGGAAAGGAACCGGACATATCCATTAATAGTTGTCATGTGAGAAAAAAGTGACTAAACTTAAAATTTTATAATTTTGTCAGTAAGTACCTTCAATGCATTAATGTTTGACCAATCATAAAATTGCAATGATCCAACAATACTATGTCAATAATTTATCTTTTTGCTCAACACCTGGGCACACAGCACCAGAGCCCCCTGTGCAAGTCAGAGTCTGCCCTGATCATGCACATACCTGGATGATTTGCAGCATCCTCTGTTCAAATTATTTTGTTTTTTCTCTGTCTGTTTTTGCATTTTTCCCCACACATTTTGAGAGAACAAGCACTGCTATAAACAAGATATGCCAAAATTACATAATGTAGGGTGTATGATAGGATCACTGAGTAATTTAGGCTGGAAAATACCTCTAAGATCATTAAATCTAATTGTTAACCATTAAGCCATGTCCCTAAATGTCACATCTACACATCTTTTAAATACCTCCACAGATGATGATTCAACTCTCATGAGCAGCCTATTCTAGTGCTTGACAATCCTTTCACTGAAGACATTTTTCCTAATATCCAGGCTAAACCAGGGATGACACAACTTGAGGTCATTTATTCTGGTCCTACTCCTTGTTACTTGGGAGGCGTTCTGCTCAGTTCTATGAAATAAAGAGCCTTGAAGCGCGTGATTTATGTCTTTTCATATGCATGTGCATGGGCATACAGACATGTGCAAAATTATTAGCTGTTTCAGTCAAATATTTCTGAGATTAAAAAATCTATAAAACATCAGATACCTAAAGCATCAACTAATGGATGTAGCTCTGACTCTTAATGAAATCAAACATGAATTAAGCTTACTGGAAGGCTACATCCTACCTTTGGACAAGCATGTTATTTATTTTGAGTGCTGGAATTAATTTCACAAGGTTGCTTAATGGTGCTGTCAAAACAAATATATTTTGCAGAAGAAAAGTGCTGGCAAAACAGGAAGTGGCTGAAGAAAAAAGATATATTCATAAAGGATTATTCTATTCATTTTTATATTAATTAATTAATGAGAATTCCTGCAATTATTGTGCTCCTAAAGATCTGTTGCTGGTTTGCTAAGCTCTACAATGTCCTGAGTTTATAATAAAATTAATGCTGCTATGATTTCCTGATTGACTGTCAGACTTCTTTGATATGAGGTATCCTATGGCTAACATATGGTTCCAATTAATTGTTAAAAATTAAAAGAATTCACGCACACACATGAAAAGAAAAAGAAACAGAGCAAAAGAGTTTTAAAAGTATGAATTTAATTTAATTTAATAAGCACAGTCTTCTTTAATGGCAAAAATACTTAATTCCAAATTTTCCGAAGTGACAAATTATTTCAGACATCTTATTGTAGATACCTTTTATGTCAACACTGTTCTATGAACATACAGCAAATCCTGTTCAAAGTGTAATATTTTTTGGTGGCTATTATAATGTGAAGTTTGAAGTGGAATTGTAATTTTCTATATTGCATCTTGCGATGGACTTGAACATCTATGATTTTTTCTCAGTGCTTCCTCTCATTGACATCTAGTGGGAAATTCAAAATTCTCAACAGTTAATTTAGATGTCTGTCACTGCTTAAAATTTGTGAGTTCCAGAGAAATCTGGTTAATTTCTTTTTGTTTCCTTGATGGTGATATCAGGCATTCTGGGCATTAGAAACAGGAATGAAACCAAGAGATAATAACTATAGATCACATTTCTGCACTCTGGGTAGGCTCAATGTGGAGGATACATAATAAGGGTTCCTGGAATTGTAACTTTTTTGTTCTATGAGGTCTTCATTCTCTAGGACTTGGTTCTGCAAAGTGTTGAGCCCTCTGAGACAAGCACTCATGACTGGGGAGATAAATGCCTGAAGACCACTGTATTTCAGTGTGGTGTTGCTCCAGACATGCCTTGGTGCCCCTTTAGGGGGGCGTCACCACAGCACCTTTGTCTCTCCCATTAGATGTGCTACAGAGCACTGTCACCTAGAACTGATGGCAGCTGTGTGTGGTGGAGGGAGCTCTCCCAGCCTGCCTGCATCGCTCCCACCTGCTGTCTCACACGCAGGGTCCAGCTTCCAGGAGGGACAGAAGGCTGGGTGGGGCTATCAGACCTCAGAGATACCTCACGTGAAAGATTTCAAAGCAAACCAGCAAATCTCTTCTTCTATATGCTTGAAGTGACTCCTTGTGTTTTAGTAAAACCTGTGAGAAAAAAACTTGAGATTTTGTGTCCTTATGAAAATAAAATCAATTAGTAGCATTCCCCAAATGACAGCCTGTATGGGTTCATCACAAAACCCCGCAGTGAGTCAAATCACATCTTCCTCAAAACGATGGTCTCTGCATTTCCATCATGAAAATGTAATCAGAGGAACACTCTGCTGCCTTCCCCAGCAGTGGCAGAATGAATGGTCTCTGCTAAGATTATTTGTACAGGAAATTTCATTGCTTAAAAAGCTTTAAAAGGTGATGTTAAGATGTTATGACAATGAAGACTGCCAAGACCAGTAGAAAAACTGATGTTCTGGAAAACCAGATCCAATTAGATGGAGGTCTTGGTGCACTGATCACATCTGCTGTGCGCAGCCCAGCAAATTCACCCAGTTCACTGTTCACAGACCTATCTGTCCCCAGCTCCTGCCATGGAGAGACCTGCAGAAAAACATCAAAAGTGCCCAAAAGAATCCCAGTCACTGAAGTCTCCTAATGGTGAGCACAGGACAAGGAAGCTGAGCAGAGTTCATGCTGAGCCCTGCCTGAGGCCACCACCACGGTACTGTGCTGGCACCAGTGCTCCAGGTAGGCAAATTAATCAAATAACCATGCAAACCATCAAGAAAAAACAATTTCCTCACAGCTCTGGAGCATCATCCCCAGAGAAAGAAGAGGAATACCTGTAACCATGGACGCTTAAAGGAATAAAAGCTGATACAAATACACAAAATTATTCTCTAGCTGTTACTTATCTGTCTAACCACTCTGTCTCATACTCAATAGCATCCTGTTACACACAGTATTTCTACTTCTCAGACAATGCATTTTGAAGAAATAGAACACAGTTAGTGTGCCTTTTGCCTAAAATATGACCAAATTTTTATTTTTTTTTGTCATAAAGTGAGAACTGCAATGAATAAGGAAGAAAAGTTAACAGAATCGTAATTTCTTAATATAAGAAATATATTCCTGCAATAATCATGTTTAGTATAAAGATAGAAATAGTATTACAACTATATTTGGGGCTCATTTTAATATGTGCCCAGAAAAATATCCTAGCATAAGCTCAATTTTAAATGTGAGGCTTTCCTGATAAAACATGTTATGTATTTGGACAGATCAAATCTTATTATAGCAAGACACTAGAAAGAAGAAACAAACATGCAATTTTTATTCAAATGAAATTTTTGAATTTTTCTTTCCAGTTATGCCCCTTAAAAGTTATTTGTAACACATAATCAAGAAGAAGATTGAAATTTCTATAAGCGCAGAGATTAGTATGGCCTGCTCGGGAAATAAAGGAAATCAAATGCTGTCATGTCTGCATTTTTTTTAAATTAAGCAGAAAGTATGTGTATAAATGTGAAGCTGGAATATTAAGCAATATTAAGAAACAGAACCTATTTGTCATGTTGTACAATTGACTGAATTAATAGAACATAAAATTAAAAATTCTCTGTCTTAATGCTACATGATTTATCTAGAATTTAGTACATTTTTTACACTTTGCAGTGTGAGGTTTTCATAAGAAAAATTGTAATGATTTGAACTGTAAGTCAGAATTAATTTTCCTTTATTTCCATACAAATTCTGCAATGCTGCTAACAAAATTCCTCTGCTGCTTGTCCCCCCTGTTTCCTTCAATGCATCATAGAACGATTTTTTTGTTATAATTTAAGGATGTTTTCTCTTGGTTGAATTAACAAAATACAATTCTGAAGTGAGAGCAGCCCTCAGAGACCCTCCAGGCTGGGGATGGAAGAGAGCAGTTTCTGCAGGGGAGATGGGGTTCTTTTGCAAATAGGCTTTCTCAAGAGCTTTGGCTTTCATTTACTTTGGTTTTCTATTCAGGGGTGGGGGGGAAATCATAAATCTATGAATGAAAGCTTAAGGTGCTCTGAGACTAGTTAAAAATCATTGTTTTCCTAGCAGTAAAAAATAGAAACTCCATCTGTTAGTCTGTTTTTTGTGTGACAGAGCTCCTGATAAGGGATCCCCAAATTTTTATCCCTTCATTTGACATGTTACAAACACTGACATGCATAAGGTAAATATTGTCCTTCAGGTGAGAGTGTTTTTAAGAAAACCATGAAGAAAAAATTAAATACAAAAGCAGTCAGTTGATGTGAATGCCAAATAGTATTTATAATGGAATGAGAAAGCAGAAGGGAAACACTCTCTGAGTACAGATAGCTCTTTTGTGTATAAGGAAATTCAAATGAAGAAGCAGAACTGAAAAGGTGTGATATGGTATCTTAAGATAAATCAAAATGTTAAGGAATGGATAGTGATCTCCCTGTAGCTCTCCCAGGAAAATTATGGTGGCCATGCAGGCTTTTGCAAAACAGTTGAAGGAAAATAAGCATTGCAAATGTATTAATTTCAGCATCCCTTGTTTAAGAAATATGCTAATAGCATAGAAATAAGAAAAAAGCCAAAAATTACAAGACTGTAAAGGGTCTCATTTGCAGTTTCTGTAGCATTGCTAAGGGAAGCTTTTTCTCAATGTTTCAAAACAGTCAACAAAGATGTAGGAGCTGACAGCTAGGAGCAAAAGTGATTCTAAATGCAGTTTTTATCAGTGAGGGCAGCTCACCTTTGCAGTGACCTCCTAGGACAGTAGCAAGCTATTTCTCCTGGAAATTTCTTTAGTCAAAATGAGATCATATCTTTCTGAAAATAATGCTGCAGTTTCCCTTAGGCTTTACTCAGAATGTCCTAAGCCTTTGTAATCTCAGAAACCCTATCCAGTAGTTAGCAGATCTCAGATACAAGGTGCTGGCTAAGGTTGTTTTAGAAATAGAGACAAAAGCTGAAGCACACTTAGTGTTTTTACACTTACTGAGTTTGGGACTCTGCTTCCTTCAGCCCAGGATCTTGGAGAAGTTGTGGACTGGAATAAAGAACAAAAAACAGCCTTTGCTTATTTATGATTAGATGATTACTTTTATTGGTATCCCTGATGAAAAGGTCTGCTGGTCCAGGTATGCTGCATCACACAGAAAGCTGCATCTGCCTCAAAGACAGAGGATGATGTCCCGTATCTTAAACAAGCACAGCACCTGATGGTACATGTGTGGGTTGCATAAGAGAGCCAGAACTCTGACCTCAGACATTGCTTGGGAGCACCTCTGTCTTGGCAGAGACATTCCAAGGGCTATAACTCCACTAGAGTGTCTGTGGAGTGTGTCAGGGTGGCTCAGGATTGACTGTTCTCTCCTCTGAGCCAGCTCCAGCCACGTGGACTGAGTTTTCTGGGGCAGCAATCTCACAAGCCAGGAGCATTTTCCTGTCAGCTCATCGGGACAATGGCCTTGGCTCTGTCCTGGAAGCAGAGCAGTGGTGACTCCACTGCTTACTGAGCCTGTAGATGATGGAAGAACTGGATCTTTGATTCAGCATTTAAGGTAGAATTTTCCACAGTTTATGACCTGGTTTGTGTAATTACTTCAATGAGAGTGTCAGTTATTTCATTAGTAGGCACAATCAAACCTTTAACCTAAGCCCTCTCCTTTGAAGGGATTTCTCCGTCTGCCATAGAAGAGTTGTATAAGCCCCCAAACCTGGCATAGTTTTAGCCAGCAGTATTGTTTTGCACATGGGTGCATGGAATGATGGATTTCCCTTAAGTAATGGGCCTCCTGTTCATTGACCAGCACAATGGTTTATGTGTCATTCCCCTGACAGCTCTGTGATGAGGTGACAGCCCACCATCCATGCAGCAAGAGCTTTGGCTTCTCCTCAGTGATTATGTTGTCCTTACTACTAACTTCACATACTGCCCTTACTAAGTACTTCACATTAGTGACTCACACTTAGTGGGACTTTTCCACTTATTCTAATAGCCAAGTGTGGCCGAGTGTGCCCGAGGCTGATAGCTCTCCTACGGCAGGGAGGGTGTAAGATAAACCCTTCAGCCAGTGGCAGTGTTCCAGCACCATCTGCAACCCCCTGCAGCCTTCACAGGGTGCAGAGAGACGTGTGTTTGAAGGAATGGTAGAACAGCTCAGCTGAGCTCCAAGCAAAGGGCAGCTGTGTTTCCAGAAGTCCGTGAAGTTTCCAGGGAAGCCTCGTGGAGTGAGAATACAGACTGCTCCTTGAGCACTGCTTGCACAGGTTAGGCCAGCCTGCGTGCCAAAGCAGCGGTGTCAGTCATTGCACATCTTCAAAGTGATGTCCTGTTTTCAGTTTCTGCTTCACAGTATTCACACTACTTCCAGATATCTGGAGGCCCAGTGTCAGACAACAAACCTTTCTGTTCACATAAAACTTCTGTGCCAGTGAATCTGTTTGTCCTCAGTATGGGAGAAAAGGTGCTCAATAGTTCAAATTAAAAATACCAAAAACTATTTATCCTGTTCATAGATGTAGAGAAGATTAATATTTTAAGCAACACAAATTACATTTAAATTTGGATCTCAAAACATGTATAACGTAGCTTTGAATGTGTTAAATAAATGGAACAAAATGTTCTTAATTTTTTTTAATAATTTTCTTGTTTCATAAAATAAGTGGAACTTAGTTAATCAGATTTTTATAAAGTAGAAAGTCAATCACCAGGAAAATAAATGTTCCCTGCTCTCACACTGCCATATTGGTACATTGTGAAGGCAACATCATGGCCAGAATGGGTTTATGAATCTTTCAAAAATATTTTAATGCTAATAGACATCTTAGAGTAAAAATAGAATTGGCAGGTGGCGAGTAAAGAACTGAACTTGAACAGAAGCCATCAAAATCAGTCTTTCCTTGGATTTCAATAATATAAATTACTCCTCAAATACTTTAACATTGATACATCACTCAAGAAAATCCAGGGTAATGAAAAGGGTCTGGGTGACCTCTGAAGCTACAGCTCTGCTTCTAAAAGCATGGGACAACTCTGCATGGAGATGGTTTTTCCAAACAAATAGGGAGCCTTAAGCTTCTCTAAATGAACTCTGTGAGGAGTGTTCATAAGGAGCAGAGAGTAGTGGAACTTCTTGGGATATTCCTGGTAGTGTTTTTCCTTCAGGAGTTGCCACCTCTTCAGATATGAGGTGTTTCACATGAAAAAGGCTCATTTTGCTAAAGTTTTTCTGTAACCACAATGTCTGTTGAGTGTGGAGGGACCTGGGCAGCCTCTGTGGCTGCTGCAGGAACATTCTGCAGCACTGATCCCAGAGCCAGGGACCCTGTGCAGCTGGGAGGGTTGGGATAACTGGCTGCATAGATAGGAGACAGGTTTTATCAGACATTTCTACTCTGAGTCAATGCTTACTTCAAAAACCAGTAAGACTCTGGAAAATCTATCTGCTTGCTTAAAAAGGTACTAATGTTATTACTGGTATTTTGCAACAATCAGGGTACATAGGAGCTGACAATTATCATCTCCTTGTGGAAGAAGGACACATATCATATTTTTAGCATGCTTTAACATGTTTTTATATCTGGTGTTACATGAAGTTGAACAGGTAAAACAGCAAACAGTTTATGCCTTATTCCAAAAGTCAGTTCCATACCAAATTTATTTTACAAGTAGGAAATAAAAAGTCATATTTTCTGTCCCTTTTTTTTTTGCATGTGTGGCTAAAATGGGGAAAAAATGATCTATCATAATTTCTTAGGCACTTACTAAAAGAACCATTAATGCCTTCTGACAAAAGCTGTGTTGATTTAGCCCTACTTAGGAATGCCCACCTATGAGTTTTTCACCTGGCCATAGTCCCACCATCCTCAGTCAAATTCACATACACCAGCCACCACCATCTGTGACTACATCACCCCAGCCATGTCCCACATGGCTGCCCTTCTTCCCTGGGTGCCAGTGCTTTCCCTGGAGTGACGGTCCTCACCTGGAAAACAGCATTCTTTATTGTCCTCAGTTCCTTCCTCCCTTTCCCCTCTTCCCCTGAAGCAGGACTTGGTTTACCCAGTAAATTTAATCATGACCAGTATTTGGTAACTTCCTTGCCCACTGGGGTTTTGGACATCTTCCACAAAGGCACAAGTATCTTTAAGAGCAGCCACCCACAAAGCTGTCAACACATTCAGAAATGCACCTCACTTTCTTAACTATGGATGGTACTTTCCAGCCCTACCATGTTCAGACTGTGTAACACTGCCTGTGACACCAGCTATTCTCCCCAACAGACATTTTTCAAGAGCTTTTTTTGTGTCAGCATTCACCAGTGATATGCTGTTGTAAACATTTCACAGTATTAAAAGCCGGCAGTAGTTTTCCTATTTTCAGCATTTCTGTTCTGTGCTGCTTTGATGAGATACTTGGAAGAAGATTGAAGGATTTCCACTTAACCTCTGAGCTTGGATTTTAACTGGTGTCAGGTCATATTCTGAATTTAGATTAATCTGTGTGTTTCTTTTCTTTCCTTTTTCTCTTAGGTCTTCTCTTGATCTTCATTCCCATGGGACAGTGTGATTTTTGCAAAATATCTTCTACTGCTTTTCCCATCTATGCTAAGTACATTTCCAGACTCAGTGCAAAAACATATAAATAAAGAATAAGAAAACAGAAAAATCGACTCAGACATCCCTTGTTTTTTCTAATGTGTCTCAAAATATCTTAAATTATCTCAATCCATCTTGGAGAAGGGGTCAGAATGTTGCATTTTTAAATGTAGTGGTTATGAGATTGGGTGTTTTTAAAATAAGTTTTCTATTAATATTTCTCATCTTTCAATAAAAAATAAAGGCCCAGGGAGAGTTGTTTGGAAAAATTAGGTTGTGCTCTCCTCCCTGTCCTCACACGACTTTTGCTGTGGCTAACAGAGAGCAGGAGTGGAAGAGTGGGCTCATCCAAGGTCTGCACCCCCACTGCCATTTGCTCTCTGCCCCCAGCCCTGCCCCTCCACACCCCAGGCTGGTGCCAGGGAGCCAGAAGAGGCATAAAGGTAACAAGAGTTGTTGGGGTTCTCCTGGGAGCTCTCCCCCACCTGCCATAGAGTTCAGTCAGGACTGGACTTCGATGATCCTCGTGCGTCCCCTCCAACTCAGGGTATTCTGTGATCCTGCACACCTTTGCCTTGATAGAAAGGTAAAAGGAACTGAGTTTAAAACCAACAAGTGGTTTAGGGGCAGAGAAGAAAATCCAGACAAGCTGAATAGTTTCAGTAAGCAGCTTTGGAAAACAAGATTTTGATGAATTGTTCCCCCTATTCACCATTATTTTATTCTTCGTATCTCATTTAACCGCTTACTTGCCAGCTTCTCTCTACAAAGCCAAGTCTGCTCCAGCTGTGAGTTTGTACTCTTAAAATACTGCTTAAAAGCCACTTGTGTTCTCCAAATGAAAGAAACAGGGGGACAGAGTGTCTCTTAACTGAGCATGAGAAGAGTCTGCGGATCCAAAACAGATAATCCTGAAGCAAAAGTAAACATCAGCACCAACAGAGAGACCAGAAGATGAGTTGTTACACATCCTCCATTGGCTGCAATGGGGTTGCTGATGGAATGGCTCAGCAGAAGGAATCTGTACCACAGACTCTGATGCTGCAGGAGTCCACAGCACAGTGTAGGAATATCTGCTGTACAGTATGGGTATATGACATCTCTGCAACTTGGGTGGAAACACTGTTTTGTTCTCCTAAATAACTTCATTGCTGAAACACTGACAGTCTCTGTGAGTTTCAGCTGCATAAACAACATCTTTATGAGCTTCAAAGGGCAGGGGAAGAAGTCCATATTTCTGCTTGGCACTCAAATGGCAGAACAAAGCAGGAAATCTCTGTAATTCTGTCAGTGACAGAATCTTCTGCATAAAGTTGCATTCAAATTAACTGGCACGGAGGAACAGCGTGGATGTGGGTAAGGAAATCCATTAATCTTATGTTTTCCCTGTTGTGCTGGTTTTGGCTGGGGTAGAGTTAACTTTCTTCTTGGTGTCTGGAATGGGGCTGTGTTTTACATTTGTGCTGGACACAGTGAGGATAATGCAGGGATGATTTTGTTCTTGCTGAGCAGGGCTTGCACGGAGCCAAGGCCTTTTCTGCTTTCCATATTGTCATGCTGGAGGGGGGAATGGGGCTGTGTGGGAGGCTGGGGAGAGGCACAGACTGGACAGGTGACCCCAACTGTCCAAAGGGATATTCCAGTCCTTGTGTGCAGTGTATATAAACATGGGGGGGTTTAAAAGGAAGAAATAGGGCACGTTTGGAGCGATGGCATTTGTCTTCCCAAGTAACCACTGAGTGATGGGCGTATCCTGGAGATGGCTGAACATTTGTCTGCCTATGGAAAGCAGCGAATTCCTTGTTTTTCTTTGCTTGAGTGGGTTTTGCTTTCCATATTAAACTCTTTAACTCAACTCACGAGTTTTCCAGCTTTTACTCTTCCAATTATTTCATGATCCTGCAGGTGGGGGTTAAACCATGACAACTTTTTCTTGCAAAACCCCTAAATGCTGCCCAGCTCAGGAAGACAGGGAGTTTAATTGTGGCTTTGTAAAAGAAAATTAAAGAGATGTCAGCGTGATGACTGTCTGCTGAAACATGTAGGTGCAATTAATATTCAGGCTGTTTAAAGATGTGAAGTGTGTGTGGCTAACTCTATTGCTGGAACAAACCCAGGTCACCCAAACTGAATAAATATTTGTTTTTCTCCGTAGTAAGTATCTGGCTTTTAAGGACTTTTTGTCCCTTTGATCTGGGGTGGAGTTTTTTTTTTTGCAATTGTCTTTTCAGCTGCACTGGGTGCACAAAGCAATGTCCCACTGCCCATGGGATCCAATTCTCAAGAGATGGATCCTCCAGCAGGATCTTCACCAGGTTGAAATGAATGATATGGAACCTACCAGCTCTAGCCTTTTCTGAGTTCTCTGTGAAAACCCAAATAAACATTTCATCCTGGGCCTGAATGAGGTACTCAGCTCTTGATGAAGTCAGTATCCTCTGTACAAGAAATAAGTACTAATTTTTTTGTGGAGAAGGCCCTGAGATGGTAGGAGCACCTGACAGTCACATACAGTGATGATAACAATGATGATACATTTGGCAGCAGACAGGTCAGGAGGTGTGATAACTCAAAGGACCCTGGGTTTTATTACATTTTACACTTTGATTAGCATACAGCAACTTGGCTTTCTGTTGTCATCCATTCTTGATGTATTTTCTTTAGTATTGTCTTTGCATCTCTTCAATGTCAGTAGTGCAACTTGCTCCCACGGTCAGTGTCATCTCCAGTGGGGTTGACGGTCTGCTTTCTTCAGAAAAAATTATGATTCTCTGCTGTCAACCCTGCAAAATCTCTCTTTGGGCTGCAAATTGGAGTGGTTCAGGTGACCTCCAGTGTCCTTTCCAGCCTGAAGTATTCCATGAATCTATGAAGGAGACATTTAGCTCCCAACCAAGCAGGTGCGAGGTGGATATGCACTGAAGTGGCTGAAAGGCCATAGACTCTCTCAGGAAAGTATGATGGATGATTTAATGAATCATTATGAGTGTGTGGGCTCTGCCTTCCAGTGGGTGAGATCTGTTTCACTCCAGCTTTGTCTCACTTTATAAAGCAGGAAAAAAGTACTCTTCTGGAACTTTTTATTTATATTTCACAATAAAAGCTGTGACAGCTGGAATAAAGCCATTCATGGATTTATTATTTTCAAAAGTACAGAGTCAAACTCACAGACAAGTAGAAACTGTGGTAAAAGAAATAGAAGATTTGGGCTTACAAGGAAAATAAGTGATAAATCACAATGGTGTGGGAAGATGGTGGGTGGGTGGCATGGCTTTGAGCATTGAGGCTGACAGCCACTTCCCTCTGTCCGCTTTCTGCTGCAGCAGAGCACAATTCAAATTGAGTAGGAGGAAAGGCCATGATGACACCATCGTATTCAGAGAATAAAAAGCAAGGGATGGTCTCCCACTAACCTTAATTTTTCAGGATTCAGAGGACTAGATAGTCCTCATAACTAGTTGTTCTACCTGGGCAAGTAATTTCTAAAGGCTGACATAGCACTTGCCTGTGTTTCTGGTGCCAAAGAAGGGTTGAAGTGCTCGCGAGATGTGGCTTCAAGCGAGACCTCTTGTCTGCTTGTACTTTCAGAGCCTAGCTCTTTATGTCCATCTGTCTTTCCCATAAATCACTGTGAGCTTCATCCTGGCCACACAGAGATGGTCACAGAGGCCTTTTAGATACCAAAGGAAGTCTGAAGAGGAAAAAATGTTGTTACAGATCATATGAACAGGAAATACGAGGGGGGAAGGAACTGAATCACAGAGGAAGAAGTGGCATGTGTTGTGTCTGTTTTAAAGACTTTTCCCATAGGAGAAAAGCAAAAGGTTAAGAACCTTAAGGCTTAACCTTTAACCTTAAGGCATAAGGCTTGTAAGCTGTCTTCTTTTGTGTGTTATTCTATTGCCGTGTGTCAGACCACAATAATATGGAGATTAAGGATGTTGTACAATGGACAAAGTTTACTGGTGGCATAGGAAATGAAGATAAATGAGGACAAGAAGGAGAATGTCACCTGGAGAGCAACTCCCTTGCTATTGCTGATATTATACGTCTTTCCAGATTCTCTTTTTAAGTCTTCAATGCTGAAAATGTTTGATTTTTTTCCCTCACTGAAAGTTAAACTTCTTATATAATTCTAACACATTAAAGAATTAGATCTTTATCTAAGATGTTCTAATAAAAGCCTTTTTTCTATTTAATTTGTTGTTTCAATATTCAGGCACATTAGTTTCAGCTGAATTCTGTGACCTAGCAGTTAAATTGTAGCAAATAACTAAGTCACGAAACTGCTCAAAAGATTGTCAGTCTTTCTCTCAACCCCAATTCTTGCATGTCAGAAAATCCCTCTGTCCTCGACTCACATTCTACCAGGAGTTTCCCCAGCAGTCTCTTCTGGGAATGGTGCCAGCCTAGCTGGATGGCAGCTGGCATGGCACACGTCCTGGAGCACGGCAGAGGTGGTGTGCTGGCTGATCTCCACAGACAATCAACATTTTTGCCATTCCACACTTACACTAAGCCACTGCAATAAATATGTGTCAAGATTCCCACCAGCCTGTCTGAAGATGAACGATCTCATTACTGAAAAAGGTACATTAGATCATTAGCCCCCTCCCCAGCAAAAGGCTGTCTTAGTGAGAAGTTGAAGGGAGATTGCAGACCTCACAGCTCTCAGGCAGGGGAAGCCTATGCTGCTGTCCTGACATTGTGCATTGCAGGGTCCTGGTGATTCCCAAACCCCATCCAGCATCACAGCCTCACAAAGAGGTTCATCTCACTCCTGCTTTGTGACTTAAGGCAGAATTCAGAGGTGAATGTCTCAACTCCTGGAAAGGAAAAGCAGTGACTCAGCAAGGAGACCAGACTACCTCCACTGTGGTTCATGCTGTGACTGGGAATCCAGAACAAGGGAGAACATTATTTCATCAAATGGCTATCAGAGTTTTGCTTGTTCATAGTCTATTTCTGCGCTGAATACTAAAAGCATTGGGGTTTTTTTGTTTAATTATTAACCTCTTGTAAAAGATGCAGGTTCTCCTAAGCCTGTGTAGGGTGCCTGAAAAAATGAGATGGCTTTGAGGAATGAAAAGCCAAATGCAGAGAAGATGTATTTTTAACAGATTATTTCACTAATCATAACAGGGCCCTAACATGCTCCAAAGCTAGACTTGATTCATTAACTTCCATTGTTATTGATGAAAGACTTTAATTTTTTCCTAATCTCATATACACTTATTAATTCTTAAATCAAATATACATTATAACTGAAAATGCATGTTCTGAGACCAATTAAACTAAAGTACACTGTGTATTTCTCATTCTGGCAAACAAATACAGCAGACTTTTGTGAATATTTTTCCTTGTAAGACTCTGTTTTACTGTTTGTCTACTGTAATGAATATTTTGACACTGCTTTTTCAGATACTTGGGTGTAATTACTAGCTTATCTAGATAAACATGTCTACTTTTTAAGAAAATTTCTGCTTGGTGGTTTTCTTTTTTTCTTTAAGAAAAAGAAAAATCTGAAAATTGTAGAACAGCTATCTCTTCCTCATTTAGACTTTCTATCTTTCTCTTTGGAAAAATACAAATAAATGAAAGAGTGAAGATTCATTTAAAAATCAAATATGAATGTGCCCAGCAGATTTTCCTAAGCATTTTTTCATTATTTTTTTTTATGGAAACTTCGCATTTTTATGTTCTTGTAGTGAAATTAACCATATTGATCCAGTCTTAAAAATCAAATGTCATCCAAGAAAATAGTTATTGATAAAAAACCCTTTTTTACCAAGTCCTTTACTAAAATACAGACATCATAGATGTTCAAAGCATTAACTACAAAATACTTTTTCTATCTCACACAGGATTCTCAAACCTAGAAATGCTATGCTATCATAAGAAAGTTCCTAATTAATGGTGATGTTACATTCAGGTTTGATTGCAAATTGCTCCAGGGAGTACATTCTGATAATATTTCCGGATCCATTTTGATGACTCAAGAGGTCTGGATAAGATTTGAAAGAAACAGGTGGTCTTCTAAATGCTTCTTTTGTTCATCTAATTATTATTTAAAAATCACTTTATATGAAGTAGATTAAATTGGCCAAATGTCCAGATACATTTCATTGCTGTTGTTGTGGGTATTTTTATTATTAACATTATTAATAATAAAAATAACAATATGGGAAATATCAATAGTAATAATGGCATCCACAAAGCAACTATACAAATATTATGGCTTGTTCTGCTTCCTCTTCCTGACTATCATTCTGCCAAAAAACCTGGCTTGAAATAAAAAATGCTGAGATATCTAACTTAGATAAATTAGTAATAGAAACAAGGTAAATTACTTATCACAGCAAAGTAAAGATAAACAATCCACCAGCTTGCTAAATTATATGGTAAATTTTTAATGAATGGGATTTTTAAATAAGGATTTTTTTTTTCCTCCTAGACAATATTCTTTGGAACAGAAATTTGACTGACTAAAAATCTAGTTTTACTTCTGGAAAAATACCTTTTGCAGAAAGCTAACAATTTTTCTTGCATAAACAGGTTAAATTTTTCAAAAATTTCTTCCAGGAACATAAAGAAGTTGAACTTTCTAAAAAAGTTATATGTTTTATTTAAAACAACATATCATTTTACGCCTTCAGATTTCATGATTGTTTAGTACAGGATATAAATCAAAGTTGGAATTAATTTATTTTGTCTTTTCAAAGGAAAGACTTAGCTTTGTCTTCACTACTGTTTGTTCAGCCCTTCATTTCACTGCAGTACATTTCTTTTCTTAATTGCTTTTAGGAAGATGAATGTTCCAAATTATGGCATCATTATGAAATTAATGGTCAGATTTCCATCCAGGTCTAATCTGGGACTTGCAATACAACTTCATATATCAGGAATCACACTAAATAATCTATACAGAGAAAATCCAACCATGTACCTGTAGGCATTTTGTACAGTCAGGGGAAAGAGTTGCTGATTTTTGATTAAAAGGTCTTTCATATATACTTAAAACTAGGCAACAGCTTAAGTATAAAGTTTCATAAATGCATATTTGATGACTTGTCGATGAGTTGTTCAGCTACCATTTATAATCTACATCAGAGATTTAAGAAAGAAACTGACAAGTCTTTTATACCAGATTTTCTCTTTTGGTATGTTCCCAAGAGAAACATTGAGGAACTTTCATAAAGACTAATATTTAACAACATTCATTGCAAAGGATATGTTCTTAAAAATTATTTTTTAGACAAAAGCTATCTGCAAATGGTGCAAATTTTAAGGACAACTATCATCAGCAGAGCAAGTCCTGTTGTTCTCCATTTAGCAAATATTCACTACCAAAGTGATTTGGTATCCTTGACAATTTCCAACTACATAAACAAGTCCTACAGAAATATTTGTTCATGTTCAAATTGGTGTAAAATATGTGTGTGCTTTTGAACTTTACTGATTAAAACACAGGTCCAGACTTAGAATCTTTACTCAACAGTAATTGCAAAACAGTGCTTTAACTTGTTAAATTATCAGAATTAACCAAGCCCACAGAGAGGAATCACATTATTTTTCTGAGTTTACTCATGCCAGGGTAAGTTCTGATGCTTGTGGCAATACAGATGTAGAAGAGCTGAATCTTTATAATGCCTGTCTTGTAAATTACAACAGTGCATCCACACAGGGTTTTGCCTGAATGCTGACAGCTATTTGTAACTCAAAGCCATTGAAGGCAATGGTGCAGTCATTTAAATATCATTTCTGTAGAAAGAGGAGAAACTTTGCAGTGTATACAACATCTTATTTCTTTCTCAGGCATGTCAATCTGAGATTAAAAAAAAATCAGGAATGGAGGCTATTCTTGTCTTGACAACTCAGGTGCTTTACAGTGCACCATCTGAAGATGTACAAGGTCTGTAAAAAGGATTATAGTAACCCTTGCCTGTTGGCAAGTCAGACTCAGATCACCTGCAGATACGTTTGCAAATGTTCACCTTTTTCTCAATGATGAGAAATAAAGCTTACATAAGTATAATGAGAAAGTACTTCATTACTGCTCTGACTCTTAAATTCACATATACAGATAAAATTTGGCAAACCAAACAAAAAAAAGAATACTAAAGCAAAACCAAAGAAAAGTAGGTCTGGCATGTGTTTCAAGCTAAGAATTGGTTCAGAATGAAGACGACAGCTGAAGTGTAGAGCAACATTAGAGTAGAATAGAGTAGTAGAGGGAGAGCACACTTTCCTTTTCTTCAGGCACAGCTGATGGAGGTACAGTTCCACTATGGGACTACTGTGAGAAGGATCTGTGTTCTGTGAATAAAAGCCTCCAGCAGCTTTAATTGGCTCTTAGGAGACAGTTCTTACAGGTAGTCAGAGGTGCTGTACACAGAGGGAAGGACTGTTTCCACAATGAAAACACAGTGGTCCAAGGTTGTAATGATGAATTTTCCTCCACTTCAAAAAAACCCCATGTACTAGAAATCTGCTGAGATTGTGAAAGGACTTTTCACACTACCTTAGGAAGGAGAAATCCAGTCAGAAAGACCTTACTTGTCTTAGTCTTGGTGTTCTCATTACATATCATAAAAAGAAATATAAAAGGCCATGGTTCTCACTGTCAGTCACCATCTGCAGAGTAATTGCACCTCCCAGATTTGATTTCAGGTCAGTGGACTGGAGTTCTTTCAATCCATCAGTTCCTGGGGAATTTTACAGAGGAGTTCTCTCTCCATCTGAATGTGGATGGTACGATCAGAATAAATGCAAAGTTTATTACAATGTTTTATATTAATATTTGCAATTAAGGAGCAGAATAAACATGCACAAATGCCTCTGTAGATGTACCTATAATGCATAAGTGAATTAAAGAACGTAATTTATCTTCAGTTTGCCTTTTTCCTCTCATCTGGAATACCTGACTATCTGTAATAGTGATAAATGAAAATGCTTTGTATAAGAACCAGTAGTGATTTATCCTAATTCTCTTCTGCCAGCTAAAAACCTAATTTTAAATGAAAAGTTCTCCCTTGACTCTTTGAAGTAACTGCAATTATGTCCATTTGGGCCAAGACTAAATTTAGACCCTGAAATTCGATAAACTCTATTGGCATAAGAAACCAGAATCCTATGAGTCTAGAGGCATTCATTTCTCAACTTAGACTTAGATCAAAGTGTTTGACTGCAATTCACTCCACAGGACTAATCCCATTTACCTCATTTATATGAAGATCTTACTTTGTTTTCAGCAAAGCCAGATCTAATCGGTCAGGATGGTGGACATGGTGTTGCAATTCCGATATCTGGACTGCAACAGGTTTAAATATCCTGAGGATACCACAAGGAGGAGGGATACCAGCCAGAGTCAGGGAAGCCAGAGGCAGGGGACAGACCATTTTCATGTCAGATAGCCAATGAATTCCAAAAAGTCATATCCATCTTCTAGATCTTTTTAGAGACCATAGGAATGATAGTCTTAGTACTTCTCAACTCAGGGAAAAAAATGGCTCCCATGTATTTCCACCCATCCTTTCAGCCACAGCTTAGGGAGCAGGTTCTCAGTCAGTATAGGTTCAAAATGTCTATTAGCACTGAAGCTGGACCCACCATGGGAAGCTGAGAACTGTCTCTAGTGTTCACCTGTAATTGCACTTTATCTGTCTCTTTTCACTGTATAACAGGGCTTACCTTTTTATTTTTGGCCTGTAATCAAACACTAGCTAATTACCAAAGAACCATGGAATTTGGATGATTTGCAGATAGCACCTCATGAGAGAGCAAAAAATACAAATTCAAAATGCATAACTGCCTTTTGAAAAGATAGGATAAAAATACTTCAACAGGAAGTCAAACAGCAGGATTCCAACAGGGAGTGCTAAAAGAGTCCCAGACCATCACACTGGAATGTGTCATTGGCTTCATGAGAAGTGATAACTATATGATCAACTCTGTTTCATTGAACACAGGAGACACCTGATCTCATTAACATGACTAGTTACTAGTCTTATCAAAAAGAACAAATATATCTCTAGATCAGTTCGGGAGTGTGAGACATTAAGCCTTTCACACAGCATTTTGAGTTCTTTTCCATCTTTTATCTCCCTTTTCTGGAGACATATCATCAAGAGAAAGCATGTTGGAACTGCACATCTGAAATGCCACCTTTGCTTTTCAAAACTGCTTCCAAGATCTCAGCTGCTTCCAAGGACTAGCACACTCCTATGAGGAACTGACCTTGTTTTCAGATATCTGGTTTCTGGCTTGTAAAGAGAAAAACTAGAAAGAGAAAATTAGATTTCTTCATACTTTTTTTCCTTCTTCACCTCTAATTTCAGGAGTAGATTAATTCTTACTTTTTAGTAAGAACCACAACTGTAAGGAAGTGTCAAGCCCAAGTGTGTGGTTCTCACAGACAGCAGGACCAGAAAGTTTTCATGTTGCCACCAGCTGCCTCTGGACACCAGATCTTTCTGAGTGTGTGTTTTGCTAACAGCAGCCCAAGGGGCACTAGCAGTTCTCCTTTCCATCTACCACTTTTTGACAAATATGTCAGCTCTACATTTTGTTAAGGCATTTAAAGCTGAGCAGGCTTTGTGCTGCAGCCTGTTGAAACATTTCCACTGACTTCTTCAGTCACAAGAATTCCACCAGTGCCCTCTGTTCTGAGCTGCCATGGCCAGCTTCAGTGTGCCCTTGTATCCTTTTATTCCCAGGCAAATGTTTGCATATCAGACTGATGTCTTCATTTCTAGCTTTGCCCCCTCCACTTGCACCTCGGCCTTGTTGGGCTGACCTGTGGAGGTGCCAGCTTTCCTAGAGGCCAGGCACAACACTGTGAGTCAGCTCCCAAGGCAGGAATGGAGCTCATCTTCAGTCAGTTCAGAGGAATAGAGCAACACCACACACTGCATTTCTTTAGGAAAGGACCTGGTATCTGGGAAGAAGGAAGCCGGTGAGATTTTCCCATGTGAACTATCTTAGAGACCCCGTGTGAACCTGCATGTCTCGGCCCTCAGTGAGACTGGTTTACAAAATGTCAGTGCTACACCAAGGGCACCACTAATGCTTCATAGTTCAGATTTCAGGCTGCTTTCAGATGCTTCAACCCTTTTCTGACTGCATTTGAGGATGTTTTGATTTGGCACGATGCCCCCAGGCAAGCCACCAAATGCATGACTCTGTGTAAACAAAACTGTAGAGTTTTCTTGATCAGAGGTAGGTACCAGACCTTGGTAGGTCTGAGCTTTAACATTCACTGCCCTCCTCAGCTGTGGAGCAAATCAGTGCACCTCCTGAGGGGCAATTCCTCTGGAAAGGACAGCTATAATTTAGAGCAGTTGGTTTCATAAGTAATTACCTTGCTTGAAAGTAAACCATAGTGAGACACCATGTATGCTGCAATGAAGATAAGAATTTCTCAAGCACACATAATTTTTAACATTATATGCAGGCTAATTACTCTGATAGAAACACAGGATTGCTTTTCAAGCTCCAGAGAGCAGTTTAATCTAATGTGCTAAAATACAAAGAAAATATTTGTTGCAAAAAAGACAAAAGTTATTATCAAGGCATTAGTGCCACTGTTTATCATCAAGGCTGATTAAGAGGTGTTTTGTGGCACACTTCTTCACTGGCAAGAGTGTCTCTGTGTTTCAATTCAGAGGAGACACGAAAGTGCTATTCCTGAACATAATCAGGAATCGATTCTCCCTGACACCACCAAGCAATTACAGTACCATTAGGTTCCATTAAGGTGGAGACACTGCCAAATATAGACTCAGCAATTAAAATACTAAATGAAAGTTTGTGATCCCCATACTTTCCTATCTTTTGCGTGTCAAAAGAAGACTTGTCAAACCAAATCAGAAGTGAGAATTTTGACTGAAACTTGTAGGAACCAGAGGTTCACAAACTTTACCTACATTGTAGCAAAGATATAATCTTTGAATGAAATTAAAACCTCACACTGACCTGAACTGTTCTTCTCTTGAAAAGATTTCTGGAAGTAACCTATTAATTTATTTTAACATGATCCACACTTTGTTTTTTTTAAATTATACAGCAAGTAAAATATGTACCATTCCAATTCACCTTCATTTTTATATATTGAAACTGTTCAAAGAAAGATTTTTCCTGAGGGAGAAAAAAACCCCAAGTAATGAGTGATCAGTGTAACATAATTCAGTCTGGGAAATACAATAACTAGCAGGAAAAGTGCCTGAAAGCAATTTAGGGAACATCTAAAATCACAGGGGGCATTGTACGGTCAGATTCTGCAGTTAATGGATAGATTCTTAAACCCTAAGAAATTATATCTGAAACTTAATTCTGTCTGATAGTGTCTTTTGCTGGACAACTGTGTTTCTGCTCCATACAGAGTGCATTCAGAAAAGTAGCATATCATGGCAAAAATGGTGCCATGTGTCTTCCTGCATCCTAGTACAGCTGGTGCTGTATGCCTGCTTCCACCCATGCCATGCTATTACAGTGCATCAGCCAGCTGGTTCCCAGTGCACTGAAATACTCTCTAAGAAGCTGTTCTGAACAGTACAACAAAAAAACAGCTTTATTATCTTTAGACTACAAATGCAAGCAGTATATGATGTATAATTACCTTCTCCCAGAGCTCCATCTGAGTTTCATATTGAAAAGAAAGCTCTTCCATTATGTGATCTCCCATGTGCAAGAGGAGTGGCTTTCAGTTCAAGCTGCCCATGTCAGTGCCCTCCATACCCTGGGATGGGAAAAGACCTTGCCCTTAACCCTTGAGGGCTACCTGTGTCTCATATGAGAAGGGGCCTTCATCAGAGAGAGTCCTTGCCCACCCCATCATGGACAGTGTCAAGCGCTGCTTTTCTCAAAACCACCCACCACTATGGAGTCCTTGGCCTTTTCCCAGATGGAGTGAGCTCCCCGTGGATTCTTCATACTTTAGACTGGCCTTGCAGGCTAAAAAACCCCTAAGTTTTCTTTTGTGCTCTCTGTGCTTTCCCTGCTTCATTTTTTTTAAACTTATTTCTTGTAATTGTTTCATTCTCTTTCTGCTGCAGCAAATATATATTTCTGGACTGCAGCTCTGGGAGAGATTCAACCCAGCAGGTTAGTATTAGCTCATATCATTGGATGCATCTCAAAGGAGCTGAAGAAGAATTACTGCTATCAGGGGTAGAGCCTTCATCTTCCTGTTCACTTTAATTTGACTTCAAGAGAAGCCAAACTACTTCCTGCAGCCTGCACCAGACAACCGTACATCCTTAGTTTATATGCACATTTCTACGTGTTCCAGCATTTCCAGAACCCAGGGGCAAGGGGAAGGGAAAATCTGTGCTCACTTGAGAAAACAATCTAGAATCTCTCCTCTCCTGAGCATCTGGAAAGGCCTGCTGCATACCCAAGGGGTTCTGCTTTTTTGAAACACCAGAACTTATCCAGATGCTTGCTGCAGAGTGCCCAAAAGCCTGAATTTCCACAAGCTGCAATTTATAAGGATGAAGACAGAGCGCTGCTTTCTCCCACGCTGCCACTGTCAGGGGATGGCACAGACAGCAGCAGGTTAATGGTGTCAGCAGCAGGCACTGAGTGCACCTGGGTTAAAGCAGAAGATCCAGTGGTGGTGTGACTACTAGAGGATAGTAAGGATGGTCTGATTTTAATAGGCAAATGCAGGGCTGGATAATGACCCCTTCCTAATGAAAGTGCTCTGCTTTTGAGCCAAATCACTGATCTCAATCCATTACTCATCAATCTGTAGATGCTGGAAACAATAGAGTTCTTTCTACTTTGTATTATGAATGACAACAGTACTGTGGAAATGACCTGGTAAATGCTCTGCTCAACAGATAATTTTGTTTCAAGCACTGAAAAAAAAAAAGGGCACTAGAAAGTTTTCAAATACTGAAATATTTTCTGGGACACACTAAAAATTGTATATGACTTGCATTAATGGAATTAAACTTAGACAAGATAAACATTCAAATTATCTTTGAGGAGGATATTATCCTTCCTTCAAGAGCACTACACTCTCTGAATGCCAAGGATCTCTCAAGCTTAGATTCAGTACAGTTAAAAGAGCCTTTCCTACCTAAGCTGTGCTGCCTTTTTTATTCACTGTACTTCAAGACTGAAAGATCTGAAATAGACTGAAACAAACCCCACGCTGAGGACAGTCTTTTGTAACTCTCTCATTCCACCCTCGCCTCTCCTAATCCTGACAGGCATGCTACCTTGACTCCTTGTTGTTGAAGAGTATATTATCCAACAATTGCCATATGACATCATCAAGAATTTACAAAACATATTTCCCTGCCAAAAAGATAGGTAGGATTTGCATACATTGCACTGGAAATAGAAAAGGCCTAACTAAAAATTTATTAATATATTTGAATGGTTCTTGCAGGTGTGTAATGAGAAAAAATAGGATAAAATAAAAAAGCGTTCAAGGATGAAAAGCTATGGTTTAAAACTCACAGAACTAAGCTTAGATGCTTATTCTTTGTATATAAACTTTGTATAAAAATATTAATAATATTTTGGTTATATCTAGTTTAAATCTAGGGATGGCAAATCTCAATTTCAAGCTTTGAATAAACAAAACATTTAAATATTTATGTTTAAATATTGAAAACATTTCTTCATCCAGTTTTTACACGGATATAATGTGAGAATGTGGATTTAACCATTAATTTAATGGCTTTATTAAGCTGACAACAGAATACCTTAATTGCAGAGAATCTTTATTTCCATACTCAGTAGTGAAGATCAATCTGCCCAGCAAGCAATTTATGCAAATTGATTTTAATGAGAACTCTTCTCGGCTTTGCTAAAAATATGGAATCAGATACTTTATATCTTATAGTGCTGACTGCTTGATTTCTTGTAGTTCTTCAGTAGTTTCAGTGAAAATTAAAATTAAAATATCTATTTAGGACACACATTTTTCTGTTTGAAAAGTTGATTTCTTGTTTCTGAGTGTGATGCAAATAATTTTGGGAGATGGAAATGAATAGATTGTTTATACTCAGTAACAGATTGTGTGCATCTGGCTGTCCACCAGTGATAATTGAAATTTAGAAGAAATGAAGCTTTCAGACTCCCATTCTAATCACATCCTCTCACTGAATTCTGAGATGATTACATATTTCACTTGAAGGAAGAGTAGTAAATATGGGAATTTGGGATCAGGGACTAGGAAAAAGTGTAATAAAAACTGTAGGAGATATCTGTAATTGTTGTATGATATGATGAGGTTTTCTCCTCCTCATCTGTTGTGTACTAAAGGCGTGTAAAAATTGAGTCACTCTTATGTAGTTTTACAAATACTCTGAAGTTTGATGTTTAGCTGATTTCACAGGCCTCTGAAATATTATTCTTAGGACAGGTATAATTTTTCTGCTGATGTTTAGAGCAAAGCATGAGGAGAGGATCTTAGAACCATTTAGGTTGGAAAAGACCCTTAAGATCATCAGCCATAAACCTAACACTGTCACAAATACTGATACAGCCTCTATCCTAGAGACCAGCAGATGGTGGGCAGAGAATCTGCAAGAAAATGAGCAGAACCCTGTGTCCCATTGTTGCCTGGAATAAAAACGCAAAACTTTCCAGATGGTATTAGGAGTGATAACATAAAAAGCAACACTTCATCAGGTGCACAAAATACCTCTGTGCACATTTGGTACAGGATTTCTACAATTTTTAGTTTAATTAATTTGGGTATCTATCAGGCACATCCAATAGGAGATCAGTTGCCCTGGTAACCCAACCTTGGGTCAGCCTCTTGGAGTTGGTCCAGGGACTTCCTTGTTCTATTTCTTGTTATGTCTCTTAAGATCTGGTGGAAAACGAGATGTCATTGTCAAAACTCCATTCTTGAAAATGAGACTAAAAAGAATTTCAAGAATGTATTAGGAAGGGTTAGCTTATTGTTCTAAAATGTGAGAGAAAGGGCAGGAAAAATACTAGAAGCTATATAACTATTTACTGACAGTCTATGAAACTATGAGTATATAAAATACTTATATAAAAGAAAAAAATCTTTAGGCATCACCATGACTGGCAATAATTGGGAGAAGTAGGACCTGCATAAATTGTAAGGATGTAGTATGAGTTTAGTAAAGCCAAAAGTCACATAGACCCTTTCCCATTTTAATATTTTTTTGTTGACTCTTAGAGCCTTTGGAATATACTCCTTATATTGCATGTATTAGAGGATTTTTTATTGCCCATGGCTCCTAAAAAAAAGTATTTTATGAGCATGAGACTTGCCTACATGTCCTAGCACAGGAGTAATTTTTGAAACTGCATTGCTAAGACAGAATGTCCTTACTTGAAAATGGTATCACAGAAGGGGTTAAAGATACAGCTAATCCTACGGCTGTGATCACAGATCAGAGGGGATATTGTTGTTTCAATGTGGTACATCATTGAAAATAGCTTAAAATATATTTTTTCCCATTATTGCCCAGCAGCAGGTGAATGCAGCAGTCAACATCATAAAATGTCTTCCCCAAGCCTCCCCATGCCTACAAGGTAGGTGGGGGATTTTTCTCTGCTACAGGATAGGTGGTTGATGTAATTTGTCACGCAAGCTCTCTTTATAGTCAATGTAGAAATGGGCATGTTGAGAGCCAACTCCTCCCACCTGGATAATTAGCTTAGATTAGACACCGCACTTATAGATTGTTAAAGTTAGGGGAAATTTTCCTACCTCTTAAAAGTGGCCTCATTTTTGAAAGTCCTCTCAAGAGTGGAGCTTGTCGTTTACTTCACCGTCTCAACACGGGTATAAGTTTCCAGCTTTTTACCTCAATATTTAGAAATGGCAAAGCCAAAAGTTAATAAAACATTTCACATGACAGGCATGAAACTTCAAAGTTTTTTAATCAAGAGCATGATGGGGTTCCTTTGGGTTGATGATGTGAATTGTCAGTACTACTGGAAAAGATTAGGCAGGGGGCTGTCTGTATCAACCAGCCACACAGGTGGTCCTTTGCTGAGGCCTCTTGCAGGCAGTTTGAAGGCTATTCAAAACCAGGATAAGTCATTTACTCCAGTTTTAGCTAGAGTGGTCAGCATAGGTTGTTGCATATTTACCACAAAAGCAGCTTCTTCAAAACAACACCACGCTGGCTAGACACAAGGAATAGTGACTTGGCCATGCTCCACCATGTGGGATAAAGTTACATGGTGGGAAGCACACGGCCGTCTTAAAATCATATGGGTCCTTACAAAACCAAGCAAAATAGCAGCCAACACACCATTCTCTATAATCACTATATCTCTTATTACTCTCACCTGAGGACTCAAAAAGCCTCTGTGCTTTCCAGCAAGAGTAAAAACAACCAGCAGCCACCAAGAGACTGGGATGACCTTTTGTAACTCATGGTTCTCTCAGCTGCTACTGACTATTTTCACTGTTTTTTCACTACCTTCATTGGTAGGCCAAAAAAAAAAAAAAAAAAAGGAAGAGAAAGAAAAAGTGATAATGTTCTCACATGAATCATCCTTCCCACTAAACTGTCTCCTTGAGTGGCAGTTGAGTTTGTTAGTCATCCATCGTTTCAAAATTGTGGGTGGCAATTATCCAGCATTTCCTCTAGGTGTCAAGTCACACGGATAATCCCCTGGGGTGTGTCATTACACCCACTGGAACTGCTGAGGTTTTGATGTCCCCATCCTTCCAAAGCAGAGGGTATGTGTTTTCCTTCCAGGCTGCAACTACAAAGTTTTGCTGTGTTTCTGCAGATTTTACTCACAGTGGCCTGCAAGTTTCAAAATCTGTTACAGCCTCTGTCTAGTAAGTCCAAGCTGGTAATTTCATCAGTGGCTTTCTTCCTCAAAGATGAGGGAAAAACATGCATCTTGAATGGAAATTGAGCTGCTCAGCCATACATACATAAACAGAAGTCAAATAACAGAAAGCTAAGGTGACAAATTATATTCACAACCATTATTTTAGTTCATGAGAGCAGCTACTTTGATTTTAGCCTCAACAATCTCTCAAGCACAGCTAGCTCAGCCTCTTTGTCTGTGAAGAGAGAATAGTGAGAAAGGAAGGGTCTCAAGTGGGAGCAGTGAGAATTTAGGAAGGGCACTTTAGAGGGAAATGCAGTCCAGGTGGATAGCCAGTGATAAAGCAACAGGGCAGCAGCTCTTTCTGGGGAATACAGTGGTGTCTCCACTGGGGTTAAGGTCGTGTCCCCCTGTTGAGTGTCCTGCACAACTATGTGGGGTCTTTATTATTGTACATGGAGCTTGGTGAGCCTAGCCTCACATTCAGGGACAAAAATCAGGCACAATAGATGTCTCTGTCTGAGATGGTCTGATTTCATGTGATTTAATCTCCTTGCCGTTGGAGATCCCAGTGCTCTTGGGTTTGAAGGTGCTTTGCATCTACCCCCTCTTAGACTGGGTCCTCCAAACTGCGAGAGGGTGTTGTTGAGCTCTAACCAAGCCTTCCTGAATTATTTCACCTGTCTAACCAAATCTCACTGGGATAGTTAGGTAGCCCATACTGTTAAAAATCCTCATACTTTCCACCTCTGTACAGACATCTCAAAATGTGATCCTTAGTACGTGTATATAGTTGCCACAAAGAACCAAAAACCAAATATCTGAGCAATGTGTTCAGATTGCTGTAAGTCCTTCAGGTCTCACAGGAGTCTTCCTCCCACCACAGGTAATAGGGTTGGAATCATTTTTTCATTATATTAATGGAAATCTGCAGCAAACTCATCAGTTCCAATTCCTCTGAATGGCATATCAGAGCAGCAGGTACATATCTGTGGGGTTAGTTCTGGCATTTTCTGTCTATAGAAATAAGGAATTTCAATAGCTAGTTATTTCTTAAGAGTATTGGGCACATTAAACCCTGTAATGACAATATACAAGGGTTGGCCATTGTTTTTGTTGCTTACATGAGGATAATTTTTTATTCCAATTCAGTCAATCTGGGGTTTAGGAGATGCATTCAAATAGACACAAAGTGAAAGACTGCCATGCAGTATTACATCAGGCTGACTCCTTGAGAAGCAGTATCAAATCACTGGTACATGCTGCATGAGAGCCTGGGTGAAGGTAGCTGAAGTAGCTATGTCAGCTGAAGGTAGCTGGACGTGTCTGCTAGACAAAGCTTAATACGGCTTAGATGCAAAAAATTGTGGTAGCAATAACAAGTATATGATCATTATTCTTATTTTTGTCCTCATTTCCTTGTATTTTCATCCTTATTTCATCTTATTTCTAAAGAAATTCTTGCTAATACAACTCAGTCTAGTACTTGTTACTACAGTGAAGTTCCCATTCAATGAGAGGCTTCAAGACTTCAGGTCCTTTTCAGAATGTATCCATTAATTAATGAAAGCAAAAGGAGGAGCAAAAAATGCCAAATGTTTAGATGAGTCATCCTCTGATTAAATTTTGATCATGTGAACTGAAAATTATAATTCCATAACTACTATTATTTAAAAAGATTATTTTTATTGTAAAAATAGAAGGAATAATCAAAAGAAAAAATGGAACACAAACCCCAACAAACTCAGAAGAGGACTGGTATAATGAAGAATAGAGAATCGAAACAAACAAGACAGAGGTAACAGAAGACAGAACCATAATATAACACTAGAAAGAGTGCATTGACGTTCAAATTGATTTCATAGGGCAAAGAAAGAATCTCAGCTCAGCAATCACTGGGTTACTCACTCTTTTAATACTGTTAAGAGTGCTCTGATTCCCAGAGGTGGGTGGTTTCACCCACCATGCTTAGTTAACTTGTGGGACCCCCCAGCCACAGGAGGTTCTGGATGCTGAATGTTGGCTGGTGCTGAAGTGGCAACCAGAAAATTAGTTGAAGAGAAGTCTGGGGACTCTTAAATACAGACCAGGAAGTTACTGAGTTGTCAGAAATTGGTACTCTGGAAAAGCAGAAATATTTCAGTATACAGTAAAAGTACTGCAAAACTATTATGCTGTTGTACTGTTGTAAGCACATCATTTTTGGCCCACGTTCAAACCTTCACTCTATTATCATAGGTGCTCTTTATGTTCATATTTCATAGAATCATGGTATCAGAGAATAACAAAATATGCTGAGTTGGAAGGGACCCACAAGAACCATGAAGCACAACTCCTGGCCCTGCACAGGTCCAAGAGTCACACTAAGTGGCTGAGAGCATTGTCCAGATGCTTCTTGACCTCTGTCAGACTTGGTGCTGTGACTGCTTCCCTGGGGAGCCTGTTTCGGATGAACTCTGTCCCTTTGGTGAAGAACCTTTTCCAGATATCCAGCCTAAACCTACCCTAATTCAGCCTCACTCCATTTCCTCAAATCGTGTCACTGGTCACCACAGAGAAGAGATCAGTGTCTGCCGCTCTGCTTCCCCTCATAAGGAAGCTGTAGACTGCAACGAGCCTTCCCCTCAGTCTCTTCCAGGCTGAACAAATTAATTGACCTCAGCTGCTCCTCCTACATCTTCCCCTCCATGTTTGGCAAAGTTTGGACAACATGCTCTCAGACCTAGAGAAAATGAAGTTTCAGATTTGTTGGAATTTCTTGCTGTTCCAGATCATTGCAAATTTTATCAATGTCACCCTAAGAAGTTTAAGTAAAAGCAGTGCTGGCTGCAGAAGATTTCTCAGAACTATATCTAGTGGGGTTTTGAGCATCTCCAAGGATGGAGATCTTCACCCAACCGTATTACAGGGGAAAAGGGTGGTGGGGTTTAGGTGTAAATGGAATTTCCAGTATTTCAGTGTGTTCCCTTTGCTTCTTGGCCCCTCAGTGGGCATCGCAGCTCTCCATCTTCCTTGTACCCACTTATTGGATATTTATAATCACTGACAAGATCCCTCTGAGCCACCTCTCCTGCAGGCTGAGCAGTCCCAGCTGTGTGAGCCTCTCCTCACAGGAGAGATGCAGCAGTCCCTTGCTCATCTCTGTGGCCCTTCAGTGGGATCACTCCTGCTTGCTGACAGGGGCCTGGCCAATGGCCATCTAGGAGGGGATATGCCAAAAAAAAAACAACACAGAAAGTGAAACTAAAATCTCCAATGTTTGCCCAAACAATGGGTCTTGAGGAACACTTGCAGGCTGCCAGACAAGGAGGCCATGTAAATGATTTATTGTGTAATCTACACACCACCCTGATTGCAGAGGGTTTTGACTCTCATAATCACTTTTATTCTAGAATTTGATTTTTTTACTAGGGAAGAGTTGGATCATAGTGGGAAATCTGTCTGAACAATCTCTCACAGTGTGGAATTATCTGTATTTTAGTAGCTGTTTTCTTAGGCAAAGAACATTTTTCATTGTTAGAAACATGGAGACCCATGAAACCTCATGTTTACACTTGTTTAACAACTGATGGTTGGATGTGAACCTCAGGGATAAACTTTATGGTAAAAGTAAGGAAATCAAATGCAACTAATATGTCAAAAAAACTCAGGTCTCTATTTAAGATGTTTGATTTTTGTATTTGTTTATGTGTCCACAGTAGTTCTTTCATTTTCCTCTGAATATGGCCCAATCTCTCTTTGATTTTTTTTATCATGATACATATTAAAATCTGTTCCAATGAATGCCACTGGAGAATGGGAATAGCTGTAAAAGTTCTGTTTTGTAATGACAGAAAAAGTGGAAAAGTTGGCAAAAAAATTTATTTCTTTCCCCTGTTTTACTTTTTTATTTCCATTCTCTTTTACCTCCATTTTTAAAGAGGAAAAAATTCACTTTGACTACAAATGATAAAGAAGCAAAGCAAATTTTCCAGTCTGTATGTATCATGCACACTCTGAGAGCTACAAGTATTGGATATGTATTTCTCTTATGAAATCTTAAGGGATTTGGCTAGTGAGAAATTATTAACTAATATCATTAAGAGATAAAAAACGACTTCATTAAGAGATAAAAAAGTCATTCCTGAGACAGCATTAGCCTCTAAAAATTCTGTTTACTTAGTTTTCATGTTGCTTAAGGACATTGCATTAAAAAAAAGCTGAATACATTTTTCAGTCACACAATGTCTGCCTTTAAATTGAGGAACCTTTGACCTTGGGTATTTCTGCCAAGATTGATTTTTCATATTGGTCCAGCTAAAATGAATTATGGCCAGAAAAGTATTAAGCATGCTCATTTTGACTTTTATTCTCTACAGCATTTGTCTAGCATTGCATCATTAAACCACAAGTTGTTTCTGAGCTTTCCACAGTGCTGTTTTCTTTCTTTCCTCTTCTTCTCTTTCTTGGGTTTTTTTCCTTCAAGATTTTAGGCAAAAGAGAATTTGGGATCATGTAGATTTGGAAAGTTTAGAAATGAAATGTGACAATTAGAAGTGGGCTTTAGAAGTTGTTTTAAGGTATCAAAATTAATTATTTTTAATGTACATATATTTGAAAAAAAATTATGCAGTACTGCACTATTGAGATTCAAAATAAAATAGTGAATGTCAAAAAATTAAGGATGTTAAAAATCTACTGACTTCCTGTTGAAGATACTCTTTGAAAATAAGTTGTCAGTCTTAAAAACATTTTAAATAGTCAAAATACCTTCAGAGTTGGAAAAATTGTTATTATGAATACATATAACCAGTAAGTGGGCACAGGAAACCTGAAGAGTGAATTCTCACATTGGAGTGAAGCTGTTTGTGGGTGTAGCAGTTCATATACATACTAAGCTATGAGAAAAAAACCCAAACTTAACCAAGACAGTAACTGTTCTTTTAGTTCTCTATTGCTAAGTAATCATTATGTTTGTAATTTCTTTCATGTTTGTGGATATTGTTCACAGTCACTGGAGCAAGCTTAAGCCTTAATAACCTGTTTATGGTACATATTATTCAAGTCACTTTAGCACTGGAAATGGTAGATTAAGGCCTTCTGTGATTAATAGCTGAAGAAATAATCAGTCCCATTTCCTTGAAATCAGGACCAAAACATGGACATGAGGCAACATACAGCTACCACAAAAACAGTTCTAATTGCCATGGAAGGCACCAATATCTGCCCAGGAAATCCTGATGGTGTGTGTTCTTCATGAATATGAAATTTCCTAATCCAGGACAACCTCTGTGGGAAAGAAGAAAGTAACTCTGCATGTATTCAGAAGGAGCTCTTCCCAAACACAAACGACAGAGAAGAAAACACAGAGATGACTGAAAATGTGCTAGACAGCATAAAAGACCCACATGGGAGAGCACTGGACATATTTGCCCAGTCACATTGGCCATAAAATCCCTAAACAGAGTCCTGTGCTGGCAGAGTAGCCTGGAAAACACAGGAGAGAATAAAAATGTCAATAATGAATGGGAAAGTGCAATGTGGACTTATATCTGCAGAGAAGTTGGCTTTTTTTTTTTTTAATTTAAACATTCATTTGCATGTTTTGTCAAACCCATTCACAAAGATGTGATTGGACATTTTGTGAACAAACTTCTTTTGACAGAAGAATCAACAAAACAAGTTGATTTTCAATGATAAAATAGGCTTCAAGGGACACTGATATCCTCTACTTTGTAAACATTAAGAAGTAAACGATGGGCTTTATGATTTCCATGTTGCAGCTATGATGCTCATTATGTCACTAAAACTAGCTAATGAATAGCTGTAAGCATTAGAGTCAATGCAGGAGAGTGAAAAACCTGCTTCAGAATGCTCTTTAGAAGCCTACTTGGACAAATAAAAAAGATAAATCATGTAACTATTATTGTAATTTCATACCAGAACTTAGAGGAATGAAAACAAAAAAATATAGAAATTATTTGGGATGATGCCATTAAGCTGTCTAACTTCTTTGCTTTTGCCATCAGGATGCTGTCCACTGTCCCCAGCTGGGCACTACATCCCCAGTGAGGCATCCTTTCCCCGACAGGGACATGGAGAAGATGCCCACCTGCAGCAGTGTAGCTCTGCACAGGATGGCAGGGCTTGCCTATCTTCATGGCATCACCTGTCACAAATGAGAGCAGACGGACCTCAGGAAGCTGTTATCAACATTGCAGCAGGATTGGTCCTGCTCTCACTGTATGAAAACTGAGGAGGCCTAGAAGACCCTGCAAAATGCAGCAGCCTCACGCCTTTGTCTGGATATTGGTTGGAGTCTGAATAATCTTCTTTTGAGTATGCTTTCCTACCAGTGCCAGACATGCTACCTCATGTGCTACAGGTATTGTCATGTGCTACCTCAATAAAGACCTCAGAGTAGAGTCTCTTCATAAACTGGTGAGCTATTATTTCTTTGGTTTAGTCCCTGTGCAATGCTGAACTTGTTTTAGCCTATGGATACATTTCTCTGGTACTATCAAGCAATGTCCAACTTTGAAAAAATGCAAACATGGGAAAGTAAAGCCCTGCAATGTCTATTTGTTTAAGAGGTTTCCAATTTGCCTTAGGTGACTGAATTAAGGGCAGAACCCTTTTACAAGCTCTAGTTAGTTGGGGCATAGAGTATGAATGAAGCAACTTACTTTCATAGAGTATTATGAGTTTTGCATCTGTGTAATCTTGGTTACAAGAAGAAAATTTTATGCAGTTAAATAAGAATTAAGAATTGCCTTCTCTATGAAATAATAAAAGTGGATACTTCAGATATACATGGGGGGTGGTTCTTTGCAGATGTGCCTGTGCTAGTGACAGGCTCAAAGTTTGGACTCAGTTCACCAAGCTGAAGGAATTTGTTGGTGAGCATGGAGATAAACAGCTAGAAAGTATATTGGTTCTTGTGCCTTCCTAGGAGAGATCAGTTTTGGTGCAAGGAATAGAGCAAGCTGTGTCTGTCTGCATGCCAGAGAAGCCATGGTCTTTCAAAAGACCATGTGAGTGACTGGCCAGAAATGAGCCTAAAAAAAAGCTTAATTGAATCCTGTGAAATCCGGCAGGCAGTGCACTGAGAATGACATCAAAATAATACTGTATAACCCTAAATGCCATGAGCTATCCTTTATATCAGCTAGCAATTGAGAAGCTTTTTTTTTTTTGATGGTATTGGCACGGTGAGCAGTGAGAATATTCTTTGAAAGATACAATTAAGTCTAGCCTGATACCTAATGCTGTCAGGGAGCAGATTACTTAAAAACTAGGACTTAAGCTGTTCCTTTCGTTTAGCAGCCAAGGCTATCATATTGGGATGCTCAGTGTGGGAGCTCTGCCCAGCAGGCTGTCCAAATCATTGGTCCCTTGAACTTCTATCAGGCACCTAAATCCCTCACATGCAGAGTGACAGGGAACCTGCAGATGACCCTGTGACACCTGTCCCACGCAGGAGGTGAGGCTGCACGCCGAGGGCAGGGCTGGTGCTGAGCACAGCAGTGTGGGGTGATCTGACCTTCACAGGCTGTGGCATTGCTGCTTCTGCCAGCCAGGAGCCTTAGCACTCATTGTCACTGAGGGAAAGGCTGTCCTCTCTTCTGGCCTGGCAAGGGAGACAGGTATTTTCACAAACCACTTTTGGATGGGATGAATTAGTCTTCCTTCTTCACTGATCATTCAGGCAGCCTAGACCATAGTAAATACTAATTGCAGCTAATACTAAAGTTATTTTGTGCAAATATAGTAAAAATAACTTGTACAGATATTGGAAAAATTAAACATTATCATACCTGACAATAGCAAAAGTAAATAGAAAGATAAGTTCAAGGGTGTTTTCTGAGCAGACACCCTGTACTGCTGCTTTAATCTATTCATTTAAGAATTGCTTTGAGTAGAATACAAATTGCAGAACAGTGTCTCTCAAAAGAGCCAATATTCTTTAGAAAATTTGTAAAAACCACGTCTGTGTGAGACAGACTGGAAGTCAGGAAATGGTTTTGATCAACTTATTTCTAAGCCCATACTGGCATCATCACATTTGCTGCTCAAGGAGCAGAGAAAACCTTTCCTGAACTGTCCTCACGAGTTGTGAATTATGGATGTATCTCTGTGAACAACTGAGTTTCTGTCTGAAAGTTAAATAAAGCAGAAGAATACACTTTTTTCTCTTTTCTTTAGTACTTGGATTCTCTACACAGATCCTTCTATCTATTCTTTTTACATGGCTTTTTTTTCCCTACACAGCCATTCAGACATAGCCTTGAGGCTCTTTTGTATTTCCCCTTTGGTTTTAATGCTTTAAAGAATGTGTGTACGTTCTGCCTAGATATTGATACTTCTTATTTTCTGAGTAATCAAAGGTGCTTATGCTTCATAAATAGTTGCACTGCTTTTTACATGCAAATATGTATTTTCATCAAGAAAATTCTGTGTCTATTTCAGGCACCTGATATTCCTGCATTGCCTTTCACAAGAGGTCTGTCACTGGATCCAACTGCTTCAAATCTTATTAGACAGCTTTTCAGAGATGGTTCAGAAATAGTATCTAGACTTTCAGACATCCACAAAGAAGCATTTCTTTATAAAAATAACCATTCATTTTTAGAGCAGGATTTTCTAAAAATATGATTTCTCTGCAGAAAAGTGTTTTTGTTTCAGCACACTCATAAGGGTTTCGAGAGCATTTTTTAATAACATCCTGTTCTGGATGGAATGCTGGCAATTTCCCTAGAAACTTGTCCACAGTTTTAGTTATCGTAGGGGTAAGAACATCTACCATGCTGATATCCATCCAGAGGGATGCTGTTTTCAAAGGGATGAGGCTGCATTATTCCTTAGAGCATCTCTGCCCTCTGTGGCCCTACCCTCAGCAAAAGCCCTGCCCTCTGACTCTCCAAGGCTCCTGCTTTGCGTGCACACTTAGGAGGCTGCATGCCTTGAGCTCTAGTTAATGTTTAATTAAACAGAAAGGCCCAAAGTATTAATAATAAACTAACTCCATGGCAAGCAGAGGAAGAAACATCTGCCAAAAACTAGTGTTTTCTAGCAATTGCCTTTGTCCCTTCTGTTTTACCACGCTATCCCAAACAAGAAGCACGCTTCCCCCACTCTCATCCCATGTCTCCCAAACAATCCTGTTACTTGATTTGATCTATGTTCCACAGAAGCATGCCAGGGAACTGCTCCTGCCTCATGCCAGTGCTCCTACAGGAGGTCACTCCATCCAGGCCCTTACAGGGGCTGTTGTTCTGCACAGTCACAGCTAACCACCACTGCACATCTCCACATCATTTCTTACATGGGGTGACTTACCCCAGGCCCATGGGGCCTTACCCCAGGCCCCAGTAACATCCCCCCATACACAGAGAAATGTTTCCACCTGACATACTCCTGCCTTCATCTTTATTTTCTCTATTCATTACAGGTCAGCGCTGCAGGCAGAAATCTCTGCCAGAGTCTGCATGTGTTTTTCACAAGGCATAATCACCCCAGTCATCAGGGACAGGCTGAGGACCAGACACCAGGTCTCCAGATTCCCAGGGCCAAAGGGCTCATACATCCTTGCAGTGATGGTAATGGTGAAGAAGAGGAGAACTTTTCTTTCTCAGTAAGGCTAAGCTGGAAATATCACAGCAGTTGGAGAAATACCTGGCAGAAGGAACCCAGAATATAAACACACAGAGCTTGAGAGAAATAAAGGACAAATAGCTCACACAGATTCACCCAACAGGCCATGGAAATGTCCATAATAATTTTTCAGCAGTATGTGTTCTCAGTCTTTTGGCCTTCTGAAATGCTTTTGAAAAGAAACCAAAACTTTTTTTGGCTTTCAAACAGCAGTATTAGATACCCCAAAAGAATTAAAATTCCTACTGCTGTATAACAGTGACAACTCATTTGGGCTGGGGTGCATGCATTATGCACTAGGTGTGAGCCACTCTGACTATCCACAGGGCTCTTCTGGAGCCAGCTGTGCCCAGTTCTTGTACAGCAGCTGCTGAGATCCAGGCCAGCTGCCAGGCTGCCCTCCCTGCCTCCTGCTCCCTTACCCACTCACCCACTCTGCCTATGACAGGCCTCTCCATCACTCTCCTGAGCTCTGACGCTTGACTAAGCAGCTCCAATTTGATTTTCCATCCTTCTTCAGAGTTACTTCCCCTAGAAGAGAAGGAGGGAAGAAGAAAACTCTGCTCAAGCCCTGCCTTTGTCCCAGCTTCCCTCCTGCCTCTGAAGCACGTGGCACTGTCTGGTTACAGGACAGACCCTGAGCTCTACTGAGTATACAGTCAGGTCTCCACATGCACCACACACCCACACCCAAACACACCCACACCCTCTCCCTTTCCTCAGTCTCTGATGGGCAATGTTTTTGTCCTAAGGTAAGAGCACTGGTGGGTATTGCAGGATGAGGTCCCTGAATGCCCACATCATTAACACATTCCATAGATGGAGGAGCTCATGGAAATGCTCATGATTGACTTAGATGCACACCAGCATGCACAAGGCTATAAATTTCTGCTGGAAACTGGGCAGACTGTTCTCAGGATACAGCCAGCTTGATTAGAAGAAACACTCACTTTTGAAAGGTTGAGTAGAAGTGCAAAGATCCTGTGAAATGTGGAGATAAAATCCTAAAGTAGCTACATAGGTGCTTTGCAATGGTGAATTCAGCAAGGCTGAAGATGGTAAACCTGTATGCTTCTAGCCAAACCTTCTGACATTATAACCCATTTGGCATAGGCTGTAGACCAAATCTGAGGCTAAGTGGACCTAGCTACACCTAGATTTCTCTAAGAAGTTTAGGAAGCAAGGGGATCTCACTGAAGCTTGTTAACCCAAGAGGAGGGGTCATCACCTGATTATACTATTTTACTATCGTAATATATGATAGAGTTTTGATCTAGATACCACACAGACAATATTTAGATAATGTATTGGCAATAAATCTAAACATAATCATCCAGATAATCACTGTGTCCTACTTTTCAAGCCTAGCCAAGAGCCTTATTTTGTGACACTGCCACACAACGTTGCCTGTCTGGAGGATACCTGAGGAACTGCTGCATGTAAAATGCTGCCCTTTGAGAGGGATCTCTGGAGATCACCTGGTCCAACCTGCCCTTCTGCCAAATGTAAAGTTAGATCAGATTGTTCAGGGCAGTGTCCAGGCAAGGTACCTCTTGGTACCAGACAAGGTGTCTCTGGGCATACCTGTTCCAGTGCATGACCACCCTCAAAGTGATTTTTTATTTTTCCTACCAGAAAAATACTTTCCTAACTAGAACTACCCTTACTGCAAATTGAATCTGCTGCTCCTTGTTCTGTCACATGCACCTCTGGGAAGAGACTGGTCCTTTTCCATGTCCTCTCCAAGAAGGCAGCTGGAGAGGGCAGTGAGCTCCCATCACTGACAGCTCTTGCAAAGGCTGGGAGCCTCCCCAGCTCTCCTTACCCTTCATGTACTGCATCCCCTCCCCTATCCTGGTGTCTGCCACTTGACTCATGTGTGGCAATGTCTTTCTCTCACTGGGTAGCCCTAAACTGCACCCAGTGCTCCAAATGTGGTCTCACCAGGTGGAAGAGAGAGGAAGGTCCACTTTCCTGCACCCACTGACCATGCTTTAGCCAAGACAGCCCAGCGTGTAGTTGGCTTCCCTGCTGCCAGGCACAAAGCTTCCCTGGAAGCAGCTTGTCCACTGAGTTGTTGAGAGCTCTCTCTGTCCTCTCACCCAAATCACCAACAAATATCCTAAACCATCCTGGTATCTCTCCCCGAAGGATGCCACTAGTCACTAATTTGTCTGCTGGACTTCTGATGGCTGAACACCACCCTTTGAGACTGACACCACCCTTTGAGACTGGCACCACCCTTTGAGACTGGCATCCCTACCAATTTTCCACCTAATTATTCATCCACTTATCCAGAACTTATTTCACCAGCTTGGCCTTGGTCACATTATGGAAAACAGTGACAAAAATGTTCTAGAGGTCGAGATAAACAACATCTACTACCCAGCCCTCATCCAGAGCCAATAAGGCAATTAGATTGGTCAGGGGTGATATGCCCTTGGAAAATCAATGTCTAATGTCCAAATTATCTTCTTATCTGTCCTGTGCCTGGACTCACCTCTCAAAGGCCTGAGGTCAAGCTGACTGGCCTATAGATTCCTTTCAGGCCCTACTTGAAAATGGATGTAACATTTACTCTCTCCTTATCATCAGAACACTTCCCTGATGATCATGACCTTTCAAAGACAGTAGAGAAATGTTTCAGAGTGACATTGATCAACGTTTTTTGGATGATCCCCTGCATATCTAATTTGCTTTAGTGGTCCTTAACTTAATTACCTTCTACTGTGGGCAATGCTTCTCTCCCCTAGGCTCTGCTACTCATGTAGATTAACTGACAAGAAATGTATTTTCTTTTGCTACAGGTAGCCAATATTACTTTGGTTGAAACTTCAGTTATTTTTGAAAATCATGTGGTTTATATTCGGTCCTTGATGGCTTTTTACTTTATATATCTTTTTCCCAGCCATTTCAGCAACAAAAAGTGTCACATACCTATAATTATTAGAATACTTTGGTCCCATCAGGTGACTTGATATCTGGGGAATTTGTATGAATTAATGGATAAATTAATAGTAATAACAAATGACCAAATTGCACCAGATGTATGGGAAATTTCAGCATTTTGTGTTAAAATAACAGTCTGAGATCATCTCCTGGAAACTTTGAACCTTCTATGTCTTCCCATGAGTGCCTGATTAGAGGACCATGTTATTCAAATGTCAGGTCTTAAAAATACTCAATGTTTACTGAATAAGAAGAGCTGGACTGCCTATGGAAATTTAAATTTTCTATGCAGCAGATGGTAACACCAGACCAGAATTAATCCAGTTGTATCTGTAATTTCATGTGCACAACAGTTGGTCACTTTATTAGAAATTTATAAGAATGTATTTATAATATATTTTATTAGCAGTTTGTTGCTGCCAAAGCTTGAGTAGACAAGACTGAGACCTGGTATTTTTTTACAATAGTGTTTCAAAGTAAGAGAAAGCCATGCTAATGTATTGGGAAGATAATGCTGGAAATTTTGATGAAGAGATTAGCGCTTGTAAAGGGTTTTGAGACCCAGAAACTGAGAAGAAGCTGAAACCTTATGTGCACACAGCCTGTACAAGATCGTGCTGAATAACAGCTCCTGTGGACTTGCTAACAATATTTTCAGAATGCCTTTTAGTAGCTTGCATGCTTATTCTGCATATGTATAGAAAATACTATATATATAAATTGGAATTTCTTCCAGAGGTTTCAAGATGCCCGAGCTCAAACTAGCAAAGGCAATCTTCTTTCACCCAGAACAGCGATGAATGATATCTTCTCTTGTCTCATTGACTTTGACATAGAGAAAGGAGTGCTTTACATTTGAGCTTGCCCTTTTTATAGAACTCTGGTCAGAAGAGAATGACCTTTTCTCTCACCGTGTAAAAGAAAATTACTTTAGAGGAAGAGGCATCATCTGGCTGCCAACCAGAGTTTTGAGGGAGAGATTTTTCTTTTGTACACTATGAGATTGAAACGAACATCTAAACTTAGACTCCTGAACTAACATCTGATTGAAAGTGACCTGGATTTCAGACCTGTAGAATATGAACACTTTGAAAAGAAATTAATGGGAGCTGCAGGAAATGTGACCTTTCTGGCTTGTGGAAGTTTCAAAATTATTTAGAAACTAAATAATAGTTCATAACTCTTAATGAAGCAACTATCCACTTTAAGTAACACAATTTAGAGATTTTAGCTAGAATTGCAAATACTCTTGCTAACTCATGTCCCAGAGACATTGCACTGTCTGTAGAGACAGACTCCATGTCCTGTGTAAGAGAAAATGGATGGATGTATCACCTTGCATTGAAACAGCTTTCCTTTCTAGTTTGTCAGAGGTTTTTCTGGGCAGTACACACAGAGCTTTTTTTCACAGCTCTTCTTGCCTCCTTAGAGCACAAACACCAAGTTTTGAAGATAACCTGGGACTTGTGCATGAATAAACACAGAAGAAGAGGTAGTGAGTGACTCACCTTGATAATCCTCTTTGACAACAGGATTTGCAAGGTTTTATCCTGATGTTTGGGAGACAGCCCCAGATGCCAATGTGGCCCATCAAACTGGCAATCACCAACATACTCCTTGTGAGGGCTTGCCTGGAACTTAACACCAAGAGACGTTCCTGCCTCAGCCTACTCTGCATGGCCCTGGGCAGGCCACTGCCATTAACCTTTGTGAAACTGGTGTATTAATACATACTTTTCACTGCTTCAGGTTATCTTTTCCAGCCATTAATCTCCTTGACTTCCTAGGTTCTCAAGTCAAGGAGATCTGTGTCTCTCAAAACAACAAAAACATATAAGAAAAGGAAAAAAAAAACCCACCAAGCAAACAAACCCAAAATAAAATTGAAATAGTAAATAAACAATTTTGATGACTTAAAACTGTTGTTTAGGAAGTAACACCACATGTTGCTTCAGTATGAACAAAAAAACAAGAAAAAAAGAAGAGCGTAAAGGCAAGGCTTCATTTGCATTTTCCTCTGTCACTTGCAAGACTTCCAAATGCATACCAGGGGGAAAGGGTTTGTCCAATAAGCCTTCTTCAGGCAGAATTCCTCTAGTGGACATTAATAATGGAAAAGATATAAGCTCTGTCCTGTGCAGCTTTTTATTAAATATACATCTTAGAGCCAAAATGCCCAGACAACCTGAAAACATGTTGTTTGCTCAGAGCTGTGCTCAAGTGTTCAGTCCCCTGCCTTGCCATTCAGGAGCAGAGCATGTTGCAGTGCCAAGCGTCCTGCAGGACCTGCTCCAAAGAGCTAAAATACAATGGCTAGAAATAAAATAAGGGGGAGCTCTGACAAAGAGACACAGACAAAAGGGTGTCAATAAAGGAATGGAGTAGCTTATCAGAGAAGCACAACATGAAAAGCAGGTTAAGCAAGTTATTAACCAGAAAAGCATCTTATCAATCCCAATCCATGTCCTTGAATGCTCTTTAGAGATCTGCTCCTTCTGATAAAGTCTTCAGTGTACCAGGTCTGAAGCTTATGAGATCATCAGATTCACTCAAAGATGAAAGAGGATAAGTGCTTCCATTTTTACATGGAAATAGTAACAGCAAACAAAATTGTAACAACAGTATCTGTATATCTCTGTTTCAACAGATGTCCACAAACACGGAAATGGATCTAATTCTTTGCCAATCTTTATAGTGTATCATCACTAGGAGGTTTCAGTCTGTTGGCACTATGTTAAAATTTCCTGAATCTCAGTGTAATTGGGAAGATGCATCCTAGTCACACTCTTTTGTGGGCTGCTACCTGTTCATTCACCTAAGGGATCTGGTGGAGTCCCAGTAAGGTTTATTAGACCAGGAGTGGGACTCGGTGATCCTTGGAGGTCCCATCCAATTCAGCATATTCTATGATTTTGCAGTTCTGTGATTTTTCTTATTTTTCTAATGTAGCACCCAGCCCATGTTAAGAAAGGGAGAGAAGGCATTAGCACAGCTTTTATTATGTTCTTCATTGTTTTTCCTCCAACTCTCTCCTTGGCCACTTGTCCCCTTTCTGGTACACTATCTTGTGATCAGCCTGTAGTTCAGACCAAAGTCAAAGGAAGACTCACTGTTGAGAACTTTTGGCTTTCAAATCTTGCTCTGGAGCTCCTTTCTGAAAGGATTCCTGCAGGATAGCAGACAGTTTAATGGCTGCATCAGTCCTGAAGTGGCTGTCCATCCTTTGAGATGTGCAACTGCAAATATTCTGAATGTCCCTTAAGTAATTTTCAGTGAGAACACTGAATTAGCACACACCAAGTAGCTGAAGTTTCAGGGCTTGTTATTATTTTTCTCACTGCTGATACAAATACTTTTTCAGTGGAACATTACTAAATACTGAGTGAACGCTGAATTTGAATGAACCTCAAGCAACCTTGGAAGCCCAACAACTCCCCTAGTAATTGTGAAGTGTTATTTATAGTGCTCCTTTTCTGTCCACAAAACACACAGCACACGGCAGACATGAGCTTGCAAACCCCTCCTCTAAACCACAGCTACTTTTTTCTGGAAGAGGCCCACAGTTTTCAACCATCAAAGAAGCTGGCCATGCTAATCTATGAAAAACGAAACCTTAATACCTTAAATAGGTAGAGATCTACTGATTTCACTAGCTGGGAGAAGCCAAGTCTGTTTCAATCTCTTATAATTTGAAAGGCATTTTTGTAATGGGTCTTTTAAGAGCACACTACAATTAACAGATTTACAGACTGAATGTGCATTTACTACACGGTAAAGTCTCAAGATGATGGAGATAATGTTAAAATGAAATGGTGAAGAAGCGAGAATTGTAATATGATTGTGATTTCAGCACAGTAAGAAGAAATTTACAGATGACCTAATGTTGTGGTTTCACCCTGGCCAGATGCCAGGCACCCACAAAAGCCACTCACTCACTCCTCTGCTGCAACTGGATGGAGGAGAGAAAATTTAATAAATGGTTCATGAGTTGAGATTAGGACCAGGAGAGACATCCCTCATTAAATATCATCAAGGGCAAAACAGGCACAACTTAGAGACATAAAGTGAATTTATTACTAACAAAATCAGAGCAGGATAATGAGAAGTAAAATAAGCCCTTATAAACACGTTCCCCCCACCCCTCGCTCCTTCCATCTGTACCCCCCACCCCAGCAGTGCAGGGGGACAGGGAATGGGGGTTATGGTCAGTTCCTCACCCATGGCTTCTCCCGCTGCTCTGGGAGAGGAGTCATTCCCCTGCTGCACCGTGGGGTGACACAGAGACAGTTCCATGTGAACCTCTCCAATGTGAGCTCATCTCACGAGCTACAGCTCCCTGTGACCTGCTGCAAGGTGAGTCCATCCCGTGGGGAACAGTCCTCCCCAGACTGCTGCACATGGGTCACTCTGCCATGGGTGCAGGCCAGCCTGGGAGCAGGGCCCCTCTCTCCATGGGTCTCCCACAGGGACACAGCCTCCCCTCAAGCACCCACCCACTCTGGTGTGGGCTCCTCTCCAGGGGCTGCAGATGGATCTCCACATGCCCGTGGCTGTCCCTGGGCTGCAGGGACACAGCTGCCTCACCATGGTGTCACCATGGGCTGCAGGGGAACCCCAGCTCTGGCACCTGGAGCACCTCCTGCCCCTCCTTCTGCACTGACCTGGGTGTCTGCAGGGCTGTTCTTCTCACATGTTCTCACCTCCTCCTCTTTGCTGGCTGGAATTAAAACTGCGCCACAACCCTTGTTTTGATTTCTTCTTAAATCTGTTATCACAAAGGCATTACCACCATTTCTAATCAGCCCAGCCATGGCCAGCAGCATGTCTTTCTTCAGAACCACCAGGGATTGGCTCTGCTGGATGTTGTGGAAGCCTCTAGTGGCTTTTCACAGAAGCCACTTCTGTGGCCAAAAAACAGCCCATGCAACACCAATATACATAAAAATGCATTTAAGATACTTTACTAACTCTGTTCCTTGAATTCTCAGGAGCAACAGAACCAAGAGTGTCAGAAGGTACCGAGCAATCCTGCTTAACGTTCCTCACTTTTTTCCCAAACTGTTTTTTTTCTCTAGACAACGTAAACAATTTTTCCAACCAGTATCCCATCAAGTCTTCCTGCTGTGGTAAATGTGTCTCACCCTGAGATTCACACTTTGGTACTACGTAGGAAAGTAATGCCATCGCTCCACTAAATAAAAAGTCATCAAATGGGTTGACACATCTTTGACAAAATGTCAAAATTAACTGCTTCACAGCAGGGAAGGTCTTAGAAATACTGAAAGTTCCTACTACCACTTAAGTATAAGCAAGAGAACAGGCATTTATGACATGGGAAAAAGACACAAAAATTAGAGCTGAGGGAACAAATGTTCTTCAAAAATTATCTGCTCTTTCTTCTTAATGTATGTATCCTATATTATTTCAACTACACCATCTCTGATATTAAGAGTTACCACCTTCCTTTGTATTGGGGGCCAGCAGGACCCACATGCCAGAGAACTGCACAGTAAAAGGTGATTGAGCTGTTACAAGCTATGGCCTCTGAGCTCTTTCATGTTGTGAAAACTAATGTTCCCTTTTTTCCCTCTCAGGGAAAACATGTGCTTTCCTTACTCAACATTAGTTAAGATAATCACTACAAAAAAAAAAATTATGGATATATCATGCACTTCCCTTTTGGGAAGGGGATGTGTACATAGACACAGTGAGCCAGCAACCACCATTCCACAGTCTTCTGTAAAGTTAATTTAGTTTGAAAACTAAACTTTCTTTTTTGAATGATTCAGGCTTTTTTTTTTTTTCACCTATGACATCTAATGTAGGGATGCTTTGACTATGAAAGAAAATGGACAGAGGTAGAAAAGAAAATAGGAACACCTTGAACCACTGGGGTTAGGAGTTTTTTCTGCTAGGATAAGCATCAGATACATTACTGTGCTGTTGCTAACAGCTGGCACAATTCAAACCATTCTGTGTGTTCTGTATACTCAGTGAGTGCCAAACAAAAAGGCATCTATTCTGCAAACAGCACTGAGCAAAGTCAGCACCAGGTAACACACTCTCCTACTAGGATAAAATGGGCTGTTGTCAAAAATACACAGTAAAAAGGACTCTCAGGACACGTGTAAACATCAGAATTACATTTGGATCCCCCTTCCCATTTTCAGAACTCTTTTTTTATGTGTTTATACTGCAGAAATCTGATGTTCTCTGGATGATGACTGTTCTTGCAGGACATGTATACTTGTGTTCTGTCATGGGCTCTGACTGCTGCTGTGCTTTTACTGACAGAAGAGCTTCAATTGCTTTGAAATCCAAGCCTCTGGCTCCGTCTGAACACACACACTTCTCACTTTTGTCTCAGCATTTCCAAATCCCTAACATTAAAAATACACAAGGACAACAGCTCCAAATAGATTATTCTAGCCCTGTGTATGTATCTACATACAAAATAGAGATACACATAGATATTTACAAGCATATGTAACCAGAGGTTTTTTGGGCTCCCATTTTTTAATGCTTCAGGTTTACTTGCTATATTTCTAGTAAAATATATTTAACATGAAAGCCAAGAACAACTTTAAAAAAAATATTTTTCCTTCATTTTTTTCTGACTGATGAAAATGGATATACAGAAAATAGATGAAGGTACATATATTCAGATAATAGATATACCTAATATGAGGACATGGCCATTGCTGGCATGCTCTCAGCATGAGCAGGAGCAGCAATATAAAGCTGTCAGGGTGGATTTTTTTCAAAAGATTAGTGGTGAAAAACAGCCTGACATTTGCTCTGAGATCTCGATTGAAAAGGACAGTGGTTCCTGAACAAAGGAATCAACCTGCCAGGCTGATGCATGCCAGGAGATTTGGGGATTTTTCAGGGGGAATCACCCTAATGGTACCCATGGGTGCAACCCATCTATCTGCTCAGAAATTACTAACAGGTCTGAGGAGAAAAAATCCAAATTTTTTGGGTGCTGATCAGTTTATTTTTATCACCCAGAAAAAACTAAATTATGCTATAGGCATGCTAATCAAATAATCTTAAAGAGCAGAATGAAATAATTGTATAGTCTTTTTTGGTGGTATAAGATACTATTCTGTGATCAGTCAGAGGGAATAATATGAAGAAAAACAGATAAGGAGGGACCAGTGGCAATGGGCACAGCCCACCAGGGGGATGAGACGAGTTTTCCTAGTTAAGAACAACCATGAGAAGACATTTTGCTGTTTTAACTTTTCCTATCTCTGCAAATCTGTGCTGATGGCTTACCACAAATTTCACCTGATGAGAAAACCGTGAGCTGTGTGATATGTGTCTGCATGGTGCTCCCTTCCATGGGGAGGCAAAGCCCATCCATTTACACCTGCCCCATTGTAGTATCCGTATTATTTGTGTCAGGGAGATGCCTGTGAGCCTTGGCAAAAAGCAGAGGAGACAGGGACTCCCAGGGGAGCAGCAGCAAGGTCAGAGCTGACTCTCAGCAGAGCAAGAGTTTACCCTGCATCACTCCTGAGCAGCATGGGGGATACACATTGCTATATCCCCCTAAGTGGCACTGATTAAAAAGGCATGTTGCTTGTAATCCTGATCTGTTTACAGTTTTGTGCTAGTCATTCAGGTCAGGGGTTGTAATTAAAAAATTAAGGAAGAATAAACCTACCACTTTCCAGAACAAAACTGCTCTTCTAATGCTCATTAGGCTCATTTGTGCAGCAAAACATCCCCAGGGGACAATTCTGCACTTATAAAATAAACATTTTCCACGCGTGTGATTAAGGACCCTCATAAAATATGTAGTCAAGGCATTTCTGCTCCATGTATGCCTGGCTTCCTGGCATGAAAGCACTTGCAGTGGATTGAATGCAACAGTGGAAAGAGAAGAGAGTGAGATAATAAAAATCTATGGATTAAAGACAGAGATTGGCAGGGAACATGACAACCCATTACTCTTCTATTAGTACGTATTTCCACTGGGAACCAGGTTCTGAGAAGGATACAGGTTGTTCTCTCCAATTTGTAAGTCAGAGGAGAGCAAATCTCAGCAGACCATTACTTAAAATTTCTCTTTCTTTTGACTGTCTACAGAAATCAGAATTGAAACAGTTTATTATCTTTTTGAGCTTCTCCCCACAAGCACTGCCTCTTCTGCAAGTTCTGAGGAATTTCCCTAGAGCCAAACCCCCTCAGCACACATCACATTCCTCAGTTTTGGAATGCCTTCTCCTGACCTGTTCTGTGGGTTGCATTCTGTGGGAGAACAAAACCAAAGCAGTCAGGAGTCAGCCTGCTGGCATTTTAGAAAAATCAATGCCACCTGTCAACAGAACTGTCTTGGACTGACAGCAGGAAAATCAATGAGAACAGCTCACAGCTTCACCAAGTCTAAAGTGCTGCTTCTTCAGGACTGCAGGGAAGAACTCTCCTGTTTTACCATACAGCACTTCTAATTACTCATACTCTCCTTTACAGGTCTATGGCACACCAATTTATTAGACAGTTATACTTATTAAGAGATCAAATGTGATGGACCTTTATCATCCTGCAAAGATTTTGGATTTTTTCTGCGTTTTTGCTGCGCGAGTAATGTGAAACTGAAACAACAGGGTGATATTAAATAATAGATACATCATATTTAGGCTGCATTAATAATTTATTTTTATGTCTTGTAAGAGGCAGCCTCCTCCCTGTCTCTATAATGCATGTCTAGATTGAAGAAACAGTTGGTTCAACCTCAAACTGAATAATTTTTTTCAGTTTTAAGGTGGAATTTTAATAATTAATTTAGATATCTTAGGAAGAAAAAAATCAAACAGCCTTGTTTGACAATGATGAAATAAATATTCTGACTTTTATAGCACTTCTGCTTATATTTTAATGTACAATTTGGTATGAATTCAGAAACACATTTAAAACTTAAATAGTTCTGAAATTAAATTTTTTACTGACTATTGAAGAAAACATTTTTCCAAAACACTGCTCTCACTTCAACATTACTGTTTGCCCCTTTGTGAGCTGCAACATACCTGATAATAGAAGTCCTGGCCAAACCAGTATTTCATCTTTTGGTATAACTTAAATTTGTTCCAAACAGTGCCAAAGACTATGTGTCCCACCACAGAGTCCTCCAGGTAAGAGGCTTCCACAGCCAGGTGAAACCATTACCTTTGACAGGAAAAGGAAATGCATTTTTGACCTTATAATCTGTACCAATTTTTATTATTAACTATAGGGGAATGCTATACAATCCATGGCAAAATATATTACCAGCATAGAGATGGTGTCTTCCTTTACGAAAGATGCATTTTTTTGTTAATCAAAAAGTTCTAAAACAGCAAGTTTGCAGAGGGATAATGCCACTTACAAGAATCCCAGCTGAGACATTAGCCAAAGAACCTTTTTCTTTCCCTGTGATTGCTTCCTTAAGCACAAAGTAAACAACTTCCTTTTTTGATTTTTAACATAATTCAAAACACTTTGTCTCTGCCTGCCTTTTCCTACTTTTAGTTCTTTCTTTCAAGATGACACAACATGAGAAATACCAGCTGAATTTGCAGTTTCACCTGTCTGAATTTCCATTTTTTGTTAATAGATTTCTCTAACAAAACAAACTTTAACAATCATCCTCTTCTGTCAGAGAGGATTGCTTGTGGTCTCTTTTCTATTTATTTTTATTTACTTTCTAAACTGAGACATGATTATTTAGCCATATCTTCTTGCTAATGCTCCTGTAGGAGGGGCTGACACAGTGGCCTGCTCAGAACACTTTGAGCCAGGCTTTCCTCTCTGCTTTCTGAAACATCCCTAGAAGATGCTTTGGAACATGTATTTAGATCAATTCCGTAAGATCTACCCCAAAAGAACTCTATAATTCCAGCAAATCACACAGACAATACCAGCTAAGGACGCCAGAGTAACTTAAAGCCAGACCTGTTTGGACACATCATGATAAAACTTGTAGTTACCTGAGCACAACACTCTTTCTGCAAACTCTGCTGCCATCAGCTCTGTGGTGTACTGCTGATGGCACTCTGTGGAAAAGCCATCCTTGTTCCCTGGCTTGCAGCCTGCACCCCTCCCAACATCGTGCTCCCCTGGGCTTGGGACTTACCGCAGTGCTCTGCCTCAGACAGGATACAAGAACTCAAGCCACCGAAGCACAATGAAACAGAAGTGTCAACTCATGCATCTGCCCAAATCTTTTCACAGAATTCTCTCTGTAATGCCTGAATTTATTGTAGGCAAAATCTGGATTTTGTTATAGTGAGGATCCTAGAGTGGGAAAGATGCTGATATTCAAAGCTCTATTTATATATACATATATATATATTTACATATGTATGTGTGTTGAAAGCATTCATGCAGTGCGTGGGTTTCTAAGTGCTTCTAAAAGCTGATACTCCTCCATCAGTTTTTGCTTCACAAAAGCCCTTTAAAGTCCTTTAATAAGTAATTAAAATATATTTTAGTAGCTATCAAATGTTTTAGAGGAGGAGTGTGCTTTTGATCAAGCTGACACAAAATGCAGGACTCCCCTACAGCAGGCATTTCACCCTCTCACTTTCATCTGTCTACTGTTGATTAGAGCAGATGGAGGTCAAGATTCCAGCTCACAAAAACAATAAAGTTGTCTGAATAAGAAAGAATAAAGAAGGAGGAAGCAGGACCATGGGACTAAAACACACCTGCTGTAGCTGAACTAATATTGAGGAAAGCTGAACATATTCTTTAGTTCTTTCCTGTTGTGAACATTACAGCTCTCATTTTGCATTGGCTTGTCTTGCTTTAGTTTCTTATTGCAGAATGCCTGTGATGCCAAGCAATGTCTGCAGGATTTGGCACTTTGCTAGAAAAAAAAAGACAAAATGATGAGAGATGAAAAGCACCTGTGTAAATGTGCTAGTTCCCTGATAGGGGCAGTGCTATGGTTGAAATAATTTCTATTCATCTAGTGCCTCGGGCTTTGCTCATGTATGCAACTTTCATATGCATGGAATGAAATTACCTTAACAGAGAAAAAGAGACAATATGTCATATCTACATTCTTCTTATTCTGTACAGATGCAGCTTTGCCAACTCACCAAATGGAGTCCTTCTAAATGCCTGTCTTCTAGATAGATGGAACTGTTAGAATATCATGACTCTAAAATTGCCTGTTTATTAGATTCAAATAATGTTGCCAGTGCTTGGAGATCATATTCAAACAGAAGAAAACAGCATACAGATGCTAATGCCCTGCCTTTCTCAAGCTTTTACTGTAAGGAAGCCATCTCATTTGTTTACCTATGAAGGTTTAATAAATATTAGATTTGAAAAGCAAGATGAATATAATAGGCAAGGAACAGAATACCATCCATGCAGCAGCTGCTTTGTGAAGCTCGCTGCTGTGGAAAGACCTCATTTTGCCTTCCTAATTGTCAGAAGTTCTTTTGCTACAGCCAGGTTTATAAGCCAAAGCCAAAGTGATGTGATGTGGGCTGAAGCTGGGGTTCCCCATGACATCCCAGCCTCTCCTAGTCTGCCCCAGCTTGTACTGCCAAAACCCAAGCAGCTGTGTGGGCTTGCACAGCCTCAAAGGTCTGTGTAATGCTGAAGAGACTCTTAAGAGGACCCTTTAAAGAGGAATCCCATGAATAAGCCAAATCCCAGCCCCTGAGATCCTGGCCAAGCACACTGGAAAGGATGCACCACTAAGTAGCAAGACAAAAAAAAAAAATCTCCTCTGGGCTCATGAACTGGGGACAACCTCCCTGCACCCCAACAAGGAGGGAGAAGAGAGCCCTACCAGCAAACCTGGTAGGCTTCTCTGTCCATGGGTCTGCAGGCTCCCGCCTCTATAGGTCTGCAGGTCCCTGCAAAGAGCCTGCTCCAGCATGGGATACCTGGATATCTGCACCAACATGGATCTCCACGGGCTGCAGGGGTGCAGTTGTCTCACCACAGTCTTTACCACAGGATGCAGAGGAATCTCAGCTCCAGCACCTGGAACACCTCTTTGGCCTCCTTCTCCACTGACCTTGGTGTCAACAGGACTGTTCCTCTCACTTGTTATCACTCCATTCTTCTGTAACCACAATTACATCCGTGCAATAATTTTTTCTTCCTTAAATATGTTATCACCAGGCATTACTACCATCATTGTTGGGCTTGGCAGCAGCAGGTCCATCTTGGAGCCTCCAGGGATTGTCTCTGTTGGACATGGGGGAAGCTTCTGGGGAGTTCTCACAGAAGCCAGCCCTGTAGCCTCCTCATGACACGAACCTTGCCACACAAACCCAATACACTTAGACTCAGAGCTCCTGAAGTTCCAGAAGCATCATCTCAATTGCAGCAGAGGAGTGGCTGTCTCTAGCAAGTGTCTGGAAGAGATTCAGAAATACAGCACTTATTTGAATTCACAATTTTTTAAATGTGGGCTAGGGTGGAGGGGCTGGGGGGCAATAAAATTAAAAGAGAGAGAACTTTATGAAGCAAGTAAGCAGTTTGGTGCTCCGTAGATTGACATATTGGTCACAGAAAGTCACAGAATCACAGCACATGCTGAGTTGGAAGAGCCCCATTCATTGAATCCAACTCCTGGCCCTGCACAGGACACACCAAGAATCACACCATGTGCCTGAGAGTTATGGACACCCAAACCATCAGGGTCCTGGGACACACACATAAACAGTGAGATTTGAGTCTGTTTTAAAAGGGAATTCTAAATAGAGATTTTGCTGCTCTCTTAAGCTGTTTAAGGGGAAATCATACAGAAGATGAATTCACACTGCTCTCACACTTGCACAGTAAAAGAGGAAATGAGTTTAAACTGAAGAAAGGGAAAGGCCAACCTCATTCAAGAGTAAAGGTTTCACCACAATGGTGGTAAAGAACAGGAACAGGTGTTCCTGTTGTGTTCCAGAAGTTGTGGAATCTTCATCCTTGGGAGCATCCAAGGACAGACTGAACACCCTGACCCTTGACCTTGCTAGGGGCAGGGGCTTAGAGAGGATGGCATCCCATCCAACCAACATGATTCTAAAAAAAAAATAATAAAAGGTTCACTTTTTGCCTAATGTATCCTCATACCCAGCAAAATACTTCTAAAATATAAAAACAATATTAGGTAAATCTACCTTCCCTAGTTTCTCTACTGCTTTTTCAACAATAGATCTGTTAAATGCTATTTTAATTTGAAAGACTGTGAATCATTGTCCTTGAAAATAACCTATCCATTTTGTCAACAAACCTTAGTCTATCTGGTTTATGCTAGATACACTCGTTTTATTAAATTAAAGTTTGGACATGTTATCTATCCAGCAACAGAGAAAAACATTACTAAAGACAATTGGTCCAGTCTGATCTTTCTCTGCTGTGTAAGGGTAGGAACTTCACTGAAGTCAAATGAATTTATGTTGGTGTAATAGTGGTTCCTGGGGGAGTAGAATGGATCTTGGCTGCCCAAGGCTGTTTGACAATAGAAGAGAGTTCAGCAAAAGCTAATGGGATTATAGTGCTTACTTCTATAGTCCCTGGAGAGGCAGAATACTTCTGCAATTAAAAATTTCATGCCTAGCTACATTGGATCAACAGCACAAAATCATCTCTGGCAGAAGAAAGAAAGAAGAAGAAATGTGCAGATGGGAATTGCTGTCATATTTGGGTAGAGCATTCAGTGTGTTTGGTGTTGGGTTATAGGAGCCAACAAAGGCTCAGAAGAAAAATCATCTATTTTTATTTTATTTTATTTTATTTTATTTTATTTTATTTTATTTTATTTTATTTTATTTTATTTTATTTTATTTTATTTTATTTTATTTTTATGTCTCTGCTAATGTGAACTAGCTCTACTACTATGTGAGCCAATGGAAATGCAACCACCACATTGATCTTTGAGGAGGCCAGACAATGAAAACTGTGGGGGCTTGTTTCCTTTTGTGGATGAAGTTTAATAAAGAATCTGCTTGCAGTCTCCTGATTAATTGCTTTGTTTTTAAAAGGATTGCTTGTGTTTTGTTCTGGGGGCCAACAACAGGACATATGTAAAAAAAACAAAATGTGACATACTTCTGGATTGGTTTGTGCTTTCTGCAAACATTAAGTCTGGTCTTAGTCTGTGCACTCATTATAGTCATTATTAATCTAATCAACACACTAGAATCAATGAGAGGAAAGATAATTTAAGGAGATTAAAAGAAAATTCTGGTAAATGAGAGCTGAAGCAGTTCTCTTCCAAGGTGATACAGACAAAAAAGTTTAAGATGAGAGCATTGGTAGTATGCAAACGACCTCAAGAAAGCAGCAGAAAATGTTTTTATTGTAGCAAATAAAAGAACTTTTCCACTTACTAAGATTTCACCTCATGTTTAAAGCCTTCTATCTATGTTCCAGCTTTAAAACCTCTATAAGTCTTCATAAGGAAGACATGAATAATGACTTCAGAAAATAGATGCAAATAGCCAATCTGAATATTTGTAAAAGCTTATTTGGAAGAGGGCTGCAGAAGATTGCCTCCATGCAAATTAGCCTCAGAAAAAAATCTGTATTTCCTAAACTAAATCAGCTGAAGTTTTGTTTGCCGTTAAGAAAATAATCTAAACCCAGTCTTTGTAAGTTACATGCTTTCTCAAGTATATTGAGACTAATTTAAATTACAGAAGGTCCTTTCTGGTTGAGCAACAGCTTTCAGTCTGAATGTTGCTTTTGGTACAATAGACTTTTATACAATTCAAGGTGGATTTTTTAGTTTTGGGATGTCCAAAACTAGCTCAAATCACACTGATCAACGCTGCACATTGAATCATTACAGTATATAGAAAATATACATAAATGTATACACATGTTTTTTCTACTTCTGGCAGATGTTCTGGATCTTTCTTTCTTTCTTTGTTTAAACTGAGTTTTCTGTTATTGTCTCACATCACACCTGATATTTTTTCTGAGTTTATGCTCCTTCAACTTTCAGTCTCTTAGAAGAGATGAATCACTATCATGTGTGAGAGGGAGGCAAATGGAGGGCATCAAGCCCATGTAATTCTGCCTTGTTTTTGCCCCATATCCCACAAGAGGCTGGTTTCAAGGCAAGAGCAAGGGCTGGAGGGGCTTTAGACCCCTTTCTGTATTCCAGATATTAATATGTTGAGTGGGTTCAGACAGGGGACATGAGTTGTATTCCTTTGCCAATGGCACATCCCTTCCCTCACAACACCATCCCAAGGCAGCTGGAGCTGGCAGGACATGTGGCAGGGACACTACCTTTGCTGCTGGTGGTCTGTTTGTTGCTATGCTCTTCAGATGAAATCACCCTCTGCCCCCTTAATTTTTGGTTTAATCTACACGTGAACAGTAGCTAAGTTATTAAAGTTCTAACTATCCTTGCTCAAAACAATCCAGTTAAAAGTAAAAGATGAATGGCAGCATTTGCATAGAACACTTCAGATCTTCTTAACAATAAGATACGTTTTAGAAAAACAATAGCACCTTTGAAGTAATTCTTGAGTGCTATAACAATGCACAGGAATGTGCCAGAGCAATTAAAGTAGGGATCGATTTGAGACTGAGTAATGCAACAACGTGTGCTGCTGACAGTGCCAGAGAGCCATGAAGAACTCAGAAATTATCATGTTTTCTGTCTCCATAAAAAAGAACCAAGCCCTTATTTCCAATAATAAAAGGAAATCTACTGACATCAAGAGCTAATATGGGCTTAGTGACCAACATATGACCAATTACCCACCCAAGTTCCTCTCCACAGCAGTTGATGTAGCAGGTGGAAACCTGCCTTCAATGTTATCCAGAGCCCTCCACAGCCCTCCATTGTAACAGTCTGGTATTAGCCATCAGAATCTTTGGTGACATTTTCAACTAGAAGGTTCCAAGGATTTTAGAGGCAGAAGGAGGGCAGAAATTGTAATGAAAACTATGTGACAATTCCTGACAGCTGGTTCGCCCTTCTGAGAACTGAGACAACTTTTCCCATGAGATTTGACTAGAGACTCTGCATGGCAAGGATATCTCTTCTCTTACCCCAGAAAATACCTGCTCGGGTTCACCAGAGCTGAGCAGCTTCAGCTGTCAGAAGTTATGCCTTATGAAGAGTGACACTGCAATTTAAAATTAGATTTAGTGCATAGCTAAATGGGAGCCAATTGCAGCTGTGTGGCTCTCTCTACCTGGGTGTCTGGTGCTCTGCACCTCACAGGGGGCACCTGAGGACACTGGGCAGCTGCAGCAGCTAACGCAGCAGCTTCGCTTCCCTGCATCCTACCCTGCTGTCCCTGACTCCCGGCACCTGTTCTGACAGACAGCCCAGGGGAAGATGATCTCCATCCAGTGGCACAGCAGGAAAAGGCACAGCCAGCAGCAGTGGGAAAGCCCTGCAGCTGTGTCCATAGGGTGCTGTGCTCCGTTGTGCGGCCCCTGACTCCCAGCACAGCCCAAACCTGAGCTCATGGCTATCGGTGTCTGGCTTGGAGCTCAGCCTTGGAGACCAAAGTTTCCTCGATCAACTATCCTCAGTTTTCTAAAAAGCAAAGATGGCCTCTGAGCTTGCACCAGTCCAGAAAAAGTTTCGGCTTCACGGTTTTATTCTTCCCAAGTTACACAGTCCTGGGATTTGAGAGGAGCTGATGTTTTCTATTCAGCTGATGTATTGTATTAGCAAGCTCTGTGAATGCCATATAATTAGAAACAAACCTACACAACTGATAAAATAAGACACTAATTGTTGTATTTATTCCCCTGTGAAGGCACACTCTGGCACTATTAATTGTACTTAGTCACAATCTGTTCATCGTCTAATTGTTTTCCACAGAGCTGAAGAGAACCAAATATTTACCCACATGAGTGTATTAATAGCTACTCATGAATCATAACTGCTCTACAACGACTTCTTTTTAAATGCAAGGAAAAAATGCAGAAAATGAGACATCCAAGACTGAACAGAGTTTGGGTGTCAGGGCTCTCTGGGGACCAGGAGCTGTGGGGTCTCTCTGGAAGCCCAGGGCTCATCCCACCACTCTGTCCAGGACTGGGACAGCCCCATCCCTGGGCATCACTGTGGTTGCTGCAGCCACAGGGGAAGGAGTTCATGCCCCATTGTGGACACCACGGCAGCTGTGGGGGCCTCTCAGCCTGCGGGTCCAGAAAATTCTCTGAGGATGCAATCCTGGCCACAGCTGGCTTCTCTTCCAGACCTTGCTTTGGCTTGTCTGTGCTCTCAGGGTGATATTTCTACTGCATTTAACTTTAAGACAGATTAATCTTTTAAGTGCTGTAGAAAACCTACTCTAAACCCAGTGTGAATTAAACACATGAGCTGGCACTGCACTGGTCAACCAGTAGGATTAATTGACTTTCCCAGCATGTCATAGAAGAAATGTACCAAAAATACTTTTCTGATAATATACCAGATATTTTCAAACTCCAAAGGCAGATCAGAAAATTACCTTTGCTGCAAAGGAGTGAGGTGGGCTGTTGACTTGCCCAAAAAACTCTTGTTTTTTTCCAGATAGATTCACTCCTTTACAATGTACATTTATTGTGATTATAAGTGTGGTGCATTATTTGGTCATCTTGTAGGGAGAAAAATGTCAGATTTTCTTTAAGTGGGAAGGGACATTTTCCTTTTAACACATTGTAAAATATGTAAAAACAATATGTGCTTGGTCGAGCTCTATTTTTCAAAGGATTGTAAGAGTCAATTTCATGTTAAGAATTACAGGGGGTTTTATTACTTTTATGTTGAAAATAAGGGAAACTCTTTCTCTCTCTCTACCTGAACAGCAGTCAAATTTAAAGATAGAAAATCAGTACAATAGATAACTGTAGTACAAACTGAGTCTTATCAAAGCACACACAGGAACTGTGGCACATTTCATAGGAGAATACGAATGTGATCTTAAATTTGGTAATTTGAGGTCTCTCTCTTCCCCTTGGAAGTTATGCAGCTTTGAAAGCTCTAGAATATATAGCATGGATAGATATGTAAATATTCTTCTACAGAAAACATCTTCCCCTTTGTTCTGGTGTTTGATAGCCAAAATAACATATGCAAATGTGACAAGGAACATTTTTTCTCTAAGTCAGAGTGAAATTTATCTTGTTAAATCACTTGAAATACAAAGTGCTAGAAAGTTGAATGTGCATATGTGAGAAGTCCAGTAGATGAAGTACATTGCTTGGGAAGCTTGAAAATATGAAAAATTGTAGTTTCAAGTCTGATGAAATTCTGATACTCACTGACAGTGACCGCCTCCCCAGAATCAGATGAAATCCAGGACACAAATTTGTATTTGTAAAGACTGTGGACCTCATTAACAACATCCTCCCCAAGACACTATCTCAAAAGTTAAATGCACTAAATATACTGAAATACTCTTTTCTTTCACCACTGGCTGCAGCTTGCTGTGTAGGATGTCTGGATAGAACTGCTACCATACTACACTTGATGACAAGGACATATCACCAAAATATAATCTCCTGGCAGTAAAAGCTTACTGTAACAGTAAAAATCTCTACAAGCAATATCCTTATTTAAAAAAAATTTAAAAAAATAAAAATAAAGAAATAAGTACACAGATAACTTTGAGGATAATTTGGAAGATACTATAAAATCTGGCAATCCAAGTGATTACATAACTGGTCCACATATTTTTGTTGTATATTCTATAATATAAAAATATAAATCAGAGTGTCCACAACTTGTATCTTTCCAGGGAGAGGTTGAACCACCCTGAGTGAAGACTGAGAGAAATATGTCATGGCCAAAATCCAGTATCCTTTCTCTGGAACCCACTTTCCCAGTCACAGGAGATGAGTATGGAAACCAAAATCACCTCAAGGCTCCTTCTGCCCTTGTTTCTCTAGGCTGGGATTTTTACACCTTCTGCTACAGCATGCTTGCATGGATGTATCATATCCTGATGACCAAAGTTTGCACTGAAGTAACAATTCTGGTCAGAAAATCAGGGAGCAGAAATAAACTACCTGAATGTTTCTATGTTTTTATTGCTTAAAAAAGGGGAAGCATTCTACCAGAATAACAGCATTCCTTCCAAATTCCTTGTGTATCTGGATTATAACAGGAGACCCAAACTTGCCCTGTAGCTCAGTGAATTTTTCCCACTAGGCAAGCCTCATACAATTCCATAAATCCATATTACAGTAATTTCACTAATATCAAGCCACAAACAATGGCAGAGTATCTCTACTGCCATCAGCAACTTTACTGTTTTCTGCAGCTTCACTTCTGTAGGAGCTTCATTAACAGAGGAATTATCATCCTTTAAGGCATTTTGTGGAAGTTTAGTTAGCTTTGTGCTTTTTTAGCAAAAGAGAAACACAGAACTTTTGCAATAAATGCCAGATGCTTCAGCAGAATGCTTATAAACTGTTCTATAACAGAACAGAAAACATTTAAAGTGCAAAATTCAGGAACAAATTAAAAGAGATGGTGAAAACTGAGCTAAATTGTGGTTCCACCATAGTCCAAAGCAGACCTGACTGGTTCATTTTGGCCCAGTCATGCTCATCAGAACACCACATCAGATATGTCAAACCTGACTATGCAATGAACACGTTAAACAGTCTTGTGTTACCTTTTAAAACAGTGTGTGAATTTTCTAATGACTCCTTTAGCTCTTTTTCATTTCCTTTCTCCCTCATTGTTAAACCCTACGAAACAATCTTTGATTGCAGGAAAGTATGAAATTATTTCCATAAGGCTACAAACACCTCCAGTTCATAACCTGAATGCTTCTCCTCAGCAAACCAGTGCCTGTGTCCTTCTTCTGCCCTTGTACTTTTCACAAGCCTGCCCCTCTGCTCTGCTCTTACGAGACCCCAGCTGGAGCACTGCGTCCAGATCTGGGGCTGCCCAAACAAGAAGGACATGGACCTGTTAGAATGAGTGCAGAGGAGGCCACTAAATTCATCACAGGACTGGAGCACCTTTCCTGTGAAGGAGACTCAGAGCTGCTCAGCCTGGAGAAGAGAAGGCTTTGGGGAACCTTCCAGTACTTAAAGAGGGTTTTTATAAGAAAGCTTGAGAGGGACTTTTTACATAGGACAAAAGGGAATGGCTTCAAACTGAGCGAGAGATGGTTTACATTAGATATTAGGGAAAATTCTTTACTGTGAGTGTGGTGAGGCACAGGAACAGGTTGCCCAGAGAGGTTTGAACTCCCCATCCCTAGAGGTTTTCAAGACTGGGCTGAAAGGGAACCCGAGTAACTAAAAGCTTTAGTGGAAGGTGTTCCTACCTCTGGCAGAGGGGTTGGAACTTGGTGATTTTTGGGTCCCTTCCAACCCAAACCATTCTATGACTCCATGAATATGCTTCAGTAGTTATTTAAAGGTAATCAAACTACATTAATTGGGAGTTTATTTGTTAGGCTGTATCTTTATATTTTAGTATATGGCTGTAGGAAAACAAATCAATTTATCCACACAAAATACAAAGATGATTATTAGGTGTAACCACAGCTACTTATGAATACTATATGCATTATCTTTTCTATCTGTGTTCAATATCTGTATTCTCATTCTTTGTTGACAGCATTTATTTTTATATCAACTCCTGCAATTAAGTATTTAGTGTCACTTTGTTGGCACTGTTTCTTGAAAATACAAAACTGGCCTTGAGTTTTTCTGAAAGCTGACCTACTTGAAGTGAAGAATTTATCTCACACCATTTTCCTAAGCTTTTGTGAGTAAAAATATATGAATGAATTTCATTCTGAAGGTTTCCTAGCACTAGTTTATAGGCAGCACAGAATAGGAGCATAACAAATTCCTCTCCCCATTCTTGATGTTTTGGTTGTTATCAAACATTTTATTAAAGGTCAAGCCCATGAGCTGTTTCAGCTCTGAATTTTGTTATGTGAGCTATGTTCCTAATGTGCTGAAGATGCAGCTTTTTTGCATTTGGCAGAGTATTCCTGTTCAGTCTCTTCCTCTGCATGAAGGGATATATGTGCACATTTTCCCTCAAGGTGCTTCTGCATGGCTGCAGGAAAAATGAGGAGCCATCAGGTCCTCCTCTTAGTGTTTGCCTTGGTGTAAATATCTCAGTGGTGAATAAAGCAATACATGGAATCAAATTCCATACATGATGCCACGCCTGGAGACCCTTTCCCCTGTTCTGACTCAAAATGATGTTGTCTCAGGCATTCTTTGGCCTCTCAGTGGGGGCACTGGGTGATTCTTAACCCAGGCAAGGATCATAACCAGGAGTGTCACTGCTTTTCAGCCACTGTCTTATGTGGAGAAAGGCTTTCCCAACCTGTCTTTCTTCTGAGTTTGGTCTGTATAATGAAGCATATCTTATTTTATGACATACCACTTTGATGCCAGTTCTATCAGTGCTATATATTTCACCCTTCCTTTTAGGTTGCTGCTTTCACTGAACTCTTTCATATAAAGTTTGAACTCACCACCTGCTGTCATGCCATTAGTGTTACTGTTTTTCTCTCTGCTTCTCTATTAATTAGCAAGGTAAAAATTATAGAAACTTCTCCTTCTGTAAGTCCCAATCTAGAAGGGCTTTCTTACTGAAGCCAGTCCTGTTTTCATGGAGAACCCTGTGCCACACCAGAATAAAAGTTTCACTGTCCCAGACTGAGGAGAAAATAAAGTGCATGAAGATCTGCTTCAGAATTTGTTCAGACCTCTAAGTTTGCAAATCCCACAGATGGTAAATCAGGCCTTTCAATATAAGTGTTTCTTTTATATATTTTAAATGCAGTTGAATTTGCTGCTTTGAAAAATCTTTTAAAATAAATCTTCTGAAAAACTCAAGCTGGAGCTTGGTCAGTGCCTAATGATCTGGAAAATTGCTGGTTCAGAACCAATTGCTCTGTGCACACTAGTGAAGCAGATGCTTGGCAGGGCTGCTGGAAGAGAGGCAAGATGCCAGTTCATAGCAGAAAGAAAGGCTCTCCAAGTGCATCTAGGACTTCTTTGGAGTAAAATACATTTTATTGTCCCACTTCCCAAGACATGTACAAATGGGCTCACAGACCTCCCAGGTTACTCCATTATGCTGATATTCAGCCTGTATAAACATATTGGATTGAAGGGGTTGCTTTTTATTTCTTATTCTTAAAAATTCCACAGAGATGCTTTTTTTTTCTCCACTTGCTTAAGTGGTTTTGTCTAATTTTACTTGCACTGAATTTGCTCACATAGATCTGACATTTCAGGAAAGGATGTATGGAAAAACCCGAATCTTTGATACTAGAGAAATCTGAACTTCATCGGAAGCCAGCATGAGGGAGAGGAAGGAGGTGAAAGCAGGTTCATACACATGACTGAGATTCAGGATATGATGGGCTTACTCTGTTTAATCACAAATGGAAGTACTCTGACTTTTTCTCATCATCTTTATCCCCATTTATGCATGATATTAATTCTATAAATCGCTCCATATGAGAAGCAACAAAAATATGGTTTCAGAAACTGGAGAAATGCATACCAATGAATTAACTACTATTAGAATAAATATAAGTTAGGGTGTTAGAGTTGGGACAACTGCTTCCAGCAAAAACCAAATCTACACATTAATAGTCACACTCAAGGAATGTAGCCAAGGATGGGTTGCAAACCATTCCTATTCAGATGTAAACGCATGTTTTACATGAAGCAGGTATTTTAATCACACTTAATTAGATGAATTTTAATCTGAAAGAGATCTTGCAGTTAGAAAATGGCATTAGCAAGTGATTAGTATCCATTATTGGTGGATATCTTACTATTGGTGGAAGCTTATGATATCAGCTTAAGTATGTGCAATTAAAGATCCTGATACATAGCAGTGCCTTGTCCATGTCTGCAAATGTTGGCTGGAGTCACTTAAAAGTTAGCTCTCTATTTAAGACTAAGATAAAGCTGTTTCTCATGATGGCATAACCCACAATTTGCCATAGAAAACTTGAGTGGAAGAGGCTGGGTGCAAAAATATCAACAAAATACTTTGCAACTAATACCACAATATTTCAAAGATTTCTTTATTAAAGTCCTTTTTCATGTTGTCTTTAAGTTGTTTCTACTGTCTGACAGTAGAAAACAAAACACTCTTGAGAAGTTTCAAAATGCATTAGATAAAAAGGATGTATTCCATTTTTGGTAGCTACATTTGTTTAGAAAATGGATAAAGAAATTATTTTAATATCACTTCTTTACTCAAGAGTTTACCTCTCATAAAGGGTTTATTATTTATTCCTTCAGACTTTATTAAATATAGAGCATGGTTGGCATCCTGCAGGTTACTTACTACATCTTGTGATTTGTGAGAAATGCATTCATCTTTAAAAATAAATTGACAGATACATTCCATTTTTGGAGGATGAAGACATTGTCATTGTGCTGGAAAACAGAAGTAATCTCAGGTTCCTCAAAACAGGACTGCCCAGAGGTAATCCCCTTATAAACTGATTTGACTTTGATTACTGACTTTAAGCAAGCAGACAAATGTTGCTAGAACTGTCTAAGTGCACCTTTGGGAGGTGAGCATGAATGGCCACATTGCAAAGGCTTTGGTATTTTTGGACTCTTATGTTAGTTAAAAGGGAAAAAAAGAAACAAAACAAACCCAAACCCAAAAGCAAAACAACAATGACAACAACGAAAAAAACTACAACAAACAAAACAAAAACAAACAAAAAAGGAATTAAAAACCTTAGCAAAAATTGAGTTAGGTTGCCTAGATATTGCTAAAGTAGTTAATATTTAAGGCTGTAGGTAAGTGATGCATCTCTCTAGATCACAGCAAGGCAGTTCTCATGCCTCTGTGTTCTGGTGTTGAATGCCTGGCTTTGCACACCAATTTTCCCAGAATCACTACATGCCTCCAACTGCTACAAGAAATTTTCTAATCGGCATAAGTTTTTCATTCTTACACCAGTTACAAATTTCCTGAAACACCTGTTCTGTAAAACTCTTTAGTGAAGTCATCTATCAATGGCAGATGAGGTACCTCAATGTCAGACTTTGCTATGAGCAAGTTCCACTGTGTACATTTATCTTTCAGCTTTATGTCATGCTACTGATTTTAGAGTAACCATACCCCTTTCCTCCAGACCCAGGTGCACCAAAATATCTCTCACCTCACTGCCTCTGCATTGGCCTGAAGGCTCAGTGGACTTCCCCCTTTCACCCACCTATATCCATATTTTATAGCTATAAAATGCAGTGAGGCTGGCCTGCAGCCTCTGTGTCAGGTCAAGGAGAAGAGAAGCACACCAGCAGGGTCAAAAGGACTCTGAGGACACCATGGCTGGGTCATTCTGATCCTGCTTTCTGCCAGACCACCAGGAGAGAGACCTGTGCTTGGAAGCTGAGCTGCACACCCCCCCTCAGGACCTTTATGGTCACGAGCTAGGACAATAAAGACAGTGCAAAATTCTGTCGGAGGTGCTCAGGCATTCCCACATATATACAAGCGGAGGTGCTCAGGCATTCCCACATATATACAAGCTATATTAATTCTGTATTTTGTGGGACCCCCACCAGGAGCTGGCAGAGCCACAGAAGCAGTGATGTGGTGAACCTGGAGATGTTCTGTCTGTCCAAGAATCCCTCCAAGCTCTGGGTGCTCTCACTCCCAGCAGCTTCTCTAGCACACCTTCAGTCCCAGGACATGGCTGTCCCTCAGCACTTCTCTGTGCAAGCTAATCTTCAAGGCTGAGTTTACACAGGGTAATTTAATGATGAAAGAATGGAGGAGAGGATGACAGGACAGGTATTTCAGACTTTTTTTCCAAATTCTTTGTTGGATTTACAGCTGCTTTAGAGAGGACATATTCTGATGGATATTGAAGAGCTATAGTAACCGCAAATGTGACACGTACTTAACAGATTTCCAGAATTTCTGAGGCATAGGTTGAAATTCATAGTGTTATGACAGCCAGCATCCTTTAGAACTGCTCTTGAACCAAGCATGGTCAACACAGTGGTTTCAGCCATGAAAAACCGGAATATTTATTAGAAACTGATTAACAAAACACAACATGTCCATTCATCTGTCTGAGCAATTCATCTGAAATTTGAGGAGGAAAGTAATCAATAATTCCACATTTTTATACATCTCAGTATCCCACCAACACCAGGCTCCCCACGGAGCAAGTCAGTCCACCCAAGCTGACAGATACAGGTACACAGCAGCCCAGAGCAGCAGTGAGAACACTTCCCAAAGGAAATGAAATTGCAATGAATCACTGTGATGAACAGCCTGGGGCAACAGCTCATCCTGTGATTTTAAAAATGTTTTTCTTTCCTGTCAGTGAAATATTGTCCTGTCAGAAAGCACTGATGAATAGGTAATGCTGGACCCATCTCCATAGCAAGATGAATCTGTCTATTTCCAGGGAATGCAACGTGAGGCTTAGCGAGCCCATCCAGGAACCAGAACACTTCTGCAGCACCTTGGTGCAGACAAGAATGCAGAATAGCAGCTTCTGGCTGGCAAGGCTTTAGAAGAGCTGAGCCAGCAGCTCCCTGTGCAGTGTGCTCCAAGAGCCATCAGGTGCAACAAAAACCTGCTCGTATATCAAAAAACAAGGGGAGCTTGGGGCTGTAAAACAAAGCAAAGGGATGTAAACCTGTTTCTAAATGAGCCAATCATTACAAAATCATGTTTTTCAAGAGCATAACAAGGTTTCACAATGGAAATTAGGTCAGATCTGTGTTCCTTATCTTAAACAGAGGCTACCAGGGCCTATTCAGAACATACGTGCCATTGTCATACATTTCATGAGTAAAGCAGATTTGAAAAATGTGATTGAAATGGGAAAACACCATGCTTTTAAAGACTTGGGAATGTTTCATAAAGATCCTGTGCCATTAAACTCAGAGCAGGAAAAACACATGAAATATAACTCACTCATGCCTGCACCTATGGAGAACCTCCTCTAGCTAATTTGAGCCAGACTGGATCCTGTAAATCTATAATAGTTTGAGGCAATCATTCTCATTTCTGTGAGAAACTCGGGTTCCAAACAGATCTGAGGAAATTGCTAAGGAATAGGAAAGGATGGGGTCTGTGTCTGTCTCAGGACAACAATATTGGACAAGTCCTTGACACTAACACCTGCACCCCATCTAGCTCTGTGATTAACAGTCAGACACTACTGACTTTGGGTACAATTTCACAGCATAAGGTTTTCTTCTTCTTTTGTAACTTAACAAAATGTTAGCACTTCATAAATGTTAACTGCACTTCCCAGCAAACTTCTAATATTCATTCACTCTCGTGACAGCCCACAGTTGGGTGTTTCTGGGTGTCTTGCCCAGGACCCCTGAGCTAAGAAGTAAATAGTGTTTTCCATGTCTAGAAAGACTGACAGTTGGAGATCTTAGCATCCTTCTCACTGGAGCTTTGGCAGAGGAGAAGGAGGTAAGACACCTGCCCACTCCTCAAGCACCTATCCCAGCACCTTCTGTCCTTTGCATCCTAACAGCACAGTAGGAGCCACAGTGGCATCCCTAGGATTCACTGGATGGGGCAGAAAATATCCAGCCTGTCTTTTCTACTGATGCAGCAGAATTTTTAGATCCATTTGAAAATTACTATTTTCTTTCTTTTCAGAGACCAGAAAGACTCAGGTTTACAGTGACAGTTAATTGCGCCTCCATAATAACCTCATTAAAAATTCATTTTTTTAGTTCAGTTGCTAGCAAAGGGATTTGGATGTAAATTTGAACTCTGAAAGGGTTAGGATTACTAGGGATATATAAAATGTATATGTGGGTGAACTGCTTTGCAGTGGTATCTACAAGAAGCTGTTATCAAACATTACAAATATTTTCAATTTTGATGCTAGAAAAATTCCTCATGTGTTTTACCAAGAGGTGACAACAAAGTTTTTTCCCTAGCAGGACAGGTCAGGGACCTCAAGCATCCTGCACTGAAGGAGTTCACCTGAACAGGTGAGCAAGGCTCAGTGCTCCAGCCCAGCTTCTGGGAGAGCTGTGCCAACAAGGAGCTGTGAAAATGAGTGTTGGCAAGGGCAGAGCCATCTGCAACATCCATGTCATTAGTGCAAGCCATGCCTGCAAAAACACATAACAAACCTTGCCCTGCATTAATCACATTAAGAAGGGGAATTATTTTGCCTATCACTGTGATTAGGCTGTGTCAGAAGGAAACTTTTTCCATATTGGCAGTTACTAATATTTACTGAAATGCTTTAAGGCATTATTTAATTAACTCATTTCCACTGTGACCAAGGCCTCCTTTGCTCTTTTCACCCAATTGCCTTCATCGTGCTGATAAGGGGGCTTTTGTCCCCATTTGTTGCAGGGCTTGGGGTTTCTTTTTTACTAGTTATGGAATTTTTAGTGACTTTTTGATTGAGCTGAATACTGAGCCTTTCTGTTTTCTGAATCGCTTCACTTTGCTGTAGAAACAGGAATAGTATGCAATTTTTCACGGTGTCTGTGTTTGTCCTGCCTACTTGGTAGGACCACAGAGCTCTCCAGGATATAAGAATTCTCTTTCACTTAGACAAAACCAAAATCAGGTAAGATCTGGTTCCATGCAAAAAAATTACAAAGATTTTCCTGGTAAAAGAAAAGTTAAAAGAAAAAAAACCAAAAAAACTATTGTCTTTAGACAAGTCAGTAAAGATTAACATTTGCAGCATCAGCAGGAGTTTGAATCTGGGTCTGCTGCATTTCCATGTTCAGCCCACTCCCTCCCTCTCTCTGACTCACCACAATTAAAGCAAAAGATTCTATCTCAAGGGATGCCCTTCTGTAGGGATCTTCATCTTCAGGCAATCTACATTTTGTGATGGAAAAATGTTTCATACATCATACCTTCAGTTAATTGTAGTATTTCCAGGAAACAATTTGTTTTAAAACCCAGAACAACTCTGGATAGTGGAGACTTTGCATCCAATAAGATTCTCTTTAATTTATTTTTTTAAATTTCAGCACTGATCCATTAACTTATCAGGGATAATGGAGAGCATGTTGCTTCTTGTGTAACAGTGCTAATGTATTGCATTTATCAGATTTGGTAATTTTCTGTTTACAGGAAGCCAACATTTACCAGTCATTAGTCTTTATCCTTTTTATCCTTTGCAGCAAGGAGTGATCTGTATTTTCTCCAGTGGAGCCACTGAGATTTGGAAGCCATACAGCCTTGAATCTGATATTATTCACATTGGGAGCACTCTCTCAAATTAACTTATTGCAGAGAAATGTAAATCAATTATGTTTACAGCTCTCAACAAACAGAATTAAAATGTTCCACCAGTCTGCTTCGAATTCCTAATCATTTTTGTGATTAACTCAGTGTCTGGGATTTGCAAGAGAGTAGGAGATGAATTGGTTTCTCTTCATTATCTGACACAGTTCAGTTATTCCTGAGGTGTCCTAAAAAAACAAGCAGCCAAGCAAATTCCCCTTAAATAGTTATCCACCAATAAGTGGATAACACCCACTGCTATTCCTCAGGACCACTGTGTAGCGTATGTCCAAGTCAGAAGGTCATGCTCTTGAGATGGCAAATGAAGTAAATTCAATCCCAGACCAAGAATGAGTGCACAACCAGCCTGGCACGAACTGTGAGTGAAGGCAACAGAACTGGGTGCATGATATACAGAAATGCAATTTCTGAAAATAATGAGCAACATCCAAAAATGTGAAGCTCAGAGCACTGCTCATCTCCCCAACATTTGAATTTGCTGCTCTCTGCAGTTGCCATCTCCCATTGATTCCGTTTCATTTGGACCAGTACAATAAGAAGATTTTGATGATCCCTGGGATCTGTCTGCTTCGCAATCACATTCAAAGCTGATCCTTAAGTGTATAATTGTCTCCTGGCTCTGAAGAGCCTTTTGGGGCAGGAGAGATCTACCTTACACCACCCTAAAGATCCTGCTCCCTGCTGGCAGCCATCGGGGGTTGCATCCAGGCTCCCCACCCTTCTCCTGGGGAGAGCAGGGATGTCCCTGGGGACACCTTGTCGCTCTCTACAACTAAAGGAGGTTGTAGTGAGCTGGAGGTCAGTCCATTCTCTCAAGTACCAAGCAACAGGATGAGAGGAAATGGCATCAGGTTCCACCAAGGGATGTTTAGATGAGATATTATGAAAAAAATTCTTCCTGGGAAGTGTTAAACACTGGAGCAGCCTGACCAGGGAAGTGGTGCAGTCGCCATCCTGTGAGTATTTAAAGGATGTACAGATGTGATACTTACAGACATAGTCTTCAAGGTCTTTTCCAACCTAAACTATCTTATGATTCTATGATTCCATTTCTGAAGGACATGTATCTTTCAGATATGCCAAAAAAAATACCAGGGCTGGAGCATTTTACCTTTTTGTACAGTAAGACATCACCGCACTTACCATTATAATCACTTTTGCCTTCCCAGCACACGAAGCAGAAGCTGCCCCATCAGACAGATGGGAGACTCTGTCAGTCTGAGCACGTGCTGGCTCCCTAGGTAACCTGCCATAGCAGGGCATTCTTTCAGGGGAATCCAGGGTGCTCACACTGCCTGAGAGCCCAGACAACTTTTCTGGGGTGCAATGGCTGGGTCAGCTCTGCACGAGACCAGCCTGAGCTGCCAGTGCTCACTCCAGCTCATGAGGAATTCGGACAGCTGGGAGGGAAAGAAGCAGCCTCCACCAGGAGAAGAGATGAGCTTCCACAGGTGCAGGAGCCCAGCTCCCCCTCCCTGCGCTCCAGATGTGCAGGCTCCCATGGGACAGGCACCACAAGCCCCTGCACCAAAGCACAGTTGCACACAGCAGTAGCACCACTCTTACAAAGCACTTGCTGTGCTCAGCAGGCTTATCCATCTCTGAATTTCAACAGCCCAGATCCTTCACATCCTTATGTAAATCTCTGCTCAGTCTAGACTGACAAAATACATACCTTATGCAAAAGCCTGCACTGATTTCTAGAAATCCAGCATTTAGTGGCTTGACACACTGATGAAATATCACATATTTTATTCCAACCTTATAATCAGAAAGTCAGAATTATGGTAAATGGAATCTTTTCTATCCTCTGTTTTAAAAGGTCTAATTATTTTATTATTCAGTGTATGTACACGCAGATAAGTAATAATTATTCTGAGTATTATCCTGCATAATAGAGCCAGTTAATGCTCAGAGATAATAGCACAGAGACAGCTCATTATACCAATTTGTACAAAAATAACATAATTATTTTCTTATTCTGAACAAACTTGTTCTGGTGTGATAGGAACAAGTCTCAATCACTTCTTTATTTGCTGAAAGATTAAACACTATGCAGCCAGTAAGGTGATTATTATTTTAATGATGAATCATCATGTGCAATGAGGAATTAGCCATCCAAAGGATTTGAAGACAAATTCATATAAGGCTACATTAAAATAGGGATGCTCCTGAAATTATTGCATGTCTGTTTCTAAGTAGCCTTCTAAACAGAAATACCACTTAGGAGTTTGTCCTGCTAACAGCTGAGAAAACTCGGATGAGCATGGAGAGGCAGAAACGGTGATGTTTTCCAGTCTGCAAGTTTGAGATGCAGAAAACCAGTTCAGCCACTGAGTGTTTGGTTTCACCAAGGCTGAACTTACACTCCAAAGCAGGACAATTGCAACACAGAAGGTGGCTTTCCTGCAAAAAGACAGCTTTGCTCCTGGATAACCCAGTGGCCTGGAGTATTACGGTCTCTGGTGGATCCAGCAGACCGCTGCCCACAAAGTGGGTGTGGAACTCCTGTGACAAAGTATGTGTTTTATTTTTCCAGCTCTTTTTTCCTTCATCGCCACTGATCTAAGCCCCCTTCATTCAGTTCTTCTTTATCTAATCCCTTAGTCCACTTTTACTCTGAAAAAAAAACCTCAGGGAAAAAAAAGCAGAAAATATAAAACAAATGAAACCAATTCTTGCCACTCTTGGCTCATGTCTCTTTTACTCCAATATCTCCCCCAAAGTCAGCTGTGGCCCAGAGCTGTGTCCTGGGAGCAGGGCAAGGCTGAGCAGCAAGGAGAACTGACCTGCCACCACCTATTTTTCTTGTGGGATGGGGCTGCCAGAGCCAGGCACTCTGGTGAGACAAGTTGCTTTCAAGACAAAAATAAGGGAAGACAAAGGAAGAACTATAATAAAACTTCATGGAAAAGGAAGACTTTAATTTCAAGCTTTTCTGTCTTGCATCCCTTGGAGTCCATCCTGCAGTGGAAAAAGAAAAACACCACTATATTGAACACAATTTCATATCTCACTTCTGCTTTTTATGAAAACTCATTTGTGGTGGGTTTTATTCCGCACCAGCATTTATGCATGTGCTCAGGGAATAGGAAGGTTCCCCTTAACCAAATGAAATATTGTTCTTGCTTCTAGACAGACCTTATGGATCATTGCAATTTCTGTCTTCCAGCAGAGGACCTGAGACTGTGAAGTTGTCTGTAGGTTTGGGATTTTTCTATGCCAACTGTGTGAGGGTGAACAATGAGCAATGCTACTCCTCAACCACAGCCTGTGCTGCTCTGACTGGAAACTCAGGCTGGTTCTCAGGCCAAGATGCTGACAAATCTCCTCCTCTAACATAAAAAGCAGGAGCCTGGCTCCATGGACACAGGTGAACCTTGCCACCTCCTCCCTTGTATCTGGGGCTTCCTGGGGGAATGATGCTTCTCCTTGTTCTGGATTCCAGTTAGTCAGTGATGCTGCCAGTTGCAAATCTTATTCCTACAGTGATGATGGATTTATTTTCTGTGAATTAGAAAGGGCATTTTGTATCATCTGAATTACATGAGCCAGCAATAAAATTCACTGGAATATAGTACCTCTATAAATATTTCATAGAAACATGCCAAGTACTATACAATGTTTCATACCCTGCTCCCAAGCACCATGGAAGCAGGGTGCACACCAAAGGCCTAGGAAGGCCTGTGGTCCAAAGTCTAGGAGGAGCTGCCTGTCCCGTCAGTTGGGAAGATGATACACTAAAAATCTTGCTCAGACAAGGTGTTCACCAGCATGTCAAGTCTCCATGACAGCTCGGAATTTTCACTGTATGCAATCTGAGTCTAGCAATCCTGGGGCTTGGGAAGCCTTCTTCTCCATGCTGAATGAGGCTGACCAGGGACAGCACAGGGCAGGGCACTCGTAGGTGCAGCACAAGGCTCAGAGAGCATCCTCACACTCTCCACTGCCTCTTACATCTCCTCATCCCCACCCCTCACCGAGCCCTCCAAAGGTGACCTCTGTGGCTGCCCCCTCTCCCCCTGCTGAGCAGATGTGCTTTTTATGCAGATGTTGCTGCATACTTGGTACTTGGCAGGAAGTCAGTATCATTTCTAAAAAAATATAAAACAAGCAGCCTATTTTGGGGCTTATTGCCAACGTTTATTTAAAAGTACATCTTTTATTTAAAGACAGGGCATTTTAGGGCATTTTAAAATGTTGGTGTTCCAGGTGCTATGCAGTGACCTGAGGCTAAAAAACACATCCAAGCAGCCTGTCCACACAGCATCTGAGTAATTTCTAGAAAGGCTCACTTGCAGTCCACGACAGATGGTACAAAGGTTCTCTCCTAATCCCCTCTGTGGTATGTTAAATTTAATTCAGAAAATCCACACAGATCCCTGGGAGAGACAAGAGCAGCCCCTGGTCATTTGCACAGAGGAGACCTCTGTTGCAGAGGCCAGTGGGTCCTGAGCTTCCCAAAGCTTCTGATGTTTCAGTAAAATAGCATCAATTTCAATAATCATAGCCAGGTTTGCAAACCTCAAGCAGATTTTCTTACCTGCAAAGTCTCTTTTCCAAGCCAGGCTTTCCATTTTCTCAGCTGAAAAGCAAAGAGTTCTGATCAAGAAATGCCTCCTCAGGACTGGAAAAAACACAGCAAGAACAAACACATCTGGGACCAGATTTGGTTTGATGCAATTTTCAGTTTCTTCCATTTTGTTTCTCCACAAGGGAAGATAAAGGTTTGCTGTAAGCACACCACCACAGTCCAGAGATGTTTTGCTGGTGTGCTACACAGGTGAGAAGTGAACCCTTCACAGTCCAAAACTCAGCCTTGCTGAGAGCAATGGGCAACACAATGCCAGGATTTCCCTCAGAGGTTTGATGAGCTGATCATCACCATGCAGAGGATGAAGGTGTCTGAGTCCCCTGAAGCTGGCCACACTGCCTAGGGAGGAGGCAGGACTGGGGACTGTGGGGAATGGGTCCCCCCTTTCCATAGGTGGACATTCCCTGGCTCCCACCAGCACAAATTCTCCTCTGCACCCCAGAGGATGTGACACCCAGTGTTACCTGATTTAGGGGGTAGCCAAATGAAAGACAAAGTGTGATTTCACTTAATCATGGCCGTATATCACGGCTCACATTTCTGAAACATCCATGCTGCAGCAGAAAGCTGTTAAGCATTGCCGCTATTGGAAAACAGCAATTTAATCCCACAGGAAGCATTGATATTTCATGTTTATTGCTCTTCTCAGCTACCTCTGAGTGGGAAACAAAATTTTGCTCTTATAAATGAGTATTCCATCACTAATTGCATAGTGATCAGTTAGTTATAACAGAAGGAGTTATGTGGTAAAGATGAGACCCAGAAGTGATTATAAATCATACATAAGGTCATGTGATATGAAGAGCTTCACCGGTATCTCATATTTTGTTCAGGAGTAATTAATAACATTATTAATTTTCTAAGCCTTTTTCATTGTTGTGTGGCATATAGCCCACACATTTTCAAATTTCTCAAGTTACTTACAGGAACTTTTTATACTGGTCTTAAGAATCCTTGCCATCAGTTTTTGTATTTATTCCCCAACTTGAAAAGAAATTGCTCCAATTTTCAACTCAATCAAATCAAGTAGTTCTTATGGTAATAAGAAATTAATTAAACTGAGCAAAATAAAGAGCTGAATCATAGAATCATTAAGGTTGGAAAAGACCTCAAGATCATCAAGTCCAACCTGTCTTCAAACTAGCATCAGTTTCTTAATTTGCACTTATCATTTGAAGACACTCTTGGGTTAAAACAATCCCCAAGATCTCCTTTCTAGTTCTCTAGATGTTTTGTCAGGAGCTAATTTACTCTCCATTTGAGGCTGATTTTGACATGAACTTTTGAATTTATCCAGCTTTTAAGAAGAGAGGAATCGTATTTTGGCCTGTAAACTTGCTGAAAATTAGTTTCAAAATAACTTTATGCATTGTAGGATGTCAATAACATTGAAATAGCTTTCACAGGGTTGCCCCTAGCTCCAAGTAGCTGATGCCTTAAGTTTTAGCTTTCATATTATCCAGATTCTGTACCGCATTAGTATATAACTGAACTTCATATAAAGTGTTAGCAAGTTCTCCTCACAGGGTAGTTGGACAAAACAATCCCTTTCCAGCCTGAGAACCAAGGACACCATTGCAGCTTCAGACCCAAAAAGTATAAACAGCAGCAAATTGAGGAGAGCAATCTGGGAGGATGGAACTTCATTACCTGAAGCTGCAATTGGACAGTTAACCCCAATGTGTAAATGGACCAAAACTTATAAAAGTGTGAAAACTCGTGACTTGGGTCCATCTTGGGTGTAGCCTCGGCCAGGCTCTTGTACTGTCCAAGGTGTATCCTTTGAAAGCCTTTTCAATAAGTTTACTTTATTCCTTTAACACTGTCTAGCCTCTGTTCTAGGTAGCCTCTTAAGGCATCACCTCCTTGGCACTCAGGTCAATATTCCTTGCTTGTTTTGTCTTACTGTACAGATAGATGTTGGTGAGCTTTTGGTTTGATATCCATGGTTGGTTTGATATAACCTGGTAAAATTCCTACAACGGTTCAACACTAGGGATCAAACTAGTAAATTCCTGCAACATGCCCCCTGTCATTACTGTTTTGTTTTTTTACACTGAAAGCCATTAACCAGTCTTTTGATAACTGTCAGTCAGCACAGACATGTACACCCTCCACCTGGCTGCTCTTAATTAGAGGCAAATACAGATGTTTAGGAACAGCCAGGAGAAACACTTCTTGCTCTGGGAGCCAGCTGCAGCTTCGCAGAGCTGAACAGTGGAAAAAGAAGAGAAAATGGAGAAGCCAATTCCACCTGATTTACTTGTCCTGCAGCATTTCCACTTGTTGGGCTGCTGTTTCAGAACTGACACATGCATCACTGTGGAAAAGCACATGGATTCAGTTATGTCCTGAGTCATGACAACCAGAAGAGGCTGCTGATGGATCTGAGGAGTCAGAGAAGGGGCCATATGGCTGTCACCTTCTTTGCTCCTTCAGCACAGGATTTCAGTGCTCATAAACCAAAAGGGGTATTTCTGCACAGTGCTCTGAAACCTGATCACAGTGTTGGGGATGCCTTTTGTCTCCACTCCAGGGCTTAAATCCTGCAACATGAAAATACCTTTAGCCTGGCAGAGTCCCACTTTTTTGTATGGATATGTTGGGGTTTTTTTAAGGGCAATCTATTATGCTTATGATGTGTCATTTTTTGAAACTTCAGAGCTGCTTTCAAATACTGGAAATAATTGATTTACTGGAGCAATATGGTCAGACACACTTCATGCTTTGATCTGCAATAGAGCCTGGTACAGGATTCATATACTGCCAACATACCCTTACTGACCGTGTGCTCATAAGGAACAGGCACATGATTTTCCTCACTGAGCTGCCATACAGTTCCTACAGCAGATTTTCCTTCAGGTGATGGATGAGCAAGGGCAGACCACATCCACAGCCATTTAGGAGGAGGTAAAGCCCCAGATCCCATGTCCCTGTTGATGAAAGATGCATATTACAGATAAAATGTGGGTAGGTCTTATAGCTAAAAGTGTTATGTTGTTCTCTTAGCATCTGACCATGACTAGGCTGCATGAACTGCAGGGCTGGAGCAGTGGCTCTGGATAGGGAACACTGGATACTCCAAAGAAACTGCAAGCAGTGGTTTATGTTCACTGCGGTCCTGGTTCCTTTTCTAACTTCCTCCTAGTTCCTTTTCTGCAGAAAGAGACTCTCTTGACACACAAGGACATTTTTCTCACTCCTTTCGTCTTTGTTTTTTTGTGTGGTACTGCAGAGAGGTCATGCCAATTGAAATCTCATGTCCCAGAGGTTTTGTCTGTGATATTTTCATGTTCCTTTTCTTTTCTTTTTTTTTTTTTTTTTTGGCCTAAGATCAAGGAGAGAGAAAACTGAATAAGTCATTGCTACATAAACTCAAGTCTCCATAGCAACAATGAAAAATGTTTTCCTTCCTCAGTTCTACAATTCCAACCCTGCAGTCTCACCAGAGGCTTGGGAGAGTGGCAAGAGGTTAAAATATTTTCCAACTTACTTGTTCATTGCAGTTTTGAAAGCAGGCTACTGGGGTGAGCAGCATGGGCCAAATTAGACCCAAAAGCTATCCTGAGATCTGGAGTGTGAGGCAGGGCCTTGGGAAGGGCAGGTAGGAAGTACTGGATTTATCTCTGTAGGACTTGTATGCAGTAAAGCACAGTGCTGTAGCACAAACTGCCTAAGACAAATAAAGCAATGGAGAAGGGAAAATGTTAACACTAAGCAGTGCCAGTCTTCCTCTGACCATGCCACCACTGTGGGATCAGGAAGGCAACACAATCCCTAGAAAATATGGGGCTGCATTGCTATATTTGCACCAAAATCAAAGTAATAGTCCCAGGTTACTGCTATGGACCTGCCACAGCTGTGCAGAGTGCAGGAGGCAAGCAGGCAGTGCTGCACTCCTGAGCACAGGGAGCTGACACACATCTGTCACCACTCTCTCCTGCAGTGGACAAACTGAATTTTCCAGGACAAACTTGGGAATTTGGAACCTGAGGAAGACTGGATCCCACAGTCTGAGATAGTGTGATAGTGATAGCACCAAGACCTTGCCTGTGGCTTTGGAGTTGTGTGTGATGGATCAGCACTCGGCAGTGGCTCTCCAGAGGAAAGTACCTTAAAGTAACAAGAGATGCTTGGAAGACTTATGTTTTAATAAAGCCCGTTCTTCCTAAATCCTTTCTTCCCTGGCTGCCAGGGGGCTGCCAGTGAGCAGAAGGAAGGGCTGCAGATGTGCAGCTCCGTGTGTGTGCCACACTCCTGTCCACACCATAGCAACATGTCTGTCACACGACATTAGGCATCCGAGTTGTTTGTGGAGGTGTTGATTCCCCCTCTCTCAGAGCCCCCCAATATGAGATCAGTAACCAACAGCATGACAGGTGCTCTGCTGGTCTCCAGTCTCTCTGGTGACCAGTGAGAGGATCTAAGGGATTGCATGAAACTGATCCAGAGGAGATTTAGGTTGGATAATAGGAAAAGGTTCTTCACCCAGAGGGTGGCTGGGCACTGGAACAGGCTCCCCAGGGAAGTGTCACAGCACCAAGCTCAACAGAGTTCAAGAAGCATTTGGACAACACTCTTGGGCACATGGTGCAATTTTTGGGACTGTCCTATATGGGGCCAGGACTTGAACTTTGATGATCCTTGTGAGCCACTTCCAACTGAGGTCATTTTGTGATTCTGTGACTAGATGGACAAAAGCAGGCTGAAATAGAGATGCATGTAAACAAACCTTATTGCATGTAAAAATGCACTTAATTTCTTTTCCAAGCTGACCTTTCAATTGACAGTGTTAATTTGGAATAGCTGAACTGGACAAGAATGGTATAATTTAACTCAGAAGAAAAAAACAAAGCAGAGTAGTTCAGGTACATAATTTGTAGAGAAAAGCCACAAACGATTTTTCCTTTTTACCGTACCTGAGAGTACATTCTGGGGGCACTGTACAACACCATCTTAAAATGATACTTATGACAGGACAATTTCCCCACTACCCTGCAGTATGTGCCTACATTATAAGTTGAATCTAATGGAGTTCTCAAGTCAGTTTTAACTATTTGATTAACTAGAGATTTTTTTTTCAGCTTTGAAAAGTTAATATACTGGATTATAATCAAAGGTGTCTTCACTGATAACAGCATGATATTTTTAATATGTATTCAAGTAGTCTGCTCTGGGAGGCTTTCTGTGCTACACATTCTGTACTTTATTGTATTCCACCACAATAAAGCCAAGTGAAATCCTGCCTTTGATACAACCTCAACAGGGAATTTCTGTCTTAAGAGTCCTCTGCATGTTTTATTGGTTTTGCTATTAATCTCACAGGGTAAACACATATCAATGTTTCAGATTCTGTACTTGTGTCTTCTCCAGTCAAAACCAGAAATAGGAGCCTTTGGGTAAAAAGTTGGTAAATATTCATTTGCTTAACAAAAATTTCACTTCAACTCTCAAGGAACGTAAATGGCATAAACCAGAAGGCTCATCAGTGATAGAAGTTAAGTCGTGGTGTTTCAACAGACGACTTGTTAAGGGCTTTACAGTGGTAATAAGCACTCATGTTCCTCAGCATTTATAACAAATTAAATATTCCATAACTAAAGCTCATTTTATTAAACAAAGGCTTCTTGTTTATACTTCAAGTACTAGCTTTGAAATGGTTACAGAGCAGATGAAACACTGAACTCCCCAGGCACACATAACAGTTGTGCAGGATCATTGAAACACCTGATATTTCCTCATGACACACCGCTGCAAGCAGCAAAACCATTCCATTCTTATGCACTGAATTTATGCACTAACTTACAGCTCTCAACCCTCAAATGAACAGAGAATACTTTGTATATACATACGTAAAGGTTGCATCTAAATAAAATTTTGTTCTGTGATCTACCTGGTGGGCAGAGCCACTGGAAAAGCTGGAAGGACTCAGCATTGTCAAGGCTGAGCAGAGCTGAGGACACTGAAACTGCTGAAAATGTTCCTACCAAAGTTAGTGGTTTTGTAGCAGATGCATAACAAGAACAGATAATTTACAAGTGCAAATATTATCACTTCTAACACCATTCAATTTGTGTCAGTTTTGCAGCCAACTTCCTGATGTGGCTCAATGGGGAAGACCCCTCCATACACCATTGTCTTAGGTTACAATAGAAGATATATTCAAAATTATGTATTCTATTACCATCTTCATAAACTGTTACAATTGGTGGGGCAGGGTTCCTTATCTTTTCCACAACTCATCCCTGGTCTCCCTCTGGGCTATCTCTGCTAATGGGACATCAAGGTCTCCCATAAAATTACATCATTGCACTGAGATGCCCCACCAAGGGGGAGGAACCAGACATTCCTACCTGGATATAATCTGAGGCTTGGAACACAATGGAGGCACTATCACTGGATTCCCAAAGTACAAGAGCTCGATACCCACTACTGGTCCTCGAGAGAGAAAGACCAGATTGTTCTACAGGATCACCCTTTTGACAAAACCAAACAGGTCATTCCAACAGGACTGCAGCTACTATTTAATCAGACTGTTACCAGCACCCTGACCAACCAGGGTGTCAAGTCATATTCTGACTGCCAGTTTAAGCCAGTGTTTCTGTACTTACTGCCTTTGATTTTCCTATTAAACTTCCTTGGAATCTCCCACTGTCTTATTTTCAAACTAGCATGACCATTGCTCACCGAGAGGCAGGCACACCACGCCTGGTCCAGTGCAGGACACAGAGCAGTAGGAGGTGGGTCAGGCAGTCAGTCCTGTTTATCAAACAAGCCCAGCAACACCTGGGCTGCTGCATCTATACCCTCCTGCATCTACACCATCCAACGGGAAGCATTTACCTTTAAATTCGTTCCAAGAGGTCTGATAATCAACCAGTCACCCCAGGACAACAGTTAAGCCAGATAGCACATAGAGACTGATTTTGCCCCAGAATGTGAGCTGTTTTTCACAGTGATTCATCTTTCACTCTACATCAAAGGTACATAGATACTTCATGGTCCCACTTGGATAAATCAGTCTACTGGAAGATTCAGCCTTTTATCTGCTATTAGTTTAGCTATAGAAAGTAGAAAATAAAATAGATTATGACAGACAGAAAAAAGCCTGTTTCCTTCATTAACTGTCCAATATTTTTAACTAGAAGCCAACAAAAAATTTGGCCACTGACTCATCTGTGCATTGTCAGTGTTTCACAAATACGTATTCAAGAAGAAATAGAATGTCCACTAATAATTCCAAAATATTAAAATCCAAATAGCTAAGGAATAAAACTTCTTCATAAATCCCACCTTCAAGATGTTATATTATTCATTTATTTTTAAGGAATAAATATGTCCTAATAGCTCTTGCCAGGCAGTCAGTTAAAAAAAGCAGAAACCCACATCATAGGCATAATAGAACACTGAAAGAAGGACATTTTATTTGTTCTTTTTAAGATGTATAACTTTGCATATCAAAACTGGTAGTTTTTAATGAGATTTCTGAAAATTCTTTACTAGTTGGAAAGACTTCAGCTTGTGTTTTTTCCAGCTACTCAAAACTTCAGCTCCCTCCAACTCCTACCAGCTGCCAGGAAATCACAGAAAGTGTTACCCCAGATAAGGCTCAGCCAATTCAGCCAGTGAATTGTATCACTCTTTTTTAGCTCCAGAAGAGAACAACAAAATATAATGGATCTTTCTTAATGGTTAAGCTGAATGGAGAGAAGTCTTTTAAGGGCAGTTGAAGACTTTCAGTGGCGAGTTTTATAGCAGCAATGCATACAACACAGAAAACACAACTCAAGACTTTGTACTCTCTTCTAAAGTGATATGGGCTATTTTTCCTTATAAGGTAAGTAGAATTTTTTTTTCTAGGCAACTCTTGCCATTTGAAATAGCACACTGCTTGAAGTTTTGAAGCATTTCTGATGGATGCTTTCTTCTGTTCATTGTCCTTCAAACCAAGTGTAAAGTTACCCACAGAAGTGTCTTGTACCTTAAAAAATCCCAGAAATTAAAGAAACAGCATCTGTGTCACTTTCTGTGACCACACTGTTTTCCTCAACTTAACTGTCACTAACCACACTTGTTAATCAAAGAATTTTTTTAATGCATGGCAGTGTTGGCATCACAAAGCTTCTGTGGGGCCCCACCACTCGCGTAAGCCCTGCTCAGACCAGAGCACACCTTACTATTAGCACTGCCTGTCTTAAAGCCAGCAATCTTGAAAGATGTTTCATTCCCATAATGGAATTTTGGCTTTTGTGATAGTCATTTTTGACAAGAATACAAATATTGTACCAAATACAAACTACTGCTAGGAATGAAAGAAAAAACAGTTGGATTTACTAGAAACAGGGTTGTGCATGTAAAAATGTTTACCTTGACTCCAACTCCTTTTAGGTCTCGTTACAAGCTTAAGTTTTTCATACCATATAGCATTTTTTCATTATTAATTAATTTAGCCTCCAAAAATCTCGGTGCATACATGAGTAGACAGATGCAAAACAAGTATTTTAACTAGTTTAATTGAACTATCAAGTGCCATTAAATATATTGATAAAAGTAATGATGCTTTAAATTGCAGTATTTGAAATGAATTTGAAGCAACTTGGATATTGACTGGAAAGCAGGTCTACTACCAATCAAGTACTGGAAACAAACTCTGTTGTCAACACATAAAAATTACTTTTGGTATGAAAACCAAATAGATTTAGTGATGGAATTGCTGATTACATCTGATGGAAGTATAACAAATTATTTATAACAAAATAAATCTTTATGCCCTAAACTCTGGAGCTGGATTAGATTTTTACAGACTTTAAACTGTAAAAAGAACAAGACTTTAGGAATGTGTGAATGGCAGTATCAGAGACAATTTTCAAGTTTCCTATATTCACATGCCATTTGCTTCCCACTTTGATGCTGGGGCATCCTAGGTATGGAGCAGGCCAGGAAGGAGCTGCCATTCTCTCCAACCATGCCCCTGAAGCACCAAGAATCAGGACCTGTGAACAGCCCTGCAGCCTGGATGCCATCTCTGCCCTTCCATCTTGTTTGCATTGGGTGTTTGAGGTTACAGCATGCTCCTACTGCACATACAAGGCAGTGGGTGCCAGAGGAAGATGGAGCAAAGCAACCACATGTCTCTCACACAGCAATCCTGCAAGTGAACTTTTAGTAGAAATGAGCAACTTGCAGCCCACAATCCCATCAAAGAATTGGGAAAAGAGGTAAAGGAGAAAAAAAGAGGTTGCTCCTGAAATTGCTCCCCACTCTGTTACGATCCAGGAGCGCAGCTCTGGCAAACAGCATGTTGTTACAAATTGAGACAAATGGAAATGTGCTTCCTTGTCAAACCTGTTATTCCACAAAAGCAAAGAAATTCTGCTGCCTTGAATGTGCTGTGGGTAACAGACAGAGAAAGGTCCAGAAATATAACAAAACTAATAATATAAAACTAGGTTTGGAAGATGAAATTAAAGCTGCCTTTTGCACAGAAAGGGGTGTGTTTTTCTTAACAGATAAAACCCCCCTTTTTTTTAGTTCCAATAGTATATGTTACAACAAGCACACATTGTCTTACTGAAGATTTAACCTATTAGAAATAAATTAATAATGTTCATCATATAGTATTATCAACAGAATTTCTGTGATCATTTACAAATCCTGATCTGTACAAAATATTTCATAATATAGGATCCCAAGTTTTTAAAGAACCTTTTAATTCAAACAATTCAAACTACAGCACAACCCACTCATGAAAGGTTGTTAAAAATTTTACATACTAACAATAATCTGAACTTAGCTTTGAAAAAAATGCAGAATTTTCTGCATAAGAGTGATTCAAGGTTAATTTAATTATGAGCTACATCTTTTATTTTAAAGTACTTTTCACAATTAGCTCAAGAAGAAAGCAAACTTCTAATTTCACCAGCAGTATGCTTTTCTAATACTGCCCATTTCTTTCCATGAAAACAAACCCACTCTAATACCTTTCCTTTGTCTACTCAATCCTCACCAGACAATTGCTGCAGTGGCCGGGATGGCAGGAGTGCCGTGACCTCCGGAAGAAGCGTCCTGAGAAGGACGGCTCCCAGAGCAACAGGCACATCCCTCTCCTGGCCCGGCGAGCAATGTCCAGCTCAGCAGCAGCTTCTCCCAGGCAACGCAGGGAAGAAAGGACTGGAGCTCTGGCTAGCAATTCCACAGAGAAATCAGCCTTTATTAGAGCAGGGCCCTCTGTGGAAGGAGCCAGCACAGAAGCTCTCTCAACTGGGGAAAAACCACGCTAGATACAGGGAAGGTGAGAGACAGGGAGAAACCAGTAACCGATGGGATGCAGGCACGGGGGTGGAGAGTAAAGGGAAGAACCAACGGTGAACCAGGGATTAACATAGGGTTGCAAAGGTCTCTGGGGGAGAAATTTTGCTCTCCAGAACAGCAGGGTCTGTGGATTACAGATGAGTTCTCCAAGGGAGTGCAGCAAGCTCTCTGCTGGCTGTTTCTTTGACCTCCACGGAAAATAAATGCTAATAGCAAATTTTCCATTAAGGAAGCGGATGACAGACAAACAGAAAGATGTTTTGCTCTACAGGTGCCAAGATTACAAAACAAGAAACACTAATAACTACATATTTTAAAAATGTGAATTTACTTTTCCCAAATTCTTTGTCTTCAACATCCATTAGGAGGAAAAAAAGAAGAAAAAAAATAATGCAATTAACATAAAAGTGTTGTGATTATTCCATTTTTCCATTTATTCTTGCACAGAAAGCCAAACACATCCTTTTCTGACAAGTTATAGCATCAGCAGTGTCCATTATCTTACAGAAACCACATTCATGTACAACTGGAAAAAGCAGTTTCAAAACACTTCCATATGCATTAAAATAATTTTTTCAATCTTTTAAGTTTTGTGTTCTGAGTCTTTAGAAATGGTGTTTTTATTAGGTTTGGTAGCCTCGTCCATCAGTTCCTTCAGCTGCCCAATCTGTTCATCACGGAAGTCATTAAGTTTTTCTTCTGTCAGCTGGATTCCATATACAGCCTTTTCTCTCAAGTTTTGTTTGTCCTCATTAATTTGTTGCTGGATCAGTGCTGCATAGTTCTAATGAGAAAGAAATATAAAGGTCACAAAACTGACAAAAGCAAGATTCGGGTCAACTTTTTTTAATAGCATTTTATTGTAACAACATACTTTAACACAATCTCCTACAGTCTATTAATCAACAAGAAATGACTAAAAAAATTTACACTTTTGATAAGAAAGAAAAGTTATTAAAGCATTTCTAGTATCTACAGTCAATTTTATGCAGCTAGTTTAAAATGCATATATGTATAGATTAATGCCCTATCATATACTACTACTGAAAACAAAACAAAATTTATTTATAGATCTAATACATGTATTAGTAATCTTTCCTATATAGCAGGATATCAATAGGATACACTTTGTAAACACTTTGTAACCATCCAGAAAAGCATTGTTCCCAATTTTCAGCTAAAAGAGACCTCGGCATTGTGTACTGAACTGTTAATCCAATTACCACAAAAGTAACTAAGGCCAATGCTTCAGCTGTATGTCTAATAATTCCAGAGAAGTGAGCGAGAGGAAAGATATTCATGAGCTCATGATAAACTTCAAAATGACACTAACATAAATACATTACATTGTTAGTGGACCATGTCAAGCCTCACTGAAATCAGCAGGATCTTACCAGCCCTGTTGCAAAGCTTAATTCATGTATATTTAAAGAAAACAGATAGCTAAAACTGAGGCAAACAAAAATAAATTTTATTCGTATGGACTCTGAATCAAACTGATTCTTTAAGGTTCTTCCCAACATCACCTCTCCTGCTTTTAAATTAAATAGGCATTCAGAAACAGTGACACCACAGTTAATTTCCATGGTAAACTTATACCTCAGTGGTATTGCCTCATGGTAGAGCTGGTGTAGGGCTTAAAAGAAACTAAATAGGTTTTTTTCCCAATGATTGAACAATCACATGGTAATGATAAGATAAAAAATTGTGATGTTTAATTCCTCAAGTTTGCAATTTACAGAATTTCTTATCAAGGCAGCTGAACAAATGTGATCTCTGAAGCTACCCAGCAGACCAGTAACACACTGACAGTTACACTTCAACCATTCTACCTCATTCTATTTTATTCTATCTTTGCATTTCTGCACAGAACAATTCATTCAGCAGTGACTCTGGTCTAGAAAAAGAACAAAAATAAAAAACAAAAACTAACAAAGCCACATTAAAAAAAACCCCAAAAGCAAATCAACAACCAAAAAACACACAAACAAACAAACCCCACACCACTTTAATTATACTGAACAACAACATTCACAGCATATAATTCAGAAACAATACTGACAGCAAGCAATGCAAAAGTCTTTCCATCTTGTCAAGAGATCTGACTGAACATACAAACCCCAAGAACTCCTTCATGCAGTGTCCTATCAGCGCAAGTTCCACAGCTGGAAAAGTAGCTCCCCACTGCTAATAACAACCATCTGGGAGCAGCCTGCAGCTACTGCTGAAGGCATGAGCTCTGGTACCCAGAAATAAGTCCAGTTAAGAAACAGTTACAATTTTACAAACTGTTGACTGTTTTCCAAAAATATCAAATTAATTACTGGCAAATAGTCTGCAATTTTATTTTTTTTTTTCATCTAACATCACAGCATTTCATCTCACAGCACATCAGCATTATAGAATCCAGATCTTGGAAGTGGTGGTCCTCAACAAAGCTGCAATGCCCACTCGCACAGGTGCCCTGCACCCAGACACAGGGTCATGGACAACCCTTACTCCTTACACCATGTGTTCTGCTTCACAGCACTCCAGTGGGCTCCCATCTGGACATCACTGCTGGCTCTTTTTCCCCACTCATTTTCTAGCTGAACAAATGTTTTGTACATGCCAGAAAGCCTCAGTGGTTGAAGTTTCACATCCATCTGCAATGTGAACAGAAATTCAAAACTGGACAGTGGAATCATGCTAGGACCTGGTTGGCTCCTGACAGAAAATAGAGCTTTCTTACCTCATTTTACCAAAAGTCAGTGGTGCATCAAAGAAAGTATGTTTCAGCCTTTATAGAAGTGCTGAAAGCAAGATGAACTATATGGTGTAACTCATTTTTTCTGTGTTACCAAATGAAGAAAAAACAAAGTCTACATTAACTGTTTAATACATTAGTGTTCCCTCAGAAACTAATACTATTATTATGTGATCAGTGATTTGAGGAAAGGTACTACATGATTTGATGGTACACAGTAATTTAAGATTCAGCTCCTATATAAAAAATGTGCTGTCACCCTGCAAATTAAAGCCTCCTGATAATGTTTTCATAGTTTTAGTTACTTTCCCATGAAAGTTCTATAAACATAAGTTGTTTATCACATTCCTTCTAAGAAATGTCTTTTGATGGATGTTTTGCATGACCAGTGTGATTGGGAAGGTGGTAACTTAATTATCCAGTCCCTGGTCACTGTCAAGAATCTATAAATACTGGAGTCAGAGAATAAAGTGGCCTTTTTTCCTGTTCTAACACTGAGAGACATTCGTGTGAATCATTTTGTGTCCTTTAGCGACAATGTGCCATTTTCCTAGCAGCAAATGAATTTAATGTGCTGAACTCCAATGTTTTGTAACAGGTTTAAAAACATAATGAAAAACAAAAGGGGGAGAAGCTAACATTTGTTCTTTGAGTAATATAACTTTCATCATAAAATACAATAATCACAGTCCCTCTCAGGTAATAAGAAGCAGTATATTCATGTATGGTCTAGTTTTCATTAGAACTTAATAAATACAGAATTTAACTATTTTCTAGTGTCATCTTCCTTACCAGCAGAACTGAAACAAATTCTTGCTTAGCTTCCTCAAACAAGGAAAATTACTTCACTTCTGCCTTTCATTCTATGTTATATTTAACTACATCTTCCAAATATAACAAAACACGTTTGTCGTCAATCATGACACAAATCCTTAGCAGATTTTTCAAGGGCATCTTATTTCAATTATGGATCGCACTGTACTCACACAAAAACAGAGACAGGAGACAAAATGGAACACAAGTAATCCTGCACCCTCACAGAGCCAGCCTCAGCATATACAAGGATAGCACAGGGACACAGGAGCACTTCTCCCTGCCAGATTTTTAGGGTGGTTGATTGCTTCTTTGGAAGTAGCTCTTACTACAATGATCCTCTGCCTGCACCAGCTGTAAACTTTCTGAGCTTTTACATGAAAAAAGTAAACAAAACCCAAATCGCCACCTGAATGGCAACAGCCTTTCCCCCTTGTATGTGACTGCCACCAGAAACACACAGGATCAGAATCAAGCTCAAGTTACAACCACCTCTCCTGACCGTTTACATTCAAAAGATTTATTTTGTATTAAATCCCAGCCTGCGGTCCATCCACATCGCAGACACCCTCCTCACCCTAAAGGAGGCCCAAGGTAACAGTCCAAGGTGCAAACTGGACATGTCACTGCATTGACATTGGTGTGTGCAACCAGAGACACACCCAGAAACCCTCTGTATGGCGAGTGCACAGGCAGATCCCTCACCTGGAAGGGGAGGCCATGCTTCTACCTCAGATCATTGGCACCTACAGCATGCATGCTGAACCCAAGCATCAGGCTCTCTTAAAACCCTATGAGTAAATGCTTGCACCTCTAAATGATTTATACCAAAATCCAGAAAGTGAGTGTTTGCTTTAGTCAATAACCTTAGGGGTTTTTGTTTAAATTCACTAAGTGAAGCAAATACAGAGTTCTCCTCTGCTCTCTGACTCATAGGCATTCACAGAATGATCAAATTCATTAAAAGGGCAAGGGGATGGGTGACATTTGAGGTTTAAAATACCACACATTACAGAAAGAGCATCAGCCTTCTTGTTTTGCAAGTTGAGAAATGATTAAATAGAAAAATAAAAGCAAAAATTACACAACCAAACGCCTCACTTCCTGACTGCCAGATATATACAGTCCTACCAGATACAGTCCACACTGACACACATTTATCTCATATGCTAAACAATTGCTGATAGACATTTATTATTTAATCATAAAATTAAATGGGTTAAGAGCCCATTTTCACTGGAAAGAACAACAATCATAAGTTTTATTATCCTAATTTTTATTTTCTCTAACATCTTCCTAAACATGTACAATGCTACACTTTAGACAATTGCTCCAAAAAATCTCAGTAAGATATGTCTGTTCACAGTAACTACCTATACAATTCACTTTTTAGTCAGATTTTCTCTTTTAAAAAGGTCTAAAATTTTTATCTCCTTTAAGCAGTTCAAGTATAAAGCTGAAGTATTCATTCATTCCAAAAAGACTATCTCTACCTGTAACCAAATTAATGACAGCACTGATTAAAAACATTACTGTGGCCAGATCAGAAAATGCTACTCTGAGATATGTTAAACAAAGCACAGTCAGGCACTAGAAAAATGCTGTTTATTTTAAATTTATTTCTTTCAGGGTGACATAAAAAAATCAGCACGGCCTGACAGGCCACTGTCATCGCTCCCTGGAAGTTAATTTCAAATTGCAGCATCTCAGCTGATTCTGCTGTTATTCAGAGCAAAATCAAATACATGCTGCCAAGGTGGCAGCATGAAGAAACAACTGTGAATGAACAGCACAGCAAGGAGCACCCTGTTCTTATTATTGTACACAGATATTCTGAATTAATTATTTCATATTAATTCAGATAGAATTCTGCAAATTATTTACTATATTTTTTTACTGCAAAACTGTTTTGATGTTAAACTGAGAATCAGAAAAACATACAATATTACAGAAGTGCTTTTTAAATGGGTACTACACCCCATGAAATTTCAGAGTATCTTCATAAATTTTACCTGAAGTTGTAAGTATAGCTAGAAATGCAGCAATAAACCCATGAAAATTCTACATCATTTAAGCTCAGCTCGATACACCACTTCAGTGAACATTTTCATGCATTCACATACACAATAACCCATAACAACATATATTTCACCAGATAAGACTATTAAAAATAGCCCTAAACATTTTTAAAATTGCATAAAATACAATTACTGCCAACTTAATTAACTGATATGAATAAACACCTCTGTAAAGTCCCACATCCTCTAACAGGAGCAATCTTTTATCAATTTCAAATTTTCAATTTCAAATCACTTTTGGTTTTGTAAAGGTCACACCATTAACATGTAAAAAAAGAAAAACCAATATACTACAAAGAGTTCTGAGTAAGCCCTCCCCCTGCTTTTGAAAATACTTATCAAATGGTATTTGAATGATACCAAGTAATGACCTATGGCAGCATTAGAAGAGCTCCTTATGTGAATAATTAACAGTAATTGCTGGGAAAAGGGCAACAGAATGAAGAATTAAGACTTTCACTCTGAGGTACCTAGCACAGCAGAGGACCTCTAGGGAATAAAGATGTCCAGCTCCACTGCAAGTCTTGCAAGAAGGTGAAAAAGCAAATTTCTCGTGCAGCATTTGAATCACCTCAGCAGACACCATATGAGTAACAACATACCAAGCACATACAAGAAAGAAACAGCTATTGTAATTCATGAGAAGCTCTAAAACAAGTTGTGTGAAGTGCAGCTTGGATAAGCTATTTTGTATTTCAGTCCATTATTAGATGGAAAGATTTGCAGAGATCATTTCAAGCCAAGTCACACACTGGCAATGGGACTGCCTACACCTAAATATCACGTGCCTAAGTGACACTAGAGATGCAGCTTGTCTTTGTGCTGGCCATTGGAGAGAGAAACTTCTGTCTTAAACATGATGTGATGACTGGATACACTGTCCTCCAGAGATGTGGGTCTCTTCACTGAGAAAGCTACTACATGCTACATACTTGATCAATTTCCTTGCTTATGGTAAAAGAAAAATGTTCATTAGTTATTTTGTTTTGTACTTTTTTAATTACAAAAGGCAACAAAAATACAATTTCTCCTTGAATGACTCTACAATCCCTCCCCTGGAGTTTATTTCATCTTTTTCTAATGCTGCTGATATCAGATGTGGCAACATCCTAAAATGAAACACATGAAAGAAAAAAACTGTACTTCCTCTTTATCTTTAGAACTAACTTTGAATTACACGTAATTTCATTTCTGGAGATGAAAGAGCATGTCACCATTTCCAATTACAATGCACAGAGGTAAAACAGATTTCTCCAGGACAAAATATATGCATCATAAAGAATAGGAACAAGAAAACATCGAAGTTTACTAACAGTTAATCTGAAAAGAAAAGCCATGAGAACTTTAACAATATCAGGTTTTCCCAGGATATTCAAGAAGGATATTAGTACATGACTATCAACCAATTCCAGGGAACTGATCACATTAACACAATGATGCACAATATCGAATATAGAATTGTTACCATGAGGGGTTTGGGGTTTTGGGGTTTTTTCAGTTGCTTGCTTGTTTGCAATTTGGGAGCAAAGAATGAAAAATTGTTCAGCTGAAATGGAGCCAGGGAATATAATTATGTAATACTTAGTAATCAGCATGAAGAATTATTATTTGATCAGGAAGGTATAAAATGGACTGCTTTTTCTGAACACAGTTAACTAATATTGTTAAACTGAAAGAAATGACATTTATTTAGAGGAATGTGAAAAAAGCTCAAGGACTAACTCAGCTTTGTTTGTAGCTTAAATAACATGTTATTTTAATATCCTTTTTTAATGTAAGATTTATGAGATCCTAATTTGAGGTGAAAGTAGGAAGTTTATGGCCTGGCCATCAAGGTAAACATATATAAATGCTATTGCATCCAAAATGGAACACAGCACCATTAGAGTACAATTAGAGTGACTACTGTCATTTGTGGAAAAACAAATTGTGATTATTTATTTCTTTCTGAGTGCAGAATACTTACACCACTATTGTACACTGGGGCCAAAATACAGGTCACTAAAAGCTTTTTGCATCATCTGGTAACAACCATAGTCTAAGTCTTTAAGTTTCTCTCCATTTACGTCAATAAGCTTCATCTTAAGCCTTACACAGAAAGCCTGATCTTATTCTAAGGAATAAGGAAGTTAAAAAATTTGGAACATACTTGGACATTTAAGCAAAAATAAAATGGCCAATTAAGTTCTCGAAAGAGAGATCAATCTGAAATGTGGGTACAGCACAAGAAATGAAGCAGGAGGAAGAGATGGAAGGTAGAACAAAAGAAATGGTGGTGCAATTGGGTTCCAGTGGCTAAACAAGATCTTGCCACGGTTCTCTATCCTTGGAGAGGTTGTATCATTCAAAGTGTGAGTTTCACTGATAAAAACAGTGAGACACTTAAAAACATATTCTCTCATGTACATACCCACATTTGAAAGCCTTTTAAATTGTTATTGGAGACAAAATTACTTGGAAGATAAATATATTAACACCTCCACTAGAAAACTTATTAAACTCAAAAATTTAAGAACAAAATATGGACAATTATTCAGTCCAGACCTTAATCTGTAAAAAGCAGGATGAAAATACACTGTTGCTAGCAAACTATCAGACTGCTGACAAATACGGACAAATAAGCTACGGACCAGAAAAATTAAATTTCAAGAACATTATTTCATCTTCTCATACAAATCACAAAAAAAAAACCAGCAATTTGAAATATGGTTATTTCTTGACTCAGTTTCCATTTTACTTTGACATTTTATGTCATGCATGGCAGCTCTCTGGCTAATAAAAACGTAATGTTTTATCTGGCAAATCGTATGCTATAATCTCACAGAATACCCAAGGATTTATTGCATGCTGTTAATTTAAAACAAGGCAAGGGAAAAGACTGAAAGTCATAGTATCAGTTTGGTTTTAGGAATTTCACTTCTAAAGCATCAGTTACGCTGTAATATTTCTATTTAAACATTAAGCTAGAAAATCTTGGCACAGTGTTTCACTGCAGATAATTCCTAGACAAATATCAACACTAAGTACAGGAATTTTACCTAAAAAAACCCACTAAAGACTGTTTTAGCAACATAAGCACACAACTATAATTAAAGCTCACAATGCAAACATCACTTACAGACTTCTGTAATTCAGAATCAATTCTTTAAACAGAGGACAAGCATCTTAAATCTGCAGTTATTTCTTTCAGAAGTATTACTTCTAGATTTTCAAGGAAGATGATGATTTCACATCTAGATATTCACAAAAGGAAAATAAAGCCTGTTTCCAAGACAACCACATTAGTTGCCAGACCGCTAGATACTAAGAACATGCAAAAGATTATATATCCCAGATGATAACATTTCAAAGATTTCCATACATGTTCTTCTACTCAATTTATACCTAATGATGCATTTAAAGTGTACATATATATCCAAAAGAGATTTGGGGTTTTTTATTTTTCCATTGCATGCATTTCTACATGCTCACTAGAAACAAAACCTTAAACTAATACAACAATGAAGAAAACCTCAAGTATAAATGAAAAATTAATCCTCTAATAGGCATCTTGTATTGATTTCCATGACACCACAAATAACCTTTCTGTTGAGGGTACGCTGAATTTTTTACTTTAATGGACCTGTAGAAGAAATATGTGTTTGAATGAATTAAGTCAAAAGTCATTGGCAATATTTAGTAAACATACAAGAAGGTTATTAGCGTAGAAGTCGCATTTACCCCTAGGGACAAACAGACAGAAATTTCTCCAGTTTTAAATGAACATAGCCAAAGTTATCTGTTCCAATACAATACATGGGATACTAATTAAGCAAAGCAAATTTGGCATGATAAAACCCTGAATCAGAGGCTGATTTCTTTGGCCAGTGTTACCATGGTCCCTCCAGTACCAGTTAGGTCCCTCCCTAACTCTGTAACAGTAACAGAGACAAGCCCCACCTCAGCGCTTGTGGAGGCATTTAAAACGACAAACAAGGAGTCATGGAAGTTTATCTACCTGCTTCTTCAACAAGACACAAACATTTTGAGGTGTGCTCTTCACAGAGCATTACTTAGGAGACTGACCATCAATAAAAGAAAGCCTACACACAGGCAGCCTCAGGATTTAAAAAATTAAAAAAATACTGCCAGTGGGAAGCACAGGTGAATTCTTATAAGGGTATTATTTATCTAAATTTGACATTTAGTCTGGAATTTCTGAAGGTCCTGGTCTGTAAAAATAAATCAGTATGTTTGGCCACAATCATTTGGTTGTATTCAGTCCTTCTTACTTTTAAATAACAGCAGTAGGACATCTCTATGAAAATAAATGCAAATTGATGTAACAAGTATTTTCCTTATGACAATAAACAACACACTGGTTAATATTTGTAAATTCACTCTATGGAAAGAAATTTTGTTACTGCAATTAACTTAATGAAAGACAAAAAACATTAACTTATTACTATCTGTGCTAGACTCAGTGCAAATTTTTAAAGTTCTTGTCACTGCAACAAAGTTTGTTAAATGGCATTCAAGTTTTAGACCAGACAAATACTTTGTATACACATACACCTACATGTCTGTCAAATGAAATTAATAACTTATATTGTTCAAAAAGTCTTCCACATCCTCCAAGCAATAGACTAAATCACAGCATTTCCTTCCTCTTTAATTTTATTGCTCTCAAAATTACAACATAAAGTTCCTTAACATATATAGCCAGAGAGTCCTCTGGTTTAACTGCAGACAGAGATGCTCAGAGAAACTAAAAGTTCCCATTCCAAACCTGAGCTTACTCTTTCACCAATTTCTTAAGGTAAAAAACTCTAAAGTCTACAAATCTATGTATCTTACCAAGGGTTTTTAACTTGCAGAATTTTATATAACTTCTGAACTACTTCAGAACTAGCCACAGAAGTTAACTGAAGAATGCAAATATGTCAAGAGCTGCCAAAAGGGAACATGAATCTTTATTGACTACATAAGAACCCTCCAATCTGAGAAATCAAAAAACTTCTGTAATCATCTGCAAGTCACTATCGGTTTATCCAACAGCTCTGACATTTAAAAGGATTTTTATAGCGTCTGCCACAATACAGCAAGTGACAGCCACGCTGTCACAGAAGACTGGAGGGATTAAGCAGAATATGAAAAAGGAAAATTCAGTCATGTGCTAAACAAGTTTCAAAATTCAATAAAATACTGTAGAGACAGTTAATCTGAAAGTACTTCTGAAAAAAATCCATCACATATTCTGTACTGTTCTTGAGGAGATCAAATATATATCAAACTCAAGCCTCAACACCTTCTCCTGTAATCACTATACAACAAATACTTTAAAAGCATCTCACCTATACCTTGTTCTAATTTTTTTTCTTCTTTTTTTTTCCTGCTATTGCCAGAGTTTTTCCAGCTATTAAAAGTGGCTTGCTTTCAATTAGCAAATGACAGGGAAAACGGGATAGGGAAAAAATAAAGGGATGGAAATCAAGTATGTCAAATAGCTTAGAGCTGTATGTACTTCACTTTTAAGTTATAACTCATTTAACAAAGCTCTAAAATTTCACCACAAAAATCCAGACTGCCTACATATTCCTAAAAATTCTCACCCACTTAGAACCCCTCATTTTTCTCTGTGCAAAAACAGGCTGTCTAGTCCCAGGCAAACAGGTAAGTGTTGAACTGGCATAGAAGTTAACTTACCTCCATACTTTAAAAAGCATGTGAAAATACCAGAGCTATGAAAATACCAGGGCAACCCCACAGAAATGGGGATGCACTACATTAAGATTGGTCAGGCGAGCTCAGCTCTGCACTCTGGCACCCTCACAGGTGCTTCCACGGCCATGTGCCAGTCTTCACTTAGAGGTAAAGAAAGCACTAACATTTGGAGCAGAAGCAGCCTGCCTGTGGCAAAGATAGCATTAATGGAAGTGTCACATTCTACTTTTATGTCCAAAACTGCCATGATAAACTACCTGTCCTCTAAGTGGTACCGTTTAATCATTTTGGCATGGTGCACCCACATCTGCTCAGCTGCTCTCGGCACACTAATACAATGATACTCCTTATCATTAGTATCAATATCAAACCACTGCACAGTTTGCTTATACTGAATTAAGAACCAAGTTCTTTTTCTACTGTATATGATCAGGATGAGATTTAAATTGACTATATAATAAGTTTAGAAAAATCTCTGCCTGCCATTCATTGATGACGCAATAAATACGGCTCCTACCAGTCAGTGAATACTAAAGCTATTCAAGAGGTTTCATTTGTGTTTCAAGACTTTTCAACACTAAGGAATTATCTCTTATATTTGCATGGCTTTAAAATTACTCTGGACTCATTTAAAACAATGCAATGCTATTTGAACAATAAAAACTTGAATTATTTTTTAGCTGTTTATACTTCTTAATTTATTTTGCATGCTAGCCAATACAAATATGGAAAAGAAAGTCTTGTGTACATCGGCCCACAAGCAGAGCAGAACCTAATGGATCACAGTGAATGGCAATTCATGAGGTCTTTGTGAGCAGGGGTTTATTTCAGTCTTAAAGGCAGGGATGACTATTAGCATGATTTGCTGCTCTGCAGAATGTTTCGTGTATCTTTGAAAAAAGGTAATTTGTGAAGGCACCATCCGAGAGGGGAGCCTAGACCAGTCCCACTACTTCTGTCTAGTGGTGTAGGGGAAAGCCCTCCCCTTCACCTGCATCATGAGATGCAGCAGGTGAGCACAGCACACATTGCATCAGGTCACAGCTCCGAGCACTGGCCATGCACAGGAAGGCATTGGGTTGCAAGGGTTCCTCTGCCATCCCAGCACATGTATAATTTCTATCATAGAAGACAGGGAAAATCCAGAATAAACACTTCTTTCCAAACCCACTTTTGGGCTGCTTGTGAAATGTCCCTATGGGCTAGACACTGAAAGCTCCCCATGGATCTCTGACCCACAGGCATGTGCACTACAGTAAAGTCAGCCTGAAGTCCACCTGCTGCTGTAGTGAAGGACTAGCCTTGACTAGTGAACTACTGCCCCAGAAAACTGGAACAAAATATAACATCTCTGTGTCAAAGCATAATGTTTTAACATGAATTTTTAATGTCTCAAGAGACGAAAACACTGGAACAAGACTATACAGCATTGGGGAAAAATGACGGGATCATTTGTATTCTAATATATTTATGAGAAAAATAAAGCCGATGTCCTCATCTTCACTGAACTCTGCTATATCCACTACAGCAGTGAATTTACAAATAACAACTTTGCAAAACATCTTCCTGGTACAGAACCTAACTTGGTAATGCTTTATTTCATCAGGTAGGTAGAGAATTTCCCTAGGAAAGTTCTGCTACAGCTGCTGTCAAAATTATCATACCTATTTGAAATGTTTTTCAGAATCTAACTTCCCTCAACAATGCTCCTAACAAGCTACCTAATCACAAGCAAAAACAAAAAAGTTCCATTACTCAGGAAAAAGGAAACCTTTGGCAAGAAACTTGGTAAGTACTCAGTGATAGGTGCACCACTGTACCAAAAGCTTTAATCATAAGTGGGATATGCTAAATAGTACAAGGGATCATGAGAATTTCATCTCACACAACAGAACTGAACATCTGAAGGTGAAGAAAGAAAAGACAAAGCCAAATAAAAACAAATTCAAAGCGCTCATTCACACTGCAATTAAATCCACTGCACACTGCTGCATGCTTTCTGCTACACTAAATGAATCCAAGTGAAACTGTTAGATACCAATCTCATGCCATGAAAGGCTGGAACTAAGTATTTTAGATACCATGTCATTGATTTCCAAAAGAAAAAGATGCACAAACTCATACGCTTTATTCTTATACTTGTTACTACACATTTAAAGTGTGTATTTGTGCAAGTCCACAAACAACCCATCAAAAACAATACAATAAAAATTAATAATGATGTAGACAGCATTCACATCAATATAATACAGGTTTCCAAGCTCTTGTTAATTACCATGAAAGTTGTTCCATCACAGTTACATTCCACACTGTCTAGCATGTTAATCCTCATTGCAATGACATGTGCAATTTATATGGCTGACCTGTGTCTGTATAAAAACACAAACTAAAGAACACTAAACATATTGTTGAAGCATAAACACACTGCTAACATCACACCTACACAATTACTTTTCTATATAAACTTCACTAATTATTAGGCAAAACCCAACAGTGTGATTTGAAATTTTTCAGGTTACATTACTCATGGATTGAAACCAAGTGATTAAATGTGCCACAAAGGATATCAACAGTGCCAGTGATGATGTACCTTCAGAGTGCTGAGTCAGCACTTGTACTGCAGTGCCAACCAGCTGTGAATACAACAGGTTACAACAGATTTTAGAATTGTAGTTAGTTTTGCTTGAACAAACTTGAACTAAGAAACTTTGGGAACCTTCTCAGCTAACAATTGAAAGGTATACTTTAAGTCAAATCTTTTCTACGCATCATCCATATATCCTCTACCAGCAAAATCCAAAAGGATTTGTGTAAAGGACTGGATGAGGCCACAACCAAACTGATCTTAAAATGGCCCTTCTAGCCAAGGTCTTCCAGGCTACCTCTGCTTTATTACTCCATTCATTAAAAACCCAGGATTAGTCCAAGTTATATTTTAATGACTACCCCCAAGGTAAAAATATTTAAAATACAAATCTCAGGTTATTGTTAAATTCTGACATTTTGTTTTGAGGATTATCAGATTTCAAATTTTTTTCAAATGTTTCAGCACTGAAAATATACAATATCAAACAGTTCTCTTCTTCCCCCAAGGCAATTGTTTCAAAATAACTAAATTAACAACAAGTTCACTAAGACAAGTTTACATACTCCAAAGATCAGTAATAGAATATTGACAGTATTCAATAATCAGCTGATTTCTTCAAACTCTTTTAGTATACAAGCTTTTACTAACACACAGACAAGGTAGTTTCCATCCTATTCTTTCATAACCAACACAAAACTTTATAAGCAGCTGTTTTTCATAAAAGAAACACACCGTATTTATAATTTTCCTCACTATAACAAAGTCACTAAAGCTTTACTTGTACAAAATGCAAGCGAAAAGAAGAACAAAACCTCCTTTTCACTGGAAACTATGCACACACTATGCAACAGCACTCAAAATCTGACCAAAATTTATAAACAGCACATCTTAACAGTTCACCAATTTAGGCTCACTGACAACAAAGAATAATTAGAAATGCTCTGATACACAAATTGGCATTTCCTGAAGGTTTCTTTTCTGCCTGTCTGCCCTTGAGGTATTGTGTAGGATGATAGTAGCTCTAGTTTTTCCAGGGAACTCAGGAGGTTCCTCTATACCCATGATCACCCAAACAAGTTAACAGGGCTTCTTCAAGCAGCTTTTCCTTCACCCACAAACACCCTCTCAGAGGCACCATACAAAACAATCTTCCCAAAGTCTCATCTCTGTGGCCAAGAAAGTAGAACCCTGGCCCATTATATTTCAGAAGCAGGCCAGTAAAAAGGATAATGAAAAAGTGCATGCTTACTTGTCTTATCAACACAAAGCACAACTATGAACAGCAGCTGGACTATGTTCTCCAGAGGCCTCTGAAACAGCAGTGAATGCCCTCTCCTAATTGAATCAGAAACTAATTTTCTTTTAAAATGTTAGTATTCAAATAATACTTTACAGATCTAGGATGCAAAATAATGAGACACATTACTGGCAATCCCTCCTGGTTAGAAAGACAGCAAAGGTGGCTTTTTTCACTTTCTTTTCCTTCCAGGAAAATACTTTCCACCTGCCCAGAGCTGAACATTCACAAATGCTACTGTGCAGACACAGCGCCCAGCCTTGACATGCAATTTCATTATGGCCTAGAGAGTCTCCTCTTGTTTCACCAGACCAGCAGCAGAACAGCACCAGAGAGCTCAGAGCTTGTTTCTCAGACAGCACAATCTCCACACGGATTTCAGATATGACAGCTCTTGATTTGGAGAAAGGTAGATACATCCAACAGTTGTTGAGAATCTGCTAATATGTGACAGAGAGAACTCAGAACAAAAGCAGCACCTGCACTTGACAGCAGAGGAGTCAGAGTAGTCTGACAGTGTGCAGCAACAACTTACAGCAATGCAAGGGAGTGCTTTGAGAAGGTACCAGTACTCAACCACCCACCCTGGGAGCTTGATGCCACAGTCCCTGGCACAGGTTTTAATCAAGGATAACCATCTTTATGTGAAACAACTCCCAAGTTCAGCCAGTGAGCTGGCACAGACCAGCGACTGTTCCCAGCAGGCAGTTTGGATGTGGCCACCCTGCTCTGGAGCTTAAGTTTAACAGCATGGAAATGGGCTGTTCCACTGCCAGTTGCAAAGCAGCCTAAGCACATCAGTTCAGCAGTGCAGACCCACCTTTAGCTCAACAATGCTGTAGCCAAACAGTCCCCAGCACACTCTGCAAGAAGTGTATTCCTATTCCCAAGCCAAAATCTTATTTTATATACTGCTTGCTTTTTCCTAGTATCTCCTCTGTGGTGTGTAGTTTTTGTATTGAGATAACTCTTTCCAAAACCCCATCGCTGGGAAGGCTCCTAAGGCTCTGCATGGCAGAGTACAACATTTGGAATGTTGTCAAGCAGAATTAATACAAAGGTTTGCTTGCATGCAAACAGGAAATGTTTAAATTCTCCAACTACAAAATTATAACTCTTTTCTCTTGACCAAACACTCTGATTCATGAACAGCTTTACTTCATACTTCAGTAAAAGAGTTGAAAGGAATTTCAACTTCACCCAGAGCTACTGTGCACTGAGGACGCTGTCCACCACACTTGCAATTTCAGAACCCACTGAAATCACCCTGTGATTTCAATATGCTTTGCTTCAAAGCCATTAAATACTCAATGAAGTAGATGGTGCCAAAGCCCTGAAATACACCATGCATGTAGACTGCACAGCTATAGACACATGAATACAGAAAAAAAAAAAAAAAAACCAATTCCAAAAGGTTGGAAATACTTAAAATCTAGAAAAATAAGTCTAGGGAACACTTAAGTTTGTTAACACTGGAACACTGATACTAATTAATGCTCCAAAAAACATCCTTAGGAGAAAAAAGTTTGTTGTAATGTCAGATGAAGTCAGAAATACTTTTTCCTGAGAGTGATGGGAATAAAAAAAATGCATAATATACAATTTCCACGGAAGAGCTGATGAAACCCCAACTATAGAACACAAACTACAAGTTAAAAGAGAACTTTCCCAGGAAGCATGCAGGAATGCAATAAAACTGGCACTGATGGCTTTTTTCACAGTTAATTCTCCAGGGCTCAAATGGCATCCCCAGATCTTGACAGGTTTCCCACCAGTCTGCATTATTTTTGAAGCTGAGGAGGCGTAATATGTGTATGTATGCATTTATAACAGATCTTCTCTCACCAGGAATATAAAACTAAACCCTTTAGAACTAAACAACACACACAGGTGGTTCTGTGTGAAAAATCAGAAACTTTTTAGCTAAATTAGGAGTATTTATGTTACTGGCAGACAGATGGAAGGGGTTGAGGCCATATTTACCAATTATCAAAATAGTCTTCTATTGCAGATGTCTACAGAGGCCAAGACAGGCCTTGCCCATATCCAAAACACCAGCTGTTAAAAAGATGGCTGTTGAAGTTTAGAGATAGCAGTATGTCATTTTTCATGTCCTGGGACACATAATCACAGGAGAATGTATATTCAAAATTTAGAAATGACAAACAGAATATTCTTACCAGGATTTCCTTGTCTATTTTCACTGCACAGCTTCTTAGTTCCTTCTTACACTTAAAACTGGGCCATCTGTTTTTCCATATACTTAAAGGTTTTACAAGGACTTGGCCTGTAGCAAGCCATTGAGACTTCAGCTTCCAAGTCTTTCTCATTACATCCTTTCAGCAATTCCAACAGAGACACCTTTACACCTTCTGTAATGAAGCTCCCTGAGTCCTATAGGATTTCTGGGTCATCCTCTATTCAACTAAAATACTTTGAAGAACAAAGGCATCTTACCCCATATACTACCATTTTTGCAGCCCTGGGGTTTAATGCATCAGCAGGAAACAAACCTTTAAACATCTCCATTGTAAAATATAAATATTTAATTGTTTATAGCATAGGTTGTTCTTATTGAGGAAAACAAAGACAATCCTAGGCAATCCTAGGCAAACTGCCATCATTTCTAAAAACAAGGGTATACCACAACTATTTTCTTCTATTTGATTAAGTCTGGGAAACTAGTCTGCTGCAGAGGAGTGGCATCTGCTGGCAGACAAGCACTCCACAAAAATCAGATTCACCAATAGAACAAATAATAAAAAAAATTAAAAGACAAATCAGAATTCACATTATTCACAAAGAAACCCTCACTTCCTTCTTGATTGATAGGATGATGATGTTTTTCTCAACAGTGTAACTCCTTTCCGCTACTGAATTGCCCATGAACCAGAACAACATTGCTAGTGTTACCAATGAGATTTCTTTTCACTTCTCAGTCAGCAGCTGAACTGAAGAACAAAAGACATGTTTGCTATTAAATTAAAACCCTCCACATCGCGGATGCCTTAAATAAATTCTTAAAATGACTCACTGTAATGGATGTTAAATAGCTCACCAGGGTACTTCACTGTGAACAATAAACTGAATTTAAGAGGCCCAGAAAACAAGTGAATATCATGATTTGTTGAACACCTTAAAATTAATTCTAAGCATAAAATCAAGTTTGAACTACTGCAAAAAAAGTACACAAGTACAAATACAAGAACAAGTAACTGAACATGAACCAAAAAATCCATCATTTTAGAGCAGCCTGCTTGTACCACAGCCAAAAGCTGACCTACACCTTCCACGAGGTTTTACTATTGGAACTGTGGCAAGCTGTAAAATTTTGGCTTAAAATAATACGGTGGACGACTGACATATACCATACTCATTTTGAAAGGGGCAGAAAAACAAGAAAGTGATACAGTTTAAAAGTTTCACTGGCATCCATAAATAAAAGCAGGAATATTTTATACTATATTTTCATTTTTAAAGAAAACTTTCTACTCTAAACAGTGTTCTGCAATACACATTTTGTAACAGCATCTAAAATGTGACATTACTAACAATAAGGTTTTTCATTTGGTGAAAAAAAAATTTGCATTTAGACTACTACTATACACTTTCAAGAATACAATTGTTTTAAAACTCAATCGATCCATTATGACAAAAATAAATACATACCATTTTTTAAAGAGTTTTGTATCGACATACTGAGGCTCCATCTGCTCTGGGCATACTCTCCTGGGGACTACCACGGCTGATCTGAATTTTATAATTGCAGAATATGCCAAGTTGGAAGGGTTCCACAAGGATCAGAACAACTCCTGGCCCTGCTTAGCATCATCCACAAGAGTCACACCCTGTGCCCAAGAGTACTGTTTACCATTGTAAATCCAAACCAGAAAGCACATTATGACAATATTATGACTAAACCAGGTGGAAAGTCCAGTAAAGTTTTCTAATTGAAAAGCCTTCTCAAAATCTGCAGCAGTAAGTTAACAATTCTCAATATATATTTCAATAAATAATTTAACAATAATTGAATCTGCACAAATTTTAGTTTGTATTAAAAAATTCAACAGCCTTTTTTTTTCCCAGCATAGGAACAAGGCTTCTCTAGCTAAGTATTTGCTGCCATCATGTGTACACTTTAAAAACTGCAAACTTATGAACAATACTTTTCCTTCACAGGTCAAAAATCAGCCCTGAGAATACACATAAGGGCATAACAGACTTCAGTCAGAAGGTGATTAAGTTTCAAGGATTGCTAATGTAATATGAATTCTTACCTCAATACAGGCCTTCAATCCAAATTCTACTGCAAAGACCACATGCTTTCACTATGCAATCATAAGAAGCAAGAAACTGATTATAAGTAAATGGTATTTCATGGCCCACAAAAAAATAAACCAGTTGCTCTGGCTTATTCCACACAAATATTCCACACACAGTACTTCCAACTCCACCCAATACCTTCAGCCATGACCTCTTCAAAGAAGCAATGGTTATGGGGACTTAAACCCTTCCACCATGTTTCTTCTGGTTCAGGAAGGAAAAAGAAAGAAAAGCAAAAAAGAATGTTGCAGTGACCTAATGTTCATTTCCTCTAAATTACAGAATAGAACAGTTCAGCAAGAAGGAAAAAAATACTATAAAGTTGCATAAATTAGTTTGTCAAGTTTACATCATTCAGTAATTCCCACAGAGAAAGGGAAGATGCATCTACATCTTGTCTGTTGTTAGCCAGTCTTGAAATACGGGAGCAAGGTCAATTTAGAAGGTATTTTACAGATTTACCTAGTTACTAAAGTGAGGAAAAAAGTGCATCATGCTCTCTTTCATCTTAGACTGCTCTGTCTCTCACTAATATCTCTGAAACAATAAAAAACAGCACATTAACATAACAACCCTCCTACAGACCAATAAGCCAAAACCAACACCCAATAACTCTTCTTCTAGTGGGACTTCTAACTTATTCATTAGAAATAACTATATACTACTTCTGGAAATGACCTTTAAAAGCTAGGAGTTCAAGCATTTTATCAGATACTATGATTAAATATATTTTCTAAATTATATCCTTCAAAAATACAGTTGGAAATTAGCAGCTTTGAGACACAGAAATCAAATACATTTTAGCAGAATTTTTCTGTTCAATGGATTCCTAGGAGTGAGCTGCACAAAAAGCAGGATATCACTTAAAAGACATATGGTTGTAAGTACAGTCAGTTTCAGCCTCAAAACAGCCAAAGCTCTTGGCATTACAAAAGACAGCTAAAGCAACATGAATGCTGATAAAGATGCCACTAATACCAAGATTATGACGTCAAAATTTAAGGTTCAACTTCTTGCAAAAACCAACATATAATTAAATTACTTTAGTATCAGCAAACTGTGTAAAAAAACCTTTTCATTCTTCAATGGGTACACATCAGTATGTCCTAAGTATAGCTCTATACATAAAAAATCTGGAGCTTTAAAATACTCCATTATGCATAACTCTATTTGTGCAACCTGACATTACACTGAAAGAAGAAAAAAAAAAAAAAAAAAAACCAAAAAACCAAACAAAAAAACCCAAAAAACCCCCCAAAAAACCCCCACGTTTATAAACAATTATTCCAATGTACTCCAGATGCCATTTTAACTTACAGAAAATACCAGTTTTCTGTCTACACAGGACAGAAAGGCACATCTATACAGTACATGCAATTACAGCACTCGTTATTGCAGTAATTACAAAATATGGTACTTGACAACACTTGTAGAAAGTTGGCAGTGTTTACAGTGTTGATAGTGGAAATGCACTGACAAGGCGGTAAAACCTACCATGCTTACAAAACACTACATGCTGACAATATTCACACAAGTACCAAACAAATGCTAGAAGGAAGGTGTCAATAAAATACAAACAAGCAGAAATCCATATAATTTTGCAACTGCAATTCATACTCTGTTTGTTTGACCCACTACATTGTCTTAAAATGCAGCAATGTTCAGACCTCGATACCTTGTGCTGCAGAGCAGAATGAGTTAAAAAACATGAATACACTTGAATTCCTGAAGATTGCACAGCAAGAACTGTGAGAAAAAGCTGTGAGAGAGATCTGCAGAAACTGAGAAAGATACATAAAGAAGGAACTGCAGAAACTGTGTCCCCCTCCCAAAGAACAGAACAGCCTGCAGTGGTAACTGTATAAAAGAAAAAATATACATTATGGACTGGTCTGTACTAAATCGCATGTAGACAGAACAATTGGAAATTGTTATGCAGAAGCTAAAACAACATAAACATCTGTGCCTTTTGTCAATAAATGTCCTTGCAGCATCACACTTCTTGGTCCATCTTTCAGTTGCTGTTAACTTTCATCTCAAAACCTAACCTGGTAAGGTTTTCTACTGCAAAATACTTTAAATACTAAAAATGGGGCTATGACACGAGAGCAAAATGTAATGTAATAGGGCAAAATAATGCAAAATGTAATAACCAGGGCAAAAGAATCAGAATACCCATCTGTTCCTTTTCCTTTTTTTTCTGTTTTGTCTACATGTAAGAGAAAGCAAGAAATCTAACAACACTCATACTTGAGTACATACAACTTGGAGAAAACCTTTTAAGACACCCGTTAGCTTTCAGTAACCTGTGTCAAGTTAAACATTTTGAAACAGCTGTCAAGGAATACTGAAAAAGAAGAATCAGACTAATTCATAGCAAATAAAAAAAACTTATATTCAAAGAGTATTTGTATCTCTGAATGCATAAAATAACAGATTGCTGGTCATTGCAGCTTTAACTTAAAAAAATCTGGAGGCCCTGAAATTTGTGTGCTATTACAGATATAATTTATACATAATAAAGGCTTTTGATTCCCTAAGTTTCACACACATACCACATGTACAAGTACAATGGAATGCTAGGAACATGGCTACGCACATCCTGTCTCATATGGCTTGGACAGAATTTTATACCACCACTAGATGGAAACCTGAATTACCTTTTAAACTGACAATTCTGTAAATGCTCCATTACTGGTTCTGCTTCTACTGTGCCTGGCTGTTTTCTTATTTAGAGCTCTAATCTCACACTGGCTGACCTGTACTCATTAGGAAGGTACCTGAGTACTGCACCTGTACTCATTAGGAAGGTACAGGTCTCTGCTCATGGAGCAGACATCCACAAAACTTCTACAGTATCTTCAACCCTGAGAGCATTAACCCTGAGAAATATGCCCTTCCAATGCTATTCAATGTAAGGAATCAACTGTTAACACTCATTAGAGATGCAGCCCACTTCTACAGCAACTTAAACTTCTCAATCTAAACTACGGCTAATAAAATTCCTATACTCTGCCAAGAAATTTCAGTTCAGGGATTCAATTCGTGCCACATTTTAAATATCCAAAGCATGCTACAAAACCATCTGCAATTTATAAACCTATTTGCACACCATGTATTTATACTTGCAATGTACCTGAGGTGACTGGCACATGCAAGTGACTGACATTACTGTTGGATGTCGCCCCTAGGACCTGGATATAATTTCCTGCTGTGTCAAAACAGAATAGAATAGAATAGAATAGAATAGAATAGAATAGAATAGAATAGAATAGAATAGAATAGAATAGAATAGAATAGAATAGAATAGAATAGAATAGAATAGAATAGAATATATTTAAAAATAAAAACTTCAACTAGCAGATCAGCAGTTATCAAAACAACCATCTGGCTAACTACATGCAATCATAGATATGATAGCATACAGATAATTGGCATGGTAACATGACAAGAGCATTGAGAATACTGATGCCACAATTTATAAAATTTTAAATTTAAAAAATACAGTAAAGGTCTAAAACCAGTATGGACAGAGGACAAAAAAATTAAAAAAAAAAAAAAAACCAGCAAGAAATCACTGGCCTCAACAGCTCCCAGGTGAACCTGAAAGAGTATGACGCTGCTTTCCAGGTGAGAAGCAACAAATTCCCCTTCCTGCAACAGGTGTGCATCATGCACAAGGCAGTGGGTATCCACCAGGCTATCCAAAGTCTCACCACCTCGGAAAGCTCCCAGACTGCCTGGATTCTCTAGGGAAGAGAAGCAGACACCAGCTCCTGCTTCTAAATCCAAAACTGAAAGAGCACTGAAGGATGGAAGTGATGGCATAATATGAAAAATATGTCATTTGCATGAAACTTCACAACAGGGATTCACAACAAAGGGTCAACCTTTGCAATTGCACATAAATACTAATTCAGAACCCTCACCAAATCATGAGTATACCCAGGCAAAACTTCATCAGAGGTAGACTTCAAATCCTACAACCAAGCGGGCCACCAGGAATGGCAGGACAGAGCAGCAGCCTGATTTCCTGCGGCCATTCATGCCCAAATTCCACATGCTCTTCAGTTTACCAGCCACAACTCCCTGGCTCTCAGGAAAGCGCAGAATTCCTTCCTACCTTTTGAGAAATATAAAAGAAAATAGAGGAAATTGACTCCAATTTAGCTCTTACAAATTAACGACTAGTGAACACCCTAAGTGGGGGACAGAAACATGGGACTCAGTAGGAATTTACTATTATTAAGTTTTCATCCAGATAGCCATAAAAATCACTAAAAGGAAATTCCGACGTAACCGGGAATGTTAAAATGAAATACTACTCTAAAATCCTATTTCACGACTTTAATAAAAGTAATAAAATGGCAAAAAACCTAAAGACATATTTTACTTCCAAAAAATTATATTTCTTTGTCAGGAAAAGAAAACATCTCTTATATAATGTACTTCACTGAAACTGAGAGCAGAATTCAGAATGCCAGCAGCCATTTTATACTTATACTACCTACATTATTTGCTGAAAGACAGCACCAAAGGCAACCCACACATCCCATTCCCATTTTAGTCAGACTCCAGTACCGGCCACAATTTCCTCTTCCACCCTCTTTGACTATTTGCTCTTCAAATTCTCCATTCAACATTTCAACATATTTTCGAGTGCCAGTAGTTTAAAAATAAATCAAGAAGGGGAGGGAAAATCATACTCGCCCAGAAAATTAAGAAGCGAAAAAGTTCTGTAAGCGAGCAGAAAAAGACATATCAGAACAACTATATACTCTGAGATATGACAGCATCCCACAATCATCCCAGCAAAGTAAATACTGCAAGTGACGCAGGCAACTGAAAATAAATTTGAAGGATGACAATTATTTGTATTGCATCAAATACACCGATTTAACAATTTAGTCATTCCTGAGAGGCTATGTGACGGTTCATTTGAAAGCTTGTAAAAAGGTTTTCAGGGTCAAGAGTGGCCAAAGAATTTCACAGGCAATTTATTAAATTTATTAGATTGAGAAAATGTTGTATAATTCTGCAGAATGATTCTGCTTGTCTAAAAGACAGTCCAGGCTCTCTCATCTAGAGGATCAGGCTTTTTAAAAAAGCAAAGTGCAAAATGGTCATTTTCAAAATTAAAGCTAAAATGTGAAACAAATTGTTATTGAAATTATTTAACTGAATATTGTACCTACTGCAATCTGAAATGGAAGTAATCAATACTATCTTAATATTACTTATCTTATGTAAGCATTCTCATCAGCTACCATGATTTAGGAGACTGCTGAACTAATTGACTTATCATACCTGTCAACATTAATTCAATAGCATTCCAAGGTAATAATCAGTATCAATCTAATTATATCAGTAGTCTCCTGTAAACAAGTACCAATTATTTTAATTAAAATATTAAATATTTAGAAAATAGATAGGAACATATATTAATAATTCATATGTTTAATTTGAATCTACCTGAACAAGCATAATTCCTGAACAACAAAGCTTACTTTCTTTGTATCTCCCTTTAATATTTCCCAGCAGATTTCCAGACACAAAGTAGCGATCCAATACCAATGACAGGAAAACCACAATATCTATATTCTACTTTTATATAAACACATATGGACTTGCAGTCTATTATTGGTTGTACCCACTTAAAAACTCTTCCAAGAATATTCAATGGATAGATTCCCTATTTTATAAAAGTAAATAGGTCAGCTTAGGTTTCCTACAAAACTTCATTAGCCATCTACATGGTTGGCTCTAACATCAAATCCCTCAATTCCTGTGCATTCTGAACAAGATGAGATCCCTTCTCATCTCCTTTACAGGAAAACAACATGAACCACTCACCTACTACAGCAATATAATTTCAGAGCTTTTTACCACATTTTTCCCCCCTTTATTTTTAAAGCTGATCTTAGAAATCTCCCTACAGGTTTTCCACCATGCTTCACAAAAAATAAAGGCAATTTGTTCCATTTGTGAGACACAATCACAGAATCATTCAGACTGAAAAAGATCTCTAAATTCATGGAGTCCAACCTTTGATCGAACGCAGCTTGTAAACCAAAACATGGCACTGAGTCCAGTCATCCCCTGAGCACCTCTAGGGATAGTGACTCCACCACCTCCCTGGGCAGCCTGCTCTTAACAATCATTTTTGTGAAGAAATTCCTTCTGACGTCCAACCTGAACCTCCCCATGGCACAACCCAAGGCTATCTCACCCTGTCCCTAGCTGCCTGAGACAAGAGGCTGACTCCCAGCTGGCTACAAGCTTGAATTAAAACCCCTAGCTCCCCTGAATCAACATAATTTAAATAGCAAGGGAAGCAGGGCCATCATTTGAGGCAACCATAACGTGATTGAAACACCAGGCCTGTTTTCTAAACCTTTAGCTAATATGAATCAAATTGGAGGACAAGAAAGCACACCACAGGCTATGAACTAGTATACTCAAGCACACCCAGAAGGTCTGACTACCCAAAGAGGGCCTGAAGAGTTTTAGCAATAGTTAAGTAGTTTCATGTTAAAATAAGACATCCTTGGAAATTTTCATGCAAAAAGCATTTCAGATGACTTATTAAGATTACACTTCATATTGAAATCCTCATTCAAAGTCAAGAAACATCACTGCAATCATCATATCCATAATCTTTACCCTCTGATGAATATACATCAAGATATATTACTTTAACATAAATTAAGAATACTAATTTTCTGTAACACGAGACATCATGCCACTCTGTACCAGATGCCCTTAATGCAACAGAAGGCATGAGGAAAGAACATTTCCAGATGTAAGCTGAATATTGACAACATTAAAGTACATATAGCAAGGTATATGCTTAGCCTAACAAAAAAGAAAATTGGGAAGAAAAATGTTGGAAATTCAACATGCTAAAATACCTTTATCAGAGCTGTAAGTACACATTTTCCAAAAAAAAGAAACTTAACAGGAAATTTAAACAACCAGTTTGTATCAATGTTTAGTGATTTGATTAGGTTGATTTTTTGTCTGGTTTTATTGTTTTTTGTTTTGTTTAATAAAATTAAAGGCAAGAGATACAGTTATGGTTCATGTACATGATGCAGCAGCAGTACCTTGGCTTCACTCATGGCTGTGTGACTCTTAGGCAAGAACCAGGCACTTCACAGCTATGCTGGTAAGTCCTGCAAGAACTGCCCTGGAGCTTCCAGCCTATCTCTGGTCAAAACAGTGTCCTGCTGCCCAGGAAGAGTGCAAAGAATAAAACACAACAGAAACAATCCAACGGCTCACCACCTGCTGACTGATGCCCTGCCCATGCCTGAGCAGTGATCAACCCCCCACACCCAACTTCCCCCACTTTATATACTGAACATTCTACAGGTTGTATGGTATGGAATATCTGCTTGGCCAGTTTGGGTCAGCTGTCCTGGCCATCCTCCCTCCCACCTTCTTGTGCATCCCCTCACTGACACAGCATGGCCATCTGAAAAATACTTGATTTAGAGTAAGCACATTTAGGAACAGCTAAAACAGTGCATTACCAACATTATTCCCATACTATATCCAAAACACAGCACTGAACAAGCCACTACAAAGAAAATTAACTCTATCTTAGCCAAAACCAGGACAGAGGACTGACTCCAACATAAATTAATTAGCATGTAATTAGAGCCCTGAGTTACCTAATCCCAGTTTGTCCCCAGTCCACTATCCTAAATTACCTAGTTCAAGTCTTCCTGGGACTGGGAACCACAGGATAACATAAGATGCAAAGCAAGTCTCACAGGCCAAAAATGTGAAAGTCTGATTTAAATATCACACTTGAAATAGACTATTATTTGGGTGAGAAAAAGACCCCAGAACAAAACAAAAATTAAGGATGAGAGGAGACATGCTAACTATGTGCTAATATCTCCTAGCATCTTGTTAGAAGACAGACATATTTGCAAAGTTCTTTATACTCACACACTCAAAACAGTTATTAAATTAGTTTCCTTTCCATGAACATATCATAGTTAATAGCACTAAATGTCAGGTTTCAAAATTAAACTTCTGTTACTTGTAGTCTAATTTTTGTCACCATTTTCCCTGTAATCTACTCTTAAAACGTTTCAAAACTGAGAAATATTTTCACTATTTGTTTACTTCACTTTAAAAACGGCTGAAGATATTTCAATGTGAACATTTCAATGTAAATATTTCCTTCCTTTTCCGAAACTATTTTAAGGAAGATTTTAGCACTGAAAATAGTAACCTGTAACTTGTCTCTTCAGCTCACGTTAAAATTGAAAGCAGTGATGCAGAAACATTTCAGCAGTATCAAGTAAAAGGCAATTGAGAATCACAATAGCATCAGGCATTTGAGAGGTAGGTACAAATTTCTCTGATTCGAGGATCTATCAGTTGGCACAAGAGGCAATTAAAATACACTTATTCCTTTCCTCTGTAGAGAATACAGGCAGTCTTCCTCCTGCTTATTCCTGATGCCCCAGCCCAAGTTACTTTAACCCACAAGATCTCAGCTACTGCAGGTAGAAGGGATGGGGCAGTTCTCCTGCATCACCCTTCCACTGGTAAACTGGGAGGCAACAGATTCTACCTTTGCTAACCACCTTCCACTGCAAAGCAGAGCAGAATTTCCTTCCACAGAAAGGAAAATAGTTTTGAGATTCAAAAGTACTACCAAGCCAGTATTTATACAATATATCTAAATTTGATTTATGTAATAATATAAATTTGATTTACTTACAGTATGGCTTGGTACCAAGGAGCATGAAAAATAATGGGAAGATTGTCTATACATCTGTCTCTTGCAGATGTGTTTATGCTTTAACTGAAGTTTCTCTTCTGTGAAGAGGACTTCTTGGGACTTATTAATATGCTGGTGTCTACTGAGGTGCAGGCATGTGCGGAAAGCACCTTATGGGTCTCCCTGCTCTGCTGCTTGTGAAACTTGTTACCTCATCACTTGGGAATGATCTGTTTTTCTCTCCTTGGTGAAACCAAGCACCAAGTTCAGGCGAAGGGGTGTTAAGCAGAGAAGCAATGTTCACATTAAGACTTGTTTCCTTAGGCCACACAGAAAAAACGTTACTCAAAAATGAAATGCAAGTTCACCGGGAAGCTATTTACACCTATGTACTTAGTTAATTATAATTATACAATTAGTTATGTATGTAGTTACAAGTATTTATATAGACTTATATAATGCATTATTATAGACCATACAGATAATGGTGCGTATATTTTTATTTATATATTTATACATAGCTAATTATATAACTGATGTCACTCTGTTACATATACCTGGGCGTGCATAAGTATGATCAGACACATCCGAGGCACGGCAATGAGAACCGTAAAAGACAACCTGCCTAGAGACATGGAGCTACAAGGCATTCTGCAGCTCTATAAGGAACTTGCCCTCACAGGAGCATGCCCGAGGAGAGAGAATCAGCTGGGCTGGAAAAGCCCTCTGACATCTCCGAGTCCAACCTCCGAACAGCTGCGACCGCCCGGCGTCCCTGACCTTGCGGGGCCCTCCCCGCGCCCCGCCGGGCCCCGCCGCTCCCCCCGCCGGGCACTTGCCTCCCATTCCCGCAGGAAGCGCTGGGCCTCAGCGGGCCCGGCCGCCTTGTGCCTCCGGAACTCCTCCTTGACGTAGCGGTCGCCCAGGGCGCGCAGGGCGGGCGGCAGCGCGCGGTGCAGCTGCAGGAGGCGGCGGTACAGGCGCCGCGCTCCGCCCGCCATGGCGGCGGCCGTGGGCCGGGCCGAGGGCCGGGCCGCGCCTGCTCCGCCGGCCCACACAGCGCCCGGCTCCGCCGGCCCACACAGCCCTCGGCTCCCCGGGCCCGCACAGCGCCCGGCTCCCCGGGCCCGCACAGCGCCCGGCTCCCCGGGCCCGCACAGCCCTCGGCTCCCCGGGCCCGCACAGCGCCCGGCTCCCCGGGCCCACACAGCGCCCGGCTCCCCGGGCCCGCACAGCGCCCGGCTGCCCGGGCCCGCACAGCGCCCGGCTCCCCGGGCCCGCACAGCCCTCGGCTCCCCGGGCCCGCACAGCGCCCGGCTCCCCGGGCCCACACAGCGCCCGGCTCCGCCGGCCCACACAGCCCTCGGCTCCCCGGGCCCGCACAGCGCCCGGCTCCCCGGGCGGCCGAGAGCGATTACAGCCGTACCGAGCCGTGCGGTTGCAAATAGCGCTTGTAAAAATGCATGGAGGATGCTGTTCCACAAAGATGGGTGCGGGTGGCAGAGATCACGATATCTAGATGGACAAAGTTCATTTTTGGCTCCAGGTTCACCACCAGAAGAACGAAATGTGCACTTTATACCAGAGTAGAATGTGGCACAATAATTAGGCCACTAAGTCCAAGCTTCGTATGCTTAAATTTGATTTACTTACATTTTCACTGAGATGAGTCGTAGCAAGAAACTTCGTGCCTCCGTGGGGCTGCTTGGGACTCTGTTGCCACCACGTTGTCACTACCGAGCTCCTGCTTTCTCCCACCTCCTACATACAGCTCAAACTCCAGTTCCCTAGCTCTTCATAAAGCTTTTTCAGCAGCTTAATATTACGTCCAACTCGCCCATGTGGAAAAACCTTCAAATGTCAACAGTCACAGATATTATGGAAAAAGCAGTTGGGCAGTGGCAGCAGTGGCAAAAGTCCTGCTTCATTAAGGGTGAGTGTTAAGCTCCTTCCAGCCAGTGAAATTTCTCATGATTCAAAACAAAAAGGAAATATTTCCACAGGGCTGGAGAGCATTAAGCTTTACTAAAATATTAGGAAATTACATAAAAATGTACTGCCTCATCAAAGGCCCAAGTTATTATATGAGAGCAACAGAGTAAAGAGCAAAGTAGAGGCTATATTACTGTCTACTATTTCTTTATGTTTATTTATTGTCCTAAGCACTTCATTGATGGAAAACTGAAGTTCCCAGTAACACAGTTACTGAAATAAAAGCAAATGCTTATAGGTTCACTACTCTCAACAACAGTCTCCTGTCCTATTCGTGCTGGTGATGCTGTTGGAGTGAGCAGTCAGGCCCTGGCCTGATCTTCGAATTGATTTGTCTTGCTATATTTTCAAACTGTATTTTCTTCAGACATTTATTTGAGGGAGGATTTCTGGACCTAATGCATTTTGTCTACCATATATCCTTCAATATGTTCATGGTTTAAGAGGACTGAAGTTAGAAAACTGTTTTGTTGTATCACTTCTTTGCAATGATGTAATTCCTCTGAATCATCTCAGGGTACATTCATTTTCAGAATTTATTTAAATATTTCATTATATCTTGGCCACCATACTCATGTTGCACACTGAGAGCTTTCTCCTTGCTACACATACCCTGTGTGGTTTTTAGGAGTTGTTTTCCTTCCATGGCCTGCTTAAGCCCTCTGCTGGGCACTCACTTTTCCATTCAGATACTCACCAGGCTGAAATACCAGCTCAGGCAAATCTGTGACCTTCGACATTTCTTACATCTTGTCTTTCTGTCCATAGAGACCAAAAGCCATTTTTGCCCATCCTGTGGGGCAAGTGGTTCCTGCCCAGGAGGATTCCTGCAGCATCTCTGCACCTCCAGGCTGCTTTAGCTGCAGCTCTTGAGCCATGTCCTTGTGCCTTCCCTAGCTGCTGCTAGAGGAGCGAGGACTTACCAGTGAATTCCCCATGGAGCAGAAGATAGAGCTGTAAGCTCATCAAGCTGCTGATAACAGTCTAAGTTGTTAGTCTTTGTCTGTTAACAGTTTTTATATGCCTAGGTCCTCAAAGGTCTCTGCACTATCAGGTAATGTGGAGAGGCAGCAGAGGCAATTGACTGCCATATTCTTTCTGTATGGGCACAAAAGAACTCACCGTCAGAACTCATCAAGATAGAATATTAGAGATATTATTTCTATATAATGACTTCTCAGTCATCAGTACCCAAAATATCTGTGCCACACTTTGAATCCAGACACAATTTAGTTAACACATGCAACTCCTTTGCTTGCCTCTTCTTGGTGCCTGCCTCTTCTTCCAGGCAGCACTGCTTCTGTGCAGGGCACTGGGGTGTCTGTCCTGCTGCTCCTGGTGCTCCACAGCCTGTGAGCACTTCTTAGCTTGCATCAAAGAAAGAGGTACCTCAGGAGTGTGGTTCATCCCACTCCTTTTTGGGCAGGTGGAGGCAATTAATCACTACTTCCTTCCATATGTCAATAGAAAGATGTACTGTGGTACATACGGTTTAGACAACCCATAATAGATTATTCTGTGTCTGACTGGGCTTTAGAGCACTGGCTCAGTGTTTGTTGTGCTAGAATTGGTGTGGATCCTATGGTATAAAATACCAGTGTCTTTGTGCCATACTCCATCATAGTGCCTTTGGATCTGGGGAGGCAATGTCAGCTCTGCAAATAGGTCAGCACAAAGACAGCTGGAGTGGCTTAGCCAATATATTAAATCTATATTTGCATGGCTAGTAACTGTGTGAATAGCATCTAGCTTTCCTAAAAAATAGCTTTTTCCTAAGGATATACAAGAAATCTGTGGTAAAGCATAGATGCAAAGTGGTTTCATAGCCATCCTTCTGAACTTTTGACCCCATGAATCTGCCAGAGTGGCCATGTTGTTTGCTACAGTCCTAATTCCAAATGTAGAAAGACTGAAGGAACACTTCCATGTTTATTTTTTCCTTTTATCAGTAATATGTTGACTAAAGAAGATGAAGCTGAAGTATTTATTGAGGTGGTATAATTGCTGTAATTTTTTAAATTATCAAGAGCATCCTGATAGAAGTTCTTTTTGTGAATCAAAATAAATGATTAAATATAGAATGCAATGATATGATATTTCTTTCCAGAACTGTTGATAGTCCTGATGAAGCTAAATTGTATTGTCATATTTAAAATATACCCCACAGAATAATCTGTAATCTTTTCTTTAAACTGTGGATAAATGTTAAAGTACAGTCTAATTTCCTGCTATTAAATAAAAAAAAATATAGCCCTTTCCCGTTTCCTTTTTTTGCATTATGCAGATCACAATAAAATTGCATCTCTCACTTCAGAATTATGATGTTTTTAATAAACTCTCTAAATATTTGAATAGATTCAAGGCAGTTTCTTTTTACATGCTATTCCAGACCAAGGCAGATTCAAAAACCAAGCTGAAGAACTGTTATGACAGCACAAGTTGTCTACTAAATATTCTGTGGCATCTTCCAATGTTCCTCATAAACTAAAAAGACATAGAATTTTTCCTGCACTGTAGGAAACAGAAAATTAATACTTTCATAAATGACTTAGAAAAAGCCATGGGTACTGTAGAGATTCTGAGGATGCTTCTCTGTTGGAGTAGAGTTTTGTCCATGATTCAATAGAAGCAAAGTCCTAGCATGGGACTGTCTGCTTCGAAACCCACCCAAAAGTTGGACCCTACTATACATGGATGCTGCTGGAAATGGACCAGCTCTTTTGCCAGGGCCTGGGGAAATACAACTAATGAAGGTACCAGTTGTGTTTGCTGCTGGCTGCAGAGGCAACTGCCTGTCCATGCTTGGCCCAGTGTTCTTCACACAGCCTGTGCTTGGTATGCTCCAGGCTGCTCAGCAGATCATGGCAGTAAGACAGGACAGATGATTTTCTTCCAAAAGCTCCATGTCAGTGAGGAAAAAGGATGCCATAATAAATGTAATTTGGTGCAACTCATCAGGATAGCTTCAGGTACTCACACATGCATCTGACAGTAGGATGAAAACAAATAGAACATATTTCTGATGAAATAAATACTGCACATGATAATTTTGGAAGGGAGAGGCAGTCAGCTGGTTTTGGACTAGAGTCAATTATTTACATGTTTGCAATGCTGGTACTTCTGGACATTAAAAGGAAGTTCTGCTTTGGTTCAGCTTATGCTTGAGCCACTCATTCATTGCAGGATTTCTTGTACTTTCATCTGAAGCACATGATCTGTATCATCCAAAACAAATACTTGACAGCTCCTGAGGAAGCTCTGCTTGCCTCCTGCAGACATGAAAGATGCCAAGTGTGTTAAAATATTCAAAGAATTTAGCTATCAAACTCTGTCAAGTTTCTGCTTGAATATGTGTGAGCAGAGCTTTGGAGCAAGCCAAGTGCTGGCAACATCAGCCCAGAGGGGTGCCAGGCTTGCACATGGACCCTCCTGCTCCCCATCTCCCTACCTTCGTCTGCTCTCCCTAGTCCAGTGCTGGATTTCAAAGCACACATGCAGCAGCTTGTCTCAGGGAAGTGTTGTGAAAGAAAAAGAGGAGATTGCCATTAACCTTGTGAGGGTTTTCTTTAATCTCTTTTCAGAAACATCTAGTATTCAGTGGAATTTTCTAAAAGAGTTCTACTCAGTGAACTGATCCAAAATTTAAATTTTGGGTAGAATGATTAAAGAGCATCAAAAGTCAGTGGAATGGCAGGCAAGATGGTTTTAGGGGGAAAATCCTACACCTTCTTTTATAGATGGTGCCAAGTCAGACTGTGAACTGGAAATCTTTTTCATCCTTAAGCTACTATTGTTTTCAACATTCAAAGAAAGCACCCAAAAGATTACCTATATTACAAAACATTTATTCTACTTTTGAAAATTCAAACAGAATTTAAAAGTGTCAATTATTTGGAATTGCTGTGCGTCTTCTCTTGTGAACGATCCTTTTGGTAAATACAGTACTAGTTCACTTACTTAATCTACCACGTGTGCTGTTCTGTTTAATTGCATTCAAATTCTGCAAGAGATACAATATTCTGCTCTTTATTCACACAGTAAGTGAATTAAGAGCAGAATGCTGATGTTGAAATAAATACAATTTGAAAGCACACATTTTGTTATTTCAAATGTATAATGAAGTGTGCACCATTCATAGGTAAGGCTTTGTTTTCCTGTTCTACTTAGTAAGTCATTGTAAAACTTAAGGCCATGCAAAGATGCTTCCACAAATCCATTAAAATTCCTTCCAGAATAACACAAAAAGAGTGCTGAAATTTTTATGTTGATGCTTTTAACAGAGCAGGGAAACAGAACAAGTGAGTAAATGATCAAATTAAAAAATTAGTATTTTGAAAAGCTGCAGAAAAGACCACATATATGTGACTGCAAAAGCATAGCCCAGCCTCAAAGCATCAGGAGGGGAGCATAAGCAAGCCCCTTCTGGCCAGTGGTGCCCATGTGTCCTGGGAGCTCCAGGTGACATGCTGTCAGGCCCTGAAGCCTAAACTCCAGGAATAAAGGTAGCTAGGCTACATCACTTCCAAACTTTTAGCCCAGCTCCACATCAACCCAAGAGGAATTTAAGGTGCAACATAAACGTGTTTAAATGAAGTTAGAAGAAAGCTTGTTGTCCTGTCTCCTGTTTTCATTGAATATGTTTTATATGAAAAGCATAGCTTACAAATGCAAGCTATGAGGTTTCTCTGGCAGCATTGCAGCTCTGAGTAAACACACTGTAGTATTATTTTATTTGCTTTCTTCACTAATTAAGTTTTTTAAGTTTCCTTGGCTCTCTGTGTGGCTGCTTCAGTTTTGGCGTTAGAGCCAAAGAGGACTGGGAAGAAAACTGTGCTTTCTCTTTCTCCCTGGCTCCACAAAGTAATCACAGGTCAATTTGAAATCCCTTCTTGCTTTTTTAAGGTATATAGATAGCAGACTACATGTCACAAATAAAGCATGAGCCCTGTGGCTCTTACTGGTCTGGCAGCCCGTACCTTCCCACTAGGAGAGAAACAAAGCTGTTGACTGCACTGACCATGGGGGATGCAGCTGCAAGTGTCCAGGCACTGCTGCACGCTTCAGAGCAGAAAGCAGGGCAAATCCACAAAATTCAAAGCCAAGCATAAATTTGAGAGCCTTTGAGAATGTTTGGATTTCTCCTCTTACCATACTCAGCGGTTGCAAGTTTTGTTCAGTGGTTACAGGTTTGCTCAGGTTCAGGGCCTTGCTATAACATTGTTATTGTTTCACAAATCCAGATCATTGTTTGCTATTTAAAATGAAGCATGCATTATCCAACATCATTCATTATTTTGGCACAAACTATATACTATCAGCAAAGCACATGTTCCATCTCAGATCTCTAGCACTTTAAAAGCCCTCTGAATGCATCCAGTCTGTCCAGGACAATTTAACATGCAGGCCAGGTTCTGGAATACTTAACTGGCCTCATGCTAAAACACTTGGCATTACCTTTGATGTGCAGCCTTGGATAGGCATCTCTTGTCTCCATCCAGTTTCTGATGTTGTAATCAATCAGGAAAACAAATCCAACATGAAACTGTGTAGCTCTGAAACTGTTTGTGCTCTTTTGTTGTGCTCCCTGCCCTGAAACTCAGCACCACACTGCAGACTGGGGGTGTATCTGGATGGCTACTCATCCAAGGTTTATTATTCACTGGATCTGGTAATATTTGTAATTACATTTCTTGATAGTCAGGATTTTCCTATGCGGTTTCTTGATATAACATCTTGTGTTAATGGTTGGGGTTTAGGATAGAACTGTAGGATACCACATTAAAAAAAGCTTTTAAATAAATATTCAAGGTTCCTTAAGCCCTTTTTATCCAACATCACTATCACTGTTAATCAGTTCCTCCCTCCACCCCCTCCCCAAACCACCTGAAGGCAGGATCAGTGGTGATCAAAAGACATGTAGCATTTCTTAGTATTGAAATGATCACCTCTGCGAGATATGGTTTTTAATAATGAGTTTATTGTTGTTGCCTTGTGAATTATGGCTTTTCACTTCTCTTAAACCAAAACAAAACTTATTTGCAAGGTGCCACAGGAATAATTTTTAGACTGAAAAACAAGTGAGTTAGTGATCACAAACTGCTTGCTGCTTTGTGGAAGTGGCATTTGGTTTTTTACTTCTTTGAGGTTTGTTTTTAACCTAAGATGTTGAAAGATAACTTGTTCTTGTATGCTATGGAGCAGTAGTAGCTCCAGGTGGTATAGAAAGCACAGACCAAGATGTCAGGGAAAAAAATTTCAAGTGTTTCAGTCTAATGACATAGACAGCAGGATGGTCACAATCTCTTGAAAGGAAAGAAGCTGGAGACTTTTCACTAATGGGATATAGCAATTACAAAGTATCCTAGCATTTTTCATTCTCCAATTTTATTTTCCCACCGTATATAAGTTATAATTTTTTTGTATTCATTAGTAGGGTATAAAGATAATGCATATTTAACAATCCTTGACAGTGATTCTGAAAGCAAGCTTTTTAATGGTGCAGAGATATACTCCTGGAGCTTATGGTGAAAACTACATTCTGTAGGACAGATGATTTTTCTGTGAGCTCTAAAATTCAAATGATTACTGTTTCATTGTGAAATACTGGAGAATCCCATCCAGGTCTAGGGTGCAGTATCTATTTCAAATATCAAGCTGATATTTCAAATCTCAGGCTGTGATATCAAAAGATGTACTTGAGAGGATCAGTACTTCAGAAATTCTTCAAAAGGACAAGAATTGTAATCCCTTCTGTTGTGCAGCTTCAGATATCAAAACTGCTCTTTACAGCTTCCAGAGGGCTTTGCTGGTACTCATTTACTGTCTTCCTGCACTCTGCTTTCAAAGTTATGCCCTGAGAGAAAAACTTCTCATTTTAAGACCTGGATTTCAAAGTGCTCTAAAATCCACAGGCATCTCCAACATGTTTTGAAAATTGTTACACCTCACTAGGGCCAGAGGCATCATTATCCATGCAGGTCTGAAGTCAGTTGGTCTAACAGGTCTTCAGATAATACCCCTTCCTTTCAACCTTCCTAGGAGAACTGCATTTTATATTCTTGGAAATCCACTGGGATATGGTAATTGTCTTGAAAACTTAGTCATGACAATAACTGGAACATTTCATAGTGTAAATTTGGAGTAATTCTTCCCTCCCTGTGGAAGTGCTTAGCAATTTTTGATTCTTGATTTTTTTATTTTTTTTTTGTAAACAAGTCAGAGAAATCTGAGTGTATGAGACCCATGAAATATGTGTATATTGCAGACTGATCCTAAGCTTAATTCTTCAGCTAACCAAACTGACTATTAAAATTTGATAAACAGCCAGTTGAGAAATATTTAGCATTACTGATGGTTTAGAAAAAGTGAAACGAAATCAAAAATTACTTTTCTGATACTAGAACACAAATAATTTCTCTTGCTGTCAATAAATGCTTTCAATTCCTTCTCAAGTATTGTCTGTTTGATATATGTGATGCTGTACAAGCAAAGGAATAGATATGCCACAAATGTGCCACACAAGTAGTATGTGCTATGTGTGCATATACCTGTTTTTATATAAATGTATATACATACACTTACGCCCACGTGCCCCTTCAAACTCACATACGTATGTCCATGGACACAAATACATACACACACACAAGTGCTTTGTTACTGTAAAATTCTGAAATAACACACCAAAACCATTTTTCCTGGCTTATTGTGCAATCAGATTTTTAAGGCTTTTAATATGGTGCTTTTTTTTTTCTTTCTGGTAACATTTCCCAGTATTTTCCACGATATAAACTGTGTCCTGCGTGTGTGTGTGCTTGACACTCACTGATTGCTTTGCACACTTGCCTATCAAAATGTGCCTCCAGGTACACTGAGGTTGTCTGAGAGTACCACATTGCCACTACACATATGGGAAATGTGAGAAACTGAGTCATCATGCCAACCTAGCCTTCAGTAAAACAGTGTCAGAGGTGGTACAACAACTTAAGGCTTTCCTGTGTTTCAATTCAGTGCTTCAGTCAATGGCTGATATAGTCTCTGAATTTTGGACAACTTTGTATTATTCCACATTGTATGAATGTGTCAGTTTTTTATTTGAAATTTTTTGGACAATAGCTCATTGTCATCATCATCATCAGATATATGACCCATACAAGTCAACCTAAAGTCTATGAGGATTTTAGTAAATGTTTTCTATATATCCTGTAGAGGCTCTCTCAACAGCAGGAACGTGCAGCTATTGAGATCTGAAGCCTTAACCCTAAAATGAACTTAAAGGTGTTCCCACAGCAAAGGTGGAAATGCCCTAGCAGCAAAAGACTTGAAAGATACTGATTGTCTCTAGTTGACATTCAGTAACAGAAATATATCTTAAGGCAAGATTAAAACATTCATTAAAGAGTGAAAATAAAACATCATTACAAAAAAAATGAGGTTTCCCTCTTACTCTTTAGTAGTTACAAAACATTCTTCTGGTTCTTTAATTGCTGCTTGCACAGGCTCTGTACTGAGTCATTTAGTTTCTGAAAGTAACAACACTGTCCTAGCCTTCTTATTGGCTTTTACTCCTATGCCACCCACATTGAGCTCCAAATCTGGATCCAAGGACTGCTGAGCTATGAAGACTGCATTTGTGTAATTCTGCCAGCAACCACCCATATAACCTCAGAAGAATCAAAGAGAACTGAAGATATGCTGAAACATTCAAAAGCCATATGAACACCAACTACCAGGAGATGCTCACAAGCTCGTATTTTATATACATCCTGTTCGATTTTCTGGTTGGTCTTTTCAGGGTGGAGGAGGATGGGAAGTGGTCAAAGACAACTCTTTTTATTTGGTCATTTAGCAAAGTGGAGGTTTTTTATTCTATCCAACTCATCTCTAGAGGCTGGTAAGCCAAATCTCATCATTGTGCCACACTGCAGGACCAGAGAAGGACAGTTGCTGCAGGATGAGTGTTGCCACGGGATGAAAAAATGTATTTTAATGGAGACAAGGACTAAAAGCTGCTAATAATTATTAGCATGGTTATATTGTTTAGCCATTCCACAGTTGGCTTATTCACTGTCTAGTAATCATCTCTTCCTCGCTGGGTGTCTCCTTGCTGAAGAAAATGAAGAGATTTACCCAGGACCAGCAAGGGATCAAGACAAGATGAGAGTAGCTTCAACATCAGCATCCTCACCTGCCTCTCTTTGCTTCACCCCTCACCCAGGGTGTTCCTGCGTCCAGTTTTGCATGACCTAGAGGAGTTCTGTCTTTAGGCTTGACAAATGAGGCTTTAAGGCTGGAAACAGTGTTTTTCACATCCAGAGTCTGTATTAAGTGTCCTGAGGATGGCATAGGCTCTGTAGTCCCAAAAAGCAGGATCTTCCAGGATGTTGCAAAGTGAGCACACAAATGAATAATACAGTTCACTCCTGAAGTGTATCCAAGTGGATACTGCAGTTCTGTGCATGCAAAGCTCTCTGTTCATCTTTACATATGTATATGGAGAGGGTACATATTTATGCATCCAAGTATGCAAACAGATCTCTGAATTGAAGACAGGAATGCAGAAAATTATGCAGAAAATTATGTAAAAGGCTCCTCCTAACTTTGTTTAACTGGAAATAGCAGTGATCTGGCACACCTGGGGACAAATGTTCTTCCAGATGTGTTTCTAACCAGGGTGCTTAACTCTCCCACCTTTACTTTCTGAGGCTTCATAAATTTTTTTTAGTATTTAACTGCTCCTCTGTATTTTCTCACTCTTCCAAATTAAACAAAATTAGTTGATTAATTTCAATTTTAAGTAATGAATTTCTCATAATTTTTACTCCCTAACTCCCATGCATGAGCATAAGGCTGCATTGTCTGGGATGATTGGCTGAGTGGAAGATGTTGATTTGCAATAAGGTATCCACTGGAAATTATAAACATAGAAATGTTTCCATGAGCCTTTGGTTTGTTAAAAGAATTGTGTTTAAAGTTGCTATCTTTAGATCCCAGATTGACATCACAGTATCACTTTAAGAAAATAACCCAGGCAGTGAAATGCTTTTTGGAGGGGGAGTGAAGGTTACCAGTGAACATCCTGGCTAGTCAAGACAGTCAGCAGATTTTTGGAGTTTGGAAGGAAGGAAAAAAACCCCCGAAATTCACCCTTTATTATCTAAACAAATATTTTTTAATATTTCAGTGTAAGTATGTTCATAGGAAATGTAATAAAAGTCAAATGAGTGAAGACAATAACTATGAGGACTCCACAGAGTGATTATTACTCAGAATTATTGTGAAATGTCCCCATGGACACAAGGTACACCCACCTGCCAGCATAAAAGGGTTTATATTAGCACTGAACAGGGACATGAGTATCACACTGACTGTTTTCAGGTTGCATCCCAGTTACTGCAGTGTGGAAACCACTAACATACATGACACTTGCAAGAGTCATGGATGGTGTGGTAACATAGGACAGCAGCCCAGAAATCTGCATCTGATTTATGTTTTACTCATTGTTAGATGTCACTATGTTTAACATGACAATTCACATCCCATGAGAGCTCTGTTTATAAAAGTTACACATATCAGAAAAATATGGAAGACATTTCCTTGTTCTTGCTATTTTTTTTTTTTTGTCTCAATAGGATGTAGCCTTTCAGAACCAAAACCCTGGATGACACATGCAAACAAGCAGCTTCACAGATGTACACATTCCTATTTGGTCTTGGGTCCTGAACACTGCCAGTCAGGAGTCAAATGCCAATTCTGATGCTCTGAAATGATTTGAGGAAGGAAATCCAGCCCACAGCTGTTCCACTGCTATGCAATGTACAGAAGGAATCATCTGCTGTATATGGTCTGGTGAGAACTTCCTGCAGTATTTTGATGGCCAGACCACTTTTATCACAGATTTCTCTTTTATTGCTATGAGGAAAATTTTTAGATCTTTATAATCACAGACTGAACAAGTAAGACATTACCATTTTTTGCTTGTTTGTGTTATGCCATCTCTCTTCTCCACATTTTTTCCTTGCAACAGCATCATGAAAGGTCTATTGAGCAGTAGGGCTGTGACATTAGGATCAAATCCCTTTGTTCACATCCCCCCATCTCCTCTGTAAGGGCTGAAATCTAAGTGACATGCAAAATTGTACAGAGCTTTGGAGCACTCACAGTATGCAAGATGCTGCTCCATAACAAGCACATTCTTGACTCCTGCTAAATCCAATGTGAAATGGTACTAAAGTCTCCATGGAGTATGGTGACCACATTTAATGCATTGTTTGTATTTTCTGCTCTTACTTCCATGCGCAATATTCATTAATTTTGGACAGCCTCTATTTTCTTGTCATCATCTAGAAGCCTGTACAACCATGGACAGGATCTAGTCTATGCTGTATTCCTTAGTTCTGGATTGTTTTGCTTCCATGAACAGAAGCCAAAGACTTCTTTTCCACACAGTTCCTCTTCTGGATGCTGCACTGATGTACTGGCTGTATAACATTTCCAACCTAGTGCCGCTCACTGAGTAATTTGCACAGCCTATCCATTTTAGAAAGCAAGCATGATGATTTTCAGAGGAGCCGGTTCTGCTGCACTGCATCATTTAGTTGAGGCAACACAACTAAAAATTACAGGAGCAGAATTGATGGAGGACAAGGGATTTCAAAATTATATACATTTTAAACATAAGAAGTGTGAGCTGGTAGGAAATTTGTTCTCATTGCTTTTGTTAGCATTGGCAGTTTCAGAAACAGTCATGTTTTGATTGCCTCATTTATTTTTAATAACACTATTTGCAAGAGGAATACCATACTCCTGGAGCACCATGCCTTTGGGGTTGATTAGGTATAGTCTTGTGCACAAGACTTACAGAGATTGCATCGTGTTAAGAGAAAAAATGCACTAATATCAGTGTAGTGCAGAACTGTGTCACTTTAGGGTACATGTATCTCTTTTTTTAATAGGAGAGAAGGCCCTTGTGCATTCTGGATCTTGTTTGTGAGTTTTAGCTGCCTATACTCAGTGTAAGTTGCTTTAACTTTTTTAATTCTGACAGCCACTACTAAGGACAGCAGAGAAACCTTGCATCATCAGAGGATTTGTGTTGTTTGTTTTTCAACTAACTTAAATAACTTTGTGTATTGTTTTTCAACTAACAATAAACAAGTGGCATACAAATAAAATATCTTCTATTTTTTCTGGTTTTCAATCCCTACTGTATTTCTTGAGATATCAATGGGTGTTGTTCTGATTTGTCATCCTGCCTCTCAGAAGAATGTCACCCCCTTTCCTTGCACAGTCGACTCTGGGCTGTTTTGCTGCAGCAGACACTGACAGCCGTCTTCATCAGCCAGTAGATGTCATTGTGTTTCCACTGCAAAAGCACATCAAACATATTCATCTGGCTGCAAATGCCTGTCTGGTCCTGCAAACAATACTGTTGAGTATTTAGGATTGTCTCTACCCTGCAGCAAAATATTTGTTAAAAATGCTTAGCCAGAAAAGAGTGAAAATTAAGTTCCAAGCATTTGATAGCTGTGACTAACTAGCCAGAGTACCCTTGGCTTCAGCTAATGTAGTGCCAATGGTGTTATACAAACACAGCTTACTCAACAGGACACAAATCATTGTTAATAAACTATTACAAAAGATGCCAACAGAAGAAGATAGAAATAATGTCTCATGGATTAGCCAACTTCTTTAGGCAACCAGCTCATTCTGCTGTGAAGTCATCTGTTCTTCAATACTCAGACAGGACTGAGAATTTATACTCCAGAACTTTTTAGACCTTCAGAGTGTAATGAAAAGAGGCTGTAGTCTGTTATTTTTCAGCTATTTTATTTTGGACTATGTTAACAGGTTCCAAATTTACATGATATAATATTTGTGATGTAATTTGCAAGTTTCATTTGAAGTCAAAACTTGGTAGCAATAGAGAAGGAAACACTTGGCAGTAGTACAAGAGGTAGGGTTTTCCAAAAAGTCTGACATATTTTTTTATCAGTAACAACTCAAGAGAAATCATTTACCCATCATCTTGCGACATCCATGTTGCAAACTGGAAATGGCATAGAGGCCTAAATTCCCTGCTGGCAGCAACCAGTGAGGCCCTGCTGGCTCTAACAACACAGGAGACACTTGACAGATTCAGCAGAGAGCTGGCCTTCAGCAGCATGTTTTGAGTCCCAGGGGCCAGTGTGAAATTGAGTGAAGTCAACGGAAATCTTTTGCTTGTTGGCAATGGGCTATGGATGAAGCCATGAATCAGGTTTTCTGGAGGCTGGCGCAGCACATCTGTCTTGGGGTGAGGCAGCTGGAAGGCATAGGCTTGGATCTGAAAGGACAAGCTTCATTTCACAAATGTCTGCTCAGGCTTCACTAGCTCAGGAATAAGCTGAGGTGGCACAAGAGAAACACTGTTCCTCCCTTAGAGTGGCTCATCCTCTTACTTATTCATGGAAACATTTAAAACTCTTCCTGGACTGGGAGACTTTTGCACTGGTAGGTGACTGGTTTGGGTTGAGAGGGTCCTTTAAAGATCATCACACCCAAGGCCCTGCCACAGGCAGGGACATCTTTCACTAAATCAGGTTGCCCAAAGCCCCATACAGCTTGACCTTGAATACTTCCAACAGGGACAGTGCCCCCACGGAAAGGGACTTGGGGTACTGGTGACAGCAGGCTGGACATGAGCCCCTCACTGGCCTTGGAACACAAACCCTGTGAGGAACGGCTGAGGGAGCTGGGGTTGTTTAGCCTGGAGAAAAGGAGACTCAGAGGTGACCTTACCACTCTCTACTCTCTACTTCTTGAGAGGTGGTTGTAGTCAGGTGGGGGTTTGTCTCTTCCATCAGGCAACCACTGGCAGAACAAGAAGACACAGTCTTAAGCTGCATCAAGAGAAGTTTAGGTTAGACATCAGGAAAAAATTCTTCACTGAAAGAGTGATTGGGCACTGGGATCATCTACCCAGGGAGGTGGTGGAGTCACCATCCCTGGGCATGTTTATAAAAAGACTGGACGTGGCACTCAGTGCCATAGTTTAGTTGATGAGATGGTGTTGGTCATAGGTTGGACTTGATGACCTCAAAGGTCTTCTCCAGTCTAGTTCATTCTGGGATTCTATGGGTCACCCACAAGTATGGACGGGAACTGTGGCTGTTCCCATGTTTGGATAGGAGGTGTATGGTATACATACAGAGGTCCTGTAAATGAGCACCCCTTCGACTGTCTAGACAGCCAAACTCTTGCACTTGCATGAACAGACTGAGGTCCACAGGTACTACAGCAGTGTCCTCTGGGCTGTACAGTGACAGAACATGTTTAAGGATCACAGCAGCCTCACCTGCTGTCTTACAGATAAATTTACCTGCAACTTGAGCTATCCATGGTGCAGAACTAGTCTTTATTAATATTCCAAAGTAGTCTCTTGCAAAAAAAAAAATAAAATTTGTGACTAAACATCGACTTAATAATTCATGGGTCAGGCTACAGGTGGTATACCCATTTCTTACACACCATTCCACATTCCTGTTATACATGCTATGGCTGCTGGTTTTCCAAAGCACATGAAGGAAACTTTGTACTACTCAATTGCGAGCAGTCTCAGACTTCTGAGCTCCCAGTGCTGTGCCTCCAGACTTTCACATTTACCTGGGATTTCTCATTCGAATAAGATCATTTAGAACTGCCCCTGGTAATTTTTTTGATCTACATCAGCTGATCCATAAATATCAAATAAAAAATATGCAGCACTGTCTTAAATAGTTGCATTCCCAGCTCACTACTTCCTCATCTGATTCGTCACAGTCTTGTTCCCTATCCCATGCATCCAGAGCTTGCTGGAACATTTATCTGAGGATTTAGCTGGCTAAAAACACACCATCAATTTTTCTTCTTTCAGGTGCACATTTTTTCCCGTACAACTGACTATGCCATTGCAGTGGGAAGGTGTAAAGGAGAAGAAAAATGTAAAGAATAAAATGTAAAGGAGAGGAAAATAGATCTCTGTTTTTCTATCTGCCTGAGGATATCCTCAGAGAGGTGGAGACAGTGGCAAGATGGATATGGGATCCCCAAATGCTGACTTTAATCTAGACTCCAGTAAGTGTCCTCTGTCTCATTTTTCTGTCTAAAACAGTGGAGGTAATGCTATTCATTGTCTTGTTTCACCTAAGCAAAAACATTATCAAGTTTGTTAAGGCATTTCCATACTACAGAAACTAGAAAATTCCCACTTCTGCAGAAGACCATGAAGAAATAACTGATTCTACTTGTTGTACCAAATGCACTAATTGTAAAGATCACTAATTTTAAAATTGCAATAAAAATACTGACCTATCTCACTTCTTAAGCATGCCTTGGATATCCTCGCCAACACAAATGTTCCAATTCATTTTAAAAAAATAGTAGTTGATGATGTAATTAGAGCCTGTGTTAGAACACACTTCCAGAAGGGACATGAATGAAGGCTTTCTGAATATTGCACATTTTGAAAAATCTAATTTTGCTGTATTTGGTTCTGCTGCTATTTAAATATTCTATAACTTTCAATGTAATTGTGCATGAGTTTGCATATATTTTCTTGCTTAGAGCAAATGCAAGTCTGGGAACGTTCAGGTGCAGGTGAAAGTTTTGCAGCAAGGTTCAGGTGTTAAGGAAACTACCCCTGCCTAACCATTCATTCTGAGACTCTCTGCCAGTCACATTCCCAAGACCAGAGACTGGGACTGCTGGGACTGAAGGTCCTTCAGAGAGGGCAGCTCCAGTGTGCCGGCAGGAGGGCCACTTGACTCACTCCACACTCCACTCATACAGTCAGACCAGGTTTCCCTACCTCTAATTTTCCCAGAGCAGAGTCTTAGATGTCTAGTTCCATTTATTCACAGAGCAGTAACACAGAAACTGACAGAGCTGGCCTGTCTGAGGAGCACCCTCAACAAAGGAGTCTTCACCCATCTTCATCTACTTTGACATCCAAAAGGTCGGCAGTTCCCAGCTCCTAAAGTGTCTCTCAGTGTCCATTCACCTTGACTGGACCGGCTGTCACCCATCTTTGTGGCCTTTGTTATCTCAAAGGCTGACAGTCCTTTTGTCTTGTGCTCCCACACAGAGCTCAATCTACATCTCAATCTGCATTTTGCAAACCCAGCTACCTGGATGAGAGAAGTTCTTGACTCAGAGAACCAGGGCCACCAGCCATGGCACCCAGGGATATACCTGATCCTGGGCTGGCTGCACTGCTGGCCTACATGGATGTCACTTCAAGAGCACCTCTGCCATCATAGATTCCCTCTAATCACAGGGGCCTCAGAAAGGCATCTGGCTTAGGCTTGTCACTTGGGATTCCTTTGCACACCCTGACTTGTGCAGCCATGAATCTCTAAGACACAGCACCGAGACTTAAGAAGAGATGTGTTGGAGGTCAGGGGTTCTTCCTTTTTTTTTGTTTTCTGTTATGGTATTTTTCTCCCATTTCCTTTTTTTTTTTCACCTCTCTGGATAGAACTAGACTCTCCTAAGTTGTTTGTTTTGGTTTCTTTTAATTAAAGCAGTGATGCTAGTTCACAGAATCAGAGAAATATAGAATGGTTTAGGTTGGAAGGGACCTTAAAGATCACCTAGTTCCAACTGCCCTGCCTTAGGCAGAGACACCTTTCACTTCTCCAGCCTCCCTCTGCAGTTGGTACCACCATGGTCCCAACAAAATCCCATCACACCTTAAGAAGCTGGTCCAACACTGACAGGTCAAACCTTTTTGGTTCCTCCTACTGTCAGGTGGAGGTGTCTCAGTTCCCACCTGGGCACCTTGCTGCCCAGCTCAGGCACCTTCCAAGGAAGCAAAGATGATGGACTGGCTCCTGACTCCTGGTGAGTGCCATGCCCACTTTTGCTGGCCATAACAGCAGTCTGTGAACCCACCAGGCTCTGCATCCTGCAGTTGCAGGGTAGCTTTACCTATAACTTGAATCTCTTGACCATTTGTAAAAGATAGAAAATATAATATTTTGCAACAGATGAAAATTTACCAAAAAAAATCTGTTCATATTCATGCATAATACTTAATCTTTAGTGAAGTTATTTGTAATCATGTTAATAACCTGTTTATTCTAGTTGTTCTTAGTATAGCATCACCACAAAAGCCTCTTGGTGTGCTCAGTGTGGAAAGTCAGTTGAGGTGCTATAATGATGTCGAAATGAAACGCTGTCAGTGCAAATCCATAAAATGACATAACAGTGTCAGAAATGAAAGAGAATCATATCAGTGTGTTCCAGCACCACTCAAAAATTTGTGAGAGGAAAGGGTGCCACAATTGGGGGACAATGTTTGTTATGACAGAAATGCTCAAGAAGCTAAAAAGGGAAACTGTGTTTGCCAGCCACATCACTTTTTAATCCAGCAGATTTATGAAGAAGTTGTGCTAATTTCCTCTATAAATATCTCAGTGAGCAGAACAGTGCTTTTTGTTGCAGAAAGTGATTTTTAACTGGTTGCAACTCCAGGTTTCTTCTGAAAGGGAATAGAAAGGTTCACTGCATTGTTTGTGTAAGTAAACAGTCATTTTTTTCTTTTGAAAGAGAGAGAAAGAAAAACAAAATGCTTCTTTATCCAGTTATCCTCCTTAAGGAAACTCACATTCCATGACTCAAATACCATCCTAAAGAAAGGACTCTCTAGGCATCGCAGGTAGGACAAATCTATTCCTATATCTACTTTTTTTGTTTTTAATGGTTACAAGTGCCTAGAAATTCACATATCCTTTGAGGAATGATCAGCTTTTCAGCTGTTCACCTCCTTACCCTGTCACATCATACTCAGCAATAAAACTTGAGGCAGAAGAAGGAGGGATGAAGAGCCAGTTTCCAAGTTGGTGAAGCTCAGCAACTGTCTGGGCATTGGTCGGCCCATGAGAGGTGGTGGGCCTTTGCTTTGCTTGCTGTTTTTGTCTCTTCACGAATTAAACTACCTTTACACCTTGGGAGTTCTTTTTTTCTTTCTGCTCTTCCTGTTTCTCCTGGGTGGGGGAAGTGAGTGAGCAGCAGTGTGGGTACTGAGATGCTGGACAAGGCCAGCCCACCAGGGATGTGAACTGACTGAGTTAAACACACACCTCCCAGGTTTAAGGAATAGCTTGCATTTACCTTATTAAGTTTTGATACAGACTTTGCTAAGCTCTCTCATAACCAAAACTATTTCTAAACACTTCTCAAAGTCCCATTTAAAGCCAGGTGTTGTGGAGGATGTAGTAAAGGGTGACAAGAAGAGCAAGCCACCAGCTTCATCTACTGCAGCACAGACACAAAATTTCATCTGGTGTCTCTTATCCAATGACAAAACTAGAGCTCATGATGATAAGCTGAGATTTTGCAGAAGATGGGTGCTGACCTGACTTGGCTTCTAGGGAAGGCCGTGGTTAAGATCTCCTTGCACCAGTGGAAGCAGCCTGGCTCCAAAACACTTTTGACATGATTTTCTGATGGTAATGAATTTGCCATGACATTTGCTTAGACTATGGTGTCTGAGGTTTAATTATCTTCATTATTAAGAAGAGTTGTGACACTTCTCTTTGGAGTATTCTGACTTCAGATTCTCCTGAGAACATGCTACACTTGTCCCTGTGACTGAATACCTGTTCATAGTGCCTGGGGTGGCACTCATGCCAGACGATGGGTTTAACTAAGAGTTTGAAGACTCAAACACTAAACTCATGGAATATGTGCACACAGAACAAAAACACCTTTATTTGATGGTTCTTGGTGGTTGTCCTGGTTTATATGCCCTTAGAGTGCTAAATATTCAGACTCTATTATAGGTGATCTGGAAACTACTCCTGACAGGTTATATTACCTTACATTATCTGTAAGATATCCATCTGTATCCTAAACACTTGAGTGTGACCATATTCTTGATAGAAGTTCAGGGTTTCATCCACACAGCTGTCCCATAATGTCTCTCCTAGGAGAATGATCCCACCTTGAGATACATCCAGTCCTTATTCATGTCAGCAATGGAAGCTGAAGGTACTGGCCTAGACTTAAAACCTGAATTTTATGTGGCTAAAATAAGGCAAGCTGCAAAGACCATGTTAATGAAGGTTAATTGACCAGATTATGCTCAAAGTTCATGGACAGAACATTCAAACAAGACAAAAGACATTGCCTAAAGTTTAAGCTGCTGAGAACTTTTAGAATCACAGAATCATAGAATCATGGAATAGTTTGGGTTGGAGGTGCCTTAAAGATCATTTAGTTCCAATCTCCCTGCCATGGGCAAGGGACACCTTTCACTAGACCAGGGTGCTCAAAGCTGCCTCCAGCCTGGCCTTGAGCACTTCCATGGATGGGGCCATGCCCAGCTTCTCTGTCCCAGTGTCTCACCACAGTAAAGGATTCCTTCCACCTAGATACCCTAAATGTCCCTTCTTTCAGTTTGAGCCATTACTCCTTGTCCTGTCACTGCAGTTCCTGACAAAGAGTCCCTCTCTGGCTTCCCTGCAGGGCCCGTTCAGATGCTGGAAGGTTGCTGTGAGGTCTCTGCACAACCTTCTCTTTTCCTGAACAGCCCCAACTTTCTCAGCCTGTCTTCATGAGGGAGGTGCTCCAGTCTCCTTTCCAGCTTCATGACCCTCCTTTTGCATGTGCCTGTCTGCTCTCAGGGCTAATGCTTCATTGGCCAGTGTTTGATTTAAAGAATAAAGTAAGTTCCAATCACTTTTTTTCAGACAAGGTTGTTTTCTAACAAAAACTGTAAACTTGATTAGACAGAAATATTTCATCACTAGATTTCTGAAGTTTTTATCTTCAGCTGTCCATACTGAGGAAAAAAAAAAAAAAAAAAGACAAAGTAGTATGAAAGCCTGGAAAGTCCATCTTGATGTTTTACAACACATTTTTATTCCATGATTACATAATTTATTTCATTTCCTTTATACTAAATGAAAGAACTGAAAGAAACACTTGAAGTTAAAATAAAATATTTAATTTTAGTCAGGAAAAATGCATGTTTTACATGACCCAAAAATTTTATCAGAATTTCTGATTCCTATGGCATTTGGAATAATTATTGAGTGATAATTCAAAATAAGTTTTTAAAAGATCCATGTAACTTTCCAGTGAAATAAAATCCTACCTAAAGATGTCTGAACTTTTTGAAAAGTGGTTACATCACATTAAGAATGGCTGAAAATCAGAAAGTAATACTGATAACTTCAAGGGAAAGATATTTTTCAGCAGTGAATTTGCACCTTCTTTCTTCTACAGAAATGGTGGTAAAAAAAAAAATTTCAGTATCATTTCTCAACAGATATTCAAGCAGATTAAAACTCTCCAGGAAATCTCTGGAGGTGCTGCTGATTTCAACTAAAAAACATTTTTCAGATATTTTCAATTTTGATTTATTTTATTTTATTTTAAATTATTTTCATTTTACCAGGAATAGCTCATTAGGCTATTTTTTATGTAAAATATGCTCCCCAAAGTAGTAAAAAAAGTGTAAAATCATGATTCACTTTGTGTTAAGATGGGGATCTGTTTTAAAATTTTTCAATTAAAATTTGGATTTCTTCAAGAAAGTTTGAATATTCTTTTTTTTTCCCCCTGTATGAACAGAATTTTCACTCAGAGAAATTCTCCAACACCTTATGTACATTTATATATTTTAAAAGTATGTCTATTGTTGTGTCAAACGTGTCTCACTGGAAAAGCTATTGACTTTTCCATTCTATTTCTTTAATTTTCCACTACTCTTGTGTATTATAATACTCCAGGTAGGTGCTGTGTGTGCTTCTGATTATGCTGTGTTACACAGCAGGGAAACCTCTTAGCTCAGACTGGTTGCCTGGTTGAGAAAAAAAAAACCAACACATTTAAGGTTGTAAACACAGCTGTGGAAGAAATATTTTCTATTTCCTTGCTGTTTGTTTTAATGTACTAAAAAGACATAATTACAGAAGTTTGCAAAAATGCCAAAGTGTAAAACACAATAGTAGTTTGGTCCGTGTGTTTCTATTATATGTCTATATGTAGCTTTAAACAGTCCAAGAAAATCTTTAGAAATGGTTTCTCTACTTTACACTCTGATTTGCCCTCATAAATAAAGTACAAGATTTTCAGAAAAAATAATTTAAAAGTAATCTCATAGCTACACTGGTATTAAGAAGTGTTCAAATCTTGTTCTTGCCATTTTTCATGCCAGCATGAGGATTTGTGTTTCTATTGTTTCCTTTTTGACTCTGCAAACACTTTAAAGATAGGAAATTTGCAGATCTGTGGAAAAAAAAAAAAAAAAGAGAATAGAGGGTTTGTAAATCTAACCACTGCAACTTCATTTGAAGAAAATGAAATCTGAACTCTGAAAGAGGACAATGCCTGTTTTTTTCAGCTTGCAAAGAAGTAGAGTAATGCAATCCCTTTTATTTCCTATTTAAATAAAGGCTGAAGCGTTTTCATCTGTGGCGTGTAAAGACTGCTTTGCAAAGAATAAATTCAGAGCACACGCATTGTAAGTATTTGCCAAGAGCACTGGGTTTATATTGGTTGAGTAAACAGCACTATAATATTACAATTATAAAAACAAAATGTGCAGAAAAATGAGATTCTCACTCTTTTGTTAACACTCTATTAGTTCCTGAAGTCCTAGTGAGAAAAGATTAAATGTGCAGCCCTCAATAAAGAGCTCTGCTCCATTCAAGCTGCAACACCACCAATTACTTCACCGAAAAAAAAACCCTAAATTTGATAGAGATCCTTAGTCCAAATCCTGTGTATGAACCCCTGAAGCCATCTCCCCTGAAATCCTATGTAAAATAACACTAATGACATCCTGGTCACTTCAGTCTATGGAATATTTCACCTTTTATATCATAGTGTGAGAGCAAACAAAGGGCTGCATAAAGTTCTTTTGACTGTGGCTGGAAAGACTCACATTGGCACCAGTGCGCATTTGGATGACACTGTACCATCCTTTCACTCCACCCACAACTATTATTTCTTTGCCCAGAATTGTTGTAATGTGACTGCTCCCCTTCATAATCTCTGCATTTTATCTAACTTCTTTTCCAAAGCCAGAGAGGATAATTGTCATCTTTTGTATAACACAGCAAAAAAGGCTGAGGACGGGCTTAAGGGCAATGGCTTTCTCAGTCTATCTGTACCTTCTCTAGACTGCAAGTTCACTGAGGCAGAGAGCAACAGCAAGCATGACAAGGTTTTCTCAGCTGCCTCAATTCACTAACAAGTGACAGAGGAAGAAAAAATTTTATATCGAACCCATCGCAGTGGAGTCCTCCAGCAAAATGGGGTGGAGAAAGGACAGCTGAGAGCCAAGCAGGAGTGTTGCAATGAATAGGGTAAGGCAGAATCTACAGCTCTGTCGCTCCAGGTATTGAACCAGGAGAGGGAACGTGGGCACACAAAACGTCCCTCCACTCCCACTGAAGCCAATGGAAACCCTTTCTATTGCTTTAGCAAGACATGGGTCATGGTGGTGCTTTGTGTCAGGTGGGTTCCCTGTGGAGATCAGGGAAGAAGGAAGATGTGGCCATGCACACCTTGTTGTAAAGAGCTGTAGGGTTAACTGCTGTTCCTTCAAGTGATGAAAAGTCCCAAAGCCAGGCATCATCAAGCACACACCATTTCCAATACAGAATAATTCTGAAATCAGGGTGGTGCCATCTTGTTTGGCAGCATGTGAGGAAAAAGTGGAACTTTTTATGAAACTGACAAAAAGATTTGAAGGCCAGAAGGGAACAGAGCAATCATTTGCTCTGGTTTCCTGTACAGCATAAACCATACAACCTTGTCTGGCCATGTCTCCATCATTCTTTCTTCTGCTGCTTGATCCAAAGATCTCACTTGGAATAGGAGGCATCTTCATGAAAAAGCATGATGAGTCATGCAGAAGCAACCATAACCTTTTGGACTTCTTTTCAAAAATTAATTTATGCTTTCTGAAAGAAGAGAGAAAAACCGTAAAACACGCCTTATTTCTCTTATTAATCCAAATGTATTTTCACTTAAATATCTTTAATGAAAATTATTTTCCTTCTCTAGCTATCCACCCAGGGGATACTCTTCCTCAAAATATGTGCCTGCATATTCAAAATCTGCCTCTGAAGAAAACCACCTTATTTCTCATTTCCAAACCAAGGCATTTTCTTAATAATAAAAGAACTAGCAGGCTTGCATAAGCACAAATTATACAGCCCCAAGAGCTATTTTTCAGTCACTGACTAGAGAACATTGTGACGAAGAAGTCTTAGCTGAAGAAGAAAATAACCTCAATTTTTCCAATAAATTAAGATCTTCACAGGAATGTAAAATGAATCTTAAAGCAGAGAATCTTGATGTTTCTTGCAGCAGGCCCTCTTTCAAGGACAAAGATGTAATTCAAAGATGAAAAAATGAATACCAGAAAAAGAAAAGTCTTTTCCTCTGTGCTTATAAATATGGTGGTGACCTTATAGAGCCCCTTGAAGAGACAGCAGTGACAACGCAGCCAGTGACATCCAACTTCCCTGCAGGGCTGCTCGCAGCTGCAGACTGGATTCTGAAAGATGAAAGAGAAGAAGGTTCCCCTGTACCTCATAGGGTACTTTTAGAAGACCAAGTTTGAATTATGGTAGTGTTCATTTCAGTGAAGGACATAAAACCTAAGGCAGGAGATGAGATGAAATAAAATAATGTATGTAATTCCCTGGAATTACATGGGGAAAGCCAAGCATATATTTACTTTAGAAGTATTATTAAAAAGGCAAAGCTATAGCTGAAGAACTGGACATAACTTGGGTTTTATGACAGATGCATGTTATTAAGTCATTTTGTAGATATATTCTGCTGCTAGCTAGGATATATGCATTGTTGGTGAATACACATTGATAAACTTAGTAGGTAAGGCCAGGCAGACCACGTAAGAAATAAGTAATAGAAACAAAACCATATGACAAGACATGTGCATTTGCCATTTTAATCTTTGACCTGCAAGGTGTCCTTATCCATTGTTCAGTGTCCCTTCTCATATTCACTGTTCCCTCCATTTAATTGCTGTTGTTAATTTCTTCATGGATTTGTGTAAGGTTTAACACTGCCTGACTCGAGCTGATTGCACAGGCATTAGCTAAGCAGGAGTTTTCGAGATTTTTTCCTAAGGCTGCCATCATCTGCAAATCCTTCAAGGTCTAAATTATAAAAGTTTGGCTGACCTCTGTAGGAAAACAACATATTAGATCATTATGAAAAGAGTAAAAGGAAAATTGGAAGCTTAATTCCTGAGATTTGTAAGTTAAAATCCACAAGGGCCCGGAGGCGGGCTTCCCTGAGCCCCTCAGCCAGCAGCCCTGCCCTGCCCTGCCCCGCTGAAAGCACACCAAAGGGCCTGAAGAGCTGTGCCTCGAATTCTTTGAGCGGTCATCTTTTAACAGGGATGTCAGAGGTCTAGGAAAGCATTCCTGTGGCATTGGGATGCAAAGGGATTTATCTCACATCTGAAGTCCCGCAGAGAGGCAGGCTGCTCCTATCTGAGAGGCCGACAAGTGAGTTACAGCTGAAGGAGATGTGACAGGCGAGAGAAAATAAGCAGAGTGAGTGTCTGTGCTGGAGATGAATCAACCCTCTTCCTCGAGGAGCAACTGCCTTTGGCTACCCAGAGCTAAGAGCTACAGTAATAAATTTTAAGGCCTGAAAAGATCATTACAGTCATCCAGCCCAGCTGCCCACTCATCCAGGATGCTGAATTTCCTGAAGTCGTTCATGACTGCCCCTCCTGCTGCCACAGCTGAGGTCCTTTCCTCCCCTGCTCTTGGTTGGAGGCCCTTCCCAGTATGTCACTGCCATTACTGTCTGCCGTGCCAGATGTCTGCAGTGCCCTCCCTGTGGCACTGCTGCTGGGCAGCGAGAGCAGCTAGAACAAATATTTTCCCTGTAGTGTTTCTGGCAAAGAGAAATTCTACATTCAGCTCTCCAGTGGTGCTGGCTCATGCGCTGCATCAGTGCAGCAGCTCCAGCAGCAGCTTTGCCCCTGCAGCTCCAGATCCATGCTCAAACATTTGTTATGGAAACTTCAGGAAACTGTAAAGGGAGCCATGTTTCTGCAGTTCTCACTGCTGACCCAAACTGTAGATCTGGAGAGGGCTCCATGTGGTTTGTTCGTGGCTTTACTTTAAACCACTGAGCCTCACATCAATTGAAGCACCTACAGTTACTGGAATAACAACATCCAGCTACCTGAGAAGCAGGCAGGTAGAAGAAAAACTCCACTGGGAGAAGTTTTCTGATGGTGGTTCTCTGCTCCTTAGAAAGAGGCCAGTGTTACATTGCAGTGGAAGCATACAGGCTGGAAATGGAAAAAAAAAATACTAGGACAAACTTTTCCTGAAACATCCAGCCCAGAGCACATCTCCATATTTGTTGAATGGAAGAATAATGTGAATTCCCCATCTGCCCCATGAGCTCATGCGGACAGAACTCCAAAACGTAAAGGAATGGTCGAGTTGATTGAATATTTCCCTTTCTGGAGGAGCTGACCGTGACTCAATGGGGACTGTGAGGCAATGCCCTGCCTTGGGAAGGTTGTGATGCATCAAGAAACACCTAAGCAACCCCTCAGCAACCCTGGAACACATGGCCTGAGAAAGGAGGGAAGGCGGATGCAGGCAGGAATCTTGCGTCTTCAGGAATCTCTTAACATCATCTTGTCCCCCGCATTTGACTCAGCCTGCTACAGCTGACCTTAACAAGAAGCCCTAGCTCCCCTCTTCACTCACACTGCTGCAATTTGGGGGAAACAGATGCAAGCATATGCTTTCTCCTGTCAGCAGCTCCTTGGCAACTGAAAGAGACGGTCACAGGTTGCCCTAAAAAAGCAAATTCTAATTCTTAACATTGTATGTCATGGTTTTTATGTGCTGTACAATTTACAGGCTGGACAAGCGAGGCCAGCAGAGCCTCGTCTGTGGCCAAGCCTGGCAGTGAATCCATCAGCTATGGAAATGCCAAAGTGACAGGTTTGCTTCATTAACTGGAGGCCCGGTGTTTTTTGGGCACACACAAGAAACTGGAAGAGAAAGGCTGTTCCAGGGGTGGGAAATGACCCTTTTAGACGGATGACCATTTTGGATGTATGACACTTTTGGATGGAGGACTAAAACAATGCCTGAACCAGTGTTTGAGGGACCACACAGGCTTTGATCCCAAGTTCACATGTGCATCCTTCCATCAACACAAATGGTGACCCTCACAGGAACACAAACATCCTTTCTTTTGGGAGTGACTTAAGTTCCCCAAAGCAGAGCATGTTGTGCCTAGGTGGAGACATGCCCATTTTCCTCTCCCTGAGCAAGCTGTACCCAAAGCCAAAGGCTCTTCAGTAAGCTACTGAAATGTGAGCAAAAAGTCTTAGATGCCTTCCCTGAGTTTCCCGTCAGGTTTATTTCTCCTTCCTGGCTTGCAATTGCTGCTTTACAAAATCCTTTCCTGCATTTCTCCCTTTCTCACAGTCTTGTGAACATCCTTCTGGGCAGCTCACTAGTCCTCTCACTGGATCCCCGGTAGCTTTTACCCATACTGAGTTACAAGACTTTTTTACTTTGCAGCAGAATTTTTTTGGCCTTCAGTGAGAATACAGGGACTTTCAGTCCCTTTGCCTCTTCATTCTGAAAACACTCCCCTAGATAAACAAGTCCTAAGCCCAAGATGAGGAAAGTCCTCAGTTATTGAAGTTGCTGAATGGCAATCACCATTTTCTGATGCTGTAAAACAAGAGTTAATCCGTGTTTCCACTGCGGAGGGCTGTTTAGGGCTTTTTTTTTAAGGAAGGGAAAAAATTTCCTTTCATTCTTTGCCAGCAATTTCCATGCAAATAAAGTTTCCCAGCAAAAACTCGGTGCCCAAGAGAGAATATTTTATCCAGAAAGTGAAAGATTTTCTGTGAACAATTGCAAGATTTTATCCAAAAGTCTGAGAGGCTCATCCGAAATATTTCTCTCGTTGGCTGGAAACAAAGCGCTGCAGAGCGAGAGGGGTCGGAGAAACCTCTGTGAACCGGGGCGGAGGGTTCAGCCGGTGGGGATACTCCCGAGCCAGGAGCGGGGCAGGGCGGGGCGGCCGGCGGGCACCGGCCGGGACGCAGCGCCCGGCTCGCCGTGGGGCTCGGTCGGGGCCCCAGCGCCGCCCCCGCGGCAGCTCCCAGGCGCGGGCGGGAACAATCGCCGCGTTGTCCTGCCGCGGCCGCCGGCCCGGCGGCTCCCGCGCCCCGGTCCCCGTGCCCTGAGGGGACAGCGCTGGCGGGGCCGCCCGGCTCCGCGCCCGCCGCCGCCGCTCAGTCTGGCCCCGGCGGGGGCGGCGGCGGCGGCGGGGCGGGAGGGGCGGAGGCGCGCAGGTAACGCGGGCGGCGCTGCGGGCCCGCGGCCACGGCGGGGCGCTCGTGCCACGGGCACGGCCCGCGCGCCCCGCGCCGGCAGCGGCCGCCGCGGACACACGGACACACGGACACACGGACACACGGACACAGCAGCGCCCACCTCCCCCGAGGGTCAGCCGGGCTCGGGCCCGAACGGGCCGCGGGGGCCCCGGGCAGCCGCTCAGGAGACGCGGCGGGCATGTGCCGGTAAACAATGACCTTATTGTGAAATGGAAAACAGACTCCGGCTCCCTCCGAACCGCCCGCTCCCACCGGATGTGTTAAATAAAAACCGCTGGGGGAAAACAGCAGAAAGGCAAGAAAATCGGGTTCGGGCTGGGAAGGACGGGGAGCAGGAAACCCGCAAACTGCCGGATTTGTGTGCCCTCAGCCCGGTAATCCTCGCACGGACTGCGGATGCCTTCAGAAAAAAAAAAAAAATCTGCTTGGGGGATTTGCGGTTGGATCTGTTGGGCTTCTGCCTTTTTTTCCCCTCTTAATATCGAAGCTTTTTTTTTTTTTTTTTTTTTTTTTTTGTCCCCTGCCCAGCTACTGTATAAAACAAGAGGAAACTTTCTCTGCTGCAGAGATCCAGATTTCCCCCGTGAGCTGTGCAGGCAGCCTGTCGGGAGGGCTTGGCCGGGACCCGCCGCGGCTCCAGAGCTGCCGGGGCTGGGTGCGAGACCGGCGCCCAGCTCCTCTCCGTTCTCTCCCCTAAAACGGCACCTTCCTGCCCGGACGTGTTGAAGTGCAGTGCCCTGGAATTTATGGCACAAATGGGCTTTCCTCCCCCTCTCCCCCTCTTCGTCTGCTTAAAACCTCTACCTTCCCTTCCAACTAGATGCAAACTGGGAGCTTTAATAAACTTGCTCTCCCTTTCCCCAGTCGTAGACATGTATCCCTCTCCGGTTCCTCTCTTTACAAGAAAAAAAAAATAAAAATAAAAAAAAAAGAGGGGGTAGAGATATTTCCAATGGATTTAAGTAAGTGATTCATGTAATGAAATGCTTAGGGATTTGTTTAATGTGATTTTATATGAGCTGTGGACATTTCCAAAGCAAACAATAAGTTCAAGTACAACATGCACGGTTGTGTTACAAGTGTTACTCAGCTGGCTGGGAGATCTTCGGTGAGCAAACAGGCTAAATCTGGAGAGTAAACAACTTCAGAAAAATCTACAACTCCAGGTCACTGAAAACAGCCTTTTATTTGTTTTCCTTAGTGTCTAGTAAAATTTGATCCTTTCTTTTTTTTCGCAACACTGCTGTAAAATCAGCAGGGCCGGGCATCACCAGCCCGTGGCTCTCCCCGGCCCAGACACGGAGCGCGTTGCTGGGACCTGGGTGCGGAGATGGGCACGAGAAAACGGGTGCAGGTGAAGGAGGGTGCAGGTGAAGGAGGGTGCAGGTGAAGGAGGGTGCTGCTGGCCGGAGTGCTGTGCGGAGGATACCCCCGCGCAGCGCCAGTCACTTACTTCTATGGGGCTGTCACCCGGAAAGCGGGCTCTTGCGACAGCCTCCGAGTGGAGAAGCCCCACGACGGCCTCACAGTGGTCCTGCCCACTCGTGAGGGTGATTCGAGCTCCCTGCGTGAGGGGTTTCTGACCCTGGGCCGGAGGCGGACCGGACGGTGAGCATCGCCCCGGGGGGATGAGGAGCGCACGCTCGTGGGGCCGAGCGGTCACAAGCGCACCTGGAGGGGCGCCAGAGCTGGCGAGAGAGTCGGGGGCTCTCCAGCCACGGGCATCGTGCCACGGGCAGGTCGCTTTTCACGAATTCCGCGGAATGGTGACCCTAGGCCGTATGGTACCACTAGTAGCTCCCCCACCCCTCCACGGCAGGGCTTTATGCCGGGAGTCTCCCGCTGGCTCCGGGCCGTGCTAGGGTCTTGGAAATGCAGGAAATGATGTAACTAAAATTCAAGGTACTTGGGGGTAATAGGGTTTGCTGTATTTAGCGCGGAGGTCCGGAGTTTCCCCGGGAAAGGAGGACGGTCCGAGGGAAACAGCACGGTCAGACACTCATGGCTATTGTCACCAGATCAGAAATCGAGTTGGGAACCAGGAGCGCCCGGTGCCGTGTTCCCAAGCCATCAACGTAGCCAAGGAGGATCGGACGGCAAATCCGAGCGGCGTGGCTGCAGCCCTCCCCCAGGCTCCCCCAGGGCGCTGCGGGTGGAGGTGCGGGGGCACCGGGCTGCAGGGCGGCGGGGCTGGCCGAGCCCCCTCGCCGGCCGCAGGGGTGGGGGGAGCAGGAAACCTCCCAATCGCGACGCTCCGACTCGGAGATTGCTGTTGGTATTCACTTTAAAAAGAGGTTGAATGGGACTTTTTTTTTTTTTCCCCTCTTTTTTTTTCTCCTCTTTTTTTTTTTTTTTTTTTTTTTTTTTTTTTAGCCAAAGCTTTGTTGTGCTAAACTAGTTGGACGAGTTAGGGTGTCGCTGCTCCCGATTGCTCTGGCCAATGGAACCCGATCCACCCTGCTGTGCGTAAGAGCGCAATTAAGGATTTAACCAAGCCTATGCTGCGCCCCAGCCAGCAGTCTGCCGGAGACAGACACCGCGCCGCAGCCTCCTCCCCCAGACATGTCTGCTTAGAGCCGAGCAGCCCCAGCCAGCCCCAGCCCGCCGGCTCCGAGCTATGACAGGAGTATTTGACAGAAGGGTCCCCAACATCAGATCCGGCGACTTCCAAGCTCCTTTCCAGACGGCTGCAGCCATGCACCACCCGTCCCAGGAATCTCCCACTTTACCCGAGTCCTCCGCTACGGATTCCGACTACTACAGCCCGGCGGGGGGAGCCCCGCACGGCTACTGCTCGCCTACCTCGGCTTCCTACGGCAAAGCGCTCAATCCCTACCAGTATCAGTACCACGGCATGAACGGATCTGCCGGGAACTATCCTGCCAAAGCCTATGCAGACTACAGCTACGCCAGCCCCTACCACCAGTACAGCGGGGCTTACAACCGCGTCCAGAGCTCCGCCAGCCAGCCAGGTGAGGGCCGGGGGCCGGGGGTGTGCGGGGAGCTCCCGCGGCTTTGGGGAGGCTGGGGGATCGCGCCCCGGCAGATCCCTGACCCACGGACCACGGGGATGCGGCTTTCCCTGAATCAGAAGGGAAACTAAAAATAAAGAAATAAATAGGAAAGAAAAAGAAAAAAAAAAAGAAAATTGGGAGGGGAAGAAAAGTGGAGAACTGGTTTACTGGTCTACTTCTTTTGACCAGCCCGCATGATCTAAACTACAGATCGTAGGACTAGTGCTTTAGCGCTTCTGTCAGCTGCCCCCGGGCCCCCACGGCTACCTCCCTCCTCCTTCCCTCCGCAGGAAGGAGAAAATAGCCGAGCCTTGTTGCGTGTCTCAAACTCAGGTTCGCGGTGTTGAAGAAAGTTTCCTTCCCCCTGTGCTGGAGGGGCGGGGGAAGAGACTGGGAGGGGGAGACCAGCCGTGGCGGGGCCGCGAAGCCGGGAGGGTTTTTCACCAGAAAACGTCGTGGTTTTAGTGTTTTACTTCTTTGTAACTTGCTGTAGGAGAGAAAAAAGAAAAAAAGAAAAAAAAAAAAAAAAAAAGAAAAAAAATAAGAAGGGGTCAGGGAGGAAAAAAAAATAAATTAATAAAACAATCCCGTGGTAAAGCCAAGCAGCTGGGGCTTGGCTGGGACGAGTGCGGTCGCGGTGGCGCTTGGGGACACGCCGGCGGGGCATGGGGATGGCGCGGGCGTGCGGAGGAAGTGGTCGATGCCTTGGGTCCGACTCCGCTCCGGACAGAGCTCTTCCCAGCAGGGCCCCAACCATCCTCGCAGCACCCGCGGCGGCCGCGCATGCCCTGCGCTCCCTCCCGCGCAGCTCTGCGCGCCCGCCAGGATGCCCGGGGCGGGCGTGGGAGGCGGAGGAGGAGAGCCGGGGGTGGCCGAAGCCGGTGTGGAGGGAGCGGGTTCCCCCCCCTCGTCTGACCGCGGGGAGCTGGCGGAGGCTGCGCGGGGCCGCCGCCCGGCTGCGGGAGCCCCGGGGGGAGCCGCAGGGGCCCGTCGGGCCGGCGCCGCTGCCCGGCCCGGCCCGGCCCGCGGGCGGGATGCCGCCCCGGCGGCGCAGGCTGCGCGGAGCGGAGCGGAGCCTGTCCCCGGCTTAACGTGTGCGTCTCTCTCCCGCTCTTGCGCCCGTGCAGAGAAGGAGGTGGCGGAACCCGAGGTGCGGATGGTGAACGGCAAACCAAAGAAAGTGCGCAAACCCCGGACTATTTATTCCAGCTTTCAGCTGGCAGCGTTGCAGAGGAGGTTTCAGAAGACCCAGTACCTCGCCCTGCCCGAGCGGGCCGAGCTGGCAGCCTCCCTGGGACTCACGCAAACACAGGTACCGCGAGCGGTTCTGCTCGGCTCAGCCCGGAGCGGCGGGACCAGAACCGGGGCTCGCCCCGGAGCGGCGGGACCAGAACCGGGGCTCGCCCCGGAGCGGCGGGAAGGGCTGGATCGGCCCCGGAGGGGCGGGAGGGCGGCGGGGCGCCGCAGCCGCGAAGCACCAGCTTGCCAGGCGGGAATTAATGGTGTCGCTTTCCCTCCCCACTCCCTCTTTCCTCCCTTCTCCTCTCCTCCTGCCCCGCTCCCAGGTGAAAATCTGGTTTCAGAATAAAAGATCCAAGATCAAGAAGATCATGAAAAACGGGGAGATGCCTCCGGAGCACAGCCCCAGCTCCAGCGACCCCATGGCCTGCAACTCTCCACAGTCACCTGCGGTTTGGGAACCTCAGGGCTCGTCCCGCTCCCTCAGCCACCATGCCCACGCACACGCTCACCCTCCAAACTCCAACCCGTCCCCTGCATCCAGCTACCTGGAGAGCTCCGCTTCCTGGTACCCCGCTGCCAACTCCATCAACTCCCACCTCCAACCCCACGGCTCCCTACAGCACCCGTTAGCGCTGGCCTCTGGGACGATTTATTAGAGCCTGGTCCTTATTATTTTATTTTTTGTATTTTTTTTTTTTTTCCTTGGACTCCTGTGTTTTACTGTTAAGGAATAATAACGAAAGGAATGCATATGGGGAATTTTTAAAAGGGAAAAGAAACAAACAAAAAGATTAAAATGTGTAAAGCTTGTGCATGTAACTTATTGCATTTCAAAGGAAACCCTTTTTTATACAATACGGACATTTTTTGGCTCAGCTGTGGACACTATCATTGGTGCCTTGAAATCTATGACCTCAACTTTTCCAGAGACTTTTTTCAATGTTATTTTAACCTGTAAATAATTGTAGATAGAGGAATTAAACTGTATATTCTGAATAAAATAAAATTATTTCGACCAAGAGAAACGTTTCCAAATTACCCCTTCTTCTATTAATAAGAGGGAAGAAGTATAATACTAATTTGCTTGCAGAAAGAAAGTGAGGAAAGAGGATGGGAGCTGGGAGCTCACATTCTGTTCCAGTACCGTGCAGTGCCACCACAGTCCGTGAGTGCTGGGAGGATCCGGTCCTTGCAGGTACCCACGGGCGAGCTGAGGGGCGGCGGTGCTCTCTCCCCGCTGGGAAAGGGGCTCTGGCAAGACCGCGTTCATCTCATTGCATAGTGCTTTAAACTGAAGGGAAAGATGCCCGTCCTGTTGCGAGAAAGCGAATCTCTCTCGCCTTAAGCCGCCCTGAATCCTTTCCTGAGAGCAATTAGCGTCGAGAGCTGCACACTCCACAGCCCATCAGTCGCCCGTGTGCGCTCGGCTAATTATACAAATTACGTTTCCGTCAAAGGGAGCCACTAAATATGAGAAAAGAATAAAATGAGGGCCACGCTCCCCTCGCTCCTGCTAAAAGCCTGCAGCGGCTTCGACTGAAGGAGGAACGTTTCAGAGGTACTTTTATTGGTTTTGTTTTATTTTTTTACACTATTTAGGGAAAAAAACCCTTGCGTCAGAGCAGTCGCTAGCACTGCCCGGTGCTGGAGATACGACTTAGGCGAGACGGCCGGAGAGCTGCCCACTGGCGCATGGAGCCTCTCGCATGGAGCGTGGGCTCTCCTCCAGTAGGAATTCTGGCCCGCCGGATCCCCGCGGCGACACACGTTCCCACGGGGACCCCCATCCTAGGGGGCAGTGCTAATTCACAGCCGTGCGGGGTACGGCGACAGCAGTGAATGTGCCAAAAGCGTCGCTGCAAGGATCCCCGAGATGAAAGATGCCCCTCTGGCAGCTGAGGCTGGCGGGGAGGGTGCTGGAAGAGGGGGAGGTGAGGCCTGAAAAGGCACGCTCCTGCCCTGGGGCGCACTTACCTGTCTCCAGTCTTCCTCCCCGCTGCCCTCCCCCTCCTTTCTTTTCCTTCCTCTCCCGCCTGCCATGCTTTGTGCGTGTGCGTGTGAGTGAGTGTGCTGTGCGTAGTTTTCTCCCCAAAGAAAGAAGCCCGGGTTTGCTGTTTTGTAACAGGTTTGGGGGTTGGTAAATGTCTTGCAGTACAATAGACCAGTTTGTTCGGTTGTGCTCCCTGCACGCCGGGGAGGGTGCGGGGGTGCCGGAGGCAGGACTGCGGGGGCCGCCGCTGGCTGCCCACCCCTGCCCGCTGCCGGAGAGCCGTGCCCCGCCGCTCCCCCATCTCTTCCGCCGTTCTGGGGACGGTCTCCTGCTCAGTTGACTCGCAGGGTTTCAGGGAATTTCCTGGACTCTGGGCCTGACGAAAAGCTCGGCTTCATCTCTTCTGCCCACTTCCATCCTGTGCAAAAAATTTTTTTTTCAATCTCGACCGTTTCATTTTCTTCCGCTCTTTTCCTCATTTCCCTCTAGACAAGCATTCAACCTGCAGTAAGAGATTCTCCCCTCCCGGAGGTCACTTCCCTTTGCAGAGAGGTTTGGACACAAGAGGTGGAAGTCAATTTCCCAGGTGGGTCCACCCACCCCTTTCTTTGAGGAGCTGCCGCGGGGCTGTTGGGTTACGGGAACCTGCCGGGGCCGGGCGGACAGCGCAGGAACAGCTCCGGGAAGGCGGAATGTCGGCAAGCAGCATGCCGGGCAGAGATGGGAATTCGCACGGGAATCAGGCCACTGGACTAAGCATCGCTCGCCTCTCTAAGACAGCCAAGTCATCTCGGCTCGGTTTCCATGCCGGTCCCTCTCTCTGATCAATTTCTCCTCCTCCCAGAGCGGGTTGGTGTTGGGCAGGTCGGGAAAAGCCTGGCATCCCTCCCCTACAGAGGATAAGAAATGCCCTCGCCGGGGCTCCCCGTCGCATGGCCCCGGCCTCGATGAACACTCAGAGCCTACGGCCGGCCGCCCCTCCCGGACAGCCCCGGGCCGAGGGGGATGCTCCGTCCCCTCTGTCCCCTCTGTCCCCGCACACACAGGCAGGCGCACCCCGGCGCCTCTTCCCGCCTGGGCGCACTCCCTGGGCTCCGGCCGAGCGGCCGGAGGGAGCCTAGCTTGGCCAGGCCTCCCCCCTTGCTTCCCCGGGAAGGGGATGGCATGAACTGTCCTTTGTCTGATGCTGGGTTTGGGCTCGGCGGATTGCTGGCTCGGGGCTTTCCCCGCCCCTCCCCCTCTTCCCCTCCCTTCTGTTTTCCTGGCGGCCACTTCCATGTGGAGCCGGGCAGTTCGGGGAGCCGAGAGGAGCCACATTCCTGTGGGTGCCGAGCGGCTCCAGGGCTGAGCCACAGGGCCTGACACACACAGACACACACACACACACACACAGACACACACACGGAGCAGCCTGCCTGCTCCCCTGGGGCTCTCACACTCACAGCACATCCACCCCCAGCTGCGCTAGCCCCCGGTTGGGACGCACACCTCCATCACCGGCACCCAGACACACACCGTGCCCGCCACCCCCACCTCCGGCGCGGGACGAGAACCTTCCCCCTTCCGCCCGGGTCCCCCGGCCCTGCCCGGGCATCTGCCCGCACCGCCCGCGGGCAGAGCCTTCAGCCGGGAAGTGCTGCCTCCTCGCCGAACGCCTCGATTTCCCTCCCACTCCTTCCCGGGGAAAATTAAAAAACACCCCCTCCAACCTGTCACCGCGGCAGGGCAGCCCGCTTGTCAGGCGTTCCTGTCGCCCTCTTATTCCCCTCGGTCTCCCCCGTGAATTGGCTCCCCCGCGGCCGCGCTGCCTGCGAGGGCCTCCGCGCTCTGCCCGCTCCACCGCCGGCAGCGCTGTGTCCCCAGAGTGCATCCCACATGTGGCATCAATTAAAGATTTCTGCCACGCAATTTTGCGACTGACATACTTTAGGTGTTTCGGTTGTGGATTTCGGAAAGGAGATCTATTGCTTCAAGAAAATCGAGGCGGGGGGGGGGCGGTGTGGGAACCCCCTCTTCTTGCTTTCAGTCATTTAAGCGATTGCTTGCAGTAACTCAATAACCTGTTTTATAGGTCAGATAAGAGTCGTGAAAATAGGAAACGCAAAGTTTACATTAAGCCTCTCTTTCTCTTTTTTTTTTTTTAGGGAGAATCTGTGTTGCATCAGTAGAATAGTTCTCTTTGTTCTGTGGCGTGTCTATTTATATGCTATTCAGGGAGGATAGACAATAGTTTATCTGCCTGGAATACAGACCTGATAAATCCATGCCCCAGCTGTCTGGGAGAACACCTTCCACTGACACGACCTTCAGGGCAGCGGGTAAAACTCACGGCTCCCTCACCCCCTTATTCACCTTCAGGTGAGGGCCCAGAGTGCCGGGCCCGGCTACAACCTGTGATGGATTGAGCATTTGGCGAAGGGGAGCTTGGGGGTGGCTTCTCGCTCCTCTCCCGCTGCCGCCTGTCACTCGGCAGTCCCGGAGAGGCTGTCTAAACCTCAGCCTGGGTTTTGCAGGATGGCTCAGCCAGCCTCTCCGGGCCGGATCCTGACGCGGCTTCGTGCTCTGCAGCGAGCCCGGCTCTTGCAGAGCTGCCCCTCCATTCCAGGAGACCTTTACGGTCTCCTCGACACGCACCGTAAAATGCGCTTTATAGGGCTTCCGCCTCGCACTGTCCGCTGAGCTTTCTTTTAACCTGCTGGTTTTCACTAATTCGCACGGAGAAAAGGGCAGAGAGTGAGACTGCGGGCTGTGGGGAGCGGCTGCGGCCGGGAGAGGCCAGCAAGGGCCGGGGCTGCAGCTCTCCTGCCCATGGGGCCGGCCTCGGGAGCTGCCCCTTCTCATCTGGACCCTGCGGAGACTAACCCAAGACTCACCGGCCGGGCGGCAGCCGCGCTTTGATGATTTAGGTCATTAAAAAATGAAGCGGGTTTGTGTATTTCGTGTCCAGGGTTAATAAAAGTTAATCAGGAGTCGAAAGCCAACTAGCCCAGTGAGTTAACCTCGCTAGCTGCAGGTAGTCCTGTTAGCCGGGCTCTTTTGATTAATTAATTACAATTGAGTCGGTTCTGTGATAATTTCCCTAAGGACCCCTGAGGACCGGTCCAGCGGGTGCGCGGGAGAGCAAAAGGCCGCCGGCTCCACCGCTCGGTGCTGGCATCCCGCACCCCGCGCTTCCCTCCGCCCGGTTCCGAGCCTCCCGAGACTTCTCGCCCGAAAGTGACGTTCAGTCACCTGAGAGGAGGCACAAGACAATGGCGAGCCCTCTTTTGGGGATGGGTGGGGAGCTCGGGGATGCTTCGGGTGCCGGGGAGAGGCTGCCGGGAAGAGCCGAGCCGAGAGGCGGACTGATGCGAGGCGGGAGCCGAACCAGCAGTCCCTGACTGCACATCAGGCTCGCAGTCGTCGAGATTTGGACACGTAACGCTGCAGACCACTGATTTGCTATTTTCTTAATTCCCGCTCTTCTCATTCCCTATGAATCAAACAGTCTTTTGTCCTTCAGAGTTTGATTTGATCGCTACTGTTCACATTTCACTTTTGTATTTTTCCCTCCCTATACCATTACTCATTGAGTGCCCCGTGAAATTACAATCGTACATTTTCAACTCAGCAACCCATTTGCAGTGCAAAAATAGGGTCTAAATAATGGCTGAATTAGCCCTACTGGACAGTTTCAGATGTAACACTCTGTAATAATTATATTGCAGGCTGGATTAGGATGCTATTATCATAATCTGGACGTTTACAATTATCTGTAATTTGCAAAGATGCGCCAGGTCTTGATTACAGCAGGTTTTTTTTATCAAGCTAACCATCACTAAACAGTGACAGTAATAACAGCTAATTTTGCTGGCAATATAAGAGGTGCTGGGGTGTGCAAACAATTTCACACCTGGATGTGCTCACTCAACCAAGAATATAGAGAAAGAGCTTCTGCCCCGAGACTCAGAAAAATATTCTCCACTGCTTCTGTTCAGTACAGATTTCTAGACCCCGATCCTTGCTTAGCAGATTTTCAGAGGGGTAAGTTTTGGGGCTCGCTTGGGTTTGGGGTTGGTTTGTGACTGCTCCGCGCCTTGCCCGTCGAGGCACGCTCCGTCTGTGCTCCCCCACATTCGCGGTCATTCTCTCGGAGGTGGTTTACCTCGCCGGGTCGGACCCCGACAGATAAGCGCCCCCTTTGCCCTGGTGCTGCCGGGGGCGGCGGGCGGCGCGGGGCGGGGTGCGGCGGGAGCCCCGAGCGGCTGCCAGAGGGGCGCTGCGGCCGGAGAAACCGTGCGAGCCCCGGCCAGCCCCGTCCGCCCGTGCCCGCAGCGGGGCGGCGGCAGCGCCCCTTTCCTTTCCTTTCCTTTCCGCGGCTCCTTCCCGCAGCTCCCCGCGGCCCCGGGGCGGTGCAGCCCGGCGGCGGCAGCTCTGGCCCTGGCGTGGGGAGCTGCCGCTGCTCCATCCATAGATGACGCTGTTTCACGAGAGTCTCCCGGGGCGGCTGCCGCGCGAGTGGGAGCCGCCGCTGCCATTCGCTCCCACCCCGCTCCCTGGAAGGCCTCTACCTTTCCCACCTTCTCCCACGCTACTAACCTAATGGGGCTTTTATTATTCTCGTTATCGTTTATTTGCTCGCTTGCTCGCTTGTTTTCCGGGCTTTTTCTGAGCCTATTTGAGGAATCTCTCGCGGGGGAGGAGGGCACGACACATCCAAAGGCTTTCCGCAGCGGCACCCACGCGCGGCGTGCAGGGGAGGACGAGCCCCCCTCAAGGGGCAGCGAGCCCCCCTCAAGGGGCAGCGAGCCCCCCGCAAGAGGCAGCGAGCCCCCCGCAAGGGGCAGCGAGCCCCCCGCAAGAGGCAGCGAGCCCCCCGCAAGAGGCAGCGAGCCCCCCGCTCCTCCGCTCCCCCGGGCCCCCAGCGCAGGGCCGGACCGCCCGCCGCCGCCGTGCCCGCTGGGCGCAGCAGCGAAAGGGTTAAAGGCGCTTGCGGGGGCCGGGAGGCGCCGGGCTCGGCTGGGCCGGGCTCCCCGGGCTGCGGGAGCCGCTCACCAGGGCATCCACCGCCCTTGTGCGAGGCGAGGGGGAGCCCGCACAGGGGGTGGGGGGGTGTAAAGCGGGGTTTTCTGAAAGATGCACACAATGCTGTTGGTTTAAATGTATGGTAGCTTTCTCTCCAGTGTCATTTGAATAATTCAGTGAGCCCCACTACCAGCTGTACTTCTGAAGCCTCTTCCATTCTTTTCAGCATTATAATTTTGGTTAATTTTCAATTTTAGGCCCTACGTCTCTGCAATTTGTGTATGAATAACAGAATAATTTTCCTCTTTTGTTTCGCCTTTCCTGTTCCTGAATCTAAATAAAGATGGCTTTTTAGTATTAAAAGTGGAAGAAAATTACAGGTAATTATCTTTGACGGTAAAAACGCTGTAATCAGCGGGCTACATGAAAAATTACTCTAATTATGGCTGCATTTAAGAGAATGGAAAAAAACCTTCTTGTGGATAAAAACCTTAAATTGTCCCCAATGTCTGCTTCAAATTGGATGGCACTGCAGCTGGAGGCTTTGTTCAGAATTGATCCTGGGGAGCTCTGAACCCAAAGTTTCACAGTGGGAAGGGGAAAAAAAGAAAAGAAAACATTTTTCCTAATGTAACAATACGAATGGTAGAAAATGACAAGACTGATCGGTTTTAAAGCACTCTGAAGACTGACTGAGCGTGGAAGTTGCTCAAAAAAAAAAAAAACAAACCAAAAAACACCCCCCAAAAAACTGGTATATTGGTAAGTAGTCTTTGCTTTGTGTCTAATTATAGTGACTGTCCTTTTGCACGACTGTATGTAGCTGTCATTATATGGAGCACTCTGAGGATCTCTATTGACTTCTGATAAATGGCTCAGTGGTTTCAAGGTTCATAATTTGAAGGATGCCCAGGTCTCTAGCCATTAATTCTCGCAGTATGGGGCACCCAGCTTGGATGAGGAAAAGGCTTTTCATTGTCAGTAGTTGCTGTGCTTTCCACAAGCTGGTGCGGCTGAAGCTGGCTGGACAGCGTGTTGTGTGCCTGGGCACCTCTCAGGGCTTTGCAAAACATTCCTCAGCTTGCATTGTCTGCTCTTTAAAACAAAGGAGGGCGCCTCCTTTCTTAATAATTTGGAGTCTCCAGCCTTTGGGAAGAAAGACAGGGCTCTGAGCTTTGCCTCGGCGAGAAAGCTCAGCTCAGCTAAGCAGCGGAGAAGTAAAATCGCAGCAGAAATGGCCGGGTGATTAGGAACTTCGTCTAGGCGTATCTTTGTGGACTCGGTACCTCCTGTCTTTTAAGTCGTAGCCTTAAAACCAACTAAACCACCAGCTACCCCACCCCACTTCATCTTTTCTTTCTTTGCTCGCAGATAGATGCTTTGGTAGGGGTGTCTGTGCGCTCAGGCAAGCTGGGCACAAGGATCCCTCTGCCCGGACCGATCTGGGGGGCAAGTCGGGGCAGGTGGGGATCCGCTAAGGTGAAGAGAAATAGGAGCCAGGCGGGCGTTTTGTGGCTTTTACTCTATATATGAAAGAAGACAAAAACATACAAAGTATATGTACAACTAAAATTCAACAATATATACAGAAAGGTTGCTCGGGGAAAGGTCCCTCTCGCTCAGTGGTTGAGGCTGCCGCCGGGCAGCGCTGAACCTTCCTTCCCCTGCCGCGAATCCCTCGCTCTGTCTTTACTTCTGGTCTCCGGGAGACTGTCCGGCTGTGTGCGGGTGCGGGTCTGTGCGGATGAGGGGGCTCTTCGAGTGAGAGACGGTGGTTTCTTCTGAGCCGCAGCCCATTACATTTTGAGAAAGCATGCAGATTTTTGCTTCGTGGTAATGTTCTAATCTTACAGTATATTTGCATTTTTCAACCAGTTCTCCTTTTTTCCCCTCCATCTTATTTTTTTTTTTTTTTTTTTTAATCACTTCTTCTGTCTTTTAATCCTTTCCCCAGTCCGGATTTGGTGAATAAAAATGAAGGAGCTTTGACTAGTCTCTCTTTCATCATGTAATGTCTTTAGCTCATTAAACAAGTAAAAACGGCTGCCATGGTAGATTCAGGTTCTTGTGGGCAAAGTCTGTAAAAAGTTTGTTTTGACGTATACTCCACAGAGAAAGAGGCTGGTGCCTTGGAGTCCAAAGGAAAATATCCTAAAGAGTAGTGTCTTCTGTGCGCCAGAATGAAAATTGTGTCTTTCTGTTCAAGATCAATCGCTGAGGTTACTTAAAAAAAAAAAAAAAAAAAAAAAAAAAATAAAGCCACTCTGTCTCTTTGCCGCATCTACAAGTTCACACAGAGCCTGTTAGCTGGCACGGCTTGGCAAAGCAGGGGAACTTCTTGCCATGTCGAGACGAGGCGTTCTTGGGAGATTATTTCTCTTGGACAATTCACATCATTTGTGGTCTCTGCATTGTGTCTTGATGTGGAGAAGAATACCAGTGAGAATAGCCAGGCATGTAGCTGTTTGGAGGCATATTGACTCCCTTGGCAGAGGCTGAAACGTCCCAGACTGGAGGCAGAGCTGGAGAGCGAGGGGAGAGGGCAGCGGAGCCGGGCAGAGGGTCGCTCTCGTGGGGGTTACTGCCCTGCTTCAGCAGCTTCTTGAATTTGGAGCGCTTGTTCTGAAACCAGATCTTCACCTGTAAACCGAAACGCATTAGATATTAGGCTGCCGTCAGCGCCCAGGGCACAGCAGGGAGCCGGGGGTCTAATCTGGAGAAAATGTTGAGGGCACACGCCAGTCGGGTGTGGAGCTGGGGATGGGGACAGGGAAAGGAGGGTTAGCTACGGCTGCTCTCGGGCTTTGGATGCAGCTGGAGGGAACAGGGGAGGCAGAGCAGAGCTGGAAAGTGAGAGGGATGCAGGATTTAACCTGCGACGTTGTTTTTTTCCCTGGGCAGGCCAGATTGTTATGGCTGAAACAGACCACATGCTCTGAGGGCTCCTGTTTTAGCGCCTCATTCAGAATTTTGGAGGTCATTTGATCATTCGGGCAAACTGTTGTCAAACATGGGCAATCATATGATTTTGTGCCAGGAGACAAGAGCCAATAGACAAAGGGCATCTTACAAAGAAATCGCGTTTCTGAAATCCTCACGTTCAGATCAAGCAGTCCACGCTGATGTGGAGGGGGAGGAGGCGTAATGGAACCACGATTACGGCGTTATATTAAAATGTATTATTAAAGAAAGAATAATTTTATTTTCTCTGTGAGTAATAGTATATCAACATTGCTTTGGGTCTTATCCTGCTCCTAACTCAGCAGAACTCCCAAAGAGGGAGACTGCACTCGATAAGGTGTGCAAGGATCCGGCCCACTGGCAGATCAGAATTATTATAGAAATTATATATAGGTAAGACATGTATACAGAATGTATTTTTTTAAATCAGTCAAACAAAGAAAACAAATTCCCCACATGCATGTTTGACCTCTCAAACTTTGCAATCATAATGTTTCACTAGGGGATAAGCAGTGCTTCTCCTCTAGCTGCAAGATCAGGATCGGGTCCCTAAAAAAATATGAATTCTAGAGAGAAAGTGAGACAACAGTGAGACAGAGCGTGCATGCTGAGGATACTAAAATCGCATTTGCAAAACCATCAGGCCCATTCCCATCATTAATGTTTGCTGAGTATTTAAAAATCTGTCTGGAAGAGTCTGTAACCAATGACATTGATAAAATCCTGAAGTTATTTGTTAAGCTCATAGATTCACATGATAACATTTTGCCCGAATTTATCCCATCTATCCATGCACTTCTCCACAAACCCCAGCCTGGTAAGCCTGTAATGCCTCGTATGTCTTTCAAGCTTAAATTAGCAGAATGGCACAGCTACTCCAACCACACTTAACTATGGCTTAACCTGCCATAATTTTGTACACGGCTGTCTTTGATCTTCAGATCTATTATCACCTTCCGTACATTTTGCCCAAGGCTAACCACTGCATTTGCGTTAGTCATCCAGGGTGAATTAACTATTGATTTAACAGGTATTTCCTAACGCGTTCCTGCTTCCCCCTCTACCTATATACGTTGCTACGAGGCAGCTTTGCTTTTAGCTCTACCTCAGGCAGGCCCAGCGATTCCTTGCCTTTGTTTTGTTCTCCTTTTCACAGCTGGGCAATCGCATCTCGGTGCTGGAATTATCCGAAAATATAGGCAATTTTAAATCGTTATGTGTGGCATCAAAAGGGAGCGCTTGCTCGCAGACGGCTGAGGGAAGGGCGCTTTCAGCTCTTTCTGCGGTAGCCCGAGCTCTGCGGCGCGTTAGGTAAATCCTAGCACAGAGAGATGGGAACCGTGTGCTTTACCTTGTCTACCGTTCCCGACAGAGGCCAAAATGTTTAGGGAGCATCATACTTTGCTTGGCCTTTGTTGCTCGAGCAGGATTTCAGTGATTTGGGATTCCCAGTAATTACCTGTGTCTGGGTAAGTCCTAATGAAGCTGCCAGTTCAGCTCTCTCTGGAAGTGCCAGGTACTGAGTCTGCTGAAAGCGATGATTTAAAGCCTGGAGTTGTAGACTAGAGTAAATGGTTCGAGGCTTCCGAATCTTTTTCCCTTTTCCATTAAATCTGATTTCACCGTTTTCAATCACTGTGGTTTTTTGCTGATCTGCAAGCAAAACAACACAGCTGAAACATCACCCTCCTTAGCTATTAAACGCGGGTATTTTGGCTGCCACGGCTTCTAAAAACGCCAAAGCCTGTCCCGACGCCTGTTCAACCCCAGGCAACGGGGCTGCGTCTCCTTACGCGCGGCACAGGCTGCTGCTTGGGAGCTACCGGGAGAAAAAACAGCTGTCCGGGCATAGTGGGTACGTTCTCCTTCTTCCCGGGAAGAAAAAAAAATATATATAAATAAATAAATAAATATATTTGTAAAAATGTAAAGTGCGGCGCTGGCTTTGCGAAGGTATGCCTTGCTCCAGGGCCATCCAGGTTTTACTCAGCTAATTGACTTTGCGTCGCCAGTTTGGTGGTCAGTGAATCACCAGTCCGAGACTTTCAACAATGCTTCTCTCCCCCCACCACCCCCCTCCCGTGCCCCTCTGGATGGGTATGTACGTCTCCCTGCAAAAAAAGAAATACATAAATCAGACGGCCCCCGAGCGGAATGCGACCCGCTCGCCTGGAAACTTTCACTCCTCAGGTGTTAGCAGGAATTTTGCCTAAAGCCGGTCCCGCCGTAACAAAGGAGCGCGGGGCGAGCGGGGACGGCGCGGGTGCGCAGCGCCGCGGTACCGCCGGCAGCCGCCGCTGGCGCGGAGGGAGCGCGGCGGCCCCGCCGCCGGTACCGCAGCAGTAGGCCCGCGGAGGGGCCGCGGAAACGGGCAACCCCCCGCCTTTCCTCCCCGCCGTCCCGCGCACCCAGGGCCGGCGCCCGCCTCGGCGGGAGCGGGGGGCACGGCGGGGGTCGTTCTGCAGGTGCCCGGAGGGGGGGCCGGGAATGGGCCCGGGGATGGAGGCAGCGGGGGAGAAGCTGGCAGCGGGTTCGGGAAGCGGTGCCGGCTCACCTGCATCGTCCGCCCGCGTCTGGCTGGCCGCGCTGCTGTTGTGGTAGGACTGGAGGTAAGGGCTGTGCTGCGAATGGCTCACGTAGGGGTAGGCGGCCAGCGAGCGGTGGTTGTAGGAGCCGGCGCTGCCGGAGTAGGGCGAGCTGTGGTGGTGATGCTGGTGGTGCGGGTGCGAGCCGGCGGCGGAGTGCAGGCAGTGCAGCGGGTAGTGGGCTCCGGCCATTGCCGGCGAGCTCTGCTGGGAGTGGGGCGGCGGCGGCGGCTGCGGCGGCGGCGGCTGCTGTTGCCCGAACTCCATGAAGGCGGATTTGGAGGAGTCTTGCGCGTCCAGCCCGTCAGCCATCGTAGTCATGGTCATCATCAAAGTTTGGGAGGGAGAGCGCGGTGCTCCCCGGCTCGCCCCCCGCGCTCTGCCTCCTCTCTGCCCAGCCACCGCCGCTCCCCTTACCCGCCGCGGCACCGCTGGAGAGGCGGCGGTGATTTAATTTAATTTCTTTTCTTTTTTTTTTTTCTTTTTTTTTTTTTTCTTTTCCGCCTTTTTTTTTTTTTTCCTTCCCCCCCTCCTCTCCAAGGAGCCGTTGTGCGAGGGGCCTCGTTCAGTGAGGGAGGGGAGGAAGGGGAGGGCGGTGTGCGGGGTGTGTGAAGGGGGAGGGCGGGCTACTCCCGCCGCTTTTTTGCGCCGCTCTTTTCCTTCATCCCCCCGGCGCGTGGGGTGGGTGTTGTTTTTTTTTTTTTTTTCGCTTTTTTTTTTTTTTCTGGGTATTTTTTTTTTTTCTTTCCTGGGGTGGGGGGGTGGGGGGGGGGGCGTGGAGGGTGGGGGTAGTTTAAGGTGGGAGCCGGGAAAGTTGGGGCTCCGGCGCTCCGACTTGAAGGGCAGGGACGCGCGCGAGTCGAATGGTTCGTCTCCGGAGGGCAGCGCCTCCCTCATTGGTCACTCGGCCCCCTGACGTCATAGCCGGCAGCGCGCGCGCTGCCCGCGCCCGCCCCCCTCGCCCCCCCCCCCCACCCGCGCGCGTTGCGCGCCCCGCGCTCGGGTGGGGAAAAGGGGAGCGTCTGTCCCCATCCCCCTTCGCCCCCTTCCCCCCAGATCGCGCATTCCCCCACCGCACGACCCCCTCCATCCCCCTCCCCCCCGCCTCCTTGCGCGGTATTTTCGCTGCGGCGAAGCGACGCGCAGCGCATTTTTCCCCGCTGAACGCAGCAGCAGCAGCAGCTCCCGTAATGGCTTTCAAATATATGCAAATGGCTACGTGCGGTTGGCGGTTTTGGCAAAAAGCTTGATTAGGATATAAACGACCCAAGGAAAAAAAAAAAAATGTGCCTGCGCCCTAAATTTGTCTTTAGATTACAATTCCAGTTGATTTTATTTTATTGTCAACATTGTTAATGATAAAAATAGAGTCGTTTTACAGTTATTTTTACTTTCTGGAAGGAGGCAATTAGACTTCTAATCAGGAATACACAAAAATCTCCCATGATTAACTGCAGTACTTTGTTCAAATTGCTGCTATAAAATTCAGAACAATTTGCCTGTAATGATTATGGACTGGGTTTATTTTGGGAGGTGGAATAAAAGTGGATATAGCATAAATTATCCTCTAATTATACACCAGTGTCGCCTCAATTATCCTCTTATCAAAATGGTTGTCTAACTGCCGCATTTAGTTTCAATTCTCTCCTTTTTTCTATAAAAAGAACTTCATACCTTGTTATTATTAATCCATTTATTATTTGCAAGGGGATTTATATCCGAACATCCAGGTGGTATTACCACTTCTCTTTCAAAGATGGACTAGGGAAAGACATTAAGTTTGATCCAGCACGGCGGAGGATCTCTCTCTCCTCTCTCTCCTCTCTCTCCCCCCTCTCCCTCACCCCCTCTCTCTCTTTTTTTTCCCCCCTTTCCCTTGCTTAAATCTCCTCGCGTCCAGCTAAGCATGAACTCCGGAGACAGACCCCACTGGAGAGGACTGAGGTAGGAAGGACCCTGCGGAACTCGCTAAACCTAGAGAAATCCGAAAGTTGCTCTAGATGGGGAAAGGGGCTGGAGGCTTCGGGCTTTGAAAACCAACACCGGCACCAGCAGCCGCTGCTTCCAAAACCTCGCGCAGCCCAGAGACATCCCCAGACCGATCCCAGGTCTTGACACTGCCTCTCACTGCGACATTCCCTGAGGATTGGTTTTCAGATTCTGCAGATATTTTTATTTTTTTATTTTTTTTTTAAGGCATCGCTTGTGGAAATACTTAGATGGGTTTACTTTTTCTTTCTGGGATTTTTTTTTCCTCTTTTTCATTTCTTCCTTTATTTTGGAGTGGTGCTTCCCCACAGCCCGATCATTAGCTCTGGGAAGCCGAAGGATGCGAGCCCCCTCTTCGCATACCGTTGAAGGGAGGGAGGGGGTGGGGAGGAGGGGGAAGGAGGATGCGAAGCGATGCTCTATCGGTGGAAGGGCATAACCCGTAGTCTCTCGGCGCTTGTAGTTCATATGGCTTGTTTCAGGGGGGCATGGGGGAGGGATGTCTTTTTTCCTGTGTGGCTGGGATGTTCTGAGCCCCCTTAGCCACCCTCTCATCGTTGTTTCACTTCTTGAGCCCTTGGAGTCGGTTCAGTAACTCTGAATGCAGTTGTAAGTGTCTTGCCTTGTTCCCCGGCTTTTAACAAGGGTTCCACTTTAACACGCGAAAGGGTAACCCGATCCAGGCGTTTACAAATCTACAATGAATAAAAATATAGAGAAAAGGGGAAGAGAAAGGAAAGAATTCCTACTGAGACTCTTTATTCATAGGTGTAGGTAATGTACGCAACAGGAACAGGTACATTTGGCAGTTTTATTGCTTTATACCCTCCAGCTTGCTGTTAACATCATGAAGGCGTTTTTTTCGCAGGTGCACATACTAGCATTTTCTCCAGCAGCAAGAGCATGCATAACAAAAGATGTCAGAAAATAGGCTGGGGAGTGTTTGCAACACGTTGTTTTCTTGTTTCGAAATAATTCCTTTCGCATAATGGATGCTAACCCCGGAATGGGGGGAAGTTGGGTAGAACAGGAGACCGATTTGAAATAATACCTATATGCCGCCTTGGCGAAGGGGATAAGGCGTCTGAGTCAGACAAAAAGGAGAAGAAGAGAAGACAGGGAGAATCTGCAGGAACTGCTTCCTGCGACAGACAGCAAACGGAGTTGCATATGCATCTCTCGTTCAGCCTAGCTGACGGTGGGGAGAGCGGGACAAGCTCCGGATGTGGGCCGGGGGAGCGGCGGCGCCGCGGGGATGCGGAGCCCCCGCCGAGCCGTCCGTGGGCGCCGGCCGGAGGGAAGAGCTGGAAACCCGGCGCTGCTCTTCCCCCGCGGTGCTCAGTCATCCTCGTCTGTCGGCAAGACAGTTGACTCCGTCCAACCTCACACCGATAATTTTCCCCAATTTAATTAGGCCCACCGGGGATGGCGGGGGGGGGAGTGGGGGGGGGGGTCTGAGCCGTGCCCTGGTAGAAGTGGCATCTGCATGGATATTTCTTTTCCGAGGTTCAGGCAGGTGCCGGGCCCGCGGGGCAGCCGGGAGGTCCGTGCCCGCTGGGGAGCCCGCATTGCCCGGTCCTCCCGGGCTCCCAATTGCGGGCAGCCGAGCCGAGCCGTCATCGGCCTCTTCCTGGAGAAACTAGACCTGAATCAATAGCTCTGGACGCGTGAGAACAGTAGAGTGCTCATTTCCTAGGGTGGGTGACTCGTGAAAAAGGGGTGGGGACGGGCACCCCACACCTCCTAGTCCTCTCGCCCTGAAGCGCCTCCGAAAGTGAGCGGCAAGGAGTCACGAGTGAGGGGCGGGAGCCCACGGGGGGAGCTGCCTTGCCTCAACTGAGCGTCCCGGACGGGCCAGGAGCTTGGCTGGAAGGGGCAACGTGCGAGTTCGGGGGAGTCTGGGGGCTGTCCTGAGGTGGGAGCTCCTGCACGGCCTCCTGTGAGCACATGTCCGTCCCTGGGAAAAGGCAGAAGGAATTAACCGCATGGGACCCTTTTCCCGGCTTCCTTTCTCTTTCCGCGGCCAAGCTCGAGCTCCCGGAGGTCTGGGTTGCAGCCCTGGTCGGGGGCGATGGGGATATGCCCTGTGCACTGCTCTGTGCTCTATTCCCTCCGGACCGCGGGTACCACCGAGCCCTGCCCGCGCATCCCTGGCCGGCTTTCTCCTCTCCTCACCCCCCGGTGTAATATTCCCAGGGCATGCTCTCCACAAGTCACCCTCGCTCGTCCGGAGAGCAAGGAGGCCTTTGCATCCCGAGCGGGGTTAGGGTCGGTATCTGTCCACTCCCGGGCTGGCTGAGAGCCGCGGGGGCAGCGCTAGCATCCCTTCCCTCCGCTGGCGGGGAGCGTGGCACCACGCACCGCGCTCCCCGTGCCCCAGGACTGCGTGACTTCGTGCGACCGCTCTGCGGTGTCACCTTAAACCGCGCCGCTTTAATGATGTTTGTGGGGAACAATTTCAAAGGGCCAAAGTGTGTTTGCGTGGTTTAAGGTCACATTTGTGAGTCGAAAGATGTCACACAACAGACACAACAGTTAGAAGAAGCTGACAAACAACAGGAAACGGTTCTATTTTTAGGGTGTAATAGGAAGTTAATGTAAGCGGTCAGAAGCTTCCTATATGCCTCCGAGCACCTTCTGTTCCATTCATTCATTCGCCCATTCATTCATTCATGCGTTCAACAATAACAACAGGGAAAAACAAACATTCCCGTTCCGTTTCTCATCCCGTCCTTCCCGGGAAGTCCTGCAAGGATGGGCTCTGCAAGCGAAGTCCCTCTTTCGGGTGGTTTATCTTGTTTTTTGGTTCGTGGGGAGAGGTGAGATATCTGACGGCGTTCCTCAGGCGAGGTTCCTCCTGAAGGAGTGTGCAGGGACTGAGGGCTGCGTTCTGGGATTATATATCCTCTCTTCCCAATTTACACCAGAGTCTGGGAGAGTGCTTTCTGTCTCACACCGGTCAGAGTAGCTGTGAAAGTCCGAGAGAAACTTATTTCAGGAATTACCTTGTTTTTACGTGAGAAGCCCGTGTACCCCCGTGAAGCAGATCTTGTAACAGGATTTTTTGTCAGAGAAATGTTGGTGGTGGGGAGGTGAGAGGGGGAAGGGAGGGAGGGGAAAAGACAAAGATTAGATCAGTGAGCGATCTCCTATTTTTTTAGCAACAGTACGGAATCCACAAAGCATTTGAAAGGTGCTCGGGAAAGAGTGGAGTTCTCCGGCAGAATGGTATGTGGAAAATCTCGAGAGAAGAGGAAAGTCAGAAAATATTCCCTCTGGCAGCGATCCGCTGCAGATGCGCTTTTGCGGAGAGGCTCCCTCCGCGGATGCTCGGGACTTTCCCCGCTGGAGTGCGGCCGCCAAACGCGAGCCCCGCGGGTGTCCTGCCCTGGCAGCGCGGCTTTGCCCACTTCATTTACAGCTCCCAGAAGTTCAGCAATATAGCTCTCCTTGCATCTGCCGGTGACATTTCCCTCCCACCCCTCCCCGGTCTCTCAAGCCTGTTTACTCCAAAACACACGTCCTCCTCTCCTGCTAGTATGTCATATTGCCATCGTCTTAATAGCAACTGAGTGGTGAGGAAAGGCACCCGCAAAAGGAGGTCACCTCCTCAAGCTGGAAGCGAGCCATTCTAAGGAGAGACTGCGGAATTTGAGCGCTGCCAGCGCGAGAGCAAGAGCGGAGTGTAGGCTCCTCTGGATTTCAACCCACTAAGGCTATAACAGACAGGCAGGCGTCAATGGCTTTCCATACCGCGAGTGTGAAGGAAGTGGCAGGGAAGCGGAGGGGGGGTAAACCCCAGCGCAGCCTTGCAGATGGATCACACACGCCGCTTTCTATATTGTAGCCTGGGTCAAAATAATAGGAGTCAGAAGGGGAAAGATCCAGAGGGAACCAGCCACTGTCTCTTGTACAGATTTGTAGGGAAGCCTTGGCTGTGATTAAAACCTTACAGATAGATTCGTTCAATGTGTGGCTCCGTAGAGAGTCGCCTCAGACTGGGGCTTTTTGCTCGGTTAATGTTTTATCGTGTTGTTGTCGTTGGTTGTTGTCCCTGACGGGGGGTACGTGTATGTGGGGGGAGCGTATACCTGCTTTAAAATGTAATTAGGTTTCGAGCGAGTGGCTGCTCAGCTGGAGGACAGAACCCCCGCGGAGGCCCTGGCCACCCGCCTGTCCCCGCACCTGCTCAGGTGTGCACCCACAGCGCCTGCAGTGAAATCCCACCGACAAGTCTCTGCCCCCGTGCCCATTCGGCGAGCCTGCTCTCGGCATCCGTGTCCCCCGTAGAGAGACCGAGCGGGCGGCCGTGCCTCCTCCGCCCCTCCGCTGGGACCCTTGCGTGGCAGCGGCGAGGGGGGATCTTCCCCTCCGAGGGCCAGGGGACCTCCCCGAACGCAGCCGCAGCTTTGCAGACCGCCGCCTGCGAGCCTTTCACTTGGCAGGCGTCCCCGCCTGCCCGGCTGCTGCTGAAGCACATGTTTGTTTTAGCGGGGACTGGTGTTGTTTTGTTTTCTTTTCAAATGGAAGGAGAAAAAAACAACAACAATTAAATAAAAAACCTTTATCTGGCAGAACAAGATGAAATGCAATTAAAAAATAAAAACAAAACAAAACAAAAACCCAGCCCACCACCGCTCTTAAGTGCCCATCTTGGAAGGGCTCAGAGGAGAATGGAAACTCGAGGCTCTTTTAAGAGAGGCTGCAATTTCTCCTGCGGTAGCGGCCGGTCTCACCCCCGAGCCAAGCGTCACCCCGAGCCCTCCCGAGCCCAGACACGCCGGGTTCAGCCCCGGCTCCCCACGGCCACTCGTGTGCTGAGCCGGTGACAGCAGCGGGGACCGTGTCACCCCGGCTGCGCTCTGCAAGTCTCGGATTCCGGCGAGAGAAAGCAGAGGCTTTAATTACGGCAAACGAGCGCGGTGTCCTCTCTCTTCAGTCTCTTTGCCTTCGTTTATTTTTAGTACACTTCAAATGTCTACACATTTCCCTTGTTGAGATCACTGCAATTATTTACTCTGCCTTTAGGGATGCATTTACCCAAGCAATGAATGGAAATGTAGTAAACACTGCGCAAAGTCAATGCAGTTATTGAGGTTTATTTATTAGGAAAAAAAGTAAATATCTCGGCTTTACTTGTTTCTTCGGGCAGACTCGTTATCTAGAGTAGATTGCAAGGAGAGTTCTTCACTTATTCCCGTGAAAGGAGCTTGCTTTATACGTTTATCTAGCATCTGTATCTTGCTACAGCCTCTATTGTCAGGCTCTCAGCGGTCTATAGAAACAAATCTAAAAGTTAATTTAGAAGGATAATCCGGAGGGATGCATTATCTGATCTCTCTATAGAAATTTAGCTAGGTAAGGTCCCGTATCTGAAGGCGTAAAGAGATACATAGAAACAGAGCATCGCCTCCAGCAACCTGAATTCCGCCCGCATGCACCGTCCGGAGCGGAAAAGCTCTTGACACTGAGCGCGGTTTCACTGGCAGAGTGAAACTGCATTGCCCGACTGACTGGTCCTGGTGTGACCACGGCGTTATCCTCCATACCGCAAGAATTATTATTATATTCCTCGAGTTGAGATCGTCACCTTTCTCCACCTGTTTGCCCTGACCCCTCTCCCCCCGAGCATCCCTCTCACGGAATAAACGCAGGAGGAAGGGACGCTGGGGGACGTGGGCGGTAAGAGCACGTTAGGTATCTGCGGCGTGAGGTATTCCGGCTTTCTGACAGCTGGGTCTGAAACAAATCAGATCTGGATTAACTTGCCTGTTTTGTGAATTGTCTGCATTTGAGCAAGCAGCCCTCACCCACTCCGCTTCTGGCAGGTTTTGTTACACGTGCCTCTATAAATATATTATCCCAACCCTCTTTCCTCGTTGGAGATCTCTGTTCAACAAAACAGAAAACAGAACGAGCAGAAGCGTTCTTCTTTTTTAAATGAAGACATTTATAAGTAACCTAATTTCGTATCGTGGAAGTAAATTTCATGCTAGGATATATTTTGCACAACATGTAATCTTTTACAGCCGGAAGACATTTAATTAAAGCCATATTCGGAGAAGTACGGCTTCAAAGCAGTCATACGACCACATACCTCATTCATATTCAGGATCCGTCCTCAAATTCATATTGTTCTAACGTGGGACATCGCCTCTACGGCATAACTCCGCAAGGCCTGGGCAGCATGAGAGATAACACAAAGGAGGGCAGGCACAGAACAGCACGGGAGCGCTTTACCAGGCGGAGAGGTGTCTGATTAACCCAAACACCACCGCTTTCTGCTTTTCAGCTCTCTACATTCCGTCAAAGGAACTCCCAGAAATTCACATGTACTAGCTGGGGGGCTGGAAGGAGAGGGCAAACTCCACCGAGGATGAGCCAGGATTAAGCATCCCGAGTTGGGTGCTCCCACCTCGTTTCCACACGCTGCTGCCCACTTCACGTTGCCTTGGGAAATACGTGTGTGTGTGTGGACACACACTTTGCCATCTCCCCATAATAAGGCCGGGGATCTTGTGGCAACCCCATTTCCTAGCATTTTGGGCTGCTCGGGAAGCGGTCATGCAGACTCACATACCAGCCTACAGCTAAAGGGGGATCTCTGGAGAGAGAGGGATGGCGCCCTGCCGGCACTGTTCACGGGCATCTGTCAACTTTTAATAGCACTCCTATCGTCTGAACGACAAACACATATTCTGTTCAAGTTTTTGCCCCATCTCCTGCTTGACTGTTGGGTTACTCAGATGAAGAAGCTCAGGGACTCCCGAAGAGATGAGGGTACAGGAAGGGAATAGCCCAGGCCCGAGGTGAGAGCGGGGTTCAGCTCGACATCTCACGGTCTGCGGGGCTCAGGTGCCGACTGTCCCGGTCCTTCCCGGCTCCGTCGATGAACCACCAGCTCTTTCATTGAAATCACTGGTAAAACTGCCCTGAATTCGGCGAGAGCCGAATCGGCCCCCCCTTGCACTGTTTCTCTAGGGTAACTTTTGCCTAAGCGGGCAGCCGGTGCCTCCAGCCTTTCCCTTTCCATCCCGCTGGTGCGCAAGGCTGGTTCTGGGGACGCCAAGGGACTTGTGTGCTCCGGGATCTTGCCAACAGGCACTTTCGTTTTCTTTTGGAAAGGGATGGCAAAATACTACCAACGAAGCGAGGAAAAAGCAAAGCGAAATACACCCACAACAAATTTTCCCCCTAAATAAATCATCTCCCTATCCAGCCCGAAGCAAAATAAACCCGCAGCAAAACGAGTCGCCCCCCGCGGCCGCCCTGCCTCGAGTTGGGGCTGTTTCGTTTCAGAGGGGATAAAATTCAGCGGCGAAATCAAATCAGAAAGGTTCTGGTTAGTTTCCTTGTAGTGGTAATTAAAAGTATTAATTGCTTGTGTCGACAGCTTAAAAAGACAGGTGTTGGTAAAAAAGCGTCATTAATCTTCCAGTCATTAGCAAGCAGCGGTGGGAACCGGACTGGGAGAAGGAGCCGATTGTTTATGAGAGTCTTGCAAGGTTTAAGAATGGAGATTATAATAATACCACCGCTAATCAGACGACTTTATCCATTCCTTTGGAAAATGAAAATAAATCAAATGGCCTGCCTGCAGCCTTCAGCTAGAGCAGGGCAGGAAGTCTCTCACGGACTTCGACCCATTTAAGATATTTTAATTTTCGGTGCATATATATATACGGTTAAAAGTGGGCACAATTATTCATTCTTTCTGTCTTCGGATTGTATTTTTTTTTTTTTTTTCTGTCAGGTGACCTGTGGCCCGTGAATAAAATAAGTTTTACACAAGTTTTCGGTACACCAATCCAAACTTCAAAGGCTCTGGCTAGCTGCTTTGTCCATCGGGCAGAGTAAGAACCAGTGGCGTTGTAGCCTAGGCGAGTGCGAGTGAGGAAAGGAGAAAATCCAGGGCCCCGCTGAGACCCGACCCAGCTTTTCAAATGGGTGGGTTGGGAGGTTGTTTGCTGCTTTGCTTGTGGCTTTGGGCTGCTTGGCCACGCCCGGCGACCACATGGCCGGGCCGAGCCAAGTTCCCCGCGGGGAAGAGCCGCGTGTGCGGCGGGGCAGCGGCGCGCCCGTGTCCCTGCGCGCCCGTCGAGGGCACCGCCGGCCTCCGGGAGCCCGGAGCCGCCCTTCGAAGGCGACGTCCGGGGCTTCGGCCGGGGACCTCCCCGGAGAGAAACCCGCCCCCTGCTGCCTCCAGGAGACTCGGGCCGCGGTCCCCTCGCTCTGCTCGGGGCAGTTTGTCCGGGCCGAGTGGCGGGGCTGCGGGCCGCGCTCCCGCGGGCGCTCGGCGGGGCCCGGCGGGCTCCCCGCGCCGCCGCACGTGACGCCGCTCCGAGCATGCGCGCGGCGCCCGCCCCGACGGCCCCGACGGCCGCGCCCGGGGGGACGGCCCCGAGCCCCGCGTTCCGCCGGGCCCCGGCCCGCAGCCTGCCGGCCGAGCCCTCGCGGCCCCACGCCGAGGAGAGCTCCGAGGCGGCGAAGCAGCCTTTGAAGCCATCCCGCCCGAGGGGTTGTTTTAAGTCCTCCCGATCGGGCTGTCCCCAGCCGCCGGCCGGCGCGGCCTCGGCCCTGCTCTCCTCTCCCAGCCCGGTGCTGCCTCGGGCGCTCGGGCCGTGCGGGTTCTGCTCCGCCGGCCCCTTCCTGTCCCCCGCCTGTGGCACCTTGCGGTGCTCCCGTCTGTTCCTGTCCACAGCGGCCCTGCTCCGTGCGCGGTAAATGCCCCCCAGCTCCTGCCCCAGAGAATCTCCGGCCGCCTCCGCTCGGCTCGCACGGGCAGTGCCCGCAGCTGTGTTTGTTACCGAGGGTCCGCTGGCAGCCAGCGGGAAGGCGGCAGCTGTGCGGGGAGCGGCGGGGGGCGAGGGCCGGGGCTGCACCGAGGGAGCCCCGCTGGCCCAGCGAGCGCCCCGCTCCCACGGCAGCCTTCCTGACGGGCTCCGCACGGGTCCCGGGGCCGAAACCCCCTGGAAACGCAAAGACAGCACACACACAGCCTCTGCCTGTGCCTCTGCCTGCTTCGGATCGGTAATGAATTTCCCCCCCCACTTGTTCTAAAACAACAAAACACAGACTTACCTGAAGAGGTTTTTATTTTCACAACAAGGGATATTCCCTGCATTGCACACATACACACAACGCATGCACACGCACGCACACACACACACGCACACACACATATATTAACCAATAGAAAAGCCAGATATGAGGGTTTGATGCTCTGCTGTGACATGAATAATTGTTGCATCGTGTAACTTCCTACATCTCGGTTTTAATTTGCAGTGAACCAAACAAAGATATTTGCAATTTTTAAATAAGCACTCTATGTAATAAATGGGAACATTGTGCATGAATGCTGTTTCTTCCCCTTTTCTTTAGAAGACATTATTAGCTCTGACAGCATGCAGCTCAGGTTTGGAGGAGAGGATTTTGTAAAGGGATGATAGACAGGAAGGGCAGCAATCATGGGCTTCTTGGGCTAAAGCTTTTTTTCTTTTTTATCAGAATGTTCTGTTCGATGCCATTTATCCTTGATGATAGAAAATTGCTCTGTTGCCAGGACGCTGCTGCTGAAATAGAGGGCAGGAGCCACATTTCCATTTTGCAGCTTGAAAGCTATTCAAATGAATTTGCAGAAAGGGGGGAAAATCTAGAGATAAACAAATGAGAATAAATCGAGTTCCCTTTTCCTCTCTTTTCTTTCTCTTTTTCTTCCTTATTCCTTTTTTTTTTTTTTTTTTTTTTTTTTTTTTTTAAGGTGTGTATGTGTGTACGTGTGAGGGACTTACTCATTTTCTACATAAGGATTTTAGTTCATCAGTGTTTGGAGCACCTGGGAAGTGCTCCAAATCAGGGAACACTTATTTTGCTGCTGTTCCAGCCACCGAACATATAAACAGATTAGAGAAATTTACGTGTGTGTGCAGATATGCAGGCACCCACGATTTCCTTACACGTGTGTATATACAGCCAGTGCTGTGTATTCCTCTGCGTGCATACCAGAGACACCCACCACCACCACCACCCACTAAATGTAATGGATTTCTCCCAACATTTATTTATTGATTCTGGTGAAATACCTCGTCGTTTTAAAACAATTAAAATCTATGCTTAAGTTATAGCACTGTTCCTCCATCATAGGCTAATTGTGTGGGAAATCTTCATTTTCCCTCCTAGTCCATTTAGATATTTCCGGAGTCCCAAGGAGAAGTAATAATGCATCTGGCTATAATCCAGCACGCAGCCCAAGGGCTAATATTTAATCATTATTTTTAAATTAAGCATTGAATAAAATAAAGCCAGAAACATTATTTATAAATTGGAATGAATATAATGACAAGTAATTATGCTCTTCCTTTGCTGGTGATTCAAGGCTCAGCTCAGCTCCTCAGTTCAAATCCAAATAAATGAAACGTGTGAAGCCTGTTAAACACTTCCATTTCATTTACTTGTTCTGTCTGTAGGCTGCTGATGTGTCAGGTTGGAAATATTGGACATACCTTGACTGGGGCTGTAAAAACTCTCAGAGGTCTGAGAACCTGATTACCACAAATAAGTGAATTCTAACTTCACTTCTCTGAGTAAAAGCCAGTGCCAGTGAGTCACGGGGTTGAGAAGATTATGCAGCCTTCTCTTAAACATAGGATTTTAAGCGAGCATAATATGTTTGATGACATACTATATTTGATCACCTTGGGTTTTTTTCACGATGTCACTTCAACAGAGTTTCACCTCCTATTAATCTATAATTAGCATGTTGGCTTCAAGCATGATATATTTCTAAGTGGCATCTTGTTAGATGTGGGTTCCCTTCTGCAAGGAAGAAAATTCTGGAAGTAGAAAAGAAACAAACAGGACTGAAAAAGGAGGATTGATTTATTGGCCTTGGCCAACAGCTTTTCCATAAGTGTCCAAGCAGTCAGGCATGTGACTTTACTATTGATTTTTAAATCTCCCTTCAGCTGAAAAGTTCAGCGCGCAAATAATAATAAACTCTAATCACTGCCGCAATTAGATTCGGCTAAACGCGGGGATCCGAGGGACCAGCCGTGCCCAGCGCTTCCCCCCGCCCGGGCAGCGCCGTGCCCGCCGTGCCCGGGGCTCCGCGGGAGCGCTGGGCCCCTCGGCCCGCGGGCCCCGCTCCGCCCCTGCCGAAGCCCGTTCCGGGGGTGAGGGCACCTCAGGGAGGGAGCAGCGAGCGGGGCGGGCGGCCCTCGGGGCACCCACGGCCTCCCTTCCCCGGTCCCTCGCCGGCAGCCGGGGGCGGCCGAACTGCCGGGGCCGGGCGGGAGCGGCCACGGGGCCTCGGGGAGCGGCGCACCTGGGGGGACTTCCCGGGCCCCGCGGGGCTGGCGCCGGGCAGGCGGCGGAACACGCCACGCCGGGAAAGAGCCGCGGCCCCACCCGCGGCCCCGGCCCGGCCCGGCCCGGCGCCTGCGGCTGCAGCTGCTCCGGTGTCAGCAGCCCGCCCGGATAGCGCGGCCCCCCGAGCTCTGTCATGGGGTGCAGGCGGCGGGCAATGGCACCAGTCCCGCCCTGGTGCCTGGCGGGCCAACCCAGCAGATCCCGGGCTGCCCCGCCAGCCAAACCAGCGCCTAGCAGGGGAGAGCCATCGGCGGGGGCCGGGCTCCCCCTGCCAGGTGCCTCACTGTCAGTAGAAAGGAATGAATTATAATTCGAGGGACGAGATTAAAGCCGGCCTGGCCTAGTCTCCTGCTATTATCTGGGAGATGAGAGCCTCTGTCTGGGCTTCCTCCTGCCATCCCTAATGCGGGGAGTTGACTTGGGCTCAAGGAAGTCAATGCCCGCACATTGAAATGATTGTGGGTGTCAACCTAAATATCTGTAACACCCACTGTGGTTCAGAGGGTGCCAGTGCATTTTCAGGCAGCAGGTGATTAGTTGTAACAATCATTTGTAGGTCTTTTATTTAGGAAAACTTCAAGCCTACATGAGTCTGTGCTTGCTTAGTGACCACTTTTAAGTACTAAAAAAGCAAAGATAACTAGAGCTGAGTATAAAGTTTCAAAGGCACAAGGCTGAACAAAGAAATATGTAGACAAGAGATGACAAAAGCCATGGAACTGCCAGCAAATGCTGGAACCATCAAGAAACACCCAACAAATCCAACAACAACAACAAAAAAACAACAACAACAAAAACCAAAAGTGAACAAAACAAAACAACAACAAACCCAACCAAGAAAACACCAAAAACCCAAAAGAAGCCACCGAAACTCCACCAAGGCCCACCACAGTTTTGCCAGTAGTGTACTTGTAATATGCTACCGGATTGAACCAGGTTGTCACAGAAAACAAAATGGGTCACAGACTCATGAACAGCCTTGGCTGCAGTAATTTTTCACAGTAATGTCCTTGGTGGTGTGCAGCAGGCCATGTTGCTGCAGGCCCAGCCTCCTATCTCCATTTCTCCTCACATATCTCTGCAGGGACCTACTGGCATGGGGGAGGCACATGCTGACATGGCCTTTCACAGCCTCCCAGCTCCTGTGTCCTGAGCACAGCTCTCAGCCCATTACTTGCCATACAGACCTGGCAATTCTCTTTAGTCACTACTGTCCAACACAGTGCATAATACTGCACTTTGCTCTTCAAAGTCGTTAGCCTTACACTGCCTTTGTCTTACAGAAAAAATGTACGTGGCCATGTGATTAAAGCATGTCTAATCATGAGTTCCCCTAAGGAATTGAATTTGGGTTGCATATGTAACCTCATGTCTGGCACTTTTTACTTTTGAGTGACTAACTTCACAACCTTATTGTTCTTTTGGCTTTTACATATAGGTGTGTGAGACAGATCTTTGTGTGAACCAAAGCAAAACCAGCAAGCCTGACATTTTTATAAAGTTGGCTTTTTGTTGTTCTGGTTTTGTTTGGCTTTTTTTTTTTTTTTTTTTAAATGAAGGTTGTCCATAGTTTGGTTTTATGCCCTGAAAGCAGAAGTTTGTCTTCTCTTTGATTCTAGCAGACACAGTACCCAAAAAACCCTCTCCAATTTGGGTTCAAACACAGCCACAGTTTCATGAGAATGGCTTGAACTCACAGCCCAGTTATCACTTGATCTCTGGCGCCTTCTCTTCCCCAGAAGAGAATTAGAATGCCACTTTTCTGATTACACTCATTTAAGAGATTAGGTTTGGGAACATTAAAGAGATAAACATTTGAATATGCATCTGTCTCCTTATTACCACTTTCAAATGGCTAGGCCTTAATGGTACATTCCATCAGTGAACCATTAACTTTAGTTTAAAACCATAAAGTTTTTGCTTTATAAGAATCTTTTTCACAGATTTACATTGTTAATTAAGGGCTTAGGAATGCATGAAATCTTCAGTTTACAGATCCACAAACTTTGTAAAACTTCTGTCACTGAGAAAACCACAGACCTGATTTGGTTCTCCAAAGTAACACTGGCTTGAGCAAACTAGATTTTAATTTCTCAACAAGTTCTTTTGCATTTTCAAATGCTGAATAGTTCTATATTCAGGCTGGTCATATTCAATACCAGTATACTAGTTTATTCTAGCTCCTTCTGGGCTTCTTTGCACCTTCCTTGGGGAATCTTCCAAGTAGCAGAAGTGCTTAGGGGATCAACTCTTAGCCAGGTATGGCATCTGAGTAAGGACAGGGCATATACATTCAGACTTCTGAGCTTGAAGAACATTCCAGATCCATCAAATATACAGGTTTTTTTATTTCTGTTGAAGCCGATTTAGAAGGTTACCTTGGAAGATGCCTGTTGTATGAATTTGCTACTGTTACACAAATGGTAAAGCTTCTGGGCTATAAATGGATCTGTTCTATACTGAGTGATTCCAGAGAACTGTCTAAGGTGCTTTCATGGTCCTCCTCATCATGTAACTTTCCAAACACAGCTCTATGGTAAATCAGCTACATGTGGAGACTGGTGTTTTACCATCAAGTCATGTATGTCTCAGATGAACCTTGAACAAGGTCAGACAACAAAGAAAAATTCTTAGTAGTTTTATTTGAAAGCATCCATGGCAGAAAGTAGTCAGACTGTCCACTTTCAGACAGTCCTGGATCATGCACATGTTTCTTAAGCATTTAAAAACTGTGGAGTTAAGGAAAATTAATCTAGAGTTTGTAATGAAAACTTTTTCTTTCTCTCTGAGTTACTCAGTAAACTCTGTAATTTTTCATAGGCTGATAGTGAAGAACTTCCCTGAAGCACCACATAAAAAAAAAACTTATAATAATAATATTTAGTATAAAAAAGAAGCATGCCTATGGTTATGTTTTGCAATGGTTGGTTGTGACACTGAACTGTTACCAGCTACACAAAAGTGAGGGCTCCTTATGAGGTTAAAAACCCAAAGATTTTTATCATCTACTGAAGACAGTAGGAAAACCTTATGTTGTCTGTGTGGGTATTTTCACAGGCTTTCAGATGACGGAGCAGTTCCTACCCCACTGCTGAATATTCCCACCCCTTGGGGAAGACACATTTGCTCACCATCCATAGTGTCCTTTTTGCGTTGCAAATGTGAAGGCAAGTGTGAGCTGGCTTTGCTTAAGCCAAGCACTGTTGACTACTGGAGGGTGAATTACATCTGTTCATTCTACTGATATTATAAATTAGATACAAATTGTAATAATTATGCTTAATTGCTACTTAATTACTGATTAAAAGAAACGTTTTTATGATTCTTTATTACAATCCCATTCCTTTTTTTCCAAGGATGTTTAATCAGGCAGACATTCTGAAGAACAGCCACAAATCGTATTTTAGTGGTAGGATTAGAAAGACGGTGTTGCAGACACCATTTTGAATACGAGCATTTGCATATGACCTGAACTTCAATACAGCTGGAACATTTTTGTCCAAGTGTTGCCAAAAAAAGCGCAGCTTTTCAGAACAAAGATATTTCAGATATCCAGAGCATGCTAGGACACTAAATTAGCAATTGATTCCCTCCTGCCCAGTTATCATAGCCCTTTGTTAAGCAGATGAACTTGCAGGCAGCAATGAGGGAAAAGAAAAGAACTTTTAAAATATACCTGGGATTTTTGCTCTTATCAGTAAAGTCCTCAGTTCAGTGAATCAAGAGGAAGAGGGCGAGGATATTTGTTTTGGTTTTGGTTGTAGAGTAGGGAAAATAGATGGAGATTTGTCTGCTTGAATCCAGAGAGCCAGGTGAGTAATTAATCAAGATCATATCTAGATAATTGGCCAAAGAGCAATAGCAGGGCTGAGCCTACATTTACAGCTTTGAGAGAGCAGCTCACGGATACCAAAATGATTTTGACTGTTCAACAACTGCTGGTTTGGGTCCCATTCTTCTATATGTATGAATTGACTATCCTTTTTAAAGTCAGCACAGACATGCTGCCAACTGCTGCATTGGACTCTAGGTACTTACAATCCAAAAAAATCCTATTCTGTAGCTATGAAGTCTATTTAAAATGATTTTCCAAGCATTAAAGAGACCAACTGCTACTAGTGGTTTAGTGTTGGATTAATTATGCCCATTGCACTGCACAATATAAAGCACTTATGATTACTACATGGATTGTTTTTCTGGGGGCAGGGGGAGGGTCTTGTCATTCAGAAAGGAAAAAATAATCACCTATTTTCTTTGTCTTTGCTTGTTACAGAGCCCATTGAAGTCAATGGGAGTGTTGCCATTTGTTTGTGTGGGCTTCCGTCAGGTCCTGTATATGCTACTGTGAACTGGAGGGGTGAAAGCAATATACTTAAAGGGTAGAGAAGCAAGAGGGGAGGAGTTGAACAGAGGTGAAGAATAGATCTCTTTGTCTATTAATTAGGGTTTACATGCCTTGTGGAAAGCAGCGCTCCTCCAACACTGGATCCCTCTGCTGCACTATTTCATTTTTACATCTCCCATGCTAGTTGCTCTGCAGATCAGTGTAGTGCTCATGTATTATGCACTGAGTAGAACTAACCATAACACTCCACTGCTCTGGTGCATAGGAAAAGAAAGCATTGAATTGAGCACGCTTCTCTGGGGTCAAAAATGCTTTTTATTTCTGCAGATGATGCCCACTCTGCCTGAAACATATTGTCCAGCATAACACTTACATATGTCACGAGAACTTTTCTCTGAGTTACTCAACGATATCTAACCACTTGTTGCCTACGGAGAAACAAGACCTGGTGAAACCATAGAGTTCTCCTGATGAAGTCTTGCCAACATGCTTCAGCTGAAACTGGAAGGTCTCACTGGACAGTGCTAGTTCATTCCCATGTCCATTTTCTCCTGGTTACACCCACCAGAACACAGTGACAATTGGTTGCAATTAGAGAGGAAAAGTGCCATTGTATTTGACACTAGGCTGGACTCTGGGGATGTTCTGTTGCTGGGTGTGTCTCAAACTGCTGGGTGACCTCGGGTAAGGCATTTGGGACTCAGACTTATGATCAGTTTATAACAATTTAACAAGCTATTGTGTCTCAGTTGAACAGCAGTGACTGTCCTTGTGTGCACTTTCACCCAGAGCAAATGGATTGATGTGACCCAAAGTGTAGTTATATGAATAAATTAAATCAGTGCAATCAGCTCTGCTGCCATGAGATTGTATCCCTGAGAAGGCAACTAATCTGGTTTAACATTTGTGAGGTTTTTGTTTTGTTTTGCTTTTCTTTTTTTTTTTTTTTTTTCCTCAGGATTGTTTTTAATCTTCACCAGTTCCCCAGTGCATGTCACTGGAGGAATCGTTTTTTTGGTAGCAATGCTGGGCATACAGTGGCAGTGCTCATTTAACCTGTAGTGAAACAGGTCTGGCTACTTTGCCATTACTGTGGAGTAAGAGGGCGTGCATGGAGCAAGCAGATCAACTAGTGCTTGAAGATATTTCAGTGTCGTTGTTGGTCTGATCCCAGTCAGCAAAGCAAAGTCTCTGTGAATCAGAGTATTTGTTCCTCATGTAAAAAGGGAGGAGCTTTTACCTCCCTCTCCTTTCTCTGTCCAGGTTGTAAATTGTATAGTGGAAATGTTTTCACTTCATGTTGGTACAGAGTGCAGCACAGTGATGGACTGTTCTTATCTGAGGTCTGCATAAAAGTACAAATAAATCACAAGAATAACAGAGGAAGAGGTGTGCTCACCTGTGAATGGAGAAAAGCAGAAGGCAGCAATCAGCTTCTGAATTTGTAAGCTTTGTTGTCTGCCAATTAGCACTAACCTCAGAGTAGTGATAAAGGTATATCCTAAGCCTCCTTTCACTAGGTAATTTCCCTCAGTAAGATTTTTAATTATTATCTGAAGTGCTTTATTTATAAAGTAATTATTTTGGTAGAGAAACATTAGCTTAATAGTACAGTAACACATGAATTACTATTTTACACCACACACACACACACAGGTCCCATTCTTGGGGCAGCATTTTACAGCAGTTTTGTCTTTTGTTGGTCAGGCAAAATAACGCACATTTGTGTGAGTTAAGGATGATATAGGACCTACTTGAGAGCACTGAAGAAGGATGAAGTCAAAAAAGAGCTCACAGAGCAAGACTGGTATCTGCTACCACAAAGAGGAACCTGCTTCTCAGGAGCTGCAAGGTTATGTCTCAGAGAATAAGAAAGATGAAGTCATTGGGTTGTGAAAATAAACCATTTCTTGCAGAAAATGCTGTACGTAAATTTTAGTGTATCAATTGAATTTCATGTCTGTAAGTCTGTCAAACTGATATGTACTAGTTCCAAAGAAATTGTTCTTTGTTTAGCTGGTTTGCACTCAAAAGCAGAGTATTTCAGTTTGTTCTTAGGTGCTGAGTAATGACGATGATGTGTTTGTTCTTATAATTATGATCACATTTTACTATGACAGTAAATACTAAAGTTTAAAAGAATGTGTTAAGAGAAGGATCTGCTTGGGTCATAGTCAAGCTGTCTCCCAACTCCTCTAACAAGGGTTCACACCAATATGTTCCAGGTCTCTGAGATGATTTCTCTTCTAATGTAGTAGCTGCTAGCTAGCAATTAAATTTCTGTCTATAGAAAATGAGTCCAGCTGGCTTTGCTTCCTCTCCCTTGAGAAATTCTTCAAAGTTCTAGGTTCCCACAGCAAGGCTTCCATGGCTTCAAAGGCATAATTTGGCACATGCCCACTGGGCATGCGTTTCTCAAAGTACACACACAAAATTTCACTGTTGAAGATCTGTGCCCCAGGGAAGCTTCCACTCTGAGGTGAAATTACCTCTTTCCAAATGCCATACTTGAACTATGAAAGGATACACCCTTTAACATAATAATAGTGACTTCCAAATGCAAAGACATAGCCTCTGATTTACAGCAAGCATACCCACCGCAGATTAGCTCTTGAGATATCTGAAGGCAAAGTATTATAGCAAGAGCTATTTATCCTAGATTCTGCCTCATTACAAATCATCCTTGTACATTATACTGAAGGAATAATAAAACAACTGCCTATTATCCCTTATAGAGTGGCAGACAGATCAAAACGCTCTCATCTCTTACTAGTCCTCATTCAGATAACTGTGGCTCTGAAGTCTAACCTGAACAAGCCACACCTTTTTGAGACAACACAAGTGTTCTTGTTTCTTCCCACCACACAGAACTTTGTGAGAGAGGAATACTGAATGACAAGTAGCGCTCCTTCATGCAAAGAAGCCACGTGAGGTTTGTTCCTCATACCCACCCAAGCAGCCTGTCTAATGGCTCTCTTCTCTGAGAGCTCTTGTTGGATCTCCTCATGAGCTTGCTCCATTTGACAGTGTCTTTTCTGACACACCCAAGAAAGGTTACACAAGTAACCACAGGTGCCCTTGAGAAAGATTTTGATCATGGCCCAGTACACAAAAACTTGTGAGCCTTGTCTGCTACTGTCCTGATGTAGTGTGTCCAGACTGACTATCTGTCTAGGTTCCCACTTCAGCCAATGGAAAAAGACATCCTGTATTATTTTCCAGAGATATCCAACTTAAAATTCACTGTTAGGGTAGGTTTCTGGAAGTGAACATCAACCTCCATAGCTAAAAAGAAGGCACAGACAACTGCTTTATCCTAGATGCCAAATTCTTAACTAAATCTAAGGAGATAGATATCATCCAAGTGGATGAAACAATGCCCAGAGGGAAAGTAAAGATGTGTAAAAATTTCAGTTATGACTGGATGTTTGCCGTCCTAAAAATTTTCTTCTGTGCCTAGTTTGTGAAGGACCAGAATAGATTCAAATCAGACCAATTTTGTTTCTCAGTTACAGCTGTGGAAGTGCAGTATGGTTTTAGTGCTAGAGATCCAAATTAACTGTTCTTTAGGAGGATGAGGTGTACTGCTTGGTGCCACGGAAGAACAGAGCCGGTACGCTTAAGGTTACTGCAGAGGTAATTTCTGTGCTCATCTCTCCCAACTGATTTTAAACTCCTCTGATGGCTTCAGCAGGCAGGCTGGTGCAGACAGGGTTAAAAACAGCAAAATGGTAGGCCCCTCTCTGCCATTTTATGTACCATTTGGTATATAACATCTGATCTCATTGATTATTTCAGGGGAAGGAGTGGATGGGACCTTAAGCACCTAATTAGGGCTTAGCTGTCTAAGCCAGCTTTGAGTATGAGGCTGGAGCACCTATATAGTGAGCCTGGAGGGAGTTTGCTCTCACAGAGGAACACTGCCTTGGATCTTGCTTCCCACTTTTGTCTCACTGAACCTGAACCTCAGCCTGCAGAGCAATAGCATCTTCTCAGTCTAGTTTTTGAGGGCTCATTTAAGCTTTGGGAAGCTTCTTTTAGTTAAAAATTGAGTGCCAGTGTTTCTATCTGTTAAAGCATTTTGTATTTGCAATAACTTCTGTACATACGACTTCTGATTCATTACAAGAAGATTTAATTAATTATAACATCCTTAGCTTTCTCGGGACACCACAGGCTTGTCTGTAGACTTTCCTCTCCTAGTCTGCTTTGTTATCTATAATATTTCTTTCTTTGAAACAGGTGGTCACACATCAGAGCTTGTTCTGGTTAGGAAGCTAAACCATCGATGGAGTCAGACCCTTTCTTGGCTTCAGTTCCACCTATTTACAAAGAACATGCCAACTTCCCTTTCTCAGCCTGCAGATGCGATCAAACCACCAAAGACAGTATCTTTGCTTACAGCATCACATTTTTGTGTTCAGTACCCGGAGTAAGTTCTCCCTTTAGGCTTTATGCCCAGATAGTTTCCTTTTAGCTGCTGTGTTTAGAGCTTATTTCTCCTTCTGTTTCAGCTACCTTGTTTTCTTGTGCATGCATACACACAAATACACCCTTACCCAAAGCAATAACCATCAGTACAATCTGCCTACATTATTCAAGATTTAGGGTGTACTTTTGCCTTGTCTCAGAAACCTGTATTGCCTCATCAAAGAAATACTTGGCTCTGTTATCTCAGATGAAGGGTGGTGGTTACTTCCATCAGCTTCAATGCCTCTTTTCCCAGTTTTGAACAATAGTACATCGTGTTCACCCTGTCTTTGCCCTTACAGGATTTTCTACTTGATTATCTTTAATTTATCTTTGTACTGCTTTATTTGGCACTAAAATACAGAATGGACATGCTGGGGCTGAATTCCCCTCTCACTTGACAGTTCTCCTATCTTCTATCTCCACAGATAATAGTGGAAATACTTTTGATGTACATCCATAAATGAAAGAAGAGATAGGGCTTTGTTTTCTTCATTTCTTTTGTCAAGTACTGCTAGGGTTTTTGTTTGTTTGTTTGTTCTCTTTTTTATTTCTCTGATACCTCAGCTTTTTTTAAGCTGGCTTTTAAAGAGAGCTTGTAACTTTAAGCAACACTAAGGGATAAGACTATCTGCAGACTGCAAGGAAATTACATCTAAATTAAGAGAATAGAGGTTAAAGCCAGTTTTTTGTCTATCAAACAACCATCTCTGGAATTAGGAAAATAATGCTCTTACAGTTAGGAAGCTATTAGCTGTTAAAGCTTTTAGATGTTTCCCTTGTCAAACAACATCTGATGGCCAAAAGCCATGCTGACAGGGATTCACTTATGTCATGGGCTTTCTTTGGAGAGAAATACAAAGAAACATATGGGTCATTATGACCCACCCCTTCATTACCACTGTGGAAATGCAGGTTTTTTACAACAGAATAACATCTCTGCGATACCTTGGTTGTCAAAAACCACAATTATAGTCATTGTTTATGCATTAGGGAAACCTCATCCTAAACCTGGCACCATATGGGGGTGAAAAGAGCAGCTGCTGACATTTCAGGATAATCATTATGATCTAGATGCAGATATGACTCAGCATGATGAGCCTGACAACAAGAACAAGAAAAAAAGCAAAGCAGCATAGGCAGGTTTCAAATGTCCCTTCAAGGCTCCAGCCCAAATGCATTTCTAAGGGGAGAGGCTTTCAACATGCATCAAGTGGGACAGCTCCTTAGGATCTCCACATGGAAAGCTTGAGCAGGGCTCCAGGCCAACATAGACAAAAGGGTTGTTGATATTTATGTCTGTTGTAATCCAAGGAAGAAAAATAATTATTAACTGCCCAGAAAGAGTTTTGGAATATGTTTTTTTCCCCTTGTTTTTGTGAACAATGAAACTATGCCAAGCAAAACTATGTAAACAGCCCCACCTCCCTGTTTTCAGCCCCTCTCTGAAGCACTAGCTCATCACTTTTCAGTCACTTTGGAGTTCAACTGATTCCCTTTTAGCAGAAAATAACAGAGATACTTAGCTTCTTCTATGCTGCCCCACTGGTATTATTCAGTGTCCCTGAATTCTTTCACCAGGCCACTACCTTCTCCACCTTCAATCTACCTATTCTCTTGCTATGATGCCTGCAGGAAATGTTGCTGTTGATGACCCTCTGAATGTTCTACTTCCTGGGTCTCTTTTAGCCCTTCTGTTCTTGGCATGTTATTTCCCAAGGCAGGGCTGCTGTTTCTGTGCATGCATCTGAAGTATGGATGCCATGGAAGAAAATCATGTAGAAAAGGCACTACACACAACTTCAAGAGAATGCTAGACCACTGATATGTATATCCAAAGCCTTGTTCTGGTACATTAGATCTGGAAACCATTAATAGTCGTGTTTATTCCATGAATATGTAGTCCACATTCCTTGTGTCGTTCTCAGCCTTTTGGTTTGGAAGATTGTGTCATTTTTAAGGAAGAAATATATGCTCTAACCTCTAACTCAATGAGAGGCATATAAATTAGAAATTTAAGATGCAAGTCCATTCTTCAGAAAATGCTTATTTTGGTAATGGATGAGGAGTTCAAGTAGTGCCTGTAACAAGGCTGAGATTCACTTATACTTTTGTCACAGGGCTTTTCTCATCATCTGTTCATCATGTGGTGGGGATGGGCCTGAGTTAGGGTGGATGTAATTCCTGGTTTGTAATGGTGTAGGGGCCAGAGGGCCTTGGGCAAAAGCAATGCTAAGACCAAGCTTCTGGCCACTTTTATGTCAATTTGATAGCTTGCAAGTCATCTTTTCCCTCTGATTGAAGGCCTCAGTAAAGAACAGGACAGAAAAATGTTGGTTGGATAAGCTATTCTGGCCTTTGGAAGCTGGCCTGGGGGCTGTAAGTTGGTAATTTATCCTTTATTCAAAAAAATCTACAAGAAAACAAAAAACAACCAGACAAAACAAACCCCCCAAATGTGACAAAACCCAAACAAATAAAAAAATTCATACAAAACCAGAAAGTCATATATAGAATCAATATAATAATAATCTGAGCCCCCAAGCTGATTTGTAGGTGCTAACCTACTAGGATGCCTTTTCCAAACATTGGAAGGAATTCAGATTTTTCACTACCTGTCCTGACATCTTTAAAAGAAAGTATCTGCTGTTTTGGTTATTTCTGGAGATTCTTCTACAGCTCAAATATTCTGTTTTCTTCTAAGATTATATAAATTCTCAGATACATGTAAGCAGCTTGATTCTCCAAATTTCTGCCACACCAATTTGAAAAGATACTGTTTACCAACTAATAAATATATTTAAGTATTTTTTCTGTCTGCTTTTGGATGTGTAGGAGGGAAATGAAGCTAGAGAGTCTATGACCTGTGCTCTTACAGTAGATAACCAAATATTTATGTGTTTATAATGAATACATGTTTAAGGTTCAGCATTGCTATCTGTACCTATTATTACTGTTGTGTTAACATCATTATTAGTTTGCGCTGTGGTAGAGATCCCCCTAAAGATCAAAGTGCCTTTGTATTATGCTCTGCATGAAGAAAATGAGAGGCCCTGCTCCCATGCTAATCACCTCTGCTCATGCTTCAGCTGCACAAATGTTATACTTGTAAAGTAGCTTCTGAGAGTATAGTCTTGGACATCAGGGGTGGAAAACACAATACCAGATGAGCTACCTCTGTCATACTGTTCTTCAGAGAATATGACTGTGGCTACATCCTTACAGATGCATGGCTACATCTGGTTTTGTACAATTTGACTTGTTTATATACTCTATTAATTGCTCTATCAATGGCTTTTTAATGATTTGGTCATTTTGTCTGATGTATTCTTGCACAACATTGAGGTCTTTTCTCTGTAAGGTTGAAGTATCACGTGACTTGATTTTTTGGAGCATTCTCTGTAGCTCAGGACAAAGAATGTGGTTGTTTGATTAGTGCTGAAGGTTTAGAGGTGTGTGAATATGGAGAGTTTTCATATATTTGGTGTACTTCAATGAGCAGGTGCTTCACTGTTCTTCTGGGAACCTACTCTCCAGTGGTACTAACAGTTTTGGTGCATAACTACAGCAAATGTAATTTTCCTTGCAGGGAAGAAATATGTGATTCTAATTTAACATGGACCATGTAGATAATTACTCTCTTCTTATTATTGGAAACCAAATATATTCCATCGTGCAGTCAAGTGACAGTTGCTTACTGGGCAGGGCAATTAAAGAAAGCTGTGTATTACCTGTAGAATTGTTACTCAGGACACAAACACGTTTATGACTGAAGTGTCAAGTATGACTTCTGAGTTGTGTTGTCTGCTCATGAGTTTTGTTGCTTCATATTTTTCTTTCTCATTAGTGTGAACTGTTTTAAGGAATGGGGAAAATTACCACACTTTGGTTAAAAACCCGATATATTTATATCACAGGCAGGACCTTGCATTGTGGCTGAATAACATGCTTTGTCAGACCAGTAAAACTGATGTGAATAACTCATAAGGTTTTTGTTCATCTTCAGCAACACCTTCTAAACAGTTGCAATATCTCAACTAAAGCTTCATTCTCAACAAGCTGTTGACTCTATGTCCTCCAGTGGGAGAGCTGTGTTTGTGGCAGCCCTGGTTAGAAAAGACAGCTGCTTTTCCAGCTGTGATGTTGAAATCCTGATTTAGATGCCAAAGCAGAAAAAGTTGTTTTTTAAAAACAACAATGGTAGCAAAAACTGTCCTTCTAACAAATGTGTGGTATTATTCCTCAATTCATTTTTAAGACATTTTGTTTCACTTCCCACTTAACAGTATACAGAAGGAAACAATGAAACTGGCATCACAGATCTGAAGAGTAGCTCTTGGGCTGGTCTAGAGGAAAATAAGGAGCATGAGGCTGAGCCAAGAACATGTGTGGAGACTTGGCACCATGAAAATAATCCGAATTCCTACTCCTATCCCCTCTGCTTTTTGTATGTCCGTTCTAGGCAATGTGACAATGTGTTTTCTTACTGGGTACATCACCGCTGGAGACAGGATGTCCTCTGGGGCTCCTCCAATAGGAGAATGATTTGTTGGTTTAGCAATCATTAACTCATCCCTATTTTTTTAACACAAATTAAAGTTGGCAGCAAAGTAACCTCATGCTGCTCAGTGGCAGCTCCTTGGCAGCTCTGTATTCTCCTTGGTTAGGTCCCCTATGCCAACCAAGCCATGGACTTCAGAAATTGTTTGGAGTGCTTCAGCTGGCTTGCAGTCAGACATATGTTCCCAGATCTGCACTGGCAGGTAGCTGAAAGACCTCTGAGAAAACATCCAGGGTTTTCGTCAAAACCACAAATGCATGTATTAGCAAAGCTATTTACAACTGGAAGTAAGGAGATGGACACCATGTACAAGTATCTAATTATCTAGTAAAAGAAGACTTTTAGGTTACCAAGCAGTCAGTACTAGGGTATTTAGGTACATACAAATAATTTTGGGTTAGGTTGAGGTCAGCAGTCTCCACTGATTTCTAAGGCATTGATGGGAAGGTATCTGTAACATTCAAAAGGCTGCTGACAACATCAATCAAAACCTATTATGTGACATGTTATTTACTTGGAGATCTGCTGTATTAAAATGCCATGTGGTTGGAATCAGATAATTTTAATTGTTATCACATGTAATTGTCAGCCACATAATCGTGTCTTACCGATCTTTAACAGTGTTTGTTTTTCAGACTTCTTTCCTGAGGCCCGAGCTCTTTGTGGATTATTTCAGTGGTCTTTTTAATATCAAAAGGAAAACTAAAGTTTTCAGAGGCCGGACATCACAGTGATCCTACATCTAAACAATGGACTGTCTGATGTTAAACCAACATTGTAATCCGACTTTCCCAAAAATTTCAGAGCTCATTATAAAATGCTCTTTAGCTGTAAAAGCAGCAATGGAGCTTTTTGTTCTAACCCTGCAAAAGCAAACAGACAGATTCTGCTTTTACTCACATTGTTTTGAATGGATTTACTCTCTGTTTTCACTAATGTCACTGGCCTAGAAAATTTCTGGAAGATAAAACATGTTACAAAATGGAAGAAGGAAGGATACTAACAGCTATTAATTGTAATTTGATAGAAGCACAAAGTATCTGAAGATATATTATGATATTAATTATTTAAAAAATAGCACTGGGCACACATGTATTTCAAATCATATATGGTGGCAGTATTTTCCTGATCAGTCTATTAAGGTCTGTGAAACTGAGATGAATTCCATTTCTTCACTGTATTTTACCTCAGATTTGTAGCTAAAAAATAAGGGCTGCTCACTCCAGCAACTTGCAATGTTGCAAAATAAGTTGTATTTTACTCCGTACTAATTTTCTAAACTGCACTAAAATGCTTGTTAAACTTTTTATTTCATAATACCTCTTAAGATTAAACAATTATAATCCATCTCTTTAGAAGACACTTCTTAAGCAATTTTCTTAATGAGACACAAACAGATGAGAAAATGTTTGGTCTGGTAAATTTGCAGATATTTATACTCATAAAATATCAATTTGCTTATATATTTTTACACTATTTCCACTATCTCTTCTTATGTTAAATAAAAAAATCTAGTTTTGGCTAAAGCATATATTCTTCTTGGCCTTAAGAGCTCATAAAATGCATCTGGTAATTTTTTTTCCAGCTCATAATCATCTTTATTCTTAGAAAACCACCTTTTTAGTGGTTTTAGTCTGTCTGGCTTAAATTTCCAGACCTTGGTGCTCCTGCTGGATGGAAGTGTCCTTAACTTGGTATTTCCCTGCTGTGAATGTCTCCTGTGAACAACCGACATCTTCCCATCTTCCTCCTGATAAAATCAACATGGAATTCTTTATTTTATAGTTTGATTTTTGTTTACTATAAGGAATTCATCCTTGAATAATTTTGTGGTACTTTCTTTTACCGTTCTTGGTTTCTGTTGACTGCCCTGTTTTCATCATTGTATACCATCCTGCCAAACTCATGTCATTAAGAGATTGCATTTAGGGATATATTTGCAAGGCCATTGGTTAAGTTATTAAAGAACATGAAGCCTTGTACAGAACTCAAAGGAACATTGGGAACATCCACTCAACTGCAACTTCCAGCTGATGCATCTATTTTGGAGATCTGTCAGACAGTTTTTAATCTGTTTGATGTGTGTTATATTGCTATTAGAAAATACTAGAATCATAATAGTATGTCCATTACTGTGGATATGAATTTAAACCTTCTTTTCTCCTTGTTCCTTCTGTACTACTATACTAGCAGAGTGTCTTCCACATAGAATATCTACCACTAAAGGAGTCCCATTGAAGAGACTTGATAGACTTGACCTGGCATTTTCTCTACATCAAGATTTAACAGCAAATACTTTATTTGGCTATTGAGCACATTTTTTTACTGGTTGAATAACTACTTAACTAAGCTGTTATCAGTAAAGAATTTGACGGTGTAAACGCTTAACTGCAAATATCCATTGTGAGTTACCTTCCAGTCTTCACTTTCATTTGTGCTGAATATTACAGTATATATCCAGAAAGCAGAAAGAGAAAAGCCATTAATGACACACACACAAAGACAGTATTACATTTGAAATTGTGACTCTGAAATTCAAAGCATGATGATTTCAGTGTCTCATGCTAAAAGCTGATCCATTGTAAGCGCTAAAACAAGCATATGCACTATTGAAATCAGGAATCTGTGTTGTTGGTATTCTTCAAGTTGCATAATTGAAAGAGACGTGTGCAACCAATTTAGCTATAAAGCAATGACAGAGAAATTAGCTTCTACAAGCTCTGACTATTCAGTATGCTTAATGTACCTAGGGCCCCAAAATATATGTATTTATTACCAAACCCTGTGGATAAACAGAAGTAAATCGCCCTGAGAAAACCTGCTGCTAACAGTATTCTGTGGTTGGCATTCAAGTTAAATTGTTTAAATGAACTACCGTGGAGCATTTGTACCTAAAGTCTGAAAGACCTTTAATATGAGGCTAAGTAATGTCCTATAGCTAATATACATTAATATTAGCAGCATGTATAACATAAACATGCCTAAGCAATTAGTATAACAGTGCAAAAGAAGCTGAGAGGAGTTAGATGCTCACAAGTCAAAGGTCTGTGTATCTCCATGACCTTGCCATGGCCATTACAGATCTTCTGACATCCAGAGGTAAGGAATCATTATGGTATCTCTGAGTGCAAGATTTCTTCATTTGCATCAGATTTGATTGTTATGGTTTGAGTTTTTCTCAACATGTGTGTCTCTGGCACCTCCTCTCTAGTTAATCATCTGAAGATGACATTTCATCAAAAATGTCAGGGTAAATTAGGACAAAGTCTACAAAAAATTGTGGTTTAGCTTAGAAGGAATTTCAGTTGTGGACAAAAGTCTTCATTCTGCCTAAAAAGAAATTATTTTTTGACTCCAGCAACCTTAACAGTGAACATCAGATCAACTGGCCCGTGAATTCTTGAGGGAATTAACGTTCTTCAGCTTTAAAAATACATTGAGATATTGTTGCAATAACCTGGAGTATTGACTGCACATCAGATGATGGCTCTTGATAATTTTCTTCCAGATGACTGTTATGAAAAGGGATTCCTAAAACAGAAATGTCTCCATCTCCCTCAAGCAGTAATTAAAAAACCCCAGCAAACCAAACAAGCAGTTGGCTGAATTCAGTGTTCACATACATGTGCCGTTTCCTGTTTGCAATCAATGAGTAACTTCTGCATATACCCCAGGGCAAAGCTTGGCTCATCATAGTTACACTTTAACATTAATTTAGGATGATTAATGATCAAGTCAGTAGCCATGTAGTATCTGTGACTTTTATCCTAACACTGCTTAACTTTATATTATTTTTTAATTTACAGCTGCCATGGAAAATGACCAGAAATCTACTATCTGAGAAAACCCATCCATCATCTTCAGGCAATCTTCCAATCTGTTAACTTTAGCTGCTACTAATAAGTGTCTCAGTCCAGGAAAAGCAATTATTACGATGTTTCACAGAATAGCTTCCAGATAACATATGATGTAAACTGCTCTTGGGCAACATTTCTTCTAAGGAAACTAGCCTTTTTTTTTTTTTTTTTTTCTTCAGTAAGCAACTTTACCAATGGAAGTGTGATTAAAAACAGAGGTAAAGAGGAAGAGCTGTTGGAAATGAGGTTTGACCATAGCTACTGCACCCTTTTACAGCTCCCGAAGAGGTGTAATCTTGAGTTGCAATGCCCTTGTTATGGTTTGATCAGTTATGGTTTTGATCAGTGTGCAGACTGTCAGTAAGGGTGAGAGATGTTACATGTGACTGAGATATGGTCACTAATGTGATGCATCACACAGAGCCAAACCAGGCAACCTGGTTTGACTGCAGGTTCACATCCAGAGAGTGTGATCTCATCAACTATCTAATGTAACCAGCAATGCAAAATGAGCCAAGCTCTGTGTGTTGGCGTCTCTATTTTGATTCTTGCTACTTTGAGGCCCTCAGTGAGCATGCAGCAGCACAGCAGGCTGCTACCTGCAGTCAGTACTCTGCTCAGTGTGCTGCAAGTGGCAGTCACTTGCATTTCTCCCAGTCCTCAGTCTCCACAGCACATGGGAAGGCTGCCGTGGCAGGGGGAGGTGCCACTGAGAGGCACCACCATGAGCCTTTTCAACGTAATCATGGACCATTGTTAGGTGGCTTAGATGGATATCCTGATGGATGATGAACCCACCTGAGCTTCCAGTGAAGAGAGCTTCCTATTAGAAAAGGGGAAACCAAAGCAGGAGAGTGTCAAACAAGCAGTATATGGTTTATCTATGACTACCTTCACTGTAGCCTGATTTCTGTAATGAGGCACCTCTGGCAGAAGACTGAGGAGGAAAATTTGACAACTCCCCTATGACAAAAATCTTACATTGGCAAAGTCTACTTTCATATCCTGGAGCTAATAGGATCAGTCAGATAATAATATGGTGGCATCTCACCAAGCCTCTCTGATTAGTTTTGGGGGCTGGTTAATATCACACAACTTTTTAGAAAGTTTCTCATGACTAATACCTGGCTGTTCTTCACATGTCCTTGTGAGCAGATGTTACCTTGTGACTAACTAACTTTCTGTCTGCCCTTGCTAGATTCTTTGACTTTGAAGGCTGACAACATTTAACATGATTCCAGACACCCATCTACCTCATCAGACTGAATGACTTGACTCTCAATTCCACTTCTCTGTGTTATAGATTGTCTTGGTATTTTTAGATTTCTGGTTGCAGATTTGCTTTCTGGTCCCTGAAGTATTAGATACTGCTAAGGAAAGCATGATCTGTATTCCTTCCGAAAATTTCAGATAAGTGTGCTAGATCTTTCTGTGTAATATGCAATCCAAACCTAGATACCCATTTACTTTCTGAGCAAAGGTTTGGTCTTGAGTGCCATCATTAAGCTGTTTGCCTTTAATTGTTGAAGAGTGATAGATGCCAGCAAACAATTTGATTTTGACATCTAACAAGAGGGTAAGACACATTGCTGAAAGGTAAACACTTGGTGTTTGGGAGTTCTTGGCCCCTTGGACACCCTGCCAATAAGTGCCTGGAAAGGCTGATTTTGCCATTAGGCATGCATGTTGATCAGAGTTTGGTTATAGGAAAATCTACATTCTTCTTACAGTTCATAGGTAGTTAAAAGTATTCACCAATTTAGTTAAGAGTCCTTTGTTCTCCTAGGCAGTAGTTCTACTGTAGTAAGACGGAAAGTGTTAAAATTAATTTCCTTAGGATAGGATGCATTGAGAACTTCTGCCTTGTTTTTTTTTTGTTTTGTTTTTTTTGTTTTTTTTCCTTCACATGAACAGTTTTTGGGCATCAGTGATGTAACATATTAAAATATGATCATGAAATTGTGAGCAGGAAACATTTAATGGTACCTGCTTGATTCCTGACAGCATTATGCTGTCTGTAATGATGAGAAAGGTAAAAATAAAAATGACATTTCCAATTTGGCAGATACTCTGTAGCATAAACAGAGTCCAACGATTTCAAGGATAGAAATTCTTATATGCCTAGTGAACTGAAAAAAGTGCTACTTCTTTCTGTATATTATAGGAGAACATTCTTTTTTAAAAAAATGTAAATTAAGATATCAAATTTAAACTCATTCTTTGCCATCAGTTTGAAACCAGAAATTGTCACTTCTTTCCTAGAGACACCCATTTTCATTGAGAGTGACTCTGGCCTTTCTGGTATTACTCTGTTATTTTATTTCTCAGCAATGTGCTCAGCCTCTGCAGTACAAACCATTGATGAATATATTTTTTTCATCCAGATATTCATTTTCTTGTATAAGACAGTCTGATTTTCTAAATCTTTTAGACCTATCACTCAGTTTATATGCACAACAGATCTTTGACAGTTCTATATTTCTTCCTAAAGGAGAAAGTCAAGAGGAAATAAAAATGAACTCTTATGCCTAAGTATTTGAAAATTACTCTGGTCTAGATGTCACTAAGGTACAAATGTCATAGTACATATTTAAAAAGAAATCACCAGATGCAGAATGCAACATTCCAGACACACCAGATTGTATTCCTATTCATACAAGCCTTTTGTCTGAGTAATTTACTCTCCTGAGAGTTAGGGGAAATTGGGTGACAATTTTTCAGTTTTGTACTTTGCAACTTACTGAGGTCCCCAAATTCATATTTCCTTACACTCTTCTTTTGTACTCACTGTGTTTGTCAGAAGACCTGTGTGAATGAAAATAGATCCAAAATCTAAATTGCTTTTGGGGCTTGGTTCAAACAGGATTAGCAGCCATAGAAGGATCTCACCAAAGGTTTCCATGACTTCCAGTCACATCATTAATGAAGACCTTCTGAACATTTTAGTCTTCTGCCTTTCATATGAAGAGAAATAATGATCCTGCATTTGAAAAACATTTTGATATTGCCAGGGATGTAGACATTAATCACTGTTATACCTCTTTACAAAGAGTAAGAAATACCGTTTAACAGAAAGACCATGCTTTATTATATTTACAACAATGGAAACTGGAATATAACATTTTTATTTAAAAATCAAGCCACAGATTAGGTTTTGATTGCAGTATTTTGTACTGAAAATAAGAATAAGAAAGCAATTAAGTATTCATAGTCATGCTCTCACACAAACACCTTCCATGGTGAGCCTGTTTATGCAACTGAGTATGCCATACAATTGCTTTTATTACCTTCTTATAAAACAGCCTGTATAAAACACTTTTTTTTTTGATTGTTTCTTTGTGTATTGTTGAGCGTGTTTGCATTCTAAAGGGCTTTGCCTCATTAAAGTAATTACCATAAAGTTGCTGTAGTTGGATTTTTTTTCCCCTTCTCCCTTTGAGCACTAGAAATATCCATAAAGAGCTCTTGCCCAGCCAAGATGTTCTGTGTCTCCCAAGGCTAGCAGTGGGAAGCTTCATTCTGAGGACAAAAAAAATTTGCAGAGATTTTCTTCAGCTGGAGCATCAAAACAGCATTGAGCCTGGGCAGGAAGGGGGTGAATGGGGTTGAGCTCTGCCAGCTCTAGCAGGGCTTCTGACCTCACCCTTTCTGACACAAGCAAAGAAGAGTGGAGACTTTCAAATAACAGTTTTGCCATGTGAGGGGAGGAAATAAAGGAATGGTGGATGGATTTGCTATAGGGTAAAATTTGGATTGATTCTTTTATGGGTTTTGTGGTTTTCAAGGGAGCAGGGCCATTGTTCACCTGCCCATGATAGTCCCTACCCTCTGCAGGTACAACTGCTCAGCTGGTGGGGTGTAAGATATGTATAGCTCCTGACAAGGATTTTAGCAATTTGCTTTCTATTTTGGTGACAATGAAGAGAGAGAACTCTCCAGGGTCGCACCTGGGGGAGCATAAATACAAGCTGACCAAAAGCATGGTGAAAACAAAGGAAGAGCTCATTCTATGGAAAGGATGATGAAATAGTATAGAAATAATTTTCCCTGAATCAGCTGAACCAGAATTTCTTAGAAAAACAAAGACTCACAGGTAGAAGAACCTGCTGGAGATCTAGAGGTAAAGGTGACAGGGAACACAGATGCCTGGAAGGTCTTTGAAATGAAATCCTCACATCAGAAAACACTGATTTGTCAGACTCATAACTTTCAAAGGGAATATGGTTATTAGTTTCTGGTCCAAGTAAAAGACTTTCATTTGCTGTCTCAAGGAAGACAGAACTGTTTGGATCAGATATTCAGATTCAAAACAACATGAGTACCACATGTAGTATAATCTCTTTAAGATGACCCAGGGACATGGAAGTTAGCACTCCAGTCTGGGTGGGTTCTGGGCTGCAGTCTGCTTCAAAATGAGAACTTCTCCTGTTGGAGATGCTCCAATTTGCATAGGTGCCAAGGCTTTCATTAGGCAAGAGAGTGAAAAAGCCTGAGTTGGCAGTCCAGGAATTACATTACCATGCTGAGAGGAGCAGATGGAAGTCCAGGTCTCTTCCCAGGCTGACATGTCATTACTTGTGTATAGTGAAACTGCTTCAGCCAGGGAAATGAGCAAAAACATCCCGCCCTCTTCCAGCACACTGAGCTCATCCTGGACTACTGCAGATTTCATTCTGTTTTTCTTTATAGAAATATTTTTTACCCAGTTCTTCATTGGCTCCAGTGAGAGTCTAAATCTCTGGCTATTGACTGCTCAGAGCAGACCCTATTTGAAAGGACTTAGTAGCAACCTGAAGTAGAACAGCAGCGAGACCATCTTGAAATCATGAGATCTTTCACTCTGCAGGGAAACCGTTTTTCCTACTTAGCTCTAATAAGAGACAGTTCAATGAAAAATAAAAAAGATTTTAAGGCAAGGAAAGTATAAAGCAGTATAGCACTCAATAAAGAGGTTCTTTATTTACAGGAGTACACAGAAGTAACTAGCATGAGTCTCTTCATATCTATAGAAATCATAAACAGAGGTGCAGGGAGAAGAATTAGGCAAGCCTACAGTGTGCTGAGGGACAGCCCCAGGGGAGGAAAGCTGTGATAATTACTTCTGTCACACAACCTGCAGTGCCATACCCACAGAGGTTCTTCCTTTCAGATTGCAGACTGAGGCAGTTGGAGATGCTAGGGCTTATTTCTCACCATTCCATAGTCTCTTCAGCCCTTCACTTCTACATAAAGGAGTTCTAAAGGTTCAGTGGTACAAGCAGTTGCCTGACCACACTGGCTATTCTGTCCACTGTGGTGCTGTGATGAAATACATGAGAGAGTCACATCAAAACCTGATGGGCCTTGTTAGGAAGCCAGTAGAGAACCATCTGTGTATTAATGTAAGAAAATTAATTTAATCCCGCTTTCCCGTTTCACACAAACTCCCATTTAACTGGAATATTACCATACTACATGGTCTTGGATCACCACAAACAGTAGGCTAACTCTGCTTGCCTAGTCCCGTGGTGATTGCCAAGGGTTAGTCCAGAAATCTGTAATCTCTCTTCTTCCTTGGTGAGTAGTTGCTGGTGCTGTTGGCTGTAATCCCTGTGAGGTGCTGAACCTTTCAGCATCTGACTTCAAATCTCTATTCTTTGAATAAGCCCAAACCATAAAGCCATGAATAGTTCCTTTCTTTATGATCATATAACGTTATACAACAGAATTCCCTCCAAGTAGCCACACCAGTTCTGAGAGTTCCTTAAGCATTTTTCTTTATTGCTGTTATATTACTCCAATGCAAATTGTTCAAAACATCTGCATTGTTATCAGAGCTACTATGGTTTACATGTAAGCAACAGTGTGTCCCGCAGCTTTAGAAGTACTCATGACAGCCTCACTTCTTATCTTGACACCATCACACTGCTTCACTACATCTAACTCTAAAAAAGTGGCTTGTATTTATTTGTTGGTTGTCTCAATGATTTTGGAAGCTGCCAGTGACTTTCCTAATTCAATAATGCTGCTACTACAGCATTAATCATTCATCATATCCTGAAAGCAAAACTGGAGTGATTTAAGAACAAAAGGATTTAAAGAAAAATAAACACATGACCCACTGCGGCTGCTTTGGGGAAAGTAGCAATATATGCATGGCAAAGGCAGTAATGAATAGCATCTGCTTTATCTGTGGAAGAGCAAACAGTGTAGACATTGATCATTTCTCAAAAAGAGTGGCTTTGACCAAAAACATGGAGAAAAGCCATCCAGAAGCTATTTTGTGCAAATGAAGTGCAGATTTGTGTATATGAGTCGATACACCATTTGCTGTTTCCTTTCATTAAAACCACAACATTAGCACTGGAAAATTATTATAATGGTTACAGTCAAAGCCACTGTAATGCTCAATTCTCAGAGAACCCAGCGAATGAAGGGGAGGAAAGAAATCCTTCCGATCTCCAAGAAGTGTGCTTTAATGTAATGAAGCTCTAGTGGAAGTGGCTCAGGTATCTTATCTTTGCATGCTCTTGCCAGCTTATTGTGTAACTCATCCATTGCATCCTCAGGGCCACGCAATGGCACAATTGGATTTCTCAAAGCACCCTATTACCACCTCAGTTTCCTCATTTTATTGAAGCCAAATCCTTCTCCTTTCAGGATGATCTACAGTGGGCCAAAGTAATTCATGATGTACCTTGGCTGGCTTTCTCTTGAGGGTTATTTTAGCCCTCTGGCTCCTAGAGGCAGAGTTCTGCAACCCTCCCAGCAGCTACACTGGCCTGGAGTCTGACCAGAGCTTCACATTAACCTTGCTCCACGCCCCTATGCATAGACAAGTAGAGGAAGGCCTGTGAGTTGTGCAAACTTATACTAGAGGGGATGTCTATGGTTTACATTCTGATGTATTCATACATGAAGGACTCCTGCTCAGGCATAAGCATTTTCAGTGGCTGTGCATTATTTGGTGCCTGTGAGGGGACTGTTCTGGTGAGATGCTCACAGGAGGAGGGATGTAGATAGTACCCCACGTAGCCCATGGCAGTGATATCCAGCCTTAGAGCAGCTGACTAAGGACCTCTTCCTTTTCATTATTCAGCATTGCCTTGTTGCTCACTTCTGTGCTATGAGGCAGCTCCTCCCAAGATTGCTGTTGTGTTGGGCCAGAACTTTTCTCTCAACAAAACTAGGAGCAAAACCTCCACTTGCCTCCATAGCAATGGACCTGGAACCCATGCTCCACTGTGCCTACAGCTGTCCAGCAAAATCCTCCTCAAATTGCCCTTACAAGCCATTCCTTTCCCTGGAAGTGCTCAGAACCAGATCCTGCTTGTCTCTTAAAAACCAAGCAAACCCCCTACCCAAGCCAACATAATCCTTGCTATCTGGAGCAGGAACTGGAGTACGGTATCCCCTTGTAACAGGGGACTTTTCTCACACACACCTTTCGTGATACTTTCAAAGCTGCAGTGTCAGAAAATGATCAGCCAGTTTGGTACTCAAGTCATCCACCTCTTCCCTCATAAGATGACTATAAAGGCAAAAGGGCAAGTGAAATTTCTTGGCATCACTTTCAGACCTAAGTTGGGTGAATGGCTGGTCCCATGAGCTGACTCCCTTCTTGCCTCCTGTAAATGTGCAGTCCTGTGCCTGAGCATAACTGGGGTTTGGCACACTAACGCTCCACCTCTGCATTGCTGGGAGAGGCCACTGAAAATATACAATCCCCAGACGGGAGCGATTTAGTGAAATTAAAAACAGACAGGGGGCATTGAAACAAGGAGGTGTCAAATGTTCCCCCTGCCCCACCAAGATTTTGATGTGGCTGCTATGTATACCTGTCTGTCTCCTCTTCACTGCTGTCTAAATTTGAAAGTTAAAATGTACAGAAGGAGTGGAATTAGAGCAAAGTAACACACCCCCTCACAGACGCACACATGCGCTTTTAATTGTGTGTTATTACCAGTTAATTTCAGCTTGTCCAGAGGCAGGAAGAAAACAGCCTATAGTGGGGCTTGGGCCTCCTGAGGTATTGTAAAACATAACATCCAAAGGCCTTCCTTGACTCCATTGCTTCCTCCAGCCCACAAAGAATGTATTAATTCACATTGTTTGATTTTTCCAGATGCCGCTGCTTTCCCACTGCAGTCCTTCTATTAATTTTTTTTGTTGTTAAAAAGTGTACTTTAATGCAAGAGTGAGTGATAATGGTGCTGCCTTTTGGCAAAAAACAAGCAAGAAGAAAATTAAGAAGTCAAGATAGCTTTTTACGGTCCCAAGTAGCTGCATGTCTCAAACAGAATAGGAATGCTTTACTTGAATATATCACAAACTTGAAGGCTTCAAGGGAATCACAGCATTGCTTGGGCTCACAGGAATTGAAGGGGGAGCTAAGAAAGATTTTTATTACATAAGGTTTTTGAAAGTTATCTATTCTTCATGTCCTCCTTTGTAGTAGTAGTAATGGTACAGAATGTGAAACAAAGGTGTCACTGAAGCAAGGCAATAAATTAAAAGCAAATGACTGCCATGGAGTATAAATCTACCACTGCTAAGTAGATTTGCATTTCCTTATTACTGGTGGGAATAGGAAAAATTCTAGGAGATAGAAGACATAATATTTAAAGCATTAGGATTGTGCTTAGACTACCAGTATTTAAAAATACAGGGATAATTTGGGATTTGTGAGCCAGCGGGAATCTTATCTGCACCTATTAAATTCATCAAATGGCAAGTAAAAATAAAATAGTAACAAGAGTAAGTGAGCAGGAATATGTGAGTTTGCTGCAGATTTTGCCCAATCTCACTTTGTCTTCCTAATCTCTCTGAATCTTTGCTATTGTCCACAGAAGGGTGGACAGAGGTGAACCAGAAATCCATTTCTCTAGACTTCCACTAACCTCTATAAACATACACACATGAATCTAAGGAAAAAAACCCCACAGCATCATGCAAGTTAAACTGAATATTTCTATCAATCAAAACCATCTGGAACATAGGAAGCAAAGTACTCTTTATAGCTAGTGAATAAAAATTACTCACATAAAGATTAAATGGCCAGCTTTTGCCAAAGCAAGAGGTTTACCATTGAGATGCTCCATTTATTAGGATCAATGTCATTACTTACTATACTGTTATTACTATATTGCTATTACTAATGTATTTACTATACAGTTGAGCAATGTGATGAAAAGTATTAGGACAGAGCTTAATTTTTTTTTTGGTTGTGTGAAAAGAGCATTTTCAAGAGGTCCATTTAGTTGCAAATGGATCAGTAATTTAATAAATTGAATAAACAGCAATGAAATGGCAGCTAAAATTCAGTGTTGATAAAATATTTATATAGCCAAAAAGGGAAAAAAACCCCACTTTTTTTCAAAGACTTCCCAGGCACTGATTTAGAGGGGGATCCTAGCTGGCAGTTCATGGAGATACTCTATTAATATGAAGCTGTGGGTTAAAACCCTTGATAGGATTTAATGGGATGGATAAGGAGCAGAATAGCAGAATGCTCTTACATAAATCACTACCACCACTTCCTCCAGCACTGCATAGGTGGGACTGGCTGTTCTGTCTGCAGAAAGAGAGTGCATTTGGAAATGAACTCAGAAATTACTCTGACTCATTGGTGGAGAAATTGGAAAGCTGGAATTTGTTGCTCTTTGAAATGGAGAGAAAAAGAAAGGGACATGATAAAAGTAGAGAAAATAATCAGTGTTCCCTTTAACTCATAGCAAAAAGAGGACACTTGATGAAAATAAAAGGCAGCTAAGTCCAGACCACTAGCAGTCAAGTTTCCGGCTTCCTGAGAGCTCACACAGACTCTGGCTTTGCCAGAGGATACCAGAATTCAACAGGAACTCAACAAAGTCTGAAGAAACACTGAGCTTCTTTTTGGGGAATGATGTTATCTGCAGGTACAATAATTAATGCCAAGAAAAATAACATTAGAGAAAAATATAGGAACTCGTAGTTGAAACCAGCACTCATTGTTTTAGGGATTATTTTGCAATCTTCATTGGACTGTTGTCAGGGCAGGTAATACATCATGTTATTCTGAGCTCTGTCAAATATGGGATAGTGAACAGATGCATCAGGTTGGTTTAGAAAAGCAATTTTTGTGTTATTGTCCTGTCTAAACTATAAATATGCATTTTTGTCAGGCCATCTGATAGCAATTATCGGTTTTTACAGCAATGGCTTTCCTCCTGTACTTTGTAGTTCATTTTTATAAAGAAGTAAATAAATAGGATTTTCCAGATGGGATTTTGAGCATGATTTCTCTCTGATGAGCTGCTGACAAATACATATGGATATTTTTAATTACTATCCTCATTTTAAAATCAGACTGGTTCATTAAATAATGGAAAATAGCTCAGGAAAGACAGGCAGTGCTTTAAGCCCACTGCTTCTGGAAAATGGTCCAGGAATGTCAGGCAGTTCTTTAAGCCCTCTGCTGCTGTCCCCTAAATTTTTACAACACACAGGATCTGGGATCCAGACAGATAGGACACTTGGTATCTTTTCTTTTCTTCAAATACCCTGTATTTAAAATACTACTCCAGTGGTTTCTGACAACTGCTTAGGGCAATTTTGCTTAGCCTAGCGGAATGTCCTGGAAACTACTGGCAATGATTTAGCTCCCAAAATTGGAACACATTTAGCAGAGACAGAAAGCCTATGAACAAATAATGGACAAATGCCAGAGTAAATAAATGTGGTTCGTGAGCTGTGGTCAGAAATGTCTCTCTTTCAGTATGCAGTGCAAATCTTTTGCCAACATTTACCATAAAGTTATTACACAAAGCAGTTTTTCCTCTCAGTAAGACAAACTCAATGAAAGACTGCTTCTAGTCTAGCAGCCTACCATTAAGGCTGCGATAGCCTGTCATGCCACGAGGAAACCTGTGTGCAGTTGGTTTGCTTCAAGCTGCGCTTTTGATTTTGTTACTCCGGCTTCTGTACAAAAAGAGAGTTGCAGCAGGAGAGCTGTCTCTCCAGTACTGTGCTGTTCAGCACTCCTTTAGGAGACCATGGAGAACCACAGGGAAAATTTTAAGCATCTTGTCTCCCAAGCCCACCTATTGGCCTGGCTGCACCAGTCCTATGAAGGGACTTTCTTACACTGTCATTATGGAGAGAGGCATTGCAGGCATCTCTACCACGCAGCAGCATCACCTTCCTTTTCAAATGACCCATCAATGGCTCCAAGAGAGGAAAAGGCAGGCATAAATCAATGGCAAGCTATTGCTGGTGCTTCTTCCTGAAACTCCTTCACCATGTGTTTTAGGATGATTTCAGGTATTTGCATTATCAATAAATGATCGTTGCTGGACGTGGGTCTAAGTGGACAGAACTTCTGCTCTCCTCTGTATCTTTGGAGAAATTGACTGACGTCATCTTCAAAATTCTGCAGAAGGAACCAAGAATTTGCAGAGCCTCTCTGTAGCCATAGGAACCCTGACTCCGAAGCTAAACAGCCAGGGATGGCTGGGTTTGGCTGCTGTCCCACCAAAAAGGCCCTTCCCAGCTACCAACCTCCCATGCAAGAACAGAAGAAAAAAAAGTTTGGTGGTAGGGCTTGCCCTACACTCAGGCAGTTTGGGGTTGACCCAACACCAGGGTAAAATAGATGAGGGAACCAAAATGATATTGTTCTGCTCTGGGTAGTTTTCCTTGTGCTAATCACTGAAAATGAAGAAACAGAGACTAAATTAATTTTGTGTGCTGCCTATGGATGTTAAGCCTCAGCTGAGTGTATCAGCCCAGGCACAGTGCCATATGGAATGATTTTCAGCTCCATCCCTTGGCGTGTGAATGAGAAAGCATCCGGTTGAAGAAGCGCAATTTGAATTTTTGTTTAAAATCTTGCTCCATCTCTCCTTTCACATAGGAAAATATAGAGCCCCAATATTTAGAGGAGCACATGAGTCAGACCAGAAAAGGAATCCCAACTGGAACAGTTAAATAGGAATCCTAACTGAGATAGTTAATGGGAATCTTGTAATTTACAACTTTATTAAATCCTTCATAAATGCTGTTCTAGCGATTTTCTGGATTTTCACCACTGACAGGATCCAGGCAAAACAAAGCTAAATTATTTTGATAATGCCAGATAGAGGCCAAACTGAAGTTACAGGGAAAAACTGTCTTGCTTTTAAATTGTGGAATATTTCTGTATATGAAAAAGTCTAAACTCACCCAAGCATTCTCTAACAGGGACTGAATGAATTTGCTCTACTCTAACCCCATTCCTTTAATGAACATGCATCATTCTGTGCTGTGCCCGGCAGATGTAATAATAGCAATGTCTGGTGAGCTTCTGCAAGGAGCCCTGCAATGAAAGCACCTTCCCCTCCCGCCAAGTTAAAAGAGAACAGGCTGACATGTATTGGAAATGCACGGGCAATATAATGATAGCAAATTGCTTTGAAAAGAAAAAGGTTCCGCAGCGCACATGTCATTTCAATCCCCAGCTCGGAGGCAGTGCTTCAGCTCCATCCTTTGTGTCTCCCTCCAGATCTACCCCCTCCCTCACCCCGGCCTTTGGGGAGAGCACTCCCCACACTGTAGATCAAAAGCAGCATCTTCACTACAAAGGAGGAGAGAGCTCACGAGTCCATACTGGCCCCTCACCCCCCCCACTCAGAAAGTGGCAGCTTTGTTACTCTCTTCATCACTCTTTTAAGGGCATATTGGAAAAATTCATTCCTTTTGGTCCCTCCTGATGAATTCCTCTGACTGGGACATTCCTGCTAGTGCCTGTTTCCCTCTTCAGCACTGTCCGGGCTGTGCCATGAGGCTTTTGTCACAACAATGGTTCTTCTGAGATGGTGACAGAACATCATCTAACACCCAGGAAAATGGGGCTGAGCCATTATTTCTAGAATATATTTAAGCCCTTTGGGAGGTTGCTATTGAAAAGGCCAGGGATGCTGACTATCTTTTTTTTATTCTGATGTCTAACAAAATATAAAAGTTGTCTGCTAGCCTGAGGAGGAGCTTAGGTTTCAGTAGGTCGAGCGGGCTGCCACTGTGGGTCCAGAGCTGTCAGGAATGAAGGGGAGATCATATTATCCCCTCATTTATCCCTTTGGACACATTTCTCTACTTCCTTGACCCTTGGGTTGTGTTTGTGCAATTCCAAATGCATTTTACAAAGTGCTGTTTTTATTTTTGCTCAAAACTTTTCAGCTTTTTCAGCTGTGTGAAAAAATCCCAATTGCGAAATGGTGTAAATCACACTCATCCACCTTTCTGATGTGTAATGCAGTCAGAGTATCTGGACATTGTCAGGGCATTGTAGCTCATATCCCAGGGTGACTTTGTTATAAGAAAGGAGTTTAATTTTTTCCTCTTTTGTAACCTTGTGAAATTTCCACATTAAAAAGCAATCACATCTTTCAAACCAGCAATGATTGTGTTTGGCATCATGGCTGCAAACCCCCAGTGTGCAGCCTGAGCAGAGCTTGTTTTCACTAAAATGAAATCAGCTTTCAAAATAAATGATCTGCAGCAACATTGTATTCCCCAAATCTTATAATCCTATTAACAGAGTTGATTTTTTTCCTTTTTTTTCCCCCCTTTTTCTTTTTTTTTTTTCTTTTTTTTTCCCATTGCCACCAGACTGACAAGATTGGCCCTGTTTCAAGGGGTACAAACAGAAAGTCAGTTGAAGATGTAGCCAAGACATGCACTGCAAGATGAGGACCAGCCCTGCCAGGGCCTGTGGTTAGAAGCTCTTAACAGCTATTGTAAGCCCTTAAATATAATCATCTGTATTTCACCTCCACCTAACATACTTCATGTGTAGCATGTTTATCTGTTCATACAGTCTTTCAAGAGACTCAACAAACAGCCCTGTTTGCAGAAGAGAGAGGGGAATGGGTTGCCTTGGCTCTCCCAATGAATGAGGCTTCTATCAAAAATGACACAGCAGTGCCAATGTGGTGAAGGGAAATGTCTCCAAATTAGCCTGGGCAAAAATCTCTTTGCCAGAAGTGGAAATTACGTGGTAATATCAAAAGGCAACTTTACTTATATATAATTCCAGGTTTCTCTGCAAGTATTTTTTTTGGAAGAAAGTCAGAAGGACTCAATCTTGTGCCGCTTTTGCTGGTCCTTGGGGCACCTCCTCTCACAGGCTCAGTGCACTTTGGAGTCACTCCGTTGTCTTAAACCCTGACTAAAAAGATGCAATAATTGGCCCAGGAGGTAGAAATCCTCATGGCCATGGCAGAAGTTTTACATTTCTTTTGGGATCAGGAGGGAACACACAGAAAGTGCTGAGACCATACAGAAGGAGCATGGGAGGGTCCCTATCCCCCTGCAATTCTTCTGTGACAGTGTTTATTTGGGGGTTGCACTTGTTGAAAAACTGGGTCTGCCCTGCAAAATCTATATTTCTGAGGGGCCACAGCTCCCAAGGGCATGGTGGGTCAGCAGCTACTGAAGGCTGCCAAGTGCTAGGGTGCAGAATTTGTAATGAAAAGGTGTTGGGCCCCTCCAGATGCTCTTGGGGTGCCCAGCATAACCTGGAGAGAAACTTGGGATGCATGGGATCACAAAAGCTCAGATACCCCTGGCCCTTCCAGACAACTTTTATTGCAATGAAATGCTGAGTGGGGAATGTAAACATTGCTTTTATTTTGTAACATTTTCTTTTTATCAGTTCATCAGGACAACAGTGGTTTCCTTAGGCTGTGGATCTGAAGCTGGCAGGGCTCTGCAGCTGCAGGAACGTGGATCTGGGTACAGTAGCCTCTGTCTCCAGCTGCAGTTGCGATAGCGGCTCCTGCCTCCTGCAGAACCTCTGCTCCCTCCCTTGTTTACTAAGGGGCTTTGCGATAGCTTTATGTGAAATTTAAAACCATGAAGTAAAAACATTAGATTATGAAGTAAACAGGCACAGTCCTCTCTGTTAAAACATAGCACCTGCTTCTCTTCTCCTTGCCTATCTGCTAACACTGCCAGCTGAAACGTATTTTTGACAAACTGTGATTAATAAATCACATCAGGTCAGATCTGCTGCCTCTGAAAGCCAGGAGAGATGTGCTGCTGATGATGTTGGGTGCCCCTCAATCAGTATTGCAGTCCCAGTTCTTTAAAAAGCAGTGCTGAGATCCCCAGAGTAATAAGCTTGGTTTAAAAATCAGGAGATTTTTTAGGTCTAGGAAACAGGGACTTTATTTTATCTGAGTTTTGATTTTTAAGCCTCTAGAAGATTACATGGCTGAGCTTTGCTGTGTAACCAAGAAGATTTGAGGCTTCAAAAAGTAAACAAAGGAAAGATGATATTCTGCCAGATCACTTCTGCCAGGACCTGGGATTTCTGCAGGGCAAAATATTCCAAGATTTGTGACAAAATCTCCAGAGCTACAGCGTAAGTAGGCCCAGAGACCAGTCAAAACATTCACATGTAGCTGCAACAGTAAAACTGCTGTTTAAGCAGTTAATTTCAGGACCAGACTCAAAAATTATTACAGTCTCTTCCAGCATTGTGGTTTTAATAACTGCACATTCCATGCAAATTGCTATTGGGATGTTGTTAGCCTTCTGATAACAAATAAATATACCTGCTGGAGACACAGCCAAACTGCATCTGCTCACTGTATTCATTAAGTGCTCCTCAGCTGTAGGATCAGATACTGAAATTAATTACATGAATAAGGTACAGATTTGCCCGTAGTTTCTCCAGTGTACTCTGCTTAGGCATAGCTTATTTTCTAACTGAATCTTTTATTAAAATATAAAGTTAGATTTGACAAGAATTCATAGGCATCTCAACAAATCTGCTGTAGACTTGCCTGCATTTCATTGACAGACATCCTGGTAAAACCACAGAGTAGATTTGTTTTCAAATTATATCTAGATAGCGTCTGTTGCAGTTTCTTTAGTTTTTACAAAAGAAATTATTCAGAAAGCTGTCTAGTTTTACATACTGAAAGAGTTCTTAATTTCAGTACTATCATTACAAACACCTAACACTGTGTATAAAATAGAGCAGGTCTCTTCTCTGTCATTGACCTCATTTTTGGGGGATTCAGGCCACCTGAAATCTGCATCTGCTAAACATTGCCTTGCTTCCCTGACGCCCATAGCACCCCCTTCATCTTAATGCTGGAGTGGGCAGAGTGCATGCAGGATGCTGAGTGCAGAATTAAGCATTTGGATAAATAACCTGCTGAACTGGAATCTTTCTGGAAAGGGCTGGATGTGAGAAATGAAGTGCAGTGCTGATGCTGGGGTTGTATAATTTTCTTTTTCAGAGCTCTTCGCCATCCAAGGATTGGAATTGTTGTAATAACAAATAAAGTCAGGCAGGCAATGATTAGGGAAGAAATCAAGATGAGATTTGGGCAGCAGCAAGGGAGATAGGGATGCCCGAATCTGACTTTTTATTTGGGATTGAGTAAACTCATATTCTTAAGCAGATATGATAATGTGATATGTGAATGCTAATTCCTAACTATCAAGATTTTACCATAAACAATGGTAGAAAAAAGTAGTGGAATAATTATGAAAAATATACTGACATTTTCCTTTTAAGAAATTTCTACTTTTTTCCTGAAGAAAACAGTTTTCTAAGGCAATTTACTCAGACAATAATAGAAGTGTATTTATGTAGCTGAAAAGATTAGTAACTCTCCTGAGAGAAAACAACAGATTCCACCTCCCCATCAGGAAACTACCACAGCTTGCAGCTGCAGAGCCAAAGAGTAAGATCTGCTGGAGCTTGTGCCAAGAGGAGCTGCCTTGTGCCCCTGCTCACCAGACTGTCCTCGTCTGGCAGCCCCTCTGCGAACCCTGACTGCCATGTGTATGAGCTACAAGTCTAATGGCTGGTGTTTGCACTGCAGAAGCGTTCAGTCAGCACAGCATAAACTTATAAAGTGCTCTCCAAACAGGCAGAGGGCTTGATGAAGTTTCCTCTCCAGTTGTTCCGAAGTCCCAGCCAAAAATCTCAGTGGGATTTCCTGGAGGAATTGCAGATCAAGCGCAGCAGAACTGCAGCCAAACACCGAGGCTGGAGGTTTGGGTATTTGCTGCTTTCTTCCTCAGACTCCTGGGTTAGACCCCACTTGTGGGTTAGCTGAGACTGTCACTAACCCTGCTTGGCCACTCTCACCTTAGCCTTTGCCTTGATCTCCTTTCCTCTGTCAGCTCTCTCACTGCAGTCTCACCATCTTTCATTGTTGGAAAGGGAACCTCTAAAGGGTAATTTTTAAGGCTCGGTGCCTAGAGCCACTTAATTGCATGATAATCTCAGCTTTTGTTTAAAAAGAAATGTGCTAAGCCCTCATAATGGTGGGGAGAAGATTGTACATTTGAATCTTTGGGGATTGTAGAAGGCAAATAAAAATATCTAGTATATATACATATATATATATATATGATTAATTTCATGGTTTGGAGGTGGGAGAGTAGCATTTTACAGTATCACAAGATTGGCAATAGCATACTTGGTTTCCAACAGGACTGACTTTTTCTCTTGGCCCTTGTTTATTTCTCAGCCTGATGTGCTTGTGGCTTGGCAAAAAAGTCTCTCTGGACCATTGTAATGTTTTATTGGTGCATATATAACTATTGGGACAACAGCTGTAAACCAGAAGTGAATTTTTATTTTCTTTTTGTTTCATACTCTGGCATGGTAGATATTATAGCCTCGGTATTTTCTGAAAAGGCAACAAGAAATCTTACATTTCCTGGTATGAAAATTATGGGTACAGGAAACAAACACCTCCAATCAGTGGCCTTTTAACCTGATGGCCCTTTCTAGGGTGGGTGACTTTAATACCTTTCTGTGCTTGCAAGGCCACATATTTCTTTCTGATTCTTACTCTAAAAGCAGGGGTCATGTTAGGCCAAATATGATTGTCCTTAGCTAGATTATATCTCCTCTCAGTGGTAGGAGAACAAGCTTCCAAGAATTCTGTCTGGAGGGCTCACTACCTTTCTGCAGTTTTCTCACTTATGGAGCCATGGTTTTCTATTATTTCCTCCCTCTGTTTCCAACCCATGATAGTGCTTTTTAGACAAAAGTCAGTTCTTCCCCACCAGCACATGCAAAATACCAAAGAGCATGAAAAGGTTCTGAGGAGGGAGAAATGGAGAGGCTAGGATTCTGTGCCTCACGTGGGCTCTGTGCTCAAGAATGACATTGGGAATTCAGAGATGTGAATGTTTCCACCCTACATCCTGTTTGTTGTTGTTATTTCTGGTTTTGTTGATGTCAAGGTATTAGTACAGAGCAGCTTGCTGGAATACAATGTCTTTCTTATACTTTGATCCATCACATAAATTGTTGAACTTCAGAGAAACCCTTAGGTATTGAGGCTTGCTTAGATGGGATCATGAAGTGCTCAAATGATGTAAGGGCCACTGTGCTGCAATAGCTAAGACAGGTGTCTGTTGTCATTTGCCATAGATACTTGAGGAGAGGTCAGCAATGACCAAACTTCATCAGCTACAGACACACAAACATGAAAAGACAACCAAAATTAACACTGTATAAAGCAGTAGATATCTTCTGATGAGAACATGAGAGACCCAGCTGGAGAGAGGACTGACTGCTTAGCTAGAGATGATGGGGATTCTTCAGTAGTCATTATGCTTGTACACTCTGCTGTTTACTAGCCTTGTTCCACGTCCTGAGGGAGCTTTTAAGGTTGCTAGCCAGGCTGTAAGCAAGGGGAAGAGTTCATCATGTTAAAACCTATAAACTGGCACCAGGGCTCCAGGGATGAAAGTTGTAATGGATATACTCTAGAGCTGTTGCCACCCATTATTTGAATTATACATTGTAGGAATTGCAATAGCAAGAACTGAGTAAAGAAGTGGAGGACAAGTCCTAGGAGAAGCAGTACACATGTAGCAGTGAGGTGACCTGAGCTGGCTTTGGTGCCCAATGACACATATTAACAAAACACTGCCTCTCCTGTCCTAAGTGATCCCCATGACAGATGGAACCCAAAAGATGGACAAAATTAACTCAATGGACATTTTGTGGATACTTTATGGGTGTTTAACAAACATATATTACAGGGATGGTCCATAGACTAAGGGAATGATAAATGTGTATTCCATCAAAGGATGGGAAGGGGGGAGGTGGTTAGTGAGGATGTATTGAAAGGTATGGGATGATGATGTAAATGTTATGGAATAAGGGATGGTGCTGGTTTTGGCTGGGATAGAGTTAATTTTCTTCATAGTAGCTAGTACAGGGCTGTGTTTTGGATTTGTGCTGGAAAACTGTTGATAATTCAAGGATGTTTTAACTATTGCTGAGCAGGGCTTGCATGGAGTCAAGGCCTTTTCTGCTTCTCACCCCACCACACCAGCAGCTGTGGATGCATAAGGAGTTGGGAGGAGACATGGCCAGGACAGCTGACCCAAGAGATATCCCTTAACATATGGTGTCATGCTCAGCATATAAAGCTGGGGGTAAGAAGATGGAAGATATTTGGGTGGAAGAAGACAGGATATTTGGAATGACAGTGTTTGTCTTCCAAAGTCATCATTACACATGATGGAGTTCTGCTTTCCTGGGGATGGCTGAACACCTGCCTGCCTGTAGGAAGCAGTGAATGAATTCCTTGTTTTGCTCTGCTTGCATGTGCAGCTTTTGCTTTACTCCTCAAACTATCTCAGCCCATGAGTTTTCTCACCTTTACCCTTCTGATTCTGTTCTCACTGTGCTGTGTCAGTCTTAGTTGCTGTTAAATCACAACACACTCCTTCACTAAGTTGGCAGTGTTTTGTTCTTCACATTTTTCTTGCTATTTATTATTTCCTGAGCATGTAGTGCTGCAGAGACACAGCTCTGGTGGTTGAACAACAGCCATGGGAGAAACATAGGATATCTGTGAGGGTGACAGTCGTCTCTAAGGGAGGTGTGATTTATGGAGACAAATTCCTTTGGTGGGAGGAAAGCAGACCCCAGTGTTGCTGGAAAACATTCTGAGAAATCTCAGTAAGTGGTTTCTTGGCCTCAGTGTGGGCTTTTTTTCCCCCTTAAAGGTACAATTTTACTCTTAAACTATGAATGACTTTGTTCAGGAATTTCTATCTTATGCCTTAAACATTGATGGCACTTAATAAATGAATTGCTGCCTCTCCTCTCTTCTGTTCCCCACTTATTTTTTTATTTCTTTTCTTGTTGATAATTTTCTCTCAATTCAGCTGCAGAACTCATATACCTTCACTCCAGGTAATCTCTGATCACCTCCCAATCTTCCTCCATAATAACTTCTCCCTTTGAGTTCTTCATTTTCAGTGCAAAAATCTATGTGGAAAGTGACACGACAAAAGCAGGCCAACTGGAAGCAAGGTAAAGCTGAAAAGGCATGGGATCAGCTGTCTTGCTTTTGTTCAGTGCTTATTTATTAAAGGGCTTTGTATTTAAAAGGTAGAAGAAGCTTCTGCAGAACGCACCACCTCCTGCACCCGATAATCTAAGGCTGCTGAAACTGTAGTTGATAAAGCTGGTTTAAATTTCATACCAAGTATGCTCAATTTTTAAGTTGTTCATTAATTTTAGATGGAACTTCTCTTCATTTAACATTTACCTGCTTGTCATTTGTTACTACTTCATTAAGAAATTAACTGAGATCTGACACTGAGTATAAAAGGAGGTCTCTATCCCAAAGAGCTTCAACTCTAGATATACAAGACAGCACCAACTGGGAACGGAAACAGAAATAAATAGATGCAGGAATTTGTCCTATGACAAATGGCAGGACAGTAGCAATGATGTGATGAGAAACTGAGTCTCTTAGCACCTAAGTCAATGCCCTTTTCACTGGGCTACAGTAATAACAGCAATGAGTCCTGCTAACAAGGAGGTAATTTTGGTATTCATAGCAAGATTAACCAACACACCATGTCCAGTAGAGACAATTCAGAATTCATATACACAAAGGGCACATTTGTTACAAATTCACTGAATCCTTTTAACCTTTTTCCATTTATGTCTGAATATTAGCACTTGGAAATATGCAGAGCTAGGGCTTAACAAGCTTGAAGAGTTAGATTATGGATGTTACTGTGCTCCTTCAATTTCATTAAATGGCATGCAAGGTAATTATCAGCCATTGAGTTTCCCCTCCTCAGAGACAAACCAAAGGGGCTCAATTATTGCTGCAAAATCTAAGAGGAAAAAAGAAGAAAGTTTAAAAGAAAGAAGTGACAAAAGCATAGTGCAGGTGGACTGTTCCAAAGGGACCACCAGGCCATACAGCCCTGAAAAATAAGCAGACTCCACATGGACATGGACATCAGTGATCAGAGAGAGCAAAACTTAGCTCTTGAATGTGACAGAAGGAAAATTACTATTTCCTCACTTTCTTCCCTCTTGCAGATGAAGGACAGCAGATTGCTTGGTGGTCTGGCTCACAGAAGGACTGGGATTAATTTTCAGCTTGGACAAGTCCAGTAGCTGTATCCTCTATAAAGACTTTGAATTCTCTGTGTGGGAAAGCTGTGCCAGGTATAAGGATTCCTGTTTGTATGATCTGATTTTGTCCAGAAAAAGCTTGGAGCAAAACTTTGTTTTCAAATAGCTACCATCTAACTGAATTGCTTTTCTGCTAGTGGTAATGGTTGCTTTCTTATATCAAAAGACACATTTGAGAAAAAAGCCTGGTTGGTGTTTTTTTGGGGGGCACAACTTAAACTTTAGAGCATTTCCAGATGATCATTGTATGAACAATACTGTAAGGAAACCATCAGATTTTGTATGTGAAGTTTCAAAGAATCTCTTCACAAAAGAGAGCCATCACAATTTTCCTGTGAGGAAATTGGAAGGGCAGGATATGGCCACCTCCTTTTGGATGAGGCTCCCTTTTGTTTGTCATTTTCCTTTTCTTCTTGCAGATCCTTATTTACAATGACAAAAAATATTTACCAGATACCTTGAAACAGGCAGTATTCACAGCAATGCAGATGAATCCAATAAGTTTTCCAAACTGTGAGTCTTTTGTCTAACCTCCTGGCTTCCCAGAGCACCTGATCTGTGCTGGCTAATCTATAGGGACAAGGTATCGGGGAAAACTCCAGCGTTTTGACAATGGATGTCACCTGGATGACCCTCCAGGTATACTCCCCTTGCATGTTTGGTTAATCTGAAGAGCACAGCTGGGTATGCTGTAGCACTGCTAAAAGCTCAAGTACAGACCAAGCAATGTGGGATCTGCATTTGGATGAAGCAGTCTGGAGATGTGGGATGGAGATGCATCCAAAATATGGCTTCTTTTGCAGAGCTGACCATCTTGCAAGACCCCAATGGCACATCAAAGCATTTTGGCAGACTTTCAGAACATAAACTTATATCCTGACAAGATGGAGACATGGAGAGAAGGTTTCTAGAGCCATATGAGTAGAGAAAACAAACACAAGTAGGAGTAAACTGAAGAAAATTTTTCTTCTTACATGCCCTCTCTGCGCATGTTTTCTCTGAGACCGTTTGTTCAGCTGCCTGTATAGATATCGGACCTTGAAAATTTGGCCTGAGGACCTGAAACCACTATTTTTACCACTTGAAACACAGACTTGTCATCATAGCTAGGAATAAAGCCCATTTCCAAAGATGTGTCCTGCTGAAGTTCAAAGTGTTACACTTCTAGATGGCTCCACATTTTTCATGTGGAATTGGCTGAACCCATTCTATCAGTGATCACTGTACCTAACATATTTACTGTGGAAAGTTGACTAGACCACTAAGAAGAAGGGATACAGTTCAAAGGCTCAGCTGGTACATATTCAGATTTCATTGTCTAAGTATAAATAACCCTGTAATAAGTGCTTGAATCAAAATTGTGAAACTTAGTTGAGGGTAGTTTAAGGATCCAAACCTAGAACTGCCTAGGAATTTCATGCCTGGTCACTCTTGTGGGTTGCCCTGCCCACAGAAAAAAATATTAGGAGAAAAGGCAGATTTCCAGCTCTGATGACTGTGTCAGGCCTTGCCAGAAAGAGCAGGCTTGTGGCTATCACAGCACACTGGAGGTTCAAAGATCTTGGATACCTTTCCTAACATTCGGACCTTGGAAAGTTGCTTTATCCTCAGGACAAACTGATTTTTCGCTCTGCAAATGGGAGATAATGGTTTTCTAACAGTAGGAATAAAGTCTATATGATACTCCATTAATTTATAATGACTGCTCTATTAAAACTGAATAAGAGAAACAAAATAGAAGTGAATAAATATTGAATAAAACTGAAATAAACAAAACCTCCAGTACAAACCTATATAGTCTTTTCAATTTAAACATAACTTTCTGTGTCCGTACTACTTCCTTGAAGTTAGAACTCCACAGAGAAGCCAGCCAGGGTGGTCCTAATGTGATAATTCTGGGTTTCTGGTGGCAGAAAGTTCCTTTTCTTTTAAAAAAAAAAAAAGTATTTTTCTTAGCATATTGAAAACCAGCCACACAAAGAGCAACATTCCCTAGTGTTTGCATAAAAAAAGAGATGTAGTCATAAAATGCAGATGATGGGCAGCTTTCCTGTAGTCACAAGTCATTATATTCAAGCACTAACATATGTTATTTCCTAGAAGTAAATACCTATATTCAGATCAGTTTTGTCTCAAGATTACTTTTATCCTGATTGAAAATATGACAAATTCTTTGTCAGCTCTCAGATCCAATTTAAAAAAGATTCAAAGTAAATCTGAATGTCATGAGATGTCTCAATTTCTTTTGAGCTGATTTTTCTCATACATTCAAATTCTTCTATAATTAAAATTCACTGTTATTATATTCTCTATTTATGTCCATGTTATTTGGACATAAACTTATGCAACTTGGACATGTTATTTATTTGACTGTCAGTGATCAGTAGGATCTACCAGGTCAGCAGTCCCATCATAATTTCTTGGTTTATGTCAACAGTACTCACATCCCAAAGTGGTCTTCCATTCCAGCACTGTTCAGGACCACAGCATTTAAACATCTAACATCAGGCAAGGATGGAGCCATTATAGCCAGTAATGCTAAGGCACAAATGAGATTAAGGTAATAAATATCAGATATCAAAGCAGCTTCAAAACAGCATATATCAGAGTCATGGAAAGAAAGAATTTTTCTGATTCATCACCAGCTCCAAAGAATAAAAAGCCTTTCTGACCACTTAAATGAAATATTCTGTTTGATCCCCAAATGAAATGTTTTATTTTGAAACTGAGATTTTAAAAAATGTTTTCAATTTTATTTCAAAGTAAGCTGAAAGGCATCTCAAAACAAAAAAGTCATTTTTGCAAAGAAACACCATATTTTTATTTTTGAAAATATTAGAACAAAAGATTTTAATTTTGAGGGAATTTCTCCTCAGTTTTATAAGTGAACAAAAATTGGTGAAGTGGGACATTCCTGGAAAGTTTTAGTGTTGACAAACGTGCATTTTTCATGTAGCAGAGTCGTGGTGAAAAAATATTACCCACTCTGACTGGTCCATAATTTCATAATCAGATGCCATTCCTTCCCTTTCCCAATGAAATTTATATTTTGAAGGCAAATGCAAAGCTCTCCTTTGAAGGAAGACAGCCCTCAGCAGGAGAGTTATCTAAATACTGCTGTGTCCAAACCAGCATGAGCCATCCTTCACCACGAGTTACCGACGTTGCATTGATACTGCGGGAATGATGCAACTCAAATTAGAGTCTAAAGTAATGTGATAGATTTCTGTCACATTAAATAATGTGAGGTTATTGAAAAGGCTTCATATTTAAAGTGAGACAGGTAAACCTTCAGCTGATGTCACTGAAGTTTAGCTAAAGACATTTGGTTTTTCATTGCCTGTAAAGACCTGCTGGTGCCACAGGACCTTAGAAGGACAGCACTGCAGCCTTAGATTTGTGACACTCGGTCCTTCTCATGTGTCAGCTGTGGGGACCTGACAGAGGGGTATGAACCCATTTGCTCAAGAAACATAAGACTCTGTAGCATACCTACTTTGTTGTCCGTAATTATACCATTAGCCTCTTAATTACGTCTAATGCAATTTATAAAAAATACTTCAGGATTTGCTCTTTATTTTTTTGGAATTACACTGATTACTTTCCTTGAAATGAAACTCATTTTGAGATAGGATGAGTTTTATGTTTTCCACATATTTAGTAGCTGGTGGAAAATTATTTTCTTCCAGTGACTTGAAGAATAGAAAGATGCTTCCTAAGGATGGGGTGTAAGATACTTCCTAACTTCAAAACTCAAGCTGAGGGAATTACTTTAAACAAAAACAAACAAGTAACTAACAGTTCTGTGATTTGTACATACTGTTCTTCATTTGAGACTCTGAAAGAGAAATTCATACCTACCTCTTCTCCTCTACAGAGGTAGTGCTTTCACAGGAGTGCTTCATGCCAAGCGTGTGTGTAGGTGGGGATGTTCTACTAGAAGGTTTTTAGAGGAGAAACTCTGTAGCAACCAAACTGATCATGCAGAGCAACAGCTGCCTTTCCGATTTGTTTCTTTCTCTGGTTCCACTGTGAAACACTTTATCTTGTAATTACTGTAACTTACTTGTATCAGAAGTGCCATTGTGAATAAGACTTAGAGACAAATGTTTTTATCAGTTTCTTAAGTGGAAGAAATGTACCCTGTGTCATTGGATCCTTTGCCCCTACAACTCCATCTCTTATCATCCCTCCCAAAAAGATTTGGTTTTGCGCTGGGCAGTCTGAGAACCATGCCTTTGATCTATAATTTCTGAATGTGTGCAGAATAAATTAGTACTTACAGGTTACAAAATGGAGGTTAGCGATAGTATCCAAGTTAGCAAACTATGGAGCTTAATTATTGTTCAGGTGATGTTCTCCTGAGATGCTTTAGATGCTATGGAGAGTTTACACTAGGTTTGAGCTCTAAATCTTCTCAGGTTGAGGAAGCTCTGGTGTTTAGGTCTTTCCTGAGAGAATGCTAGGCTGATGCTACCAGCATTTCCTCTTCCTCCTTGCCACCAAAAAGAGACATGTGTGTACCAGCCAAGTCACTGCCTCATTTCTGAAACATGCACCAGTACAGGAGACTGAGCTGCTACCTTGGAGAAGGACACTACTTTACAGTGCTTCTGTCTTTGGCAGCTTCAGCTGATCACACTGAAGCCTCTCTCTGCTGTGAATCTGACCATTGGAGTCACACCTGCAGCCAGCTGCTTGTTTTTTCAGTGGAGCAGAACCAGGTTTCTGGTGATGTCATTGTTGCTGTTTGGATTAAGCCTCAAGAGACTATTTCCAGGACTGAAGCTGCAATCTGTCATTCATGCCCAGCTTCTAGTTGTGTAAAAAGCAAGAAGGAAGGACATATTGAGCCCTCCCCGAATCCTCATGTTCGTGTGTCCTTTTTCATCACTGAATATAAAAGTGTTCAAAGTTAATCTTGCAACTCTTCCTGCAGAGCAAACAAGTCTCTGAGTCAATTGCACACACAGAAAAGAACTTCTTCCCCTTCAAAATAGGGAGGTGCTTTATTGCAGAAACTCTGCTAAATGCACACACTTCCAGCAACCCACTGAAATCAGAGAACAATGACGGGGACTATATTTATGGGGTTTTCTTTCCCTCTTACCTCTTTGGCAAAAGGAGAGTGGGTGGAGACAGACACTTTGGCTCCACGTTCACCTAAAAGCCCTTTCAAATGCCCGGCGTGTTGAGCAACACGGAGGCAGCAGTTTCTATCTTCATTTCTGTGTGTTGACAGGGAGAGAGGAGAATTTTAACTGGATCAGCTTGTTTCGTGTGGTGAGGCTCCAGTTTGCATGGGTGTAGCAGTAGTGAGGTGGATGCACAGCCATGAACAGCAGCTGCCGCAACACAGGGAACCAGCAGCAAACTTGGCCACATTTTCATGTGGATGAGCTGATAGCTATTGCTCCAGATCCCAAACTGAATCCAAACCAGAGGCCACCACACTCAAATAGTGTGAAGCTCCTGGTGTGGCTCACACCATCTTGTGATGCACAGGAGATCATCTGCATAAGTAGAAAGCTGTTGGATCTCCACAGACTTTCCAAGGAAGGAAGAGGATTGTTTGGTGAGATTCCAGCCCAAACCACTTCCATACAGAGCCTGTGAATGAGGTCTGTACCATGACGTCCTGCCCATCTCTGATTTTTGCACTAGTTCTCCACTGAAAGATTAATATTATTTTTCTTGCTTGGACTACACAGAGCTGACCTTGTAGCGTCCTGCCTCTGTGAAGAAAAGGTCCAAGCCCAGGAAGTGGATCTGATCTAGGGGGAATAGAAGAAAAACTGCCCCTGAGTGGAAACCTGGAGCATGTGCTTGCTTCTAAAACCAATTTGCCAAGACTGACATGTTCTGGAGGCAAAGGGATTACACCAGACATGAACCTGTCCTGCTGTGTTTTGTAAAAAATTGGGTGTGTAGAGTACAGCTGCCTTCAGGCACGTTCAGCCTGCAAAACCTGTTAATCTTGGTAGAAAATAGGATTTACTGCTCTCAAATGCACCACAAGAGCTCTGCTCCCATACAGGGTAGTATTTGTGTTATTAAAAATAATTTCTAGCATTACTTTAAAAGGCATATAAATGGAAAGAAATGCTTTTCCTGCCTCAGAAAACATTCAAGAAACTCTTGACCAATTTAAATACACCAACACGCATTCTCACATGGTCACTGAAATATTGTTGGTATTTATGACAATTTAATTTTTCCAGAATTATTTTCTCCATCCCTTTTAATGATGCACAAACAGTACCAATAGCAAAAGTTCATGCTTCTGCTTCTGATCATATTAAACTTCTTTATTCCAATCAATGCCAGATACATCTGTAGATTAAAAGCAACCTTTAAGCTTTAAATAATCTTTCCATCTCTGACAATTCAGTTATTTGCATTTTGTTCAGTCAGACATATCACATAATGTCCCAGATGTAAATTTTTATGTACCTCTTCGAAGTCTGAATATCTGTCAAACTCCTACAGTGAAGAACTGCTATTGCTTGGAAAATGCTGTGAAAATGGATAAAACCCCAGATATGAATATCTCACCAGTTAGGCTTCAGCTAGCTTGGTCCCCAGCTCCCACATGAGGTTGCTTTTTGATGCTTCATGTTGGTTCTATGGCTGAGGTCATCAGGTGCACTTCCCTCAGTGACTCATGGATCCATTTGGACCCGAGGGGAGGAGGTGAAAGGGGAGAAGGGATGTGTGTGTGCGCGCGTGAGTACTCACACAGCGCAATCTGAGGCATGCAGTGCAGGGGGTGAAGCAAGGCAGGCAGGCTCTGCTGTGCAGTGCCCGAGGAGGGAAGGCTCCCTGGCAGTAGTAGCCTGCCCACAGGTGTCTGGGGAGGCATGGCCAAAATGGCCATGATAGCTGGTACCACACATTGGTCACTAGGTGAGATGCTTTGGGTTATATGCTACAAACACCCCTCAAGCCCAAGAGCTTTGAAAGAGTAAAACCAACAAGGCCAGACACAGGCATAAACAATTCCAAGTAGTTATTTTGGGTCCTCTGCTTCTGGTGTCCTTGGAAGCTTGTGTCTGCCATGCCTTGCATCCCTCCTGGCAATCTGCCTCTCTGTAGCTGCTTTGCAAAAACTGCTGCCTCCCTCAGCACACGGACAGGAACCAGCACTTTTAATAGAGGTTATCATGGACCAGTCAGCACAAGGCAGTTTGCTCCACCCTGGGTCACTCCACTCACTCCATCCTGAATGGGAATAGACCTTTCAGGGGATCTTGGGCAGAAGGCTTGGAAGTAAAATCTTCATTGGGAGAGCTGGCATGCTAAGCGGGGAATTTGATGTTGCGGAAGGGTCTGGAGATGTGAGTTTTACAAACTTTTAGAGGAATTTAAGATTCTGCTTCTAAATATATTAGTTCACCAAAAAGGAAAACAAGGACCAGATTCTGATCTCAACAATGTAATTGAAAACACGGATAATAGCACTGATTTCAGCTAATTCTAGAAGTGATGATCTTGCATTAAAACTAGTGGTAAGACTACCTGTGATTCAGTGGAGCTGAGAAATCACCTCACCAAGACCCGAGTGCAATGCATTTTCAAATGCCAGAGACACAGCTGTGTCTTTGTCTATATCCCAGTCAGTATTTTTTACCCAAATGAGATGCCCTATAGTTGCAGCTAAATCTAGCATATGCTTTGAAGTGAGGTTGTGCTCTTGCAATCATTTGAATAGTTGTGAAAAATAAATCAATTCAGTTCATTCTCATATGCCAGTTGGCACATAGTACTGGAAAGCTAATTCCAGGGTCACTGATTCTAACTCTGCTTGGTTGTGGGCACCAACTCAAGTTCCTTCATGAAAGGAGAACATCAAAGTGATACACAGCATTTGAGATAAACTCTCACCAGGGACTTGTAAAAAGTCATTAATACATCCTTATCTCCTTTAGCCACTAGTTCATATGGCATCTGCAAACACAGGTGGAAAGAAAATCAGATCATTGATTTGGAGTCAGCTTGCAGTTGACTGTGAAATTAAATATAAACCATACATAGAAATTTTGGGTAAATTTGTTGCACTTAAGAATACTTAGCTTTCTGTCAATATTTCTATTTCAAAAGTACCCAAAAGATGAATAGATGAAATCTTGTTACATAAATTACAACGCACTGAAAAATAACTCAATCATCATTCTGATATTAAGCCTTGATTATATTTAGCATTTAAAATGGTCAAATAACAGTTATTCTTTCAAAAAATCAATAAAGCTTCTTGAACAATCTGTAGTTAGCAAACCTGAGATACAACGTGTGTACATAAACAGCCATGCTGAAACCTTGGCTTAGGTAGCATTACTAAGTTGCATGCTAGCAGAACAGTTGATAGTGAGAAGCTGCTTTCTCATGGGCAGTCATTGACGTGTTGAGGCATGAGCCCAGGGGGTACTGTTCAGGCACCCACTCATAAGAGATCCTCCCTGGCCAGCAGCTCCTGTGCTCCACTGTCACACATATCAGGCTGCACTGTGCCCATGGGTGCAGAGGACTCAGCATGGCACATGCAGCACATCCCATCACCCTGCACACAGGGGCCACTGCTCCGTGGCCCTGCCTGCGGTCCTGAACATTGTGCAAGGCTCTGCAAACAAGTGAACAGCAGTGCTCTAGCATTGCCTGGCAGTGCTGGTCATACTGGGAATCAAATTAATCCATTCCCTGCTCACCTGTGTGAGTGGTAAGTGGATGGTGTTAAGTACACATGGAGACCCTCAGCACGTTTTTGTTGGGATACAAATCCACATCCCATGTCATGGCTCATAAATGAAGGTATACATAGCTGAGCAGTGGGAAGTGCAATGGTGGCTTCAAAATATGTCCTTCCTGAAGTAGGTGACTGAGTATAAAAATGCCGTGGCATGCAGTTGGCACTGGGGAGTGAGAATGTTGGAGATGGCAGGGAGAAAAGGAGGGAGAGAACTAATTTATTTTTTATAACCTTCTGTGTTCAGAGTTCTTTAGTGCAGGACCTCAGAGGTATTCATTAGAGGGAAAACCAAGCAATTTTCTCCCTTTCAAAAATTAGCTGGGGATGTCCATTCTGTTATTAGTGATGTTCACATTCCAAGCAAAACTACAGCTGAGTGTAAACCTCAAAAACTACTGGACTGACCCAGTGTCATTCCAGTGAAAAATGGTTGATTAAGTGGATTGTATTTCAAAGCCTGGAACTGAATGTCTTGCAAAATTCTGTGACGTTTTTGAGTAGTGCCATCTATTTATTCTTCTCCTATAGGAAAATTATATACAGCTGGACTGTTACAGGTCAAATGATGTAAAAGGATTTCAGCACTATTCCCATCCACTCTTTGGGGCTGAAGCCATAGGTCATGCATAGGTCCCATCCTCCCACAAGATCTGCTGTATCCTGTTACCCAGTGTGACAGTGACCCACAGGAGGTAATGGAGAGGTTTGATTTGGAATGGACAGGTCAGCCTCTCTGTGCTTGGCACTTTCTCCAGTCAGCAGAGCAGGGCTGCTCTGCTGTGACTTCTCTGATGTTCCTGATGTCAGCAATCACTCTGCTGTAGAAACACAGGATAAGTGGAAAACCATCTTGGACAGGGATTCACCCAGCTGGTCTGGAACTCAGCCTCTCTTCCCATGAGAGTCAAATGAACCTGTACCATGATCTGGGCAGTGTCAGTGTGCATGGAAACATAGAGCTGCACACTCTGACCAGAGCCCATCTTACCATCGTGAGCTCCCCATCACAGGATAGGGTGCTGGTTTTTATAACTCCGTGTCTCCTACCTCTTACTGTATTAAAAGTTATCTGTCTTGAAAGTGTTGGTTCCTTTCCTCTTGGGATTCCAAAAGAAGGGTTACCTCCCTGTGCAAAACAAGGTGAAGAGGATAAAAAGAGTGGAGTGAGAAGCAGTGAGGAAAGATAAAGTGTCCTTTCCCTGGTGGGCTCCAGACTACTGCTTGGAGAAGAGACAAGGCTAGGAACAGGAAAATGATGTTTGGAATTTATATGATGTTTGTACTTCTTTGCGATAAAACTTAACAAGGGTTTACACCAATTGTGCTCAGAAAGATTTACAGTTTCCGTGCATTTCTGTTTTATTTTGTGACTTATGGTGGGTGTTGTCAGCTTCACAAATCACACTATTAAATTTTACAGCTATAGTTCTTTCTGGTAGCATCATGTTTCCATGTATTTCCATTCCCTTGCATCTCCCTACAGCATGTGACATTGCCCAGGTGTGCCAACAGTGGCTGCTTACAGCTCCTCTGAACTCATTCTGGGAAAGTATCAGTAGAAAGTATCTTGGGACAATGCCCTCCAGAGATGGCTCTTGAATTTTTCTGTCATTACTAATGCCAGTACAACTCCAGTGGCAGCAAGGGCTACTGGTGGCAGCAGGAGTTTGCACTGCCACAGTGTGTCCTAGTTCCTGTGAAGAGACAAAAGAGGATAGTTGAAGATCTGTTTCCATATCATCATAGGTTTTCTATCATCTCTGTGGAGGCACTTCTGGCCACAGTCATGGCATGTTGCAGGGAAGGAAAAAAAATGCTGGGTGGAGGTTCCTGGAGGCTGCTCTGCATGCACAAGACTGCCTGGTTGCAGGAAGGAATGTCCACATGTTGTAGGCACTACCTGAGGTGCAAGCCCTGGAGCTGCTCATGGGGCAATGATGTCCCTGAAGTGCTTTGGAGGGGTGGCCAAAAGCCTGAGTGTGCCCAGACTCTCACCTGTGCAATCCAGACAGGTGGGATATAAAAGGTCTTCTCTGTCAGCAGATGACCTGAGCTTGGCTTTTCTTGAGCTCTTTGCTGGTGAGCCTGGGATAGGAGGTGTGAATTGTCACACACCCTGCTGGGTCCTCCATGGCAGCAAGCTGCTTCCAAACCTGCAACCTCTGCAACCCATGGCCTCCCTTCTCAACATCTGCCTAGACTCTGCCACCGGCTTTAGTGTCCTAGGCACTTCCTCAGGCATGGTCCAGCTTTTCTGCTTTCCTGCCCTTTTTAGAAAGGTACTAAAGTGAGGGAGTATCTATGTTCTCCCAGAGCATTTTCCAGGGATTGAAATGAAAGTTGAGATTTCTCTAACTTTTTACAATCCCTGTTTTCTCAGTGCATGGGAATCACATTTTAGGAGCCATGTGTATCGTGGCCCTGATAATTTACATTCATTGCCGAGTTATTTTTATCTGAGTCTGAATTTGCGGGCTAATTACACAGGCACACGCACACAGACAGAAACCACTTTGGCCCATTCCCAGAGATAAAGTAACCTAAAGCATGCATTACCAGCTAGCTCAAAGGTTTGTTCTACCATTTATCTGATAGATCTTAAAAATAAAATGGTTTAAAGCACCTTCAAATGAAGCTACAGAACCACCATAACAAGGATTTCCATGCTGAAGGCAACCAAATTACAACACATCAAAGTCTTTCCTAGTGCAAGTCATAGTACCTCTGGATGCCCCCCTGAAGCTTAAGAAACCACAGCCCTTCTGCATGTGGACACATACACACCTTGTGACATTTCTCACCCCAAAGTAGGTGTCAATCCCTTCACCTTGCCATGGTCCTGCTACTCTCACTATTCACTGGCTGAATTTAAACAGTGATGCTTTCTTGGTTGCATCACTGATAGAGACCTGGATTATCTCAGGAGGAAAGTCTATTGCTGTAAAAGACTCTTTAAACTGGGAACATGCCAAGATCTTTCTTGTCTCCAATGGTCTGAGCCACCTTGGACATCCTTTTTTATGTCATCCCTCTGATACAGCCAAATATCCTTTTAAACTTGTGGGAGCCTGACAAGAACTCTAAAAACTTTCTATGAATGACACATTTAGGGATAGATATTCTGGGCCACACCTTGGAGGAGAGGTTGTGGTGTGGCTGTGGGTGATCACAGGTGCATTCAGCCAATGGGGACATACATGTGAGGAGCTGTGGGGAAACAGAGTATGTAGATAACATTGCTTTCTAATAATTGTTTGGTGGTAAAATGTGAACATGGCCCTTGGAAGTATATGAACATTATTTAGGAGAGCTTTGAGAGGTTTCCTGTCTTTATAAGGGAGAGAAAACTGTCAGAAACCCACCCTTCTCTCCACTATATTAGGTTAGTTGGAAAAGGTGACTTGAAGGTAGAACAGAGTTTTAGGGAACTGTCTTCAGACTGGCACTCCCAAGGAAAGGTGACAGGGGACTTGTCCCAGAGAGGACTGGACATGCTTCATTTCTGGCATGCCTCTGATGTGGGTGCAAGCACTTTATGTGTATTCACTGAACTCAGAGAAATGCCAGAAAATTATGGAGGTTAAAGAAATGCGTTTGCATCATAACCCTGTTAAATTACTGTTTTTAAAACTTGTACTTTACCAAAAGACCAATGTTTGAGGCTGTTCTTCAGTTAGGCTCTAAGGTGTGCCATGGAAGATTAAACATTTTTCTTTATAAACTGTGCTAAGAAACATGACTCAGTTTAATTTTGGCGGCATCTCCACCAAAATTGTGGACATTAAGGATGTCCCAAAAAGATGGAAATTGAAATAGTGAAAAATGCATCACAAAGAAGACAGTGTGCATTTTTAAAGTAAAATTTTTAAAGTAAAAAATTAGATAACAAGTCATAGTGATCAAGCCTCATAGAAGCACCTATGAGTGATTTTGGGTGTCTGATTCTGCAAGGGCATTTGTTGCTTGTAATGAAGACATCAGTACTTGTGCAAGTAACTCACTTTTGGAGTGCAGTATCATATATCCTATATAGCTGTGATAGAACTATGTATGTCAGCCATAGACTGGCCTATTTTGATCACATTGCATAAATGTGTGCATATATAAAATATTAATACAGCATATTTTTAACTTTCTGCACCAAAAAACTTACCATTGCTCTGCCTCTGAATGCTATTTTTGTCAATTTTGAAGGGTATATCCTCCATGGGTTTTGTGTGGCATCATCCAGACAGCAGGGCCCATTTGCTTTTCTCACCTGCCCTTCTTCCAGGGACAGAGCATGCCTACTGTGATGGTTGCTAGGGCTCACATGTCCCCCTCCACCTGGTTTTGCCTTCAGCTTAATTGTTTCTGGAAGTGTTCTCTTTTCCTCAGGAAACCAAACAACTCCCGGTTGCATCCAGCTCTCCCGCTGGCAGTGTCATGGCAGAGGTGCTGTCATTGCTCTGGTAGAACCAAATGCTTCTGGAGGTCACTGCTGCAAGGAAAGCACAGAAAAAGGGAGAGATTAGTGGGAAAACAGAGCTCAGACTGCAATGGATCTGGTAGCCAGGTAATCAGCTGGGAAAGAGATATAGGATGTTGTGATAAAATCATCTGTGTGATGTCTAAGCTGTAACACCACAAATGCAAAGCCATACTCATGGTGAATGTAAGTTCAGAGGCACCCTTGGAGAATTTGGGTGTAGAATTGCTGATAATAGCAAAGGAAAAAGTCCTCCCAAATTTTAATTTAAAATTTAATTTTAATTTGCATGATACACTTTTTAACCCATAAAACCTAAGTAAGTTTAATATCTCACATCAAGGTGAAAGGAGTTTGCCTTATCCCTGGTATTAGAAAATGTTAGCACAACTCAAAGTGTTGTGACCCTCTGAAAGCATTTTTATGGTCAGGGTTTGCTTCTATGTATAAAATTAACTTCAAAGCAACTTTTCCCCTTTTCTAAAGAACTGAGGCTTTGGGTTAAAAAATAAATAAAATAAGGCAAAGTAAAGGAGACCACATCTTAGAACTTCCCAAAGAAAATGAGATTTAGAAATATTTATGAGTCATGGACTCACAGCCTTTCCAGGATCTGTATGTGCATAAAAATGAAAAATAGCATCTTTAGCTGTGAAGATCTATTTTAGATGGTGAGATTCTTTTAAAATGGTAAGCCCTTTTGAGAAGGCAGGCCCTACCTTTCCCTTCCTGGGTCAGACTTAATGTACAGACAGGTAATGCATGGTGCTGGGGACTCTGGACCTATGTTTTAATCTTTTAGTTATGGTTCATTGCCACTTATCTGTATAAATTCTGTATTTCCCAACCATGAAACATGAGATTTGTAAAAACAGTGATGGAGACACTACAAATTATGTCTCCCCACTTTCCCTGGCATGAACTGATACGAACAAGCCCAATTGTATCACGCTATTTTGCATCACAAAATAATAAAACTTTTCATGTGAAGATGGCACTAATATATGCAATGTGATTAGAGCCAGTGGACTGTGGTAGCAGGATTCATGAATTACAGTGTTCAAAAATAAAAGGAAGGCAAAGGGGTTGTTTTCTCATTTGTGATACCACAAAAGTCTTTCAAAAACTGGCCTTTAATTCCAGTGATGGGCTAAATCTGAAGAATGAATCAATCCAGGGGCCCATTTAAGGACAAGGCTCCTGTCCTTCAGAGCTGCTTCTCAACCCTGTTAGACATACTGGAAATAACCCTGCTGTCTATTTGTTGGATCTGCTTTCCCAGGACAGTTAGAGAAGTTGTCCTGCAAAGGCTCTATATCAAGTAAGCCCCCATGGATAAGATTCACATCCAAGCTGATCAAAAGAAAAGGCTAGAAGGGACTTAGAAGGCAAGCTCAACATTTCCATGCTGTCCTTGAGACACATTTGTCCAAATGGTCCATAAGATTTATCGCAATATCTGCTTCAGTACTTTGCCAACAGAACTCAGTGCTCCACTGTCTGCAGTGTTAGATTTTTCTCAAAGTGCTTAGCCTGAGTCTTTCTGCTGCAATTAAAATATGTTGCTGCTTTTTGACAGCATAGGAACAGTGATCAGATGTTTTGCTTCTTTACAAAGCCCTTTTACATATTTGATGGTGTTTCCCCTTTGGTGTCCCTAGCCCAACTCTTGATATTTCTTCAGTTGCTCCTCAAAGGACTCTTTGGATTGTTTACCTCTGGGATGTCTCTGAGAGGTCCTCACTTTCCTTGATGTGCAGTAGCCAAACTTAAGTGCGTCATTGCGCCTGAAGCTGCACTAGTGTTTTGTAAAGCAGAAGGATGTCTGCAGATGTCCAGCAAGACATCTGCAGAAATGTGCTCCCCAAGAGAAGCATTCTTCAGGTACCCAACACAAAGTCAGATCTCTTTTCCACTGTGTGAGAGGGTTGATTCATACAACCTGTGCTCCATTTTAATGCCTGCCTCATCTTTTGAACCGCTCCCTAACCAATTTTATTCCATTTTGTACTTTTGCTTGATCATGGCTACCTGAATTTAATACTTTGCATGTGACGCTATTAAATTTTCTCTTTTTCTGTTTTTCAGCCAATTTCTTCAGCTTGTCAGATCACTTTGGATTTCAGGCTGTCCTCCAATTTGACAGCAATCTCTGCAGTATCATATAATCTGTTACTGTAGTAAGCATATTTAATATTTCATCACCTAGCTCACTACATGGAAAAAAACCCCCAATGTGTATAAGATAGAACCTGTCAAAAGTGAGTTTCATATTTGAGATATCTTTGGATTTTAATGTTGAAACACTAAACTTTCCCCTTGGAATAGTACCCAGTTAGTTTGACACCTATGTTACGGTATTTCTGCATAGAAGGACTCCTTACAAGGAGATAACAAAAAGTCACTGCGGTCAAGCTGGACAGTCCTGCAAGACCATGTAAACACACCAGCCTGCTGGCAGTTCTCTGCCCTTTGCCATACCTGTGTGGCTACAGTGGGGAAGGCATCACCCAGGCTGCCACTGAGGTCTGAGGTACTCATGACTTGGAAGAGGTTTAGACAAACTATTGGAGGATCTTGGTGGCTGTTCATAATGACTTGAAAGCCACCTGCTGCAAAGACACCCGGATAATGGCTAGAGGCTGAGGGGTAGAGCAGAGATGATGCTTAGCATTACCTAAAAATACACTTTCATATATCATCTATTAATTGGGTTAATATCTACTTGTGTCAGATAATGAAAGTGGCCATGTTTTGGTCTAGGTTTATCTGACAGGTGCTGAAAACCAAACACCCAGTCAAGTCTGAGCAGTATCCTCAATTCAGGCACTGGCATTTCACTGTCCCTTCTTTAAAGGTTCCACACCACTTATATAATGCATGATGTTACGTGCATGTTGGTAGTTCTCACTATGAAAAGGTGACACCTTGATTTCTATTATGTTTAAGTGGATTTTTCTTTTCTGTAAAACTGTAAGCCAGAAACATGATTGAAAGGCCAAAGTAAGGTAACAAATGTTAATTTTCTTGTATGGTATGTTGTATGTTGTAAGTGAAAGCCAGAAATCAGAAGCTTTTCAAATTGACACATAATGATTGCCCTTAGATACTGGCCTGCTTTATTTACAAGATGTTAAAAATTACATTGTGAATACTCATATGATCATAATAAAATGATTGCCTGTAGAAGTGTGAATTCCATTTAGCCTTTACAAAGAAGCACTTAGTGGGCTTTGTACTGCGTGGGCATGACCTTAGAAAAGGCCTATCATTTGACTATGAAAACATGGCTTAATTCCAGTGCTAACAACATCACTCTGCTAAAATAACTTTGGCGGGCACAACGACCTATAATTTTTGTAACACCATTGAAAAAAGTGTTTTCCTTACAGTAGTGTTAATTGTGTACAGGATAGATTTTTTTTTTTTGTATATATTAATAATATTGGTTTGATTAGCTATTTTTAACAAAACTGTGAATTATGAACAAGCACCTCTGGATGCTTTTTTCAGTGAAGGGTGAACACACTCAGGTCCCACATTAGCAGTGTTCTGTACTCGATTCTATTATCTCATCATTTTGTTTTTTTATGTGAATCTCAACAAAGCAACCAGAGCCACATCAGTAATATACTATCAAATGGTACAAAAATATGATGATGAGGGAAAATATCAGTGTGCACTCAGAATTATAACCTGAAAAAGGCACCAATGGAATAGAAATTGTTCCTCTGACCCCGTTTCCACTCAGCCTGGTTACCGAGCAATTTAACTCTGAATACCTCAGTAGTAATTCCTGATTTTCACCATAGTGAATATGGCCCAGGGAATATTATATTTGCCATCAGTTCACACTGACTGTTACCTTTTCTTTACTTCAGCTGACGTGTATGATGAGACTGACTATTTTCTAGGCTGTATCCTCTAACTTATGTCATCACTGACGGCAATAAAATGAAGAATGTAAAATGCAGCCATTTCAGCTGAATTGTGAGCTATGACTGCATGAGGTTAAGGGCTCATGACATGTATGCATGCTTGCTGCAAACACTACAGAAGAGGTGTTTTTGTATCAACTCCAAAGAATTTGGATGAGAAAAAGTGCCTTTTTCACTTTTTGGTTCTGTTTGCCTTGACATAATTCTGCTATTCAAACCCCCAAGGGCAAATATTTCAACAAAGAGACAGTCTTAGGTGATTAAACTGTCATGAAACAGAGATGTAGTCGGTGGGATTGATTGGCTCTCACTGTGCTTTGACGCAGCTGTGGCTTGGATGAGCAGGACTGGTTCTGAGTCAATCTGACTAGGATGGGATCATGCCAGAGGTGAGGGGAGCCAGCTAGTTAGAGGAGCACAGGCACCTATTTTCTCCTTCAGGTTTTGTTTTTTTAATGCTGGTGATTTGTGACACTTAATGAATGAAGAAAGCATCCCTAGCATGGTCTTCATCATCATGGACCCTCATTATTTGGAGTGATACTGCTGTGGCCCAGCACCTCCAACCCTCACCTTCAGCAGGGCCAATGCAATGCAAGGACCTGAAGGAACTCTTTGCAAGAGACAATCAAAGCCTAGGGAGCAACACTAGTTTCCTAGGTTACTTGATCAGGCAAGCCAGAACCTCATTTTAAGGGATTTCTACATGGCTCCATTACTGAAGCAGCTGAAAATAAGGGAATACATTGGTAAAGGTGATGTCTGTCATTCCATATTCTGGGTCTGTCCCATTTTCTTCTTTGCACTTTATTTTAACCATCCTGAAGGAACTGTGTCTCAGCCTCAAATAATAACAATATTATTAATATAGCAAAGAGGCTTCAACTGCTGACTTTGAGACATGATGTTCTGTTGAAAAGTGAGGGAACTGTAATATGGAGATAAATATTTGTCTCAGTTCACTAAATTCCATGATTTGTTGACCAGCAAATGATGTTATGAAGCTTGTTGATTCTCTCTAAGAGGCACAATGTGCAAGAAGGTACTGATGACTTCTCTTACAAGGGTTTGAAAGGATCTGGAAACACTTCCATACTGATATGAAGAGACTGCTTTGAACACAAACATGTATCACAGCAAAGTTTAAAGAAACTTCAAACTTTTGAACTAATAAAGTAAAATTGGAATGATGTGCATATCAATAAAGGCAAGAAACTATGCCCATGTAGCTTGGCTTAGTGGTCTTTCTGTGCTGTGGGAGAATCTTTAAACAGGAATGAATTCACTCTCTTGCTGGGTTTTGTTAGCGTTTAGGAAGAAACTCAGCTAGGGCTGACCCAGAGTGATACTGCTTAAATTGATTCTAAGCTGTAGCTTCCATAAGTCATGTTATCAGATTAAAGTTACAATTGAAAGGTCTTGAATTGTAGGCACCAGACTGTAAATTAGCTACTGAAGTAGAGGGCTGTGAGTTTAAGAACCTGACTGGGAACACCCATCCCATATTACATGTATTTGGCAATAAGCCTCCATTAAGGGACCAAAGAAAACAACACAGCCGTGACTGATCAAGTGGAAGAGAAGTAATACAAAACACCTCCTGAATATCCTGGAGGGATTCAAGACATGAAAAGTAGGCAAGAGAGTTTGAATCTTGCCTTTTAGTAAATAGTCCTAGGTTTTGCAGTATTCCTGAACACATTTTCTCAAGTTCTTTGGGCAGAGTCAGGCTCATACACATTTTTTCCAGCAGTAGGCCACTCCCTTGGGTCACTATGGGGGCCCATCTGAAAGGTTAATTGTGAATGCCATTTTATAATCATTCACATCTAATCAATTAGCTTTTATGGTTGTTGTGCTTAATACGTGGAGTTCAGCTTTGCATTTAACACACTCCTAAACTATCTGTAATTCCTCTCTAAGCTTCTTCTTTTCCTGCAATTACTCGGTTTCCTTTTGTACTCCTTCACCACAACATTTATTCTGTGCATGTTGTTTCCTCTCACACAGTCCAGTAGGCTTATGGTACACTGTTTTAGTAAAGCCTGTTTCTTGTGCTTGGAAAAGCTGCAAACAAATGGCATATTTCTTATGTTGGGAAGAATGAATGTGGAATATCACATCAATCTCTAAGTACAGAACTTCTCAAGTGTTCTTCTTTTCACTGGAAATATATGTGGCATGATATAGAGAGACTGCAGATTGAGGGTGGTTATTGAACAGTGCATAAATAGCTGTTGGGAGAAAATTATATCATGACAGCATCTTGTGATGTACTTTGTGCAGTTAAATGGTCACACTGCAATGCTGGCTAAAGTTGAGGACTTTCTTCTGGAACATGAAGTTTCTATTAAAAAACCCCAAGCACTTTGAATAATTGCTAACAATAACCTGGACTATAGTACTTCAATTGTACAGTTCAGGAACATTAAACCTCTTAACCTTTGAGTTGCCTACTTGATTTTAAATGAATATGGTACTTAAGATGATAACAACTGCGCAGCTTCATTCTTTATTAAGGACACACATGATTTCTCCCTTGCACATTAACACTCTCATTATAATAATAAAGAATGGCAAAAATACAGGTATCAAAAGATTATTAGTACCTTCTAGACACAGTCTTTTCACAGTTCCTGTTTCCAGAACTACACCACTCTAATTAGCGTAACAACTATTGCTACATTCAGAGTGTCAACAGTAACATTTGATGACACAGAAACCTTGAAGAGACTCATTTCATCCATTGTTCTGTCAAGACTTTGTTTGAAAAATCTGGTTTATATCTGCTCTTCCCCTGTGTTTCTTCTAGAGTGTGCAGAGAAAAGCAACAACAATAGCAACCATTCTTGGGGTTAAGGTGAATCCAACTATATATCATGGAGAAAAATCTGCTTTCTTCCAGAACACCAATGCACAAACATACTGCATCCAACGTGAACCATTCTGATGAGGTTAGATGTATTTGCATGGTAAAAGGATCTCCACATCAAAATGTAGATGCCACACAAAACAAAAGACAGGCCAAGAAGAAAAACATGTTTTGCTAACAACAATAAAGGCAGTTTAGCTTCTAGTAATGGATGAGATACAGCATTTTGTCCAGATTCAGCTAACTCTAAATATAAAGTGTAGCATTCCTACCATGGGACTTAAATAGATGCTGACTGCATGAATCAAAACCTGAAGAACTTTTGAGAAGGGTGCCCAGCTGGACTGCCCCAAGCCTCAGCAAGGGGGAAGGAGGGAAGGCAAGTCACAGACACACAACGAGCTCTCAGGGCAGCCAGGCTGTGGTAGCCCATAGAGTGTTGTCAGGGAAGCACTGATGCAGCCGTGAGAGAGGAGCTGAGCAGGGCTGAGCTCCCATGAAGGGCTCTGGCTTCTATCCACATCTATCTGCATGCCCAGGGCTAAGAGAGTGCAGGAGGCACTGCTTCTGGCCCTCAAATGGGCAGCATTCTGCAACAGGGTGCCTGAATCCTGTAGGATAACCCCAAATCTGAAACAGAAGGCAATTTTCTCCAAAATGAAAATAATTTTAACTTAAAAAGACTCGAGATGTTCTTACCACAAGAAAGATTTGATGAGCAGGCACAGACCAGATTAATTACTCTGCTTGCAGCAATTCTATGCATCAAGGTATAGAGGGAGGAAAAGAACCACTTGTGTTTTTACATAAACACAGTGTAAGAGTTTAGCTCACCCTCAGGATATGATCGAGTCTGACAGTCACATTCTAGCCACCCTTCTCTGTAACTGAAGGTAGTCTACAAGCGCAGAGGGTCTGATTTTTAACAGAGGACTAAATATGGCTCCATAATCCTCACTGGACAAGCTCAATAAACAGATTTTTTTTCTCTTCAGTTAGATCTCTCCTGGCTTTATCAGCTTCTTTCTTTTCAAGTCCACACTTCCTTCAGATCACTGTTCCAGCGTTTCAGATATTATCCTTATTTACATGCAGTGGATTTGGACTAGATTCACAAAAGTTTACTTACCTAGCACCACTTACCTGCCACTGTATTTCTCAGAACCACCATTTGCATTCCCATTGAGCTGCTGCATATGCCTGGAGGTGCCTATATCCCTGCCAGAAAAATTCCTAAATATCGCCCCTGAACTTGCCAAGGTCATAACAGTGTGAGCCTCCAAGCACCTAAATCACATCTAAGCTCTTTTGGGATTTGCAAACAAAGTGTTACCCCCTGCTTCCAGGCCTGACCTGACATGCATTTTCAGAGAACACCTTCCAGACCAGGCATCACAAAGTACAAAGCTCAGTAAGAAAAATGGTGGTGAATCTCTGGTTCAGAGCATCCATGCAGCATATGTGGAATGAGGTTCCTCCCTTTTGAGCAAGGGGAGCCTGTCTGTTTTACAGGCTCTGATCTCAAGTAATTTCTGTGGTTGAAGGTATTCCTGCTCTTGAAAATGCCCCAGTGGAAGAGCCAGTCAGGAGGTAATCATGGGGTCAAGTGGGGAGAAAAGTAGAAAAGAAATCAAGTGCAATCAACATGGATGAAAACTCTAGCAGTGGATTTACTGAACTGAAGTGAGAGCTATCCTCTTTCTCTGGCTGTTTTGCTCTGAGGGGAGAGGCATGAGACACACTGCTTAGCAACTGCAGAAGTCTGGCAGAGGAGATGGTTGCTCTTCATTCTCTTGGGAATGGTGAGAGGGGGGAAAAAGTTTTCTCAGTCACTTCAGGACAGCTATGACAACTCAGGTTGCTGAGTACTGTCTGAAAGCATCCTCAGTATCTAAACCCTAACTCAAATTGTATTCTAAGTGGAATGAAGCAAGTTTCCAGAAGCTTAAAAACATCACAGGGCAGTTGAAAGGGCCTTGTATGCGTGTTGTGGCTTCCCCACTACTTTGACTGGATAACTGTCCCACGGATTCTCTGCTTTATTTGTTAGGTTTGTTGTGCTGTGAAAGATGCAAAGACCAAGCTGTATGGCAACTGATCTCTGGAATTCAAGTAATAATTATTTTAATATTTATTAAAAAACATTCCAAGACAGTTCAGATCAATTATGGAAACAGCCAGTGTAAAACAAATTTGCACAATCAGGACAGATTTCATAATGCCCTCTGGACTCAACTAACTGGGAATAGAAATGTTTGAAAATTACTTCCAACCACATTAAAGATAGTGGCATTTGCGTCTGATGTGCTTGGGGATGATACCCATTGCTGTATCACATTACAGGATGCAGAACCTGAGCCACAGTGATCACTCCACAGCCCCAGATGGAGAAGAGCAAGAGGGCAGCCACAGCTTGCATAAACTGTAGAGGTTGTTCATCCTGAGTGCATTAACCAAGATTTTTCCAAACCCATCCACTATAACAATCAGTAGCACCTCTACTGAGGTAGAAATTTCTACTTTGTGTGAGATTCTACTTACACTGAAGTGAATGGAAAACTTTTTATCTTCCTTAGAATATTTAAAATTATTATTATTAGAATTATTAAAAATATATACTCAAAAATAGCTGTTCTGACTTTGATCAGAGACAACTCTACATGTTATGTGGTAAAATTCAAACGTAGCCTAGAAAAGTGAAACAGGTGAAACCATCTTACTGGTGAAACTACTATCAAAATTTTTCCAATTTCAACAAGGCTAAAGTCTCCCTCTTTATTTTGGTATGATACAACCATGTGACAGGGGCCATGAGAATTTATAATCATAGATGCTGTGACTGAAAGGTCATTCAGTCTCTTCTCCTAAATACTAAATAATTTATTCCTTAGTGATGCCAGAAATGAATTGCAGCTCATACTGAATTCAATTATCTGACTAAAAAGGCAATGAGAATGTAAGGACATGCAAGCAACCTTCACCATTTATTTCCAGGTGATTTCCTAAAAGTAGTCACAGCTTGATCCTTCTGTGAGGTCCCATAACTCCCTTCTCAGAGAAGATGTATTTAAAGTAATCATCCATTTATGCCATTTATACCTGGCAGATAACTGAACACTGAGCACCATTTTAGATTTGTCTGATAAAAAATTTGAGAGTGGTTTCTGTGAAAATAGGATTTCAATGATATTTTGGGAGAAACACTCTGCTTACACTGTCTCTCTAATTTAGATGATAAATTTCTACTAACAGACCATGAAAGAGTCGTGTGTGAGGCTTTCCTGTCAGATCCTTTAAAAATGGCTGGGGGAGGGTGTCAATTAAAAAAAACTTTTTTCTCATTTTGCACCAAGGTTCCCACATAGCCACAGAAATCAACAGGAGGATTACAGCAGCACAACCAGGAGAGATGCAATCGTGAATCAGACCCTGAGCTAACAGCCTATTTTAATTCATGTTCAAACTGTGTTAATTGGCAAAAGATAAAACATCCACACTGTTTGTTTTGCTGCTGTAAGGAGTTTGTGTTGAAAACCGTGACTAAATAATAATTAACAGGCTTCAAGTAATCAATCAATAGTATTTCATGAAAATGAGTTGTAAACTAGAGTCTTGGACTCGGCTTTAAAGTTGGTAGGTGGGTTTTTTTTTTATTTGGGTGGGTTTTTTGTTTTTTTAGGACAGCAGTGGTGCAAAGCTGAAACTAAATCCAGGCTTGCACTTCATTAGCAATTCCTTATTGTGGTTTTACAATGTTAAATTTGTACAAACAGATTAAGTGTGTTTTTTAAGCTGTTCCTAAATAGCCTGGGAACTAAGAATTAAGTGCAGATTCAGCCCAACCCCTCAAAACCCAACACACCCTTCTCCAAGCCCAACACCTGCTGTTAAAAATACATCACACAATGGCTCTGATCTTACCTACCAGCAGATGTGAAGATGCCCAGAGGTCTCTCAGATGTTTGTGTTCCTGGGTCACGTGAGGGCACCAGGAAGGGGAGGGAAAATTATTCTGGAATTCCAGAGGTCACCGCTGGACAAAAATAGTGAAAATTGCACTCATGTAGAGAAAAACAAAAGGTTCAGAAATCTGGAAATTTGGCCAAGAAGCTTTACTGGGGCTAATGTTTCATCCCTGACTTAAAAAGAAAAGAAAGAAGAATACAGCAAAGAGATGAAAAATTACTATCAGAAGAAAAGACTCTTACGATGCTCTCTAGCCTCAAGCTGAAAAGAATTTAAAAGTTCTAGCTAAGTTAAGGGAAGGCAATCCCCTCTCCCAAGGTTTCTCTGGGTGACCTCTTAAACACTTCTCCCTGCATGTAGCTGATACATCTTTCAGGCTCTAATTAATATCACTAATAATCTGCTGCGTACTTTTGTTTTCAGAAGAATTTTATTTCCAGACTACCTGACTGTTTGGTATTTTCTTTATCTGTACATTTTTAGCCAGGGAAAGAGCTTAGAATTTTGCCTATTTCACTTGTGTGCTCATCCACATGGTAGATTTGATTCTAGGGAGATTATTCACACCAGACAGCCATTATTCAGAAAAAACTTTGTCTCTCACCCCACGGTGTTTATCATTTCCCCATATTAGCTCTTTGTGGGTCTGCATAATTTTCCTCCTGCAGAGAAAGGTCTCATGCAGTCCCTGCCAGAGGAAGCACTGTTTGAAAGGCTCTTGTACATATGTGGAGGAGAATGAAAGCCTGGGCCATGTACGCACAACACATGGCAGCACTAACAGTGCTCAGAGCTTCTCAAAATAATCAACTGAGCTGCAGTGACACAGCAAAATACATCATAATCACATCAATTATGCAATCACTATTTTGTGAAAACAAGCCTCTGGGATTTCTTTTTAAGTAATCAAAGAAATATCAGACGTGAAAACAATGAACCTTCCCATTACAAACAAGTAAGTTTCCGCTGGGGAAGGGAAAAAAGAAAATAAAAAGAGAGAACAAACTAACCCAGGCAGGCTGTAAAAGTGTCATATTCTGGCTTCAAGAATGTGACCAGCTTGTCGTCAGCCCCGGGAGAGGGCAAAGCCGCTCCGTGCCAGCTTGCCTATGCACCTCCCCATCTGTGGGTGCTGCACAGCCCCTGCGCTGGGATGCCACCAATGTGACACTTGGGCTCGGTGGGAGGAGGGAGCAGCACTGGTTCCCACAGCCGTGGATTTCACACCCGGCCCTCCTCTGCTGCCTCTCGGCACCGCACGAGCATCAGCGACTCGTAGTTCCTGCCGGGGGGAGGAGAGGAACCTGAGTCCTGCATCTTGCATCCCGCATCTTGCATCCTGCATCTTGCATCCCGCATCCAAGGGAGCCCGCGGTGTCTCTGCCTGTGCTGCACACACCACATCCCCGTCCCCGCAGCGGGATTTTGCCATGAGCTTGTGCATTTTGGTAAACGAAATTACCACGTGCAGTTTGGTAAACGCTTTGGCGAAGGCTGGCAAAAGCCCTCACGAAATGCCCCCGGCACTGAGCCCCTACCGGGGTCCACGAACCCTCCTCCCGCCAGGCCCGTGCAAGGCTCCCAGGCCCTCCCGAGCAGGGCCGTGCAGGCCTGGGGGATGGGATACAGCTGCTGAAGCCGCAGCCTAGATCTGGCAGCAGCTTTGCTTTGGAAGGAACTATAAAGAAACACTTTGCCCTGCAGCTAAAAAGCCTGATAAAAATCTGTGAGCATGTGAATGGTGAGGGGAAAAAAGGGTCAGCTCAGTTCTCTCCCTGTGCTGTTGCCTTCCTCTCGAATTCTCAGATCAGCCCTGGTGCCTGTGGCCGCTCCGTGGGGCAGCCGGGTTCCCTCTTGTCTCCTCGTCTGAGGCAGACTCCGCTGGGAGCAGCCGGCCTGCTGGGCCTGAGGAGCCCGTGGTGCCCTGCGCCGCTGCAGCGGCACCCCGGCCTTCTCCACAGCCACTATCCCACCTCAGAGGCCAAAGGAGCGATGTCTCCCCGGCACAGGGCAGGGATGAAGCCGGCGCCATGCGGGGCTGAGGGTGCCGGGCCTGGGCTCCCGCCTGCCTGAGCGCCCCGCGAACCCCACCCCGATGGTGCACGCCGGGGTAATCCGGGCCCTCGGGGAAGGGATCTGGGAGCAGCGGGTAGCGGGGCCCAGCCTTGCTGACATCAAGCGTGAATAATTGGGCTTTAATGTGGCTGGAAGGTGGGAGGGGAGAAGGCGGCAAACACACCACCTTTTCGCTCGGGGCCAGGGCACGGACGTGCGCTGGTTCCTACCCTTTCCCTCCAGCCCTCCTTTCAACCTGGCTCTGGGGAGGCAGCCCTTCCCAAACCCTTTGCAAAAGGCTTTGAGCTCAAAGGAATCTCATAACTAAACTTGTTCCCCTGGCTCTCCCCGGAGGAGCCACCTTGACGTGGCTTCAGCCGCATGGGCGCTGCAAGGCAGCCGGGCTCCCACCTCATCCCGTCCCAGGGGGATGCTCTCCTTGGATTCCTCCAACGTGTGACCCTGTGCGGTCTGAAGGATTCTCTCACCTACTGCCATTACATTTCACTGGGGGATTGGGTGCTTCTGGCCAGCAAACCCCCTGTCTCTCTCCTCTGAGGAGAGGGGAATACCTATAGTACTCCTGATGTCACTTAAGGCACATGGTGTCTCTGATGGTACAGGGCATATTCCCTGTCACCATCACCTGCAGCACCCCCACTCTCCTGGAGTGCTTCAGTTTATGTTCAGCAGAACAAGTTCTTCACAGCCATGTTAAAAGTGGGCAAGTGAGATATCCAAATTAAAAAAATATTAGGAATTGAAAAAAATAATTGTCCTTTCTGTTAGCTCATGTAGATAAATTAAGGTGGTGGAAACCTGCCAAATCAGCTTTGCCACTGGAGGAAAATACTACATGTAGCTACCCTTTCCAGTAGAGCTTGTTCCTGTGAAAAACAAGGTTAGTAACATGACTGTATAAGAAAGCATTTTGTCTGACTTTGTATTAAATGTTCCACCTGAAGAGACTTCCAGTTAAGTACAAAGGAAATATTTCATACTGCACCCCCATCAATGCTTCCTCTCCCTCTGCTTCCAGCCTAGCTACTTCTGTTCCTCATTTTTATTCTCATTTTCTCCTCTCATTTTCTTCTACCTTGTGTGTTGCCAAAGTTACTTACCTCCCTTTTCCACAGACCAACTATGAAGACTTGGCCCTATGGATTCCAATATATTAATGGGCCAGCCAAAGACAAGCAAACCGATACAAAGAAACCCATTGATCTCAGTTTTTTTACTTGCACTTCCCTACAAATCCAGTTATAGGGCTGCTTTTTTTTGTGAGATACTTTCAATGTGTCTACATTTCTCCAGCTCTGAAGCATGATGTTGGTGGGCACATGAAGAGGTGGGTTTTCATGTTCTTGCATTTGAATTTCAAGACTTTTCAGTCTTGCTATGGAGTAGGGTGCAAGAAATCGCCCAGTAATTATCTCTTCACATTGTGTTTAAATACAATAATAACTTAAATAACAAAAAAAAATTAAACACAATAATACATCAAATAGAAAACATACAGATTAATTCTGTATGTGGAGGGTACTCCAGCTGGGTGCTAAGCATAAACCATTGCTACTGATCCCAGTGGAATTCTTTGCATACTCAATCCTGCACAGGATATATCCTAATCACATGTTAAGTAAAAACTAATACATGTGAGGGAATCACCCCTTCCTAAATATTTCTTGTAAAAACTTACCAAAACAGCAAATCAAATGCACCTTTGACTAAATTGCTTTAACCTAATAGCAAATCAGAGCTTTTGAGTTATGGTTTTGAAGTAGAAAAAATAGAAAGCTGATTTTGCAGAATGGAGGAGAAACGAGACGTATTGTATACAGCACACAGTGTGAAGACCAGGTAATGAATCCAGGTAACCTGAAAGGAAAGGAAAATGAGTGCCTTATGTACAAATGCTTCTCATCATTATTTCATTTACTGTAATTCTGTGTATATACAGTCATATTTCTGCAGTTCAAATTTCTGAGAGTAATTCTAAGGAAAATGGCAATAAATTAAGATGCAGTTATTAAAAGAACTGGATCTACAGTTTGCAGTCAGTATTTAGTGCTCTGAAATATCTAGATATCCAAAGAAGCAGGGGACAAACTATAATAAGTTTCAGGGAAATAGTCTGGAATTTATCTGGCAACTTTCAGTTTCTGGAAATTCTGCTTCTGATTTGAGTAACAGTAGAAGACAAACAAATATGGAAGCACTGTTTCCAAGCCTGATGCATACTTGCAGAGCAAGGTTGAAGGAGCAGGTAGGGCATTGGATTAAGACTCAGAAGACCTAGGAGGGAATTTCAGCTCTGTACCAAACTTCTTTGATAACGGTGAGGAAACCCTTTAACCCCACCCTGGCTCACTTCTGCACCAGTAGCACAGTCTGGACTGCAGAATTTTCTGACCTTTTGTAAGCAAACTTCTCCATGTCCACAAAACATCCCTCTATATCAGAGTTGCCAGGTACTAGTGCAAGGATAGCTCAGATTTTGCATGCACACATACTTTGCATAAAGAAAATGCAAGTGCAGGTGTAGAGCATGGGAGATAAAAACACTGGGATGCAAATTCTATTACCTTCCCAGTACAGCACGTGTGCACTCATACTACATGATCCACTGCAGCCACCTCTTCACTCTGATTCAGCCTGAAAAAGCCCTGAAAAAGAAAATTTTATGCTCAGTGTTAAAATAGTGCCAATGATGTCATTTAAAATGTGTAAAGGCATCGGTATAGTCTTAACCAACACCTTGCCAACACAATAAAAATAGAGAGAACAAGAAGTGGACCAGATTCAAAGGGTTTTTTTTCTGTGGTCTTTTTAAAGAAAAGGGCAAGGAGGGGGAGAAAGAAAGGTCCAAGTTGAATAAATGTAAATGTATGAATGAGACAGTTCTAAGCATACCCAGGTGTCTTGCCAGCTCACTGCAGAGAGGTCACAGAGAAATAGAATGTCTAATCATTGGAATAAACACAGCTGTGCATACTTACATTTTCCATACCTATTTTGCTAGTGGGGGAAAAAAAAACCATTCCTCAGATCAGAAGATCTTTTCCCAGCCACTTCTAGCTCCCCATTTTTTTTTTTTAAATTTTTTTTTTCTTAAGAAGTGTTTTGGGGTTTTAATTTTTTTATTTGATTATTTTAATTTTTGAGGGGAAAAAAATTAAGCTCTTCCTACTACAATTGGTCGTCCCCTTTCAGATTATTATTAGCATTTGGAATGTTTTTGCCTTCCAAACATCTTTGGCATTAAATTGTAGAGAATTGTGTGAAGACAATTTTTTCAGCATGGGATTTAACACTTGAGGAATTTTAAGGTAGAGAAAAAGGAGACTAAAAGGATTTTTGGACAGCAAATGCAAAACTGGAGGATTTTGTTTGAATAGAGCCAATGGTAAAAAAGAGCAGAAGTAAATTTGCTCAATGCAAGGCACACAAAATCCAGCAGGAGCAACTGAGGGTTATAATTTTTTAAAATTTCTACAAGCTGGAGAAGAATATTTGAAAACCTTTGAATTAATCATGAATATTTTGAATAGATATGTTGTTTCAAGATTTTGTACAAATCAAATGTGAACCAAGAAATCTGAATGTAAAAAACCAAACGTGCCTTTGGATAAATCAGCTGGTCAAATAACAGATATTAACTCTCCCTGGAAACCTTACCCCACTTGTACTTGCTTTTAAGGAATTCATTGTCACAGCATTTTGCAAAGAGAATTTATGACAGAGTAGAAAGGTTCCTTGCAAATTTAATTTGAATAACTGAAACTATTGTTGAAATGTGGCCAGAAACCTGCTTTTAGCATGTCTTTTGAAAACAAGGGGCTCTGCCACCAATTACTCTTGCAGTTACATGCAAAGTACGTATGGATAAAACTTACAGATAGTGCTCTGTTGTTGAGAATTATAGAAACTGCTATCTTCATTTCCATAAGTATTCCACATTTTTCTCTGATTACTTTTGTTTTATAACTTGACCAAAAATATTGCTCTAAGCTGAAAATTTCTTTTAATTTATAGGATGGTGGAAAGAGCTCTGTTCTTTTATTAAAACAATCTTGAGTCGGTCATGGCTCAAAAATAAATTTTGTAAAATGAGATTTTACTGTTGTTTTAAGAATGTGATACATTTGCTACTTTGGCGTTTGAGCGAGGGAATGTATTTTCAGGGCTTGACGGTTGTCTGAAGTCTGATAATTTTCAGTCTCCCTGAACAGCTATTTTGTCTGTAGCAGGCAAATGTTCTTCATGAGACTGCTCCCACCCAGCTGAGAAACCACCACCCCTTTCCTAACCCATGGGATCTCCACACAGGCTGCTTTGCAGTCACAGAGGAGCAACTGAGTAAGAGGGAAAACTGGCACACTTAGCTCCCCTTGAAGCTGGACCTGGCTGACCTGCTACCTCTTTTAGTGTAGCAGACATTAATCAAGACAGCAGGATTAGATGGGAGCAATTTTGTTGCTGTGGCTTTCCATCTCTGGAAGTGCCCTTAGCGCTCTTTCCCGGAGAAGATGTGGGCATGGCAGAGAGATGGGTTGGACACAGGAGATCCAGGCAGAAACCTCTACTGAACTTCATAGCAAAATCAAATTATTATTATTTTTTTTCCTAGCAGAAGTGGAAACAAAAGGACAAGGAGTGAGGTCATTATGGCTAATTCTCTTCTAAATATCCAGGCCAATTCAGATAATGTTATAGCAAGGGCCATATTGAAGCAATTTTTAAGTAACCTTTCCCACCTGCTTTTGCACAACCTTATCACTGTTTTTCCAACACAAGAAAGCAAAACTTTTACCAGGCCTTCAAGCAGTGCACAGGGCTTGCAATGTGCTCCAACAGCAGATCCCTTGAGCACTTTAAGCAAGTGAAGGGCTCTGCTTTGCCTTCTGAGGTAGAGCTTCATAGTTGTGAGCTGCACAGGTTTTAAAAAACATTTTTAAAAACCACACTGCTGGCAAAAAACCACATGAAGTGAAAACAACTCTTTAAAATGTATTTTTAAACAGTTTCCTTACACAGTGGAGTCCATTGAATATACAAATAGCTAGTTGTAAGTAACTGGGAGAATCAAAGCAGATCAACTGCTCGCAGGCAGGGGATATCCAAAGCCAAACTTTGATTAGGTGCATTTAAAACTTTGAAAATTTGCCAACTAGAGCCAGCTTTGTCATATCAATGGCCCAATGCAGCTGGTAATTCTGGAAGTCTAATTTGAGTCTGCTCTATAATGAGAACAGGTCCAAACACTTTTACATTTTAGCAAGGGAGGATGAGGTGGGAGCTGAACTTCCTGAAACACTGCGACCAGGGGAGAGCTCAGGAGAGCAGTAAGAATGAGGTATCTGTGCAGCCTGCCATGTGGGGAAAACTTAAGGGACTAGGGAAGTTCAGACTGGTGAAAAGTTGAGTAAGAAAATACATCTAGATGTAGAAAGGAAGGGAGGGACCAATGAATCTTATTAATCTACAGGCCCTGAAGAATAAGCAATAGAGTTTGAATTACAAGTGTTACTATAATATGCAAAACATATTCTGTTACAAAGATTAAGAGGAGAAAATGTTGACAGAGCATGGGACCAAAGTGTAAAGGGCTTGATTTATTTTCTAGGCCTGATGTAGATTTCAATCATGTCTTCAGCTCTTTCATAACTGAAGGAGGTTCCAGGAGGATCAATGAGTTAATACGGATGTGTACAAGTCTTAGTAGAAATAGAGTTTAGGTCAAATTCAATTTTATACCCATATAACCAGAACTACAAAAACCCCTTCTTATTTCTTTACAGTAAAGGCCATATAAGAAACACATTATCATATAAACCATGTCTTCTGTACAACCTACTCACAGGATATTCCTAGAAAGACAGCATTATCCAGGGTTATCAGATAATTTTTGGTTCTCTGACTTAGCAGCCAAAACTAAGGAACAGTTTAAATTATGTTCTAAAATATTTCAATTCTTCTATATGAAAGAAAAAATATTTTGCTTTGCTCAGTATGAAATATTCCTTTTGATCCCTTCCAAAAGAAGTGCATGAGACTAAAGTTGAAGGGAGGAAGAAGCCAACATTTTTAGCTGTGGAACTCCTTATCTGCAAGGCTCCAGCATCCCAAGGCAGGGAAGATGCCAATTTTTCTTACAGGCACAGTTACACTTTTTATGTTAGTATTTAGATTTTTTGCTTAGGGTAAGGTGTTCCACCTTTGGGATCAGTGTTCTCCCCACCAGCCTCAGGACATGTGTCCACCTGCCACTCCTTCTGGCTACATGGTGTGGCAGCATCCCACCAGTGTCAGCAGAAGGGCATACTAGAGTCCCTACTTGGAAACACAACACAACTATGTCAGAGACATGCCAGGGACTGGCATGGTGTTAGCCTCTCAGGCAGATATGGACTTAAGTTCAATTCAGCTCATAAGAGTGTCCTGGCTGATGACTAAAAAGGAAACAAGATCATCCCCCTCTTTTTAGGCTGTCTGGCAAAGCTAGCTTTCCTGCTCCCAAATGTCATTTTACTGAAATTGTTTGTTGAGCTGAACTATCCAGCTGGAATTAGCTAGTAGAATCAGTCCAGCCAAAGTCAGGAATGCTGATTTACTTTGCCCAACAACCGAAAATCAGCAAAAGTAAGGAATATCACAGTTCATTATCATTACAAGTTATACATGCAACTTAGAGAAAAGGCTACAAAACAGAAAGAGTTCTTTTAAGAAGGGTAATTAACCCTCAAAGCAGGTCAGATAGGAATGGAGTAGTCTCAGTGACTTCTAGCCTTCAAGTCATGACTGTCTGTCTTTCTGAAATGCAGGCTATAATTCAAGCAGAAGTTAAAGGCCCCATGCCCATATTATTGGGTAATGTTTGATGAATTGTGCTGTGCACAATTCCTGGTGTTCCGTTAGGGCCTTAACATTCCCAACAGCAGACTACATGAAAATCAAGAGTAAGACTGTGACCATGACCAGCTTTACTCTGAGCATTGCATTTGATGTGTCACACCGAAGGCTTCCTATGAACAGGAATTCACTTGAAAAGCTAGCTCTGGTTTCATTTATATATTAAATTAGTTGAAAATAATTGCATGATTATTCATTTTCCATTCATTCTCTGGACTCTCATTGATTAAATCTTATCGATTTAACTTGAGTGAATTTAAATGAGCTTGAGTTCTATTAAAATGAAGCATGCAGAGATAAGAACATCAGCACACAGGCTCACACTTAAATTACAATGTGAATTAAAATATGGCTTGTTCTGCTTCCAGGATGAATGTAAACAAAATCACTTGAGGCACCACGGAACCCTGAACGGTGTACATTTTAATTGTTAATTCTCCCTGGCATCCTATTGGCTCCATAGGCAATTCTCTAACTGGCAACAAGATGTGAATTGGAAATAAATAAAGATACATGGTTCTGGGATTTCAGCTAATTCCAGCCAGTCTGTGGAGATGACAGAAGAGAGTACTTTGAAACCTCTGATCACTTAAGAAGCTGGTTATAGCCATACCTAATGGAAAAGGGACTTGGGCCAATTGCTCCATATTGTGGACCCAAACTGAGCAGGTTATTATGAAACACCATTGAGTGTTTAGCTGGTGTTTCAGTGCATGACTGAATCTGAATTTACTGGTGTAGTTTAGATAAATCTGAATTCCCTGAAGTAGCTTGATGCTCCTTCCTGTCCAATTTGCACTATGGATCTGGTGCAGTGCAGGGGCTGTCTTGGCCACTTCTATGGCAGTATCCAGTAGAGAACTGCTGGCCTCAAACTGGAGCGAGTCAGTACAGAAGTTGGCTTCACACATGTGAGCCTGACTCATCTTCCAATTACTGAGGAAATGGTTTTATCCAGGAAATAACCTAACCATCAAGGGCTTTTCACAAAAGATGCTTTCCTCAGTGTCATTCATACAAAACCATTCAAACACACTCTTAAAGCCATCTTAAAGCCAAGATGGGTTAACCTCCTAGAAAGCAAGATTATGGCATTGCATGGAGAGTTTGCAGGCTCAGGAGCATACGTTTTCCAGTGGAGCTACCAGGCTGCAGGTGAAATGTGAAATGCCAAGCAGAGAATTGCAACAGAAAGTGTCCCATAGCGAGGGGCCTGAAATCCTGCCAGCTGTCAGGGAGGGGTTAGTTTAACATAGGTTAACTATCCCCTCTGAATGACCAAGCAGAGAGAAATCTTACTACCCTGCACTCTAATCTCTGCCAGTCCCATAGCCAGAGCAGAGGGCAGGTTGTCTTCCAGTATCCTGGCACTTCCAAAACTGCTTCTGTTCCCTGCCTAGAAGGCATGTAGCATTTACTGTGAAGAACATGGACAATACGAAATACAAAATAAAGCAAATTCCTCTGGGGAAAAGGAATGATCAATGAAACTGTTGCTTCTGTGGTGCAGCTGCTGGGTCTCGTGGGATATCGATGAACAGCCCTTTGTGGATTAGTAGAAAGAACCAGCACTGTTGTTATGAAGATTAAACTATTCAGGTGTGAATTTACCATTCCATTAAGACACAAAAAACTCCTGACAGCAACTTCTGAGCACATCCTATTTTTCTTTCCTCCTCAGAACTGTGGTAGAAAAACAGTTTATTGATTTCTGCTAAGAAATCAAATGTTGTTATAACTCTGAAGGGTGTCCAGTTACAGAGAAAATCGGTGGTAATCGGAAGCTTCGTGCAGACCTCGCATGACCCTGCTCATTCCAGCACAGAAAACTGTTTTTGTCTCACTTCGAAAGAAACCAGACAAACCCTGCGAGGTTACTTATAATCCTGACACCACTCTCAGATTTGCCATATGCTGGGAACATGCCTTCTTGCCTATTTACAGTATATAGCTGAAGGACTTTGTTACAGCCCTGATATTTGGCATATCTTAAGCCTATTTAGAACATCAACACCATCAATCACTTGGTATGGGGCCGAGCAGCTGGATGAACCTTGGCTATCATGTGAAGGCTATTTGTCATCTGGGCAAGTCTGTTTGGCGCATAACGCTCCAGTCCCAGAACAATTTTCCCTCTGAAAAATATTCTCTTTGATTCAGGAAGCACGTGATTAATAACAAACAAGGGTTTAAAGATGGAGGTCAAGGCTGAAACCTTAACCAAACAAGTGCATTGCTTATTAATGTTTGCCTCAGTCTTCAGATATTCCCTTGAAGAGCACCCTTGGTGGAGAAACACAAAACTGTTTCTAAATAACTTGAGATTTGAGAGATCTGCCTGGCCATTGCCACCACAGATGTTTTTCTCAACTGTGACAATGCTGTTTGTTCAAACTGGTAGCCAGACAAGAAATCACTAGCAGGAACCCACATTTAGGATGAACTGTGCACACATTACATTCTCATTGAGACAAGTAATACTCAGCATGTCTGACATTTAGGCAATTAGTCCTCTCTTTAAAATAAGAAATATTAGCTGACATATCTTAACCATCTGTGTGAGCCAAAATAAGAGCAAGGGAGTTTACATAAACAGTCTTAGCATGTTTAACAAGCATGTAGCTAATGATTTAATTTTTTAATCCTCAACAATAGAGACTACTGGATATAAGCAAGTGCTGCATCATTTATGCCTGTGCTGTTAATGAAAGACTAGTAATTAGTGGGTGACTAAACTTCAAAAGAACATGTTGCTTCAATACATGTTGTAAAAGACAGATTCTCCCCAGCCATCTGCAGAGCCAGAAGGAAAATGGAAGAGAAAAATATTTTGAAAGTTTGCCTTAATCAATTGAAGTATTTTGTTCATATCTTCAGCACCACTTTTTAACCTCTCTTCACCACTTGTGATGTTTCCCCATCTTTCCTGTATTTGTTAGTTACCTAATCTGGTTTAGAATGTAAATAGAGAAGTTTTGTGTCACTATTTTTATAGATTCCAACATCACACAGTGTAGTCTAACATCTGAGTCACTGTGAGGTTTGCTGGGTACAAGGCATAGGCAATGCTTGTGCTTACAGGGATGACCCTGTTAAGCAGTTGACAATGCATTCAACAACCAAATTTGTTAGCACTCATTGTTACTGAAGCAGGGTGAGTGACCTTGTCATATTTAACAGTTCTGAGCAGACACAGCAGTGGAGATCCTGAGGGCAAAACCAGAATTTCCATTAGTGATGTAACAATATACTGACATAATTAACCCCTTTTCCACTTCCAATGGCTTGAATAACTGCATAGTCCAGCTGGCAAACTCCTGATGCCTGGAACTTGTACAGCCAGGATTTATACAAACAAAAACCAAAACAGAAGTTGTAAGCAGTCTGTCTTGTTTCCGAACAAGTGCAGCATTCAGAGGGGAGTGTGGCTTTAGCCTGAGAACGATGATGCTAGCATGGATGCCACCACCTCCATCTTCCAGCACTGCTAGAACAGCAGCAGCAGACACAAAGGGTACAAGTAATGGCAAGAAGCAACCCAAGGATTTGGCAAAAAATGCTCATTTCAAACCGCTTTTCAAATGGAGCTGAAAACCCTAGGGACTGAAGAGTGAAATATCTTGTTTACAGTTAAATTCCTGATCCACGTAACTAAGCAACACAGCACTGTGACTCCATAAAATGGAAGCAAAGTTAATTTTTTAACAATGCCACGTTACCTTTGTACATCTTGTTCCTGCTCTCCCTCAGGGTCTTACATGAATGAATCAGAAAATTGCTCCCTTATGTTAGGCTTGTGTCTGCACCTGCATTAAATTCATGTCAGAGAGGGGTGGAGGAGGCAAACGTTGGGAGCACCAATAGCATGGTACTCCTGGATTTCAACTCACAGCCTGTCCAACATGACAATTGCCTTTAATAGCTGTTCAAGGCACTACAAGAAATGAGCCTTGCACCAGTGGTGGTCCCTTCAGACAAAAAAAAAAAAAAAAGAAAAAGAAAAAGAAAGAAGAATAAAACCAATCTGGGATCTTGTTTAGTTTAACTTCTGTCTCCCATATGGCTGGTCATCTCCCTGCAAGTAGTCAGGGAAGCAGAGTCCGTGCAAAGAAGAATTAATTATGTTTACAACATCTTTGTAAATAGAAGCGCTTTCTTTGCACCAGGCTAATATTTTTGATGGTTGAAACTGTAGTTTCAAGCTGCTGTATCTGGGGCCTGTGGGTGTTTCAGTGCTGGATTCCTGGACCAATGCCCGCAACCCTGGTCTGGCTTTGGGCCAAATCCAGAGCTGAAAGGGGCTGTTCTCTAGTTCTGGTTTTGGATGTCGCTTCCATGATTTTGGCACAGGCAAATCAGAATGCAAGCTCAGCCTTGAACCCCAGCATTAGGCTAAACCTAATACGAAACTTCAGCCTGCTTCACATTATTCCTGCTGGTTAATTCCAGCTGTTAAACTTCTCCCCCCACTACTGAGCCAGAGAGTATTTTGTTGACAAATTTGCCATGCATTTCAAGGAAAGCAGAACCTGGCCAAGGCTTTGGGGTTATATATTTTTTTTCCACTGCAGGAAATGGAAGTGTTGGCAAAAATATTTGCCGTTGTTTAGGATAAGAGAGTGTTTGGACATATCCAGTTTTAAGCGGTCTGCTTAGTCTGATACTCTTGATATATGAGACAGCAAAGAAATATGTCTAGGAGTCTTGGAATGAGGCATCTTTTTTTATAAGATGAGTGAAATACACACGAGGATGAAATATTACTTGCATATTACCACCAAAGCTGGTCAAAATTCACTCAATTGACTCCAGATGTGGGTTTCTTCGGCAATTTTAAAGTTAGCACTACTGTAACTAGGTGTGAGGCCAAGGCAAACTACTCTAGTGCTTTATAGCACTTGGAAGCTACAGTAGTCAAATCAAAATACGTTACAAGAGAATCAGTTTCTTTAAGCTTAACAGCAGGAAGGATTTAATATACTGAATACGGCCAACCCATCTTCATTTGAAGGAACATAAAATAAATCCTTACCACATTTGTGACTTATTATTTGCATAAAGGACCCAGTTCAAGAAGCAGACATTACTCATGCAAGTAAGGCCCTACGAGTCCTCATTACCTTTTATTTGTTTTTATTTTATTTTATTGTATTGTATTTCCATGAGATTACAACTACGCTTAAGGTGAGCATGCATCTCCATGCTCTGCTGATGTAGGTCAGTTGTCTGAATATTCAAAGCTACTTTTCAACACTTATTAAGTGCTTAATGAAAGATACTAATTCTATTTTTTCTCTTTTCTTCTGCCTGTTTATTCTCCTTGCAATTAGTCACTCTTTGTAAAAAGCTTCACCAAAGAATACACTGTAGCTCTCACCAGCAAGATGTTTGACTCATCCTACAGTGATGGCACTGAGTCTTTTAGCATCTTATTTATTCACTAACCACTTACAGTTGCACTTGCACAGAACATTTCAGTTACTGCCTTCATATATTTCTTTATTAAGCTGTGAGAGTGATCCCATCACAAAAGGTAAGGAATCTCTTCAGTGTTTTCCTAATGAACAGCCTACACTGTCCTGTGCTCCAGCCCATGTAGCTGGAGCTTGAATGGGCAATGCCCGTCGTCTGCAATGCTCAAGGCAGAGAGGGTTTCAATAGGAACAGACATTCAGATCATCTTCCATCCACTGACATCATTGTGGTGATAAAAAGACAACATTTCCCCTGAAGTTTCAACCAGTTTAGGTTTTTTCACTGCAAGGCTGAAAGAACTGTAAAGAACTTACTGAAAGAACGCTGTAAGAACTTACTCTAAAACCCCCAGGTCCTGAAGCAAAGAGGTTGCCACCTTTTCTGAGGTTGATTTTGACTGCTTTTTCATTCATTTAATACAGGAGGGCCCATGGAAATATGACCCCATGGCACCCTAAAAAATAAAAAAATGGAAGAGAAAATGATTTAAAGTAAGAACCTTGATCTGTGCAAACCAGCCTCCTGACTTTTAATGCTGGCCACACTGCAGTCATGCTAGGCTGGAATGACAGACATGCTCCACTTTTACCATGGAAAAAACTTTCCCTGACTGCAAAGGAAGAAGTAAGATTTGCCACAAAATTGCACAGCAATCTAAGTGTTTAAGACTTTCTCTAAACCACACGAAACCACCTCCTGTCTGTCTGACATTTCCAATGTGGACATTTTGCAAGGGGATAATTTTAATATATAATTTAAGGTGGTCAGGTAAGACTCTTACTATATGTCATACAGTAAAAGTTTAAAAATAAAACCTGAGGTCATTTAGGGGTTTTGACTGACCTCCTGTTGAAATAGTTTTATCAGAAAACTTCCTTAATATGTGTTGGTGATGTAAGGACACATCTTCAGCTGGTAAAAATCTGTTTGTAGGTCCACACATGGCATGGGGTCTCTGCCAAGACACAATAATCTCATTCAAATTTTCCCTGATGATTCTAGAACTCTTTAGTCCTTTAATAAAGCATCACTTCGATAAAAGTTTAGCAGAGATGTAAGTAGCAGAGAAAAGAAAAAAAAAATGACACTGAAATAGGAGAAAATATTTTATACTTAAGAACCCTTGGCATGCTACACAGTACTATTTGATTAAGTGAAGTTGTAATACAAAGACAAGGATTAATCACACAAAAGAGCAACATAATTAATTGCAAAAGCTAAGGGAGAATTTCAAGAAAGAATGCATCCTTTCATTTAGCTTACAAAAATACAATTAGTAATTATTACGGATTTCCTGGAGAAAGTCCAGAGCAGAATTAAAAATATCTTGAGTCACAGGGAAGTTCATTGGTCCATGGGGACAGACATGCTGAGCTGAGGGAAGCTTATATTTGTTCAGCAAACTTCTTGCTTTTAAAATGACCTGTGCCGAAATATGTATCAGGACATTCATGATTGGGTCTGTGCCAGGACTGGGGAACTCGTATTTTTAAATGCCCGTTATCCATTTTAAATAAAAAAGTAAATCGGATTTCTGCCTGAAAATTTTGTAAGAGCTGCTGTTACAAGTAATACTTATAGGTCATTGTAATCCAGAAAAATCATTACAAGCAATCAGAAAAGCCATGAGCAGATCAATTGTATCTAAATTATTTTAGCTCACATGGGACAAATTGATGCATTTCAGAGGAACAATATCCTTTAAAAATCTATCTACCTGGGATCATCTGATCAGCCTCTGCATTTGTTCCAGGCTTCATACACATGAATTCTGTTCAGCCACAGGCATCAAAGCAAAACTTGTAGTTGATGTTACCCATGCAAGGGGTTTGTTTCATCCCTCCTTTCCCAGGACAGAAACAGCTCCTGCACAGAAGCTGCTGCCTCTGCAGGGATGTGGGAGGATGCCACAAACACAGAATCACCACACATCTGAAACACACCCTTTTAAAGACAAAACCCTCCCACAAAATCATTTGATTCTCTATCTCCACACTTGCTTGCAGCCGTTACTTCCACAGGGTACATTCAGTGGCCCCTGGGGTCAGCAGGCAGTTTTCCAGTCGACTTTGATAGGAATTGAATCATACCATAATGACATGCCTGAGGATGACCAGCAAATCAACCAGCCTAGCATGTCAGATTCATGCAAAATGCTCAGGATGAGAAATTATTGTCTATAGAAATTAGCAGGGAAAATTAATTGATGTCAGCTAACAATCTGGTCAGGCAGTTTCCAAGTGCATGGGATATGCCTACAAAACCACACTGGTGTATACACCAACAGATTCAGATTAAAAAACCAGTTAGTCTGGAAACACCAAGTTTGCAGTGAAATGAACCCATTGCCTGGACTTTCAAGCCAAGCTGCATGTGAGTTAACTTCCAGGCATGCTTCAGACACTGTCTACTTTCAAAGGCACTCTCAGACAATTCTGTTTCTAATGTTATATCTCTATTACACTACTAAAAATGAAATCAGTGCCAAACTCGATCCTAAATTCATAGTGAAGCTTGGCCCACTGGTTACAGAGAGCTAGATTGTGGCCCTAATGTTTTGCTGCTGACTGAGAGATGCCCTCTGCTTGAAAGATGTTTGACAGGAGCAGAGGCAGCACAGTCAGACGTGTGTCATTGACTCCCATACAGACCAGCAGAAGGGACAGGTGCAGGGAGAAAAGGGAGCAGGAACAAATGATTTTGGAGGCTATTCCCTAATGGGAGCAATCTGAGGAACCGTTCTAGCCTACCTTTTGGGTAAACATGGCATAGAACAATCCCCAAAACCTGGCAACCACAAACACCTTCATATGCTCATGCTCAGTTTCCCACTGAGTAGAGTCCAGTTTGGTGTTACCCAAAATTCTTCAGCTACATTATTTTTATTTCACCGTAGCCAAGTGTCATCCTTTGCTTACTTTCTATGCTGCTGTTGAATACAGGAACATTTTGTACATCTTCTGTGCTTCATGAAAACAAAGACAACCCATTGTATTTAAAGTTCCAGGACCACAAGCCTCTCCAGAAGGATGTTGTTCTGGAAGATCAAAATTGATGTGATTCTTTTTTCAGGTGCAGAAGAGATGTATGTGATAGTTGTTGTAAAGTCATCTTAGCAAATGCCTATGTGGAGTGGCACTGATGAAAACACAAAATGTTGAGCAATGAACTGCTTCATATAGAAATTGTCAGGGAGATTCCTGTACTTACAGGGAGGTGGACTGGGTGTTCTAATAGATCTTTTCCATCTCAGTTTTTTATCACTATGATTCATGCTAATTGTTAGTGGAAAATCACTTAGTGTCAGTAATAGAGGTGACACATTCATTTCTTTTTAGTCATTGCACATATATTGTATTTGAGGTGATAGAAAGGGTTTATTTCTCTTCTCCTTTCCCCAGAAGCATGTTTGGATTTCATGCATAAATAGTCTTTCTTCCCTTAATCTGATTCACATGACAGTATGCATTTGCATAAAGCTTCTTCTTGGGAAAACCATTCAAACCTTTATCTAGAGAGAGTAGACATGTCGCAGAATTATGTCCTGGTATACAAGACAGCTTCTTTTTTTCCTTTTTCTGATGCATTATTTGTAGCATATGCTAATTTATTATAATGGTTATTAAGAGCACAAGGCCTTGCCTTTCAGCTTTCCACATATCCCCAGGCATCCCCTAACATTCCTCTCTTTTCAGCTGTGCTCATCTTCTCCTGTCAGGAAGTAAAGAACAATTAACACATACTGCAGATAAAAATGTTCACACCAACCCACTCATTATTTGTTGTGGCTACAGCTCCAGTGTGCTTTGTGCTTTCTAGACATCCAAGCTGGATCTGCCCCAGCAAGAACATGAATTTTAACATACCATAAAGCTGCTCATCTTTACCACACCACCTGTGGCTGGTCAAAGGGACAGTACTATAGTATAGCTGAAAATCTATTTCTGGGCCAAATAAAGCTCAGATTCAGACCTGACACTTTAAATTCCTCCAATGCCTGCTTCAGAGACACTCACCGGTTGAGAGAGGATGAGGAGTTAAGTCAGGATAGCAATTGCTCCTGCTGGCTTTCTGCCATCTTGAGTTAAAGTCTTACACCTGGTTGCTCTGCTCAGGATCTCTCTAGAACACGAGTGAGGAACAGTCTCCCTTTTCACTTCAAACACAGCCAGTCCCCTAACCAAGAAGGAATGTCTCAAACTCCCATCCTACCTCCTTCCTAAATTCTATGTGGAAAAGCTCCTATCTGAGGAGGAATCCATACTCTAAAGTTTTGAGCTGTTGTTAAGTCAACAGAGCCATACTGAGAAAAAGCTAAGGTCTGACTCTCTGGCTTGCATTTTGGCCCCTTTTTAGTTCTGGGATTCATTCTGATATGTAATGTAATGCATAAATTGCAAGATGTAATGCATGTAATAACTCATATCTGTGGCTATGTAGCTGAAGGAAAAGAGACCCAGTCTATGCAATCTCAGCTTTGAAAAAGTGTAACCTAGAAATATGTTAGTAATCTAGATATAAATTTTTATAGATTTTATATATGGATTATAAACATTATTATAATCTTTATATATATTTATATATATATATATATCTTTTATATATTTAACAGATTTTAATAGATGATAAAATTGCACTGGACATTTTTATGAAATCAAGTTTCTTTTGTCCTAGTCCTGAAATAAAAGTTTGAATAGATCCAGTGTCAATATTTTCCCTCTTGATAAAAAATGATATGTTTTAGAAAGCCAAAATCTATAAAAAGTTTACTATAATGTTACTTTCCATAGAGTCACAAAGTCTCAAGTTGAAACAATCTTTACTATCATAACTGAATTTTAAAGTATCTTTGTGGGAAAGAGAAGTATAAATAGATGTGATATCAACATTAACTCAACAGTTAGAGTAACAATAGATTAACATCTATTGAACAGAGAGCTGGAATTGTATCAAAGGGTTTGGTGACACCATAGACCACAAAAGCACCAGCCAATTTTCCTCTCCTATGGCAAGATTTTGAATTTGCAGCTTAGCTGAAGCAGCTCTCAGTGAACTAACAGAGCAAAAAACATAGCAAGACATCACTGTGTGCTTGTTTAGATACCCACTTAAAATAATTTCAAAGAAGTCAGAGGAATGCCAGTAGGTACTTTCCAATTGAATGAATGACGGTAACAGTCTAAATCTAATTGTTGGTATATTAAAATCACAGTTATTTTTACCTAATTCCACTGAGATAATTTGTAATGATAATGGCTTCCAGAATGGGACCCTGTATTTTCAAAATGTTGCAACAGTCCCTAATTATCAGGCATATTTAAAGTGCACGCAAACTAAAGAAGGTGAAGGTTAAATATTATGTTCAAAATTTAGTAATTGGGAAATGAATCCTTTAAAGAGGTAGAAATGATTCCGTGGGAGGCAAGTACTGTCCTTCTGCTTCTCAGTGCAACCTTTCCATTTCTAATTATTCCATGTTGGGTAATATGTTACAAAAAGGAGAAATGATTATGGATGTGTAGATCCAATTAATTTCTAAAGGAAAGTGTTCTGTCTCATCTCCAAACAAGTGCTTTCTTAAGGAAAGGAGAAGTAAGGTATGTCAGAGAATGCCTCCACTATGAACAAATAGCCATTGAGGTTTACAAATCAGAATCACTTTGGTATCCAATGTATTGCAGTATTGAGTTATACCTCCTTGGCTGATGGAGATAACCATCCACAGGAGGAGTTTGTTTTGCTTTTTGGATCTGGAGAGCTGTCATTACAACAAAACAACTGCAATGCTGTGCTGCTTGGACTGAGCTAATGGCCTGTCTGTAATCAAGTTATTCTGCTCAGCAAAGAGGGACACAAAATGTTTTGAAAGAGAAAACGCTCACAGTACTTACTGCACTCCCAGCTGCCTCACACCCCATGGGTCTTCCACTCTTTGATGAACCTGGGGTTTAATTTGATGACTGCAGTGTATTCTGTCATAAACTTGCATGTACAGCATGCACAGATTCCTCAGCAAGGAGTTCTTTCCTTCTGCATCCTCACAGTCTCGTTCTAACTTAATCCAAGTCCTAAAGAGAAATTAGACGAAGGAAAAACTCACCAAAGAGGGAGTTCCTGATAAGCATACCTCAAATATATTCCTTTGTATCTACTATAGTGAATCATGTACCCAGCCCTTATGTATAAAGAGCTCTCTTATGATAAGCAAGCACCTTTCCCACAGGAGCAGGGGCTCCACTAAGGCTCAGGCTGGATTTCACCCCATCCACTCAAATTCCTCTCCTGTTTTTATTATCACTACAGCCTGCACAACTGAAGAAGATGATCTACAGGAGTGAGAGTGCCAGTGAAAGGAAGAGCTACTGGAGGTAACCCCTTTTTCTTCCGAAAAGCTGGATCTGCAAAAGATCTGTACCATATCTATTTAAGAAGTGTGTATGTCTTCATGTTGTTTTAAGTCTGTCCACAATGCTTATTCCACAGGGTAACATCCTGTGGCTGAGAGATGTCTAGGAAATGGTGACAACACCAGGCTATCCCTCAACTTTTTTTTTTAATCACAGTATATTCCTCTCAATCCTTTGTTGTTAATTTATTGTCAAATTCGGAAAAAAAAAAAAAGTACCTGAACCAAAAGACAAGATTCTCAGTTTAAGAGTCCTAAGGCAGGAAGGTCTTGGAGAGTGGCATGCACAAGGGCAAACATTGACAAAAAGGGGTGGAGGGACCACCTTTGCACTTTGCACTGTTCTGACTTCATTGTTCCAGTTCTTCATGCAAAATCACTGCTGTGGAAAGATTCTTCTGCTTTTGGTGTGCTGTGGTTAACAGAAGAAAAGTGTGGCAATGAAAGGCATTTATCTCCCACTGCCCAACATGCTTTCCCACTCTGTCTTCATATCCAAACCTACTCCAAATTGCTTTTTTATTCCTTCTGTCCTGTACATGAAGTCAAACTGAGATTAATTTTCAGAATGGTTTGAGTAACCACTGCTCTAAAGCATAGAGGGACCAAAATAATAGTACAGCTCTTAAGAGACTTGCCTGTTCTTTGCTAAAGGGGTGATAGGGAACAACAGGGTCTGGACAGCTGAAATGGGCAATGTGACAGTGAGCCTCAGAAATCTATTTGTGGATAAGCCCCTACAGCCATAAAATAATGGCAACACCGTAGCAATCCCTAAAGATTGATCTCACAAGTACAAATCTACTATACCAAGAGAGCACTGTCTCCTGAGACTGCTTGTGCTGCAAGAGGGCATTGAACTCTGGTGTACCTGTCCTAGAGGTTTCCCAAAGCTAACAAAATGTAACTAACAAAAATCACATAAACCTGTGTTTGTGACCGAAGTTAGGACTTGGGTTTCTGGGTTGAAGAACGGCTGCTTTTTCTTGCTAAGATCACTAACAGCTGAAGAAATCCAACAACGTTTTTTTATGAGCTCCTTAGAGCTTGTAAAATGGTATTAGCTATTATCATAGTTAATATTGCTTGATGTGGAAATATAAACTTGGGAAAACAAGTACTAAAACATTTGTGTAAATGTAACTCCTGACATTTATGTTTATTAATTTGCTTTTGAGCAGTTTTCCATATTAAAAAAAGAGATTGATTACTCTGAACATGGAAAATACCACGTTGTCACTAATATATATTATTTAATTACAAAAGCAATAGAAAGAGGGTTTTAATATAATTCTCCTACACAATTCAGTACGCAGGATTTTTTTAAAATCTAACGCACACTTGACAAGAAACAGATATGTTGAAAGACATCAATAAATGTACTGATTAAGACTTTGAGACACTTACTTTAAAAATGTGGAGCAAAGGCTGACTATTCTAATTACCTGAGACATGTGACGTCAATTGTCCTTAATACTTTAAGAATGACAGATTACAAATGAATAGATATTAGGGCTTTCTGCTCTGTTGCTTGCTGAAGAATCTGTTGAAGGACAAGTACTTGGATATGTCACCTTGTGTCTGGGGAGGGGAGGGGAGTAGAGAAGAATGAAAGGATGATGATGGGAAAAGTGAGATTATCTCAGTGTTGCATTCTTTCCTAAATCCAAAGTGGGAACTGATTCTTAAAGAGAAAACAATGCTTTGTGTTTTTCAATTAGAAATACTTAAAGGTGTATGCGGCTAAGCTTCAAGCATTAGCTTCCCTTCACAGCTCTGAAGAGTGCTAAGAAACTGCACAGACCATATTTCCCATATAAATAAAAAGAGGAATTAATTATGTTTAGTGCTGGACATGGCCTGCTGACCAAAGAGTTTGCTGCTTTCAAAGGGCTCAAAATGAAAATTAAACTTCTAATGGTGTTAATACAAACTCTCAGTTAAACCAAGATTATGTCTTTTTCTAAGCAAGTCTATGAGCATCTTTCCCCCCAGACAGAAAAGGCATACCCAGGATCCAGCTCTGCTCCTCTACAGCCAGGAGAAGTATAGATTGAGGTTAGCAAGTGCAATGTTTCCTTAAAGTAATGATTTTTACATGGAAACAGACTATGAGAATCACACTGTGATGCCAGAATTAGCACAGCCGTCTACTGTACATCTCCTGCCTAAAATAAGCCATAATTTGCTTCTTCCAGCACATAAGCCTGGTGGGGATCCTTTGCCATTGGATTCTATACCCAGCCGCAGGAGGCAAAGGACACCCAGCAGAAGTCACACAACAAACTCAGCGAGTGCTACGGCCAGGAGGTTCTCTCAGGACAGCCACCAGAAACAGCTGCAGCCCAAGGCAGGGCACAGGGTGACAGCCTCCCCTGGCAGAGGCAACGGGGCTGGAGCTGACCTGGATAACACAGCTCGGTCTCTGCCCCTCTGTGACAGACAAGGGGTGTGCATTCTCCCAGTGACCAGTGCTCATGCATGAACGCCTTCCTGCCACTCTTGACACAACCTCATTGAAACTGCTGACCTCACCAGGGAGGTATTTATGACATGTTCATTACCCAGAGTCTGAACACCTGGAAGAGAAAAGGCTCTGGATTCTATTACCAATCCTCTAAGTTGTCCTGTTTCGCTAATTACTTTTAATTCTCATTTATTATAAATAATATAGCCACTTCTCTGCCCATCTTTCTTTCTGCACAAAATGCAATGTATAAAAATTATTTATTCTAAGTCACCAAGTAAGAAAATGAGACAATATTTCTCTTCAATTCTATGCTTTTAAAGCAAAGAAAATTGCTTAAATTTTTTTTATGCATAAAATAATAATGTTTGTTTATGTAAATACATATTGGCATCTATTGTCCCCAACACAATTAGCATTCCTTTTCCAGAGAATAATTCACTGGCAGTGGCTGAATACAAAATGCAGCTCTTGAGAAGAAAGATTTCAACAAACACAAATACCAGTACCCTTAAATATATCATAATGGTTAAGAAAACCAACAAAACCAATAAACTACTGATAGCCATTATAAATTCAGCAGTGGATCAGCTAATATCACAGTCCTCTGAATACATTAACCCTGACTGAAATTTAGCAACATAACCTTCCTTGTAGATACAAAATGTCAGTTAAATAGAGGACTGTTCTCCTGTGGCTTTCCCAGAATTTAACCCAAGATGAACTCTAGCTACATCTATGCTGCTGTCTGGTACCCACAATGCACATGAGACTGATGATAAATGTTTCTGTAAGGGTTTTTTTGCAGAAAGACCAAACCCTTTAGAGTGAAGAAAGTAAAGCAGCAGACAAATGGCACACGTTTTAAAGCCTCAGAACATGGACTCCTTATTTCCCCAGTGATAGGCTTAGAAAAAATTGTGGGTAGCAGCAGTGCCCAAAATTCTTATTAAAAATTTGAAGTGGTTTTGCTCAGAAATACTTCTTAGAAGTACTCAAAAAGAGAACTCAACATTATTTGATGGTGTTCTTCTGAAAGCATAAAAGGTAAGAGAGAAAGGTGAAATTTAAAGGCAACAGGACAGTATCTTCTGCCAGGACCAGAAAATAAATTGAAAGCAGCCCTATAAAACACTTATTTATAACATGAAATCATTGAAGAGGTAGAAATTGAACTAGAGAATTGACTTCTCATCCTCTCACTTTACTCCCTCCTTGAAAACAATCATAAAAATGTGAAGCAATTTGGCACAATGGCCCGTTCTCCTGTTAGACTCCTTAATACATTTAATTTCTTCTAGTTATTCTGAAGTTCTTAATTAGACAAACAATTACATGATTCATGCGCATCTAGGACAGAAAATATTTTAGTGAATTATTACAGTTCTTGACTCTACATTCTTGTGGTCAAAACCACAGGGAGACAGGACAAATTTACCTATAAAACCACGCAAAGCTTTTCATTTTCCCTAAGGTATAAGAACTAGATGTAATTAAAATTAAACTCTTACTTTAATGAAAATATTTTCATACTACTTCTGTCCAGGTGTGACAAACTCACCCATATTTCAAGGACTTGGTGAAATAAGAGTTCTGAGACAACTGAAAGACTGTAAGAGACAGAGACTACAGAAAACAAGGTAACTTCCTGCAACAAAAAACATCACAATGTGACTTTTCAGAAAGAAAATTCCCAGCTTGAAGATGTTCCAAAGCACATTTTCTCCCAAGAGTGCTTGGTAAAGGGAAGAAAATACAAAAGGAAGAATATTGCAAAAGAGAAGAAAATCCACCTAACTCGAACCACAGCCATTTTCTTGTCTGATAAGTCCCAAGCCAGGTGGCTAGAATAAAAGATTGGTGTTTATCTGTTAGAAGATCTGGGGCTGATTCATTCTATTTACTGCAGCAAGCTCACCTGTGAGGCTTTATAGATGCCTTGGGGGTAAAAAGCTCAGCAGGGGTTAACTTCTTGTTGTGGGGGAAGAAAGGAGAGGTGAGATTTGAGTTTTAATTGGTGGAAGGGGAAATCCCCTCTCTTTTATATACCTGGTTCAGAGAAAAACACAGGTAATAACAATAATAAAAAAAAGTCTTAGGAGCACAATTCTTTAAGCATTTCCAGGTCATCTTGGAGGGGGGGAAGGGAGTTATCATTATAAAAGCTTCCCCTGAGGTTCAGTAGGGAACTCAGTTGTGAGATTTGTAGGAAGCTTTAACTTGTGTGAAATCTGTGAGTTTATTGCTTGAATTAACTCTGAGCTGAGGAATAAAGTATACTTAATGCACTTTTAAAGCACTGTTTTACTTCCCCATTTGTTTCTATAAAAGGATGCTTTCCAAGCTGATCTGTGCAGTATATTTGTCCCTCTGGGTTTTACCTTAATTTGCTTGCTTGATCCAGAACTAAGAGACTTGAATACCTGGTCCCAGAAGTTATTCTTTCATTGTGTACCACTGTCATTTCTGTCTTGCTTTCCATTTAAAAGATTCCAGCTTCCAGGACTGCAGTTTTCAGGTACTAGAAACCTAAAATGGCAATGCTTCTCTCCTGCGTAGTAACTGCAAAGATAAAAGAAATCAGTTAAAAAACCCAGAACAGTTGTTTTAGTCCAATTTGCAGTTGATGTGGGATAAAACACCAGCCTGTTTAAAACTAAAAGTGAGAACAAAAACCCCCTAACTTTTACATATGGCTGCAAGGCAGTTTATTTTGAGCAGGAACCCTCTAAAGCTATTCCAAAACTACTTGCTTGTAGAGGCAAGGTTTTTCTATAGCAGCAGGCATGTGGAGGTGTGTTGCCCTTTGCTCGGCAGGGTTAGCAGATCTGCTCCCACCAGCCCCCTTGCCTGTCAGCTGCCAAAGGCCACCTCAAGTAGCACAGCAGCAAAAAAACACACTTCACCCCTTTTTTGTGTCAGAAAGATATTTTCATGGCCTCCCCCATGGGTTTCCTCAGTGTATGAAAAAATGCCTGAGGAATTATATTACACTTTTTAGACAATTTGATCAGGAAGCACTGCTGGCAAATAATATAACATTTCATATTTACAAATTTGCCTTTTTTTTGTCTTTCTGTGTCTAGCTCCTTGTTCGGGTAGCCAGCTACCTACTTTGTCTACCCTTAGAGCTGGTCCTGACAAATACTGTGTTGTATTCCAACTGAGCCTATAAAGTTTACAGAATAACAGGGCTGCTTTAATGTGGCAAATGGAAAGGCCGGAGACAGGCCAAAATTACTTTGACATTTAAAAAGTCCAGCCTCTTTTGCTTTACACTTTCACTTAGTGCTGGAGTTGAGAAACATTTTGAAAAATAAAGCTTTACAATTTCCTGTTAATTCTAACTATTTCATACTGTGTAATTAATTGTGCCCTTGCTCTTTCAATCCTCTCAAACTGAAATTAATAACATTGTGGGAAGCCATGACTTTTACAGAGATGTGTAGTTTAAAAACTGAAGAAACGCTGACTCAAAGAACAAAGTGAGAGAAACATAATAAACATTCTGTCTGGGGGAGAAATGAGCTTGTTTCTTCATCTCTTGTCAGCTGAAGTCTCTGAATTCCCCCACCTCAGTACATCTCATGAAGTGAGTAATTTGGAGTAGATGACTTGTGGATGTACAGTATGGCAAAATCTTCCACAGCACTTCATCCGTTATGCTCTGTCAGCTGCACACAACACAAAAAGATACCCAGTTTAACCTTCCATCCCATTTAATATCCAGGATCAATTGATGATGGGAAATTGGGGACTGAAGTTATTTGTCCTTCATCCATTTATTCGTTTCACAGAGTAGAAGTAGCTGCATGCTGTTGAATTTACTGCTCTGTAACTCAAAAAGGAAATACTACTGTGTTTTTTCTCACTATTTTCCTGCACTCTGGCCTGACCTGAGCCACACAACTGCTGGCAACAGCACAAGGCCAAGCAGTGGGATAAAACACAGATGGCAAATGTTCTTGCCACTGCTTCCCACACAGGTCCTGCTGCATCTCTCCCTTGGGGTCATTCTGTCCCTGGAGGCACATGCCATCCTGTCCATAAAGGAAACAAAGAAAGTTCATTGCTGCAGTGTCAGATCAAAACCAATATAGATCCTAAAGGTCAGAAGGGTAATAACTCCACAGAGCTGGCCAAGATAACTTCATCACACTGTAGAAGGATTGAACATATAATCCTAATTTAAATGCCTGGTGTCTGGCCCTTTTATTCCCTAGTGAAGCAAACAAGAAAACAAAAGTAAAGGATCCTGAAGTTTCTGGGGTATGTGGGCATTCCAATAAAATTTCATAGAGTCAAAAATAAACCTTGCATGAAGAAGGTCCAAAAGAAGTTTGGAATTTTACCACCAGCTCTGGTGGCAGCAGCTGTGCCTGCACTGGGGCTGGACAAGACAGAGTTTTTTTTTCCCAGGGCCAACTAAGCAAGGACTAGGAGTCCAACCAGCTTCCTCCAAGAAGAGCTGCACCCAGCGCTTCCCACCAAGAGGACTGGAACGTGGCCACTGCTTTCAGGGATATTGGCATGGGGTCTTTCGTGTTGGCGGCTGCTTTGCTGGTCCCAGTGGATTACGGTGCTGTCCAGGGATGAGATCTCCTGTCATTGCCTTGAGCTCTGCTGAAGTGATTTTTCCTGGCATCTGCCTGTGTGTTGAGTCAAGCCCACCTGCAAATTTAAAGTAGAAAAATGAAGCTAATAATCAAACAAATCCTTTCAAAGTGACTGAAGGGCAGGAAGAAGGAATAATGGCAAAATGAATAACAGAAAAGGGAAGAAAAGTTTGGCTGAGATCTAAAAAAGACATGTGAGATGAGTATTTGCTGTGCCTGGTAGTTAAGCATCTGGCAACCTGCATGGGTTTATTTCCCTGAGTTAGGTACTGATGATCTCTACATAGGGTAGGGCCTTAATGCTCAGAAAAATTAAAGCAGTTAAAAGTAGCTTCTCAGCCCCTGGAAATAAAGTCCTAAAAGTTCTCTGGAGGAGAGAACTGCTCAACCTAAAGTAGTAAAGGGCCAGTATTTCTAACTTGTGATGAGAACAAATTCTATCAGAGCAATTCTCACTCTTTTCTTCATCTACAAATATACTGGACACCCTTATATTGATTAGAACATGCCTGTGGAGAACACTAATTTGGCTTTAACCAAAGCTGTTCCCAAATTACAGGTAAAAAGAAATGCAGAAAGAAATGTTGATCTGCCTCCTGCATTTGTTGTTCCTTAAATGAGGCATGAGCCTGCTTTCAATGAGTAACTTGAGAGACAAAAGGAAGGCTCTTAGCTTAGGTGGGAAATTCCCAGGAATTCAGGAGCAAAATCCTGCCTTTCAGTGAGGTGAAACTATTTTCTGAATTTTTATCCCAAGATAGAGCAACTCATACATTAAAAATCTGTATTGCTTAGGGAATCAAATCACTTGCTACAGCTCCTGTAGTAATTTCCCAAAACAAAACATATTTGTCTTTTCTGTTAAAAAAAATTTAAGATACTCAACACACATGCCATGCTAAGGGAATTCTTGCTTGCAACAACAGTAAGAACATAATGAGATCCAAAATACTCCACGTGGTAACATACAGGAAAACAAAACCTCTGTTCCTCAGATATTTCAATCTTTTGGACAGATAAATAGCTAACACAAATCATTATGCTTTAGCTCACTGATTATCTGCTCAGAGACCTCCTAAACTCCACGCACCAGGAATCCATTTATGCATTGCACCAGCTTTTGCTGTTTCCTTTTTCCCTGTGTTTCAGAATGATCCTATTTATTTTAATTCCTACATGTCTTTTCTAAAAATCATTCTGTGGGAATATTCTGGGGCAGGATGTACCTGCTACTTTGAACCAGAGGTTGAACAGACAATGCCCCATTGCCATTGTCTTGGCATTATCTCACTATCATTACAGAAAAAAAATAGGTTTAGTGCATGTCTAATAATCATTGCTACTGTTAATAATACTATTAACATATTTTTATGTCAGCTATTGTTATTTATACCATCTTAATAAAATCTTAACGTGTAAATTTATAAAGTAAAAATGTATAGTGTTAGACAGCACTCCCTTTCAGCTTAATTTCTCTTGGTTGCTCTTTACCTACAGGAGGAACACAGCCAAAGGATATGGCATTGGCAAAAAAATATTTCTGAGGTGGGAAAATCCTTCCGCATTGGGAGAATTTTTTGCCACAGCTGGCTGTAGTAGAAGACACCTGAACCCAAACAGCTAGGCCATTGAAGGAAGTCTGGTATTTCAAACTTTTTCAGTAGAGTTATGTGTTAGTTTCTGATCTGCAGGATATTTATGGGCTCAAATCTACACACACAAGTTGTTTTCATCACAGGAGTACCACGGGAAGCATGTGCAGGAACGTTTCAACAGAGTCACTTTTTACACTGCCTTGTAGCTTCTCTCATTTTCTGATGAGCCAGATGAGGGTAAGCACCTTCCCATCTTGCTTCTCATGAAAATGATATTCCAAGGCAGTAAGTCTCAACTTCTTTAACCTTTTTTTACTTTTTTTAACTTTTTTATTTTTTAAATTTTTTTTTTATGTGAAAACCTGAAAACCCTTTTTGGGGAAAAAGGGGATCAGGCTGAAACCTGTTAACAGTAACGCTGTTTTTCACAGGACTTTTTGCAGAGTCCTTCTCTCTTCTCCTTCCAGACTGTCTCAGACCATGGGTTGAAAAACACTGCTGTGAAGTTGGTTTCCAAATGACAACATAAAGCAATGAAACAGAAATCCCTCTGGCACTACTGTACTATATTAGAATATAGAATATAGAACTATATAGAATATAGAACTACAGGGAAAAAGGATGTTTCATCTAAGGAAAAGGTAAAGTTGTTTCATAGGGACATAACCTCATATTTTTTCAGAAAGTATATTTGAGTCTTAATCAATTAGGCAATTTAAAAGCCTGTAATGAATTAAAGATATGATTTCTTTGTGGTTGCATAATGGTTGGAAAATCGATTTCTTAGAGACAAGACAGCAAATGCTTAACCTGGGTTACTGTGCTGTGTTCTCTGACAATCTTTAGGTGAGATTGAGTTTTTGAAGCAATTTTACTTTTTGCTGTGCTGTTCTTTAGATGTGAGAATCAAAGTTGTGCAGTCCTAAAGTTACAGGTGTGAAGATCAACTCCTTGTATCCTTCCTTAGCCATATAAACATGCATCAGATTGAGATGCGTTGGTGACCAGTTTTTTATTTTGGTAATTTTGTTAACAGTCTTACAGGAAAAGTGTTGGAGTTTGAAAGTATGCTTTGGGGATTTAGACACTTTCTTCCTTCTGTGGCATTTTATGGGTAATTTGGTGGTATCTTGGAGCATAAAACAATTGCCTGTGGATTTGTTATGAGCTGGCTATATTATTTCCCTTTGCAAATAAAATTAAAGAAATTAAGGACACAAACTGGGAAATTCCCTGTTTGAAGAATGAGTGGTTTTTTTCAGGAATAGCAAACAGACAAAGTAGATAAAAGCTGATATTAGCATTCCTACATTTAGTTCCTGTGACTATAGACATTATAGACATTAACCTGTTTAATATGAATACTGTCTCACAAAATGCTGGTAATAAGAGCTAAACCGTGCTGTATTTCATTTCATTCCCGCTGATAGCATTTATCAGCAAAATCTGGATTTAAAACCCCCCAAAATATGCAATTTAAGCCTCATCATAACTGGACTGCTGAGGAGGAAAGTGAGGGGATTATCTGGAGCCTGGAAGCACAAATATAAGAGTGTATTGTCAGCATGGGCTATAGGCCTTTTAGCAAATGGTAGTGTAAGCTTCAGCTGACAGGCCTTTTCACAACTGACAGATGAAAATATGAAACTTAAATTCTTCATGACAGATAGCTGTGCTGAATGAAGAGGCCAATGGGACAGTGCTGGGCTGGGGGTGAGAGTGACAAATACAGGCCCAGTGTCTACAGCGCTGGATGGCTCTTTGTAACTCACACACAATTCATTCCTCAAGTCTCTCCCATTTTGCCAAGCAAACTGTTATAGCAGACTGGGTTCTTTTCCCTCTCTTTTTCTTTCAGATCAACGTCTTTTTTTAGTAGATGAATGCCAAGTCTTAAAAGACGGGGGTGGAAGATTAAATTTAATGTGCAGGCATGAAAGATGTTTCCTGGATGCTTCTCCATTGGACTTTTCCACCCAATCTAACACACTGCTATTGTAGAAAGCTTATTCAGTGTGCTTAATCCTCAGTGTTGCAGAGCTTTGACAATTTTTTTTTAAAATTGTATTTTGAAATCACTGCTCCTTTCTGTCAGCACCCCACCTCTCCAGCCCTGCCTGCTCATATGGTTGTATTCCCAACTAGGACGCTCCTCGGTGCAGGATGGGATTCCTGGCATGAGATGGAGGTCCTGGGAACAGAGCCCAGCCCAGGCCCTGCCTCCAGATGTGGTTTTGTAGCAGGAAAAGCACAGGCAAAGGTTCTGTGCAGTCAGAGGGGCCCTGTACACCTTTGAGTGCGGAGCCAGCCCCAGTTGTGCTGCCGAACTCTCTCATGGCTCCACCACTGGTGTCTGCAGCACCTGCCTGCAGGGAGGTCACTCCCTGGCCCCAAGAGACTCCTGAGGTACAGCTGCCCCCTGTGGACAGGCAGCTCCTGCAGATGTTGCTACCTCGTCTGCCAACACCAGTTTCCAAGCTAGTCTCCTTCACGCCATGCGCTGTCCAAGACGTGGCCTGTATGGTTGCCAGGCGGTTTCCTGGCAGGACAGCTCCTTGGCTTGGCGTTCTGCAGGGCATCACATCAGATGATGCAAAGGTCTCCTCTGGCCCTAAACTCTATGAAAAAGAAGAAAACACCCAGGCAGGTTTGGTTGGTTTGTTTGTTTCTCCTTTGCAGAGGGAAGTGCCCAGCTATGGAGTCGTTATGGTCTCCCCTGTGTTTTCAACCTTGTTAGTGGGCTATAAAAAGGGGAGATGGGAGCCAAAAATAACAACACACAGTATGGCCTCTGGCCAATCCCAGAGTCATTACCTCCACAGAGTTCCCTCTGAAGTCAATGGACTGTAGGATCCAGTCCTTAGTATTTGTCTTCTTTTATACAATTTGTAATTATCAATACAAAAAAATAGAAAACCCTAAGGTAATATGTTAATTCTTACCAGATGTACTGTATGTATCCTTATATGCTAGAAGCCTGGCAGGACTGCAATGTCACAACAGACATTTACTGAAGTACCTGGGGAAATGTAACAAAAAGTGTTAGTAGAAAATGGTCTTTCAGCTAAATTACCTAATATATTTGCTAATGGTATCTGATTTAAAAGCCATAAAAATACTAAGTTAAAAGCACATTAGAAGATGTGGTATATTTATAAGTGTTTGTCACCTTGGCAACAAAAGAGAAATTCCAAATCTAACACTAGCTTTCATGGGCCAAGACCTTTGAAAATTGATAAATACCTACTCTTTAAAGCAATGATCTTCCCTCAGTGAAGAAATACCCCACTGTAAAAGGAAGTTCTTCATTGCATAACAAGATTTTTGATAGCTTTCAGCTACGGTTTTGCTCTGTCTGCCCACTGTAGTATAATTTAAAGTCTTGACAATGAAAACAATACATTTGTAAATATGGTAAAGCACTGATTTTTTTTTTTTTTTGGTACCCTTTTTATAACTTTGAGCCCTAATTTCCTTTATATAAGCCAGGTTTTTTCTGAGTTCTGACGTGGCCTCGGTCAGTTTGCAGATCTATAGCTCTGATGTGATGGGGGCTCGTTTTTCCTGCCTATGAATAGCTGTGCCACAAGCACTAAACTATGCATGCCTTGATAAATGAAGTACCAGTTTCAGCTCTGCCTTCCTACATAATATATGGTCCCATAAAACTGCACTTTAAGACTAAAAGGAAAGCTATTTGCTCGCTTGTAATGCAAATGCTTCCAGTATATTACCTCTGCATATAACTGAGTATAGATCCTTATTATGTTAATTCTCAAAGCACCACTGGTTTGCCCACTGATCGTGGATGAGGATCATAGGGACAAATCTACACAAAGAATTAACAGTAGCCAAAAAAAAAATTCACACTGTCCTGTGGACCCCTCCAACACTGCAGAGCTCTGTTCTGTGTGATGGCAACAAGTTTCCCTGAGGAACAGGGAGTCAAATTAACCATGAAAAAGAATGTCCCTAAAACTAAGCATTACCCAGCATAATTGCCCTTTACCTGTATCCTCACATCTGACGGAACTGATTAAACAAATTGATCACAAAAACAAAAGCAAAATCTGTTGTATGTGGGTAATCTCTCAGCAGAGGTGAAACCCTATGGATTCAAAGCTCCAAAATGCCTTTAAGGATTAGAGAAGCCTTTAGAGAGCTTTAGGTAGCATTAGATTAGATGCTGCTGAGCATCTCATATCCCTCTTTTTCTTCCTATTTCATAGACGCTTTCATTTTTCTTCTACTGTTGACAATTGGCTAAATTGAATTGACAGCTGAATTGTCCATGATCTCAGGAGACACTGAGCCAAGCTGCGCAGAAACCCTATATTTATTCTTTATTTGAATCAAGTATTTATGGGAGAAAGGAAATTATCAATATGAATTAAAAATCTGGAGAAGTTTCTTCGAAAGGAACTTTTAATTTCAGAGTTTTTTAGGACATATCAGTATTAGTGTATAATTCTTCTGTCCTGAGTCTAAAGTTTGGGGTTTTTTTAAATAGGCAATTTAAAACCATATATTTCTAGTCTGATTTAGATTTCCCTGTGCAAGTGTTCATGCCTAACTAATTTTCATCATAAGCACACCTTGCTTTTGTTAAAATTAATGAGGACTGAGAGTGTTAATCAGATTGGACCTCCAACCTTGCCAGTGTTTCAGTGGACTGAAGACCAAACTCACAGCTCTATCCATCTCTATCCATCCATCCACTTGTGCCCCAACACCTCCTGAGCGAACATCTCCAGTGAACCATAGAACTGACCCTTGTATTAGGGAAATTGCTTTTTAGCAAAATACGTGCAATTTATATGGAGCTGATAAAGCTTCTATTAAGGCACTGGTTAATAGATGTGGTTGGAGCTATTTTTCAAGTATTGATAATAGGGTGGGAAAAGGGTTTCAATTAACAGAGGTTGCAAGAATCATATGGATAGACATGTGCTCTTACACTCAAGTGCACAATTTTCACTGATTGATAAACCTAACACACCACTTGAGACTATATTCTAGTTACATCACTTCACCATTAAATTCTTCATTTACCCCCAAATGAATAGATTGTCATTAAGTAAACTCTATTGAAAAATGGTACATTTCAGTGAAACTTCAATGTAAATTTGTAACATAAAAGAAGATTACAATTTATCCTTTGAAAGTCATTATTTAAAATGTACAATTCAAGTTTTTTATGCAATAAGAGTTTCAGATGTGCTTGTTCACTAAGTTTATGGAAATCTGCAAAAGACTAGCTACCCCATGTATATATGAATACAATATATGTATATAACATATAAAAATATAACACATTTTAATAAATTAATAATATAACATTAATATTAAAAGGTGATTAAATTTTATTATAAGGGTTATCATCCATATTATTTTTATTTTATTTTATTTTACAGAAAATCTGTATTCATAGTTTTTACTTGCTCTTATGTATGCCTCAAATAGATTGGGGTTTTGTTTTGTTTAAAATATATAAGGCAGGTCCTATGATTCTATCTGTAGAACCAGCATTTTTTATGCTAGAAAAAAATTACGATATTACAGGGACGTTCCTGAAAGTCGCTGAAAATGCAAAGTAGATGGAATTGCCTTAAGAAGAGATATAAAATCAGTACTGTTAAAGGATTGTCAAGACTGTGGCACAAATTTTGAGGAACATAGAGATGTCCTGTGAAAACCAAATGTCTAAAACCCACATTGTAATACCTCAAAGAATCAGGAGTTCAGTACACAAAGTTTGGCTGCCTGCAGAACTAAAGACCAATTGCTACTAGATTGTGCTTTTAAGAGGAGATGGCTTTCCATTATACCAAAAAGGCAGCTGTCAGGAGTCCTTGGTGAATATTTGGAGCCCCTTAGGGTCATTAGCAGTATGAAAAGATAGGATGCTTCTTGTCTTGTATAACTTAGGAATTCTTAATCTCTGACAGCAAAGGGGAGATCAGTCAACTTCTTTTACTTTCAGCTTAAAAAAATAATATACATTTTTCCAATTCTCTTTTTAGGTTATGGTTTAAACTCCTATAACTGAAGAGCCAAGCATTTGAATGCATTTGGTTACACTGTGCCAATAAACCATGCATGTGATAACTGGTTGGGATATATAATTCTAAATTTAGTCACATTTTTGGGAACTGAGGAGCCATTGCTTCAGTTGCCTCTCAGATCTACATGTGATTGCTTAAATTTATTTTTCCTCGTGGCTTACATACAGCCTGCATAAACACTGAACATACAATTTCAAACCTTATTGTTTTGCTTTGGTTATACTTCAGACTGCAGCCACCTCAAACCACTTCTGAGGGAAAACACATTGGTAAAAATGGACTTTTATCTCCAGATGAAAAGGCAATGAAATACAAAGAACAAAAGTCTACTTTTTTTAAGCATTGACTTTTTATTCGGCCCATGAATCATCTGCCATTAATGTGCAAGAACCTTTGTGAAGATGGTGCCATAGTCAGGCAGAATGATGCAATGGAGAGGATCTAAAAGTCACAGCATTTCTGAGACTTAGTTTTTTAAACAATTGTTGTCTTAACTTTAAATATATTATCAGTTTCCTCAAAGATTGTAATGCTGACCAGAGTTACATATCTTACTGGTAAGCAAAAACAATTTACTTAAAACATAAATATCTGTTCTGAATGGTTTTAATAAAATATGGGTTACTACAAAGGAATAAAAAATAATATCTAGATTTTCAAGAACATGAAAATAAGATTATAAAACAATCTTCTAGACCTCAAATATCTGACCTGCAGAAAAGCTTAGCATTGCTATCTCTGGGTGTTTCAGATCTTTCAAAATCAGGCCCAGAGCCTGAATAAGAATGTCACCACAAGACATTTTCATGCTATTTGCAGATTTTCTTTACAATACCTCCAGCTTTTGATTGTGCTAAAGGCTTAAAAGCAAATCAGAGAAAAGACTCCCCTATTGTGTATTACAAAAGATACAAGCCAGAAACAGTAAAACTGAGAATACTGTTTCCTATTGCACTCCTTCACATGACAATCAGTTTAGATCTTTTACTTTCTTTCTCTGCCAACCACAAAAACCATGTATTCAAATCTAACTTTTTTGCTGTAATATACTGCTTTAGGTGATCATGCCAATTTTTAATTTACTTTGTATGCTAGAATATTAATGACCACCACTGTACTATCATATTAGCCTTCTTAATTGCATAGTTTGTCTGTACAATAAGCACTGTACAACTAAATATTTTAAGTTATGTGTGTGTATACTATGTTGACAAAGGATTTTATATATATTCTCAATAAAGTCATTGGTTTTGTAGATTCATTTGACATATGCTCACCATTTACTCTAATACTGTTTTTGTAAGAATTCCAGGCATCACTGGTGCTACTGTATTTGCAATGGGGCTAAGAATTATAGTTACAGAAGATTTATGTGCTTTAGAAAGCAGAGTAGGACAATGAGATTTTGTTTTCTAGGGTTTTCTTTAAAATATAATTACAAATAAGTTCCTATCTGACAGAAACAAGAACTATCAGTTTTTCACAGTTTTTTATACAGTGGCCCAGAGATGGCTGGGCCAACTGCTGCACTCATGAGAGCTGCTTGGATGAGCTGAATTAAGATCAGGACTTGCCCAAATTGCTCCTTGTGGCTTTGATTTGACATACTGCATTAACTTCACTTGGTAATCTAAGATAAAAAGAAGACTAAGATAAAAAAGGTCTCAAGAGTGTCTTTGTTTAGAAAGAATTTAATTGATGCCTCTGCACATGGCACAGCGTTTCTTCATTAATTTCTGTGGAAAACCACTAGATGGTTCATCAAAACCTCTATGCTTGCTGAAGAAGACATGACAAGTCAACGGGAGCTCCAAGGAAGAAGGTATCCTCTGTTTTGCAGGATGGATGAGGAGGAGCTTTGGGGCTCTATGGGTTTCTCCATGCCATGGGCACCATGTCTGCTTTTCCAGCTGGGGAGGCCTTGCTGCCCCCCTGCCTGAGCAGCAGCTGGCAGCATGGGGGCTGGGGGGCCCAGTGTGGTGGTCCTGCTCATGCATCGCACTGGCCCTGAACTGCTGGTCCCGGTGCTGCATCTCTGGGAGCTACATCCAGGGCTGCAGGATTAAAACAGGCCTTAGACACCGGACTTTCATTGACTGCGTAAGTCTGTGTGATAAAATACACCCATCTTGTTTTCCTGACATGTTTGCAATGAAGATGAGTCCACAAGCATATGAAGTAAACCAACTACACACCACTTCTTCACAGGCTATGGATGAGCCACAGTGGGGCACAGGAGCAGTAAGAAGTGAGGAGAGCAGAGGGCAAGAAGTGATTTGCAGAGACAGAAACCAAAGTACCTGGACCCCAATTGCCTGTCACCTCACTGAAGGGACTGGGAGGGAAGGAAAGTGGGAAAACAAAGGGAGCTGAGGTGAGAAAGGAGGGAGGAGAGGTGTTTGACTGAAGGAGGACTGAAGAAAGATAAGGAAAGGTAAGGGAAATAATTCCCTGAGTTTGTTCAATTGTATATTTCTTTTTTCCCCTCAGTACACAAATCAGTAATTAAAAGGCTGTATTAATTTGCAATAAATTAAATTAAGTGAAATTCCCTGCATTGAGACTGTGCTGCCTGTGACACTGCAGAACAGCTGAATGACAGCCAGGGCTGGTGACAAGCAGGCCCCAAGGGGCTGGAAGGGCAGTGAGTACACTCTTGCCTGCCAGCACAGCAAAGCCAGCACCAGCAGCACGCTCTGAGTGACACACACTGCTAGTGCCAGCTCCCACCAGATACACTCAAGAAGCTCCTGGGGGAATTGCTGAGCTGTTAAGTGAGCTAAACAGATACATTTAGGGCTAAAAATGCCCTGGAGGAATTTTGCCAGAGAAATGTGGCCAACAAAGATGACTGCTCTTACTTTAACTTGCAAGAGATTATTTCCATCTCCTGACTTTCCATACATAATTATGGGCAAGTCTGCCTAATATAGTCAGAGATGAGATAGGTCCCTTCAAATTACATTTCAGGGCTGATATTTAAACCCAGGTGCTCTGAACCTCCACCTTGAACAGCCCATTTATATCTTTTCCGAACTGAAAGTACAGAGGGGCTGTCTGAGGGAGTCCCCTAAGGTGAGGTTGGCTTCAGGTTCAGTGGCCTGAATCTTGCTCATGAAATAGTCTAGGTATTAGTAAGTCCCACAGCTCACCAGAATTGCTGATGAATAACTCTGCTTGCCTATCTGAACATCAGAAATAATGCTTAATAATTTTTCCCAGTCTACATTTGATTTTATTTGGGTTGAACTTCATCCTGGCCTCACCTTAGACATATAAAGGTAGAAGCATATTTGAGTTGGAAAAAGAGGGCTACTCTGTTCACCTGATTCCTAAAAGTCATACTAACCTATCCAGTGACTATCCCCTGTTGAGGCTACCACAATGCACTATTCTCAGGGCAGCCGTGGCAGAATAAATGAAGTCAGTTGTGCAGTAACATGAAAAAGACACTTGAGCACAAAACACATTTATTTAATAACACAGAGTTATTTAAACGAATGGTAGGAATTCAGTCACTTAAGCATAGGCAACTGATGCTATTTTGGAAACCCTGAAGTATTTTAACCCATCTCCAGTTGCAGTTGGGAAGGGCCAGGGTTTCCCAGATTACATCAGGCCCTGTGTTTTAGGGCATCTAAACTGAACTTAAAAACATTTGTTTAGTGAACTGAATTCTATCCTGACAATGCATGGAGATTCTAGCCATGGTGAGAGGTACCATGATTAATGTGATTAATTACATTGTGGTCACCCCTTTTATGTTCAAAACATCCTTACAATTTTACAAGGATCCACAATAAACATTCTGCTACATGGAATATTCAGTTATCCCAGGGCCACTTGGCTTTGTGAAACCTGGTTCTGGATGTATCTGTACTCTTCCAGGGTGTAGAGTTGAGCGGCCAAAAAACAAGTGGTCAGAAAAAGAAAGGGGAACAGTATTTAGGAAGCTTCCTGCACCCTATACAGAGGAAGAGTCAAAGGAAAATAATGGTGAAAATTTGTAATGATGGACTGAGAGGAGAAGAAAGAGGATACCAGAAATGGTAAACAAAGGCAGGAAATAGCCTGCTGGTGGTGTTAGTTCTTGATTAGGAGCCCGTTAAGTTTTGGCTAGAGGGATAAACCCGAGGAGACATTTTGTCAGCCCCAATGTGGAGAGAAAACAGAAAGACAATAGAACAATTAGACAGAGGAAGAGAGCAGAAGTGAACAAACATATTGCCCCTATTACAATGACACACAGCTAGAGCTTTGCAGCAATACTGCCCAGCTGCCTTTAGACCGAGTGAAAATGAGAAAATAAATCAAACCCTCTTTTGACTGTCAAGGGCAAAGAGAGAACTATTTCTGTTTCAGCCACTGGTAACCCGATAGCTTGCCACAGCATATTTCACATAAGGAAGTCTGTAAAGCAACATCTAAGTGTTCCTTGTGATTAATACTCCTTATGATCTGCAGCCACCTAATCGTATCCTGACCCCAGTGAGGGTCAGCTCTGAGAACGGATGGGCTGTGGGACCAGGGTGGGCTACCAGGAGGTACTGGTGAATGATGGAGAATATGGAGAGAAAAAGAGGACCTCTGCAGACATGAATAAATAAAATAGTGGTAAACCCAAAGCACTGACCTCAGGAATAATGCCATAGGTCCCAGAGCTGTGCATATCTATTGAAAGAAAGAGGGCAATCGATTCCTCACTTCCAGATGCACTGAATGTAGGATATGCTTTTTTTCCTTCAATTTAACCCAAAAAAACCCCCCTACAGTATGAAACACAGCACTATCCAGAGGAACAGAACACTAGCTCTGAAGGGATTCCTGGGATGCATTAATCAGAGCTTGGACTGCCCAACAGGACAGATATTCTGCACTGCACAGTAATTCATGCATTCTGAATGGTAACAATGCTAATAAACTTTTCTGTGGGTTTTCTCCCCCAGGAATTAGGTGCATTCCTAGATATCTAACAGCCTGGACCATAACACAGTCCCTCTCCCAGCCAGATAAGCTTTGCAGGCACCACTGATCTGAGACAGACATGTCTGGGCTGGTGGGCCATTAGATGTAGGTCTCTGCCCAGATTTCATGTGATATTGATCCATGTCTGGATCAAACACACACAATGCCAATTTCCTTTGCAGCACAGGGTTTTTCTGAATAGGCACTGATTTGGAACCATGCAGACCTCCAAACCAACAGTTTACCCAGTATATCTAAAATGCTTAATATGGCTTTGAATTTTTTTTTTAACAGGACACCTTTGACTGCTTATAAGCAAATTAATTCCAATCTGTTCTATTGTCTCTTCCTAATCTTACACATAGAATATGCTTTCAGACATTAAAGCATCCAAATCAAAGAAAATGGGCCCAGACATTGAAGTGACTAATAGTCCACCTAAAAAAAATCTGGAAATCTTTATGAGTGTACTACACACACTTTTTGTTTCACCTTGAAGGGGAAAAAAGGCTTTAATACTAAAAAAAAGTGTTTATTTCCATTTTTCATTTATGCAAATTACATTCTGAATAAATAAATTTACATAATACATGTCCCTGCTAGACAACTTGGAGCAACATTTGCCAAGAGAAAGACAGGCTTTTCTGATACTAATGCATAAAACATGCTGAATAAAAAAATTAAAACAAATCATATTGTGTAAATAGCTGATGTGTAACTCTGGAAAGAATAGAGGTACTGATGAATTACTCAGGATTGTCTTGTTCAATTATTTCTTACATGCTACCAGTTAAGGGTATATTTAAGTAAAGGTTTTAATAGAGACAGTCATATCCCAAACCACTGAAATCCATAATAATTTTCCCCCTTTAATTTCCATGCAACAGGCATGTAGATTTCTCTGCTGAAGCACCCAATACTGTCAGGCTGTTGGTCTTGGAAAACCAATCTATTTAGCATGTAGTTATATGCTGTGCAGAGGCTGCAGCTCCAAGAAGGCAGATCTCTTATACTGTTTTGGAAATGTAGGGAGTGCCTTCCCTACTTTCAACAAAACCTAATCCTTGATCTGTATGTCCTGTGTCCATGTGAAATACAGGCTTGATGACTGTAAAGGTTGCTTCCAGTCTTGGAACTGCCACAGGGGAAGGATCAGACACAAATCACTGACAGTGTGCTCTTTAGAGGTATCCATGGCCTTTCCCCACTGACTGCATAGGGTAGATACTGAAACGCAACTCTTATTCTTTATGGTCCATCCAGAAACCATCAAACTCTGATCGTACTTGGAGCTTGGACACCTTCCTGCACATTTTCCACACTGGAAAACCTGTTCTGGACAGCTGAATCCTTATGGTATTTTCCCTAAAGAATGAAAACTATTCATGCGCCTGGGTCCCCCAGAAGGCTTGAGTACTATAAACGGCATCACCACATTTTTACATGCTGTGATGCTTTGTAGAATTTGAAGATGCCTTTTCTAGGTGCAGAAATGTGAGTTTCTCACATGCTGCCTTGGAGCCAGTGAAGTGTGGGATATACAAAGCCTACAGACTGGAAGCTACATAAGAAGGCCAGGAAGAAACCTTAAGAAAATATAATTTAATCCCATGCCTCTGCTAAGAAATCCCAGCCATAAGATTGGCACTAAAAACAGTGTTTTCTAACAGCTACCTGCAGGAGAATAAGTTCTATTTGCTTAATGTGTAGTCTGGTTGTTAGGAACATACATTTGGGATATGGTTATGTCATACCCATCCACCACCTGCCAGGAGATTCCCCTTGGAAGGCTGTTTGCTGTTGCAGACTGAGTCGTTTACTTGTCAAATCTGCTCCACCATGAGTGAAAATACCTGAGTGTACTTTGGAGGAGTTTGATCCCCAAACAACCAGCAAACAGCCTGTTGGTTGTGACACTCGGCATTCATACCAGGTCAAATCCAGCTTGGACACAGTGGAAATCTGAAGGTATGCCTTGTTCCTGCAAGGTCTAGCAGGCTGGTTTGGAGAATGTTTCACAGCTCAGGTCCTTCAGGCAATAGAGGATGGGTATACCTTGATGAGAGAAACACAACATGGCAGATATCTGTGCCCTTGGAGACCCTCCTAGCAGAGAGTTAAAGGGTTTGGGTAATTACAGTGAGGTCTGCATTCATGCATCCATCCCCTAAAAATGCTGGACAAACTAGTGGAGTTCCAGGCTTACAAAACCTGGGGTATTTGATTTAAACCAATGTAGAGTTCTTATTTTTAAAATCATTATTTTAAAGCAGTCTTACAAGTAAAATAGGTAAAATAAGACCCAGGCTCCTTATTTAATGACAGAACTTCACAAACCACAAATTTAAAAGAACCATCAAAAAGTTTGAGATTTATAATAAAACGAGGAGAATTTGACACAACGGAATTTTGTGTCAACACAAGATTAAGTTTGGCTAACTGGTGATACAGGAATACTCCAGTTCCACAGGTGGGAAATGCATAGGAGGCCTCAAATCCGAGACTTACTCTGGTCAGACTCTACATCAGTAAGACACCGCTTCAGGAGTCCTTGATTTTCCTTGTTTCACTGTGAAGTGGCTGGCCATATTATCTTGGGAAGTACAGATTCTTCTTTTCATGGGTACTCCAGAGCTTCCTAACTAGCATCTTGGCAGAGAAGGAAGAGAAAGAAGGGGTGGAAAGGACTCTTGCATCTTTTCTCTACAGGAGATACATAGGGAAACTGTGAAACAAGTTCAGGCTGCTTCCTGCTTCAGGAATACTTGAAGCCACTTGTCCATAGGAGTTTCCAATTTACATTCTTTCTTGGATAATCTAGGTGCAATTGAGTATTTTTTTAATCCCCAGTGTAATCCAGACTTTATAGTTCAGTCCAGACTTTATAGTTCAGTTTTAGGCAAAAACTACAGGGTTTGAATATGAGCCTTAATAGCTGAATGATCATGGATGACTGCAAGCTTTTGGTATGACAGACCCCTATCCACTTTATGACTTTATCTTGTACTCTCTTAGAGCAATATATCTATTATTCCAAAGTGCATGGCTTGCTTAAAATCACAGCTAAATTATAACTGGATTTCACATACCAATTTATTAAACCAGAGTTTTAATAATTTCACAGTCATCACTGTCAGCCAGCCCTTCTGTCACAAAAACCTAAAATGTGTCTGCTTGATCAGACCTTTCACCTGGCAGAAGGGCTCATTTCCCACCTTGCCTTACCTGTGGCTGCATGCCAGAACATGCTTATGCTGCATTGGAACTCAGTGATGCATGAATTCCCACATCAGTATTTTGTTGTGTCCATGACTTTAAATCTAGGACACAGCATAACCCAGCTGTGCAAGTCATTGCCTTGTGAATCAGCTTCTCACAGAGTAAGGGAAAAAAAATCCCAGCTCCTCCACCAAACTGGCAGTATTGTTATAAGGTGATTGCTGGGACAGAAGCCACCGGTGCTGCCATGCACACAAACTTGTTCAGGCTAGTAAGTGCTGAACTTTGCCTTTGTTGAAATCATCAACAGAATCTAGATTTAAGTGAAATGAATACACTTTGGAATAATAAAAAACAGTAGCATTTCTACTTTTCATGTAACAGTCTAAACTCTTAGTGAATAGTTTAGTCAAACTATCTCTCTCAAGCTGTTTGCTTGTTTCTCTGATGTGAAGGACAAGGAATTTAGAAGACAGCAAATTAGTTATAAGTTTTCATGGAATCACAGAATCAATTCGGTTGGATAAAACCTCTGGGATTATGGAGCCCAACCTTTGGCGGAACACCAACTAGACCATGGCACTGAGTGCTACGGCCAGGCTTTCTTTAAACACCTCCATAGCTGTTTTAGTATTTAAAGACAACTCATTCCGACGTCTAATCATTCTTTCTGTGAATGAATTCCTCCTAATGCCTGAACCTCCCCTGGCGTTTTGAAACATTTAAAAGCCAGAAGGGGAAAAAAACCTCTAACACCGTGACTTGGAGATTAAGGACCGAAGGCTGGCACTCGATGGGTTTTGCCGGCATACCAAAGCAATAACGATAGGGAACAGCCGCGCTCAGTAGCGGCAGCGGTCTGTGCAGATCGGTCAGGCGGTGCAGGAACGATCCCACTGCTCCCACAGCAGCGCAGGCAGCGCCGCCACTTCCCGCGGCCACCGGAGCCCCGGCCCGCTCCGTGAGGGCCCGGCGGCGGCGGGCGGGGCCGGCAGCAGCAGGGACCGCAGGGCGCAGGCGCGGGCCGGAGCTGGGCCCGGCAGCGGCGCAGGCGCGGCGGTGGCCGCGGGATCCCAGCAGGCGCGAGGGCGGTGGGACGCGGTGCGGGCCCAGCATGTCGGAGAAGAAGCAGCCGGTGGACCTAGGACTCCTGGAGGAGGACGACGAGTTTGAGGAGTTCCCGGCTGAAGGTGCCGGGCGGGGGCGGCACGGGACGGGACGCCAGGGCACGACAGGCCGCGGCCTGCAGGCGGGACCGCCGCGGCCTGGGCCGGCCGGGGCGGGCGGGACGCGGCGGGCGGGAGCGGCGGCGGGACTGGGGCGCCCTGAGCGCCGGCCCTGCCCGCGGGGCCCCGCGGCTCCCCGCGACACCGCTGTGCTGCCGCTCCGCAGGGCCCGGCTGAGACCCGCGGATGCTTCCCCGGTGTCCCGCGGGTCCCTGCCCAGCCCCCGCCCGGGCAGGGGCGGCAGCGCCGTCAGAGCCGCGATCGAGCACGGTCGTGGTGCCCGTGGCCGGCTCTGTGCCGGTGTCACGGCGCTGAGCACATCGCGCTGGAAGTGCTGTGTCATTGTGCGAGAGGGCTGGGAACAAGTGCGGGAGAAATGTACTGCTTTTTGGCACTGGAGATGAGAATCGGAAGGAAGAGGAGGGATGTGGGCTGGAAACTGAGCGTAAGGTGGAAAAATGTGTGAAAATGAAATGCTGTGCTCTGTAGTTACTCCAGGTCTCTTTACCTATTGAAGCACTGATACGTGTCTGCTGGTTTGCTTTTCGTAGGTACAGATATACTTAATAAGGAAGTTAAATTCAGTAAAATAGCTGTGTCCCTTAGCAGACATAGACTTGGAAACATCCCTATTAGGGCATATGTGCTTTTTATGTCCTTAATTCTGGGATTATCTCAAGTTGTGAATTATGGGAAATCATATATATCATGATGAATATAACGTCAGGACTTTTTTTTCTCTAACGTCTTTATTACATGCGGTTTTTCTGTGGCCTTACAAGCCTTAGGTGTTCTGAACTCTTTGGTACTGCTAATATTAATATTTTTGCATGTACTTATAGAGAAAGTTCATGACACAGGATATTAGCTAAAGTAAACTTACAAGATCGTACTTTCTTTTTCATAAGTGTTTCCTAAACAGGAAAAAAGAGTTTATCTTATTTAATGTCAATTAAGTATTCACAGTGGGGGAAGTCTCTGAAGCTTCTAGACATTGGATTGGGCAGAGTCTTGACTTGCTGTTCAAGAAGGTGAAATCAGTTTTGCTTGACTCTAGCAATAATGCTAAAGCAAAGTACTGTGCAGGCTTTCTGGGTGGACCAGAGAGACCTAATAAAAATTACCATCATTTGGCTTCTAAGTGTTCTTTCTTACAGAAAATAAGAACCTCTGTAGGGGTCCATATGAATCCTCAAGTGAGGTCATAGCTTTGAGATGTTGAGTGTTCAGGCCACTTCGTCTGTTATCTCGAGTATTAAGGAAAGAACTGTGATAACTGGGCTCAAACCCACTCCATTGTTGTTCTTTCAAATTAAAACACCACTTTCTAGTAATAGAATAACTTTGTGTTCCATTACTGAGTTTTTATCCAAAGGAAATTAGATCATGCAAATCTATGTTTAGGGGTGAAAACATGGACTTTTGGGGTTTATTCCAACCTAAAAATTTACTTAATTTATGAAATCAAGTTATGTATCAAAACCAGATGTGCCAAATTTTTATAGGGTAATTTAAACTATAGCATAAGTATACTACAGTAGATGAAAATAGGTGTAAATGAGTCACGTAAGAATCTTTTGTACAGTGCATTTCAGAATATAAAAATGTAATGTGTAAAGTGATAGAGCAGGGGTTAAAAAAATCCCTAAAATCCTAAGAATTGTTTTTTGTTTCTGAAGTGAAAAATTAAAGAATCAGTGGTCAGCATATAAAAATATATTTTTAAGGAGCTCAGCCATGACAAGGTTGTGGTTTTGTTGTATATTAGTAATACTTAATGGCAGTGGACTCTCAAGTGATCTTAATACTTTCAATCCCAGATAATGCTCTACCTTTTTCACTTTTGTTTAGTCACAGGCATATAATGTAGCACAGAGTAATAACTATTATACAATTGGAGGCTAATAGTTTCAATATCCAGATGCTGCAGAATCTTGTCCTACAGAGATGAGAATGTAATTTAGGCTTTACTTTCACCCTCCTCCCCACCCCAGCAAGGAAGATTACATGGGCCTTTCTGACTCCTCTTTACTCACTGTGATTTAGAGCATCATTTTGCAGTCTGCCCTGCTGATCCTCTATGACTGAAGCTGCTGTTTGTTGTGCTGGATATGAGTTACTGGGAGATTTTTTTCAAGTTTGTAGTTCTGTCTGAGCTACTTGTGTGCTTGTAGATAAAAACGTTTGTATTAATTTTAAGTTGTTTGAGCTTTGTTTTTTTCTCTCTTTGAAATTCAGATAATCAATAAAATTTGATGAAAAAAATCAATGGAATATAAATTGACAAAATTTTGTTTTGATGAAAAATCAATGGCATATAAATTGGCAAGGGCAAAGCTTATTGCAGGTAGTTCTAAAGGATAAGCTCTTCCCTTTGAGCAACTAGCAATACAACTAAATCCAAATAATGCATTTTATATACAGCGTTTTTTCTTCACCTTTTTTTCCCAGTTCTTTTCTTTTGCTCTCACAGCACAATTTCTATGCTACTTTGTCTTTTCCCATGATAAAATTTGAGTAGGGAAATTTAATTGTAATGCCTTCCACACGTGTGTCTTTAATCAGTGACAAATGCATTTTCCTGTCCTGGTGAATCTCAAATATTAATTTTGTTGCCTGTCAGTGTTAGAAAAAGGAGGAGAAAATGCAAAGACCAGGCTTCATTCTTAGTAAGCTAGCTGTTCACAGTGAATTAGTTTTTGCTGTTTTACCCCACTAAATTTCTCCCCTGCTTTCCCCATATCTCCATTAGTGTTTTATGTTACTTTAGGCCTTAGTCTGCAAAGCTTTCTGTGCATGGGCAGCAGATGGCTTACTAAAATGGAAGAGAAAGAACAGTGTTATCTCTTTAAATACATTGATAGACTTTGAGAAATAAAAAGTTCCAAGTGTCAAAATTAGGGGGCACTTTTTTTTTTAACATTTAAAAAACTGTCTTTCAGTAGGAATAAACTAAGAAACTGAAAAAAAAAATCAAGTAAGCCAACTTCTGTTTTCATAGTGATTCTGAACCTTTCATTTTCATTATTTTTCTAAACTATTTTGTTTTATTTTATTTTTTTAATAATGAATCACGAAGTGTGTGATCAGTAATTTGTCAAGGGTGATGTGCCAGATTACTTTATTATAGGAAAAATATAAATAAGGTTAGTAAATGTGTTATGTAGACATAAAGTTTTTCCCTACAAAGGCAAGACAGCTTCTGCTGTCTTGGGAACCCAGAAATAGCTGATTAGAGGTATCAAGTGATGTTTGCAGATGCTTGTCTCAATTTGCCTTTGCTTCTGCATTACAGATAGTTTTTGTCATTTGTCCATTGACTGTCTGCATCTGATGTGAGGGAACAGAGAATGTGTCTGTTTTGGCAAAAGCATCTGATACATATTTACTTTTTTAATCTGAAAAAGGTGTTTAAATACAAATCTGTAAGGATGATGCTACAGATTATCCATAAGTATGCAAAATATCTCTTAGGAAGTTTTAATCTCACAAGCCATGATGTGTGTGTAATGATGTTTTTCACCAAGTTTCATTTTTGTTGTAATTACAGAAACTCTGAGATGTGTTTTAGATCTTTTTGTCTCATAAACACTTGAATGTGATCCAGACTTTTCTGGTAAATTTACCAGAAGTCTGCCTTTCCCTGAGGCTGAGCTAATTGGTCAGCAAGATGTGGTACCAAAGCAGCACAGCATACAGCACAGCATTTAGATCTGGTTTTCTGTCTTTAGATTGGACTGGTTTAGATGAAGATGAAGATGCACATGTCTGGGAAGACAATTGGGATGATGACAATGTAGAAGATGATTTCTCCAATCAGTTAAGGTAATTTTATTTAAATTTACTGTTCTAGACAACAGGTAAAATACTTAAAAGGGAGTTGATTAGTTAATGGCTTAAAGTTTGAAATCTGCTTACTTTAAAAAAAATAAACATCTGAAACAGAAATAAATGAAAGCTCTGCTTTTTGCTTTTCTCTTTAAAGCCTTTTAGAACTAGGGATTACAAGACTCTGAAGTACTGATCAGCATTTCATCTTTTAATAATTATGCTGAAATATGCCTTAGGACATTGTGGTGACAGAATTTTGCTCTGTTACACAAACAACGCAAAGATCAAAGAAAGCTGAGATACAGTTGACACTTTGTCAATTTAACATGAATGGATCCTCTTCTAATGACTTTTCTACATGTGTGTGAAAGTTTGGAATTGTACTGCCAAGATTAATGGCAAGGCATCCAAGATTATCCCTTTGTGCTATGTGGTGTGCAAAGTATGTTACAGTTTTATGTCTGTACTTTAAAACAGCACTGCTGTTTGTCCAAATGGGCAAATTTTCTGGAGATTAGTCATCTGTATGGAAGTTAAGGTTCTTTCCTATGTGATCCACATACTGTTTATGAGCAACAACAGCAAAGTAATTGTTAATTACATGCTTTAAAAAAAGTGATAGCAATTTGTGTACCTCTAAACCAGTTGCTTAATCCTCTTTGTCACTTGCAGTTTCAGTAATCCTTTACTGACGCATAATTGTAACTTAAATTGTTTCAAGCATTCAGAACAAAGCCAGATTTTATAATTAATCCCTCAGTATGTGGCATGAAGAGCAAAATGTCTGTAATATGCCTGCTTAAACAGTTCCTGGGTTGATCTCCCTTGTACTCCAGGGAAAGAAATTAGTTTTGTATCTTCTGCATAAAAAATCGTTGGTATAGTTATTTCATGGTTATTTCATGGTTGAAAGGCAGTTAAATGGTAGTATTGGAAATCATGTAGTGAAACAGACTTTCAAGAAGTACTGTAATTCTTGATAGACATAGTTGATCTATATCAAACTTTCTGTAACTGGCCTCAGTCACAGACTGCAGTATTGCTGACCATATAGTGGTTTGCAGTGTTGCTTGGTTGTAGCATATTTCTTATATCTCTAGAAGGCAAATGCTGCAGTCCTCCACTTTGAAAGTCCTACTACTAAATGTGCAAACTAACCCAAAATATTTTTAGAGATCTGTACTTCTGCATCTAGATACACATATGTTAAGACTAGGGGATAAAACAGGATGCATCCTGGCTGGTGTCTTCAGAGGCAGGTGATAAAAAAAGTGATGGCAGGGCAGGAGTGATAACAATTGTAGTTCCTGACTTGCTGTCCTGGCCACAACTGAGGACAACAGAGCAATTGTTTCCCTCAGAATTGTTCACTACAAGGTGTATTGTACCAAGACATAAATAAAAATTTCACACTGCACTATTCTAAAAGCAGAAAAAAAAAAAAAAGCTTACAATTGTTTTGGAAGTACATGCATTTAAGTCAAATACAATAGTGAACTTGCTTGAGTTAAGGAAATCTTGAGAATAATGCATAAGATTCTTGAGAATATAATGTATAAGATAATATTCTGGTTTTTCTAATGAGTTTGGAGATGTTGTAGGTGCATAGGTGCTGCTTTGTGCCATATGGTGGGTCAGAGGGCAATAACTGGTTAAAAGAGATATTTGAATTTTTCACTGAGAAGTCACTTATAGTGATCTAAGATAAGATAAAAAACTGGAGTTCAAGAACTAGAGCAAGTAAGGTTATGGTTGTTGGTATGACTCAAAAAGCAGTATGATATTGCTGTTTAAAATGGTTGTATATTGTTTAGTATATATTTTTTTAAAAAATCAAACATCTAACACTATTGTATGTGTTTCAATACATCTGTCTCTTTTCTATACAGAGCTGAATTAGAAAAACATGGATACAAGATGGAAACATCATAGTTTTTGCAGAAAATGGAGTGGTTTAACACTGAACTGTGGATAGACTTTATTAAGAAAAGAAGATGGAAAGTGAGAAGACACACTTAGTTCATTATCTGCTTGGATTTATTATTGTTTTGTATAAAAAATAAAGTTTTTAATCTTAGCCTAGTCATACATTCAGCCTCTACTCATCTGGTACCTTGTAGTTTGGTTCTGAAATGACTTGTGTGGTGGAATTCATGGACCTGCCTGGAATGCCTCTAATGGTCTGTCGGTGGCTGATGCTCTTGCACCTGTCCTGGGGAGCTAAACAGGTGTAACTAGAATGAAGACTAGTGAATGTTGCTGTCATAGGAAATAAAATACTTGTGTGTTCCAATTAAATTGCAGCAGAGATAGAATGCAGTTTTAGGGAGTGATACAGCTTGTTTTGCCTCTGCATTTTATTTTATAATGACTTGGGATTTTTTTCATAGTCATTTCATGTGAGTGCTGGCTTAATAAAACAGACTTCAAAGTGTCTTGCAACAGCAGAAATCCAGACTCCCAATCTGGTCCTGTCATTTCTCAGGACTGATAAAGAGGAGACTTCTGTGGAGGTGAAAGTTCTGTTCTTGCACGTATTTAAGCCTGGGAATCTCTGCTGAAATTGCTTCCAATTTGCCAGTTACAACAGTTCATCTGTATCACACAAACATACCTGCTGAGAACGGAAATCAAACTTCCAACTCATTTCTTGGAGGCCAGCAAAGATTTGCCAGAAAGATATCACAGTAGTGACTGGATTCAATTACTCTCTGAACTAGAAAACAGAAAGTGGAAATTACCACCTCTATTACCACTTCCATGAACGCTCCCCAAAGGAGCTGTTAAAGCTGGTGTATGCAAAGACTGAGGGAGATGGCAGGCATGGCTCCAAATTAGTTAGGTTTTTTTAATAAAGGCAACTATAGTTACATACTCATGGAATTTGAGTGAGCTACTTGCTTTTTAGCTGTTCATGTAGAGAAAAAGGGAATTGTTATTTAAATTTAGTTTTCAGAATAAAGGTATAGTTGATGAACATGCAGTTATTTAACCTTGTTAACCAAATAACTGAGTATCTTATGTTATAATGACATTGATTAATGCAAAATGTGAGGAAGTTTCCCCTCCCCCAGATTATTAGGTGGTGCTATTTTAATGGTGGTGGCAAGATTCACTGCGACCCTTACTGCTTTCTGAAGATAGCTATGTAAAGACTGAGAACTTCATTGCCATCTGAATGGTTCTGCAAAACTAAATGTTTTGGGTGGTGTTGGATATTGTCTGTTTACCCAGCTCTTTGCTGCTTGGGGAAAGAAAGAGAAGGCTTTTCAAGTAGGCTTGCCCTAGTTATTTAAATTGTTCCCATTGAGATGTGTGGCTCATGCAGCCCAGTTGAATAGAATACAAGTCCTGGAGTTCATATTTTGAAACATAACAAATGTAAAGTCTGTGTATTGAGTGGCAAATAGCAATACAAACATCCTCAGGTTAGCGTTGGGAGTTAAGGAAAAAAGTATGTTGAATACAGTTCTGGGATTGCTGGTGTTATTAAAACAGCAGTACTGGGAAGTTGAGTAACACAACTGACCAAAAGAAGATGACAAAGTAATTGTGGAGATGTCTGGTGCAATCTGGATAGAGACAGCTGCTCTCCATTACAGGACTCTGGAAACCTGACTAAAGCAGCCTTGTCCCATTGATTGCAAACAGCAGGAGGAAGCCATGGAGATGGGAAAGCATCTTTGTCTCAAGAATGCTTTGTTTTTGCTGAGCTTTAGTTGTATTAGTATCTTTCCCTCTTTTTTCACAAAAGCAGAATTGGAAGGGAAGCTTCAGCTGAGGTAGTGGCTCCACACTCTTACAGTATTAACCTTCAGCTGCTGGGTTGTGATATGAAACCCCCAGCTGCAAAAAAAGGAGAGCAATCTGCTTTGAAGGTCAGTTTGATGATACGGTCTTAAATGGTGTCTGCTTAAGAGAATGTATTGCAAAGGAGTAAGAAAGTCATAGGTAAAGTGCTTTAAGAATGTAGCTTACTGCAAAGTCAAACACTTTGTGGGGGCTGATTTTCTATATAATTACCACTGTGATTTTCACCACTAAATTTTCCGCCCCTCAAGTTTATTGTGTGGTCACATGGTTCTTTTTATGCACTCTAGTTTAAATATGACTTGGGAACCTTTCTACATACGATTTCTTTCTGGAAATTTTAAAACTTGGCTGCTTTTGAGACAAGCTAGAGACTTCTTGCCCCTTTTGGTTCACTTTTGACAGCTTTGGTGTTCAAGAAGGAAGTTGAGGTTGTTGGCCTGGATGTTACAGTATAATGTACTCTAATGTGCCTGCTATTCACCTTTAAAAGGAGCTAATATTCCTGTGTGCCTTTTTTAGATTGGCATTGCTGGGAGAGGTTTCCTTTGGAGGACGTTCCTGGAAGTGTTGTAATGACCCCTGTTAGCTGATGGAATGCATGAAGTGTGGGAGACAGGAGTACTTTGGGGTTGTGAGGGAGGACCCACTGAGAGAAGACAAAAGATTTCGGAAGGAAGATCTGCAGCCTGTCAAGGGTGGGAATGTGTTGAAGAGAGGGAGGTTTGGCAAAGATCTGAGTGGAGGAGAGACTGGGCTTTCTAGTCAAGAAATTAGGACAGCACATGGAGGTGTGTGTGTGGCGATGGCTGGGTGTGGGCTGCTGGGTAGTCCCTGTTCCCTTGTAGGAAGGAGATTTAGGTTGATGTTTTCCTGTGTTTGGGGACCTGTCCTCCTCATTAGCCCATGCCTCAGCCAAGCTGTGCAACTCTTGGCCAGTATCCTTACTGTGAGCCATGCCAGGGTATGTAGCACACGTCTACAGCTCTCTGCATGAGGAAGGAGGGGGTGTTTTGCAGCGTGGGGAGGGTTGACTCGCTGTGACCTAGATGCCGAGGATGTCTCCAAGCTAACTTGGAGGAAAGCTCTGGAACATTCCAGATTGCCAATGTCTCGCACTCATGCTCTCCCTTGATCCTTGAGAAGCCATGCAGACCTGAGAAGAAATGCGAAGTTATAGATAAGCACGCAGAAAAGTGAGCAGTCCAAAGGCTGTTTGGAAGGCCTTAAATTCAGCTCTTTAGTTTCAGAATGGCCTTTGCTGTTTCCCCCACCCAGGCACCTGCCTCTCCCTGCTACCTTGTGCAACATCACCAACAGCTTGCCCAGGTATTTTCTGCTGCTGGCTCATGGTGTGTCCTGTTCCCCTGCTGCTGCACCGTGTCCACGTGGTGCTGTGTAGAACGAGAGAATGTGGGTCTCCGTAACAGAGCAGTGCGGCTGTTTCACAATTGCTCAAATACATTTTCCACTGTCCCTGGGAGAGGGAGAAGTGTTTTCCCCTCTTTGAAGTGTACGATTATTTTAAGTGTGAGACCCCAGGACCTCATCTTTCACTGGGTTTGGTAGTATGTAAAATGCTCTGCACGTTCAAATGTTTCTTTAGCTTCAGTTACTGCTGTGCATATTCAGCGTTTCTGCCAATCAGGATTTATGGGGTACCAAGTCAGCCACCCAGAAAAGGAGGCACATGCATTACAACCTTTGCAGCTTTTTTAAGGAATGAGGCAAGGACTCCACAAATGGCTACCTTTCCCTGCTAGCTTTTTCTTGAACCTTATTTTTTTTTCTTATCCTGTTTTCTCTTGAACATTAACAAGGACTAATAAGTCCCTCGAGGGAGGGGGTACATATAAGAAAATATGTGATCATAAAATTAAAGACTATGAAAATACATGTGGATGGGAAAGGGAATTTATATTGCACAGAGTCTCAGTTCCAGCATTTCCTATCTTCTAACTGTCTCACTTTACAGCACAAATAATAATCTTCTAATGCAGGTATGATTTTTTTTTGTTTGCATAATGATACAGCTAAATTTGATTTAATTTCAAGGCATGCAGGGAAATAAGAAGATTGATGCCCAGAAAGTTTTTGTGGTGGAATTTTACTGAAGAATAAATGTTACATAACATTTCAAACACAGTGAGATCCTTCAAGATGAAGTGTGTGATATAAATGTAAAATATTTGCAAACTATAATTTAGCAACCGTTTTAAAATCACAGTCAGTTCCAACCTCTTACATGTAGCGGGTGAGATCCTTTGTCAACTGCAAGCTAAGGGCAGTGAATGTGAGATTCATTAAGTAATTATATAGGAACATTAATTTCAAATTAATTTCAACAGTTGTTTTAGACATTAGCAACCAAATTAGGGGACCAAAGGCAAACAGTAATGCAGCTTAATACTTTTAATAAATGAAGGCATTTGAAGTGATTTACATAAATCGGATGATAAGTTCTCATTTAATGGGCTTCCAAATGCCCCCGCCTCCCCTTCCCGTTCACCTTCCAGCGTTTCCAGGCTGTGTGTGCTCTACACTTACCCAGCTCTCCTGTTACATCGTTGTTACATTATTACTCAAATCCTTCCTACATCGGCTTTATAAATAGCGGTCAGACTTTCTGGAATTTGTTATGGTGAGCTGGAACCCTTTAAGGCTTCTGAACCTACAGCGCTGGGAGGCACGGGAAGGGAATGGAGCCACTGTTGACAAGGCTTCGAGGAAAATAAATGGTGGAGAACAAAAAAAGCAGATTAGGGTATTGGGGGATGCTTGCCTACAGGCAGGGCAGGGAGATGAAAACCAGCCCATCAGCAAGTGAATGGGTCACATGTAATGGATAATGACCAGCCCTTTTCATCTTTCCTGCAGTGAGCTCAAGGCTCTTAATGAAAAGGAACAGGCGCTGGTCTGGATTTACACTGCACCTGATGGAGGCACGGCAGCTCGGTGACTCACAGGGAGGCGAAACCAGCCCTGCCAATGCTCCAGCCACCTCACCTGCCTTGCGTCCCTCCTGCCACGAGGAAAAGAAAAGCCCTTCCTTCACGGGGGAGCTGATAGTCTGTGAGATGTAAAAGGCAAGATAGGCAGCTGGGGAGCGTGGGTGATGGGCTGTGCTTCCCTTCCTCGTGGTATCGGTTCGCAGTGTCCAGCTAGGATGTGGTGGAACCGTACAATGCAAGCCTCTAACAAAGATTCCTCTAACATCCTTATGTTGGAGGAATTGTCCCAGTCACCAGGTTGTTCAGTGATACTGTCCAGCTGGCAGTAATGTCTGAACCCTGTTTTTCAAGACTTGGGTAACAAACTGATGTTATCAGCCATTTCTCCCTCAGGAAAAGCAGTGGGGTGGCTGGGTGGTGACAGCATATCCAGAAAACAAAGGTGCAATGATTCTGTTTGTGCTCAGCTAGGCGCTGCTTTCTTAGGCCACAGATATCCAGCTCAGGCCAGAAACGCACAAAGAAGCATAAGCTCTGGCAGGAGAATTTGATCAATCCTATTTTGAAATATTTAAGATGTTAGTTTCCTCCTCCCTTCCCAAGCTGGCTGTTGTGCCCTCTCTGCAGGTGAGTGTGAGCTGGCAGAGCGGAGACCCAAACATGTTTTCTTTTTGGGTGGTAGCTAGCCATGGATGAGGATCCCAGAAGGACATGAGGGCAAAGAGAGAACCATGGCAGCAAGATTAAAAAAACAGCTGTTTTCTCTCTGGAGGTTAAAATGGGAGAGGGTAAAAATCCTTCCTAAGCAGAAAGCAGCGTCTGGGAGGGTCTGTGAGCACATCACAGGTTGAATCACTGTAAAGGGCAATTCACTCCAAATTACACGTGTGAAATGGCAAGACCTCTAATGTAACAAGTCACATAGATGGATCCATTTCAAGACTATTGCTTCAGTGGCTTTTTAGGGTATATTATTTTCCCTTTTTTTTTCCCCCTGGGGCATATTAAAATTGCAGAGGGTGCTGTGCAAAGCGGACTTTATCCAACAGGTATCACCTTAGTTCTCTGGGTCTCCTGCTGCAGGGCCCAGCTCCTGGGCACTCAGTGCTGCAACCAGATGTGGCTTTTCAGAGCCAGGTTCCAGCTGCAGGTGATCCCTGGTACCTCAGACAAGAAATGGGCTATGCAGAGGTGGCACCTAATGGGTACTACTGTGTGTTGCCCAGTGGGAGCCTGAGCTTCAGCCTAGGAATGTGATCTTCTCTCGGCCTTAATTTCTTAAATTAAGAAATTTAAGGGATTTCACTAAAACATGTGCTGGATTCTGTTCCTTGCTCTGCTACTCTATGATCAATATCCATTAGAAGAGAGAGCACAGGAGCGTTTCATTGCCTGTGAGCATGACTGAGATTACCATGGTATTGTACATCCCTCCCAGGATGGCATTTCTAGGCTGAGGCTTGCCTTGTTAGAGCCTGTCTGCCCCCTTTGTAGGTGCTTGCTGTCTGTACCACAAAGAGGGTCTGGCACAGAGCGAGCCAGCCCTAGAGGAATTATAGCAGTTAAAAATAAATTAAGAGTAATAAAACCAATGAGTAGAGATTTGATTGGAACTTGATGGAGCAGCAGAAACTGCATGACTCATCTTAAAAAGAATATATATATATATATATATATATATATATATATATATATATATATATATATATATAACATTTATAAATAGGCTTCTTTATTTCTGCAGTTCCTGTGGAATAGTTAGCAATTGATGTTCTTTATAAAAATAACTTTGATGTTATACAGATATCTAGGGCTTGCAGGTTGTGTTGTTTATTGAGAAAACACACCCTTTAGCAGTAGCCTTCTGTAAGAACAGTAAGAACAGGCATACATGGTGCTTTTACAAACACAGCATCAGGCATGGCCTTCCTACCCTGAAACTGTCAGTGAGACTAAAACAACACACAGGGTACTCTGCAGGAGAGAATAGAGAGGGTTGTGATGGCCACTGGTAAAAGAACACAAGTAGTGGATGTTTAGGGTCAGGCAGAAGGAAGTAAAGAGAATTCTCCTGAGTGAAGAGGTTGGGGACACTGGTTCTGCTTCAGTGGATAAAATGGACTGGATCCAGATTGGATCTGAATTGAAAAGGCTGATGTGAAATGAGTTCTCTTCCTAATCTGAAGAGCAGCATACCTGAAAGGCATAGGGAACTTGGTCAGTTTGTTTTGTCTTGGAGACAGTTGAATGGCAATTTTATCGCAGTTCTCAGGCTCCTGTATGAAGAAAATTGTCCCATAAGGAGATGGTTTTCTTAACCTCACTATAAAGGTAGAGCAAGGCTGAGAAACTGGAAGCTTAAGTTAGACAAATCTATGTTGTGTATTTTTGCAGCAGATTCTGAACTGAATCACTCTCAGATTTAGTGGTCTGCTCACCATGGAACTGGTAATCAAGATTCTTCTTGATGCTTTGTAATGGCTGAGAGAGATGGTAGAGATACAGTGTGGGAATGGCAGGATGGAAATACGAATATGTTAAAGGGGATAAGGACAGATGAGAGTTTCAGTCTCTCCTCACCATAGCTTTCCTCTTTTCCTACTGCTCAGCACTGCAGGGAGTTTTGCTATGGTACATGACATGAGTTCGTGTTGTGCCATCTCTAACATCTTCCATGACAGAAGGCACTAAATCAGGCAGTTTGTCTTCCAGGTCTTTGTCTCTTCCTGGTTTTGCTTCCTTGATGTCCCAGGGTGTTTATCAATTTCAAATTGATGTGGGATCAGAACCTGGAGCCTGAGAACATGGGGCAAAAATGATCTTGCAGCCATGGACCCAAGGAATCACCACAGGGTCGTTTGTGGTGTACGTGGAGCTGTTCCCCAGGCTCCACTGGACTACTGGGTCCTTCTGTGTGTGGGGGCTTTGGGTTTCCTTTCCCTCCTCCTTCAGAAGGCTGCAGAGATAGAGATCTAGATGCAAGATTTTAACTAGATTCAAATTCCTTACAAGGTTTCAAAATACTGATCAAGGTGTACAAATTCTTAAATATTCAGTGTTTCCAAGGAGTTGGAGTACAGTGGTTGCAGTCCATTCTGATAGTCCATCCATCCTGGAGGAACCATATTGTGGGCTTCAACAGAATTTGGAACATGAAAGTGATTTTTTCCCTTAGGAAGTCATATTAACAAGAGCACTCAGGGAGCTTCCTCCTCAGTTTTACTGAAGCCAGATCCGGTAGGTGGAGGAATCTCATGCTGGACTCACCTTTGCCATTTCACAAAGATTTTAAAAGCAAGAGAAGGAGTCAAGGAAGAACCATGTAGCTAACTCCAGAGAGATTCCCCACAGTAAGACTATTGTGCATATTGCCCACGTAGCACAAAGCTGTCACAGAGCAAAACCATCTTAATATCATGATGGTGCCACATGTCTGAAGAGTTTCTGAGAGGTCAGACCAGAGACTCTGTGCCCAGAGGTGTCAGCTGCGAGGAGAATCTGGCTGGGAGGAGTATCCCTACAGCCACAGCTGCCCCTCAGAGACATGCCACTAGTGCTACTGGCAGGTAGACACAGGTGTCCTGTTTTGAGTGCAAAAATGGTTGTGGAGAAGCGTTTTCACCTTCCTGTGTGGATATCTCCATGGTGCAAGCTGGTGACTTTTATAGCTATGATGAGTGACAAGCAACAGTAATCGTTTGAGGCACTTCAGCATCAGCTCTGTAGTGAGTACCATTAATCCTCACCACTGATTGCTCTTTCTGAAGCTTCAAGTGATTGGAGGAACTGCCCAACGTTCATGAAAAAAGTTGAACGTCTTTGATTTACCTCTGGAAAATCTTGAAAACAAATATATTGATTTGTTTGGGAGGGGATGGGGTAAGTCAAATATTGTTTTAGTGAGTTTGAAAAAAGAAAATGTAATTGTAGAGGCAGCAAGAGAGATGTGAAAATGCAAAAGAGGTAAACCCCTGATCAGCCACTGAACTGAAGAGGATAAGAAAGATTGAATCCAGGCTGTGACCACCTTGGAGGCAAAGGATCCAGTGTTCCCAGGGAGTTGCATGTTGCATCAGGAAGAACACTTGTACCTGCTCTCCATGCCTGAGTGCTGTGTTTCACCAGTGCCTGGTATGCAGAGCGGCACCAGAGCCTGGGCTGTGCCTCTCTGTCAACATACCTGTTTTAGAAAGTGATGGCAAACACCCAGTTGGATGTCCTTTGTGGAGAAACCTTCCCATGAGTAGATACTCCTCCTTCAGGAGGCTGTTCTGGTTTTGCTTGCTTTGAAATGTTGGAAATAGTTGCTGGTTTTCCAAGGACACCATGTTGTGCAAGCTGTTGCATGTCCCCACCTGGGCACACCCTGTGGTGTTAGCCACAGTGTCTCTGTACAGAAATGATTGGTTTTCAGAAAACCTTTAGCTCCTGAAGCCAAGAGCATCTGCAGGAATGTATCTTCTTGAGTTATGTTCAGACCTGAGATCAGGAAAATCACAGAAGAGAGCAGGAGACTACAGGGATACCGACAACTCCTTGTCCAATGGCAGGGAGTAGCTGGGTGGGTGGAGGTGCCCTTCCACACCCCTACCTACACCCACGAGTAGAGACTCTGTGCTCTGGGTGTTGGAGTGGCAGCCAGAGCCACCAGTGATTTGCCAGGCAGGGTCTTTGTCACTTTTCATGCAGTTTCATGAGCTCTTGGGTTTATGTTGAGGAAATGGTAGTAAATTGAAAATTCTCCTCCCCACCCCCTTTTTGTTTTTTTTTTTTTAAATCTTATACCACTTATTCACCTATTTCTGTTATTTTAAGGAATTCATAGTGTAGCACCCTATTGGTTATTTTTATGTGGTAAAGTTTTCTGAATTTATGGTTCTCACTATTTTTCAGTCACTAAAGTATCTGAAATTTGTACCTTCTCATAAAAGATTCCTCATTTTCTGCTTTCTTCTGACAAAACAGTCTTGCTCAGGTTGCCATAACTGTCTTTTAATAGGCTTTCCAACCACAGGAGGGCTTTGATCTCAGTCCAACCCAGATGCATCCATATATTGTTACACCTCCCATGGACCCTACGTCTTCCAGTCTGCCATCTGCCCTTCCACTTCCATCAGGGAATGTGGTACATGTAATTGCCCACAGATTTTTCATTTCTAGTATGCAGATTAAAACCTATCCCCTGCTCAGAGGTGCACAGAGCTCCAGGGCACCAAGGAGTAGAGGTGAATTGAAAGCTCCCCTCAGCTCCCACCTCGGAGCTGGCGAAGGCCTTGGGGTGGGGAGAAGAACAGACATTGGCTTCTCAGTAGGGTTAGCACTATGACAACACAGTACACCACTTTCAGTATTCAGCTTTACTACTACCACTGTCACTCTCACGATTTGCAAATAAGGAAATTACAAGCTATTAATGATCAGAAGAAATTCCTATAAGAATTTACAACTAAAGTGGTCTTTTATGTTATTGGAGGCCAATGTTCCTTTGCATATAGTCACCCATTACTTCAAGAGCTTTGAAGTTGCATTTCTGTTTCAACTGACAAAAAACTGACCAAAGGCAATATTATAGTCACAGGACTCTGTTTGTTTTCACTGGGAATGCATTAGCATTTCAAGGAAATAGAATCTACCCAAAAATTACTGGATGATCACCAGAGCATTTCTCAAAAAGGTTGTGAAGTCACAAGGTGGAAATTCACGCTCCCAGTAATGAGATGGAAGCTGAGGAGCAGCAAAGAGAATGTCCATAGAACAGGAGGTGTGCAGAGCTGCATTACTATGAGGGCCATCAAATCACACATATGGGGAGCTGGCACTGCTGGTTTTGCTAGAAATTCAGCAATTTAAGTAACCTAATCAAGTGTCATGATTAATTGGAGGTTAATTTCCTCTCTTGGAAAACATGAGGGGTAGTCATTGCTTGCTAAAAACAAATGAACCCTCCCCACAGGGAGGGTGTTTCTCCCTCTTGCCAACAGAAAGCCATTGGCAGCCTGCATCCAGGGTACACAGTGGGCAGTCACAGTCCTTAGAAAGGGGTGCAGTGCACTCACACATGGAGGGATGGATCCCTGTCAGGATGGGATGCCTTTCACAGCAGCTTCACCATCCATTAGTGAGCTGCCCTCGCTGCCAGAGGGAGGTGTGTGCTGGGAAGTGGTGCTGAGTGACGTTACTGTGGTGTTGTGTTCTTTGCTGCATCTGTGTGTGAAAAAGAAGTCTGAGTGCAGAGGTGCCCAGGTTTGCCCCTCACACAGGTGGCAGGCATGGCTGGTGTGAACTCTCGCTCCTTCCTCCTAGTAATGCCTGCCAAAGCACAACCAACATTCTGTGGAAGAGTGTAGCTCCAGCAAAGGGGATCACCCCTGCAAATGCACTATCCAAATTGTGGGCAAGTCCAATGGTGTTAAACGCTTCCCATTTCACACATAGAGAGCCCAGCATTACTTCTTTCATGTGTTTTGAAATAGCCTTTCTTGGATTAGCCCATAAAAGAGATAACACTATCTCTTAGAGTTTGGCAAAATGAATATCTCAGTCCATAGGAAGAGGTTTTGTAATTTTATTTTAAGAAGCACTTGGAAGATAGTTTTATTTGTGAAAGAAATGTAAACAAAGTTAAAAAGCTGTCATTCTCGTAAATCAGAGTTTCTGACCTCCGAACACACAAAAAACTGAACAATATTGTTTTCAGTGAGTGGGCTCTGCAGATGTACTTTCTCCAGGTAGCTCTACTATTGTGCCAGCTTACTGTAATCATTGTAATCAGTCAAACCAACTACAGAATAGCAACCTACTGTACACATAATATTCTAGGTATATATTAAGGATGTTCTGTTAAAATTGATAAAAGTTCTTTAGCAAGAAGAAAAGCCTTCATCACTATTTTTCTTGTGCTTCATTTTAGTGAGGACTTAAATATAGTAGTATTTATATTTTTCACCTTGGAAAATATTTGTACTCTAAAATAGCACATTAAAGCTTTGAGCCTGAAAACACTAATGCACAAGAGTGACTTTATTTATACATTAGCAATATTTTAGTCAAATGGTCTAATGTTTGCAGAATCAGATTCTGAAAAATAATGTACTATTTTATGTTGTATCACTGTTGCTTCAGAAATTAATGGATGTTTTATTTAAATCAGGCGTTTAGAGAGAAGCTTTGTAACTTGGCTGTTTTATGCTATCATACTGTTATCATATGAAGAAACATGTAAATAAAATATAAGGGAATGGGAATTGAAAATAGAGGGAGTGAAATGAGCACACATGAAATGTTCAAGATGTGAAACACACCTGCCTCAGTCTGAAATGTCCCAGATTCAGAGCAGAGACAATTTTCAACTTTTCCTCTGACCCGGGATTTAGTAAAACTCTTGATCCGTCTTTTCACAACTAAAAAATCCTTTCATCATTTTGCTTTCCATCAGCCTCAGAGGTTAAATCTTCCCTTTCAGCTCCGATTATCACAGATGTGGCTTTGTATGAGTGGAGACCCCAGGTTTATCCAGGACTGGCCTTTGCATTCAAACTCAAATGCCTTTTCTTCCAAAGCTCACACAGACCAATTTGTTTAATGTTCTGGATATTAAGTATAGTCATTGCAGAGAATGGTTGGGAATTTTTAACTAGAAGAGTAAGCAGTCTGTGGCTTCATTCAGGAAGGAAAGAAGAAGCTGAGGTAGACAAGCAACACTGCTAGAGGAAACACAGATAATTCTACACACAGATGTCCATTTTTGTTTCTGGCAGTAATTCTTATTAGACCTTTTATTAGAGATCTAAGGTGCTGGTAATGGGAAAATATAACACCTACCTCCATCAAAAGTACTTCTTGACTCTTTCAAGACTAGATTTTGACCCCAAAGTTCAGGTACCCTTTTCATTGCCGTTTCTGTCACCCCTGAGTACCCAGTGTGGTCTTGCACCATCGTGGTGTCCACAGGAGAGGTGCCCAGGTGGTGACTGGACCCACAGCACACTCCAGCGGGTGCTGACTTGGGTGAACTATAACTCAGAGCTGATGTAGAGCTCTTGTGTGGTTAAGCAGTTTCTACCATCATTACTATAATTTACTGGTAGCAAAACAAAACTCTCATTAGAAAACCCAAACAACCATATACCTGAATGAATTTTATGATGTCCTGTTACTTTAGAGTCACAATTCAGTTTCGTGCTTGAGCCACCAAGGTGTGGAGTCCAACCCTTCCCACGTGCTCGTGTGGCAATACATGGACATTTCACTCAGAGGAGCACCAGGGAGTTTCCCAAAAGCAGCAGAGCTGGTTGTGTAGGGAAGCTAGGAGTAGAAATGCCAATGAGAATGAAGTAATGACAGTCACAACCCTCCACCTAAAATAGAAGCTCAGTTGCACAAACTGTAGTGTCACCACACTGTAACTCCTTCCTTGGCTTAAGATCTTCACAGAAATGGAGAAGGGACAGAAAGAGATCCCTGGATGGGATATTTCATGCTCACCAAAACGGGCTATTGCTTTCCTGAGTAAATGCCATGTGGACTTGTTGAGAAACAGATCTGAACTACTTCAACTTCTACATGGCAAATGGTTTTCTACTGCATCATGACCCACAGGAATGCAGCTCTGTGAAGGCCTGGACATATATTTTTATTTATTTTTTTTTTCTGTTTTGTCTCTCTGCAGTTGTCCAGTTTTGTTTTTCACTACAAACATCCCTGGACTAACAGCTTCATTATAAACCTTGTGGTGCAAGGTTTTATATATTCTTGGACTAACAGCTTTCAAAAATGATATCTGCCTTTTCTTCCTAAATAGACCCCTTTTACACAATAACTACCATGCATTTCTGACTGTGAATATGTAAATAGGTAAAAAAGAAAATGTATCCACTGTCACAAAGAATAACATTGCAGCCTTAAACTTCAGATCCATTCAGAATGATTTGCTAACATTTGGTCCTCCAAGCTGAAGTCCCGAAATTGCCTGCCTTGTGCAATTTTCAAACATTCCACCTGCACAGAGTGAAGAAAAAAATAGCTATTTCCAAGAGAGAGAAAACTCCATTTAACATGTTTTACAAAGTACTAAATAGCTTTCATATTTCAGATGAAGAGCAGAGAATATGTCCTCTGTGCTGTACTTACTAAGTACTTACAATATTGTCTATTCCATGTTGTTTCAAAGACACTGTAACCTTCTGCATTACTATGATTATTTATCAAAGCCAAAATAATGTACTTTTTTATGAGTCAGGAGCTCAGTGGGGAAAATTTAATTTCTGTTGCTTTTAATTTCTTGAAGAACTGAAATAATTTCCATTGAAAATATTTCGGAAGACTAAAGCTTTCTCTAGTCTGCTTGCTAAATACAATTGCAACTATAAGGTGCTTTGGGTATCATTCAACAAAAAAGCTGAATATCTATTCAATTATACCTAATCTTAGGACTGGTGCTGCCTTCTTTACTCTGAGTCCTCTGACACATTAGGGTTTTTTATAGACACAGGAGATTATTTTTCCCTGTGTAAATTCTAAACAATGTAGCGATGTATAAACACATTTATGGAGTGTACTTCATAAAACAGGACTGCTATTTAATCTGACAGGTGAAGGGTGACTCCCTATAAAGTCTATTTGCACGACAGTCACGTTTTCACAAAGAAAACCTGATTTACACAAATGCAAACCTGAACTATAGAGGATAGTAAAGAAAAGGCTCAGTAAGACTTGTGCAAGAGAATCTAAGCTCCGTGTGGGGCTGAAGCTGTACAATTATTTATTTCTGATATTTGAGCTAAGGGCTGCCCTTACAGTTTGCAGAAACCTAGCCCACAAACATGGGTAACTGCAGAGCGTATACACTGTTTTAATTTATACTAATTCTTCCAAGAATATTGATGCTTTACCGTTGTTTTTTGTTAGCAATTGTGCTTACAAACTTTTCTGAGAAAGAACCATGTTTTCTCATCATGATTAAGAATTCAGAAACCTGGGGCTACTTTGCATTAGGTAATGTTCCAAAGTACCCACAATTCCTAAAAACATCTGAATTATTCCTATGCCCTTTAAATTGTTAAAATCTATCAAATTTTCCCTCAAAATAATTAAAGGGTAAACACCAAATTTTTGCTAATTTGCAGTTGATTTGTATGTGATGTAGAGTACCTTGAGTTGTATATAAAGGATCATGTGATTTTTCTTCATGTGTTGGAATCAGGTCAAAACTTGTAGTCAGCAACAACTGATGCTAAAAATTAGGAAAATTTTTATGGCAGAAAGAAAGGAGTCTTTTGAATGGAAGATATTAATTTGTGGATATGACATAGTCAAGACTTCCTTGCCATATTTCCAGCATTTTGTCCTACCCTCTGGGCTTGAACTACCAGGAGAATAATTTGTCTTGTGATGTTTGGCATTTCTGCTGCTGATGCCAGAGAAAACTAAGGAAAGAAAGGGCAAGTGGAAATTGAAAGCCTGCCACATGAGAATAAACTTTAGATGGCTCTTATTTTAGTTCTTCACTTCTCTCTAATATGACCTCAAATATACGACAGCTACTTCTGAGGGTAGGTCTCTGTGGTATTTGCCAAAACAACCAAAATCACACAAACACCTTCAGAATGAAGTCTGGTTAGAGGCAACCTGAATCACTTCAAGCTCTGAGCTGTCATGGTTGCAGACAGAGCATTTGGCAGCAAAACAGCACATCTTCCACTGAGACATGCACGTCACCATCTGCATGTCCCAACGCCTCCCGTGCTGCTGAGCCGACCTCCGAGGAGCTGCTGCCACCGTCCCTGCCATCAGCAGAGTCCAGGGTGTGACTGCCAGCATCCCTAGGAATCTGAGCCTTGTTCCCCGGGGGCAGTGGCTGTGATGCTGGCTGAGAGCCAGACCTGATGGAAAACTGACATCTGCAGCTGGGGCAGCAGCGGCTTTCCCTGGTCGGAAGGGAATCAAAGGGGAACTTTGAGTCACCTGCTCAGCGCTGTCCTGTGAATCAGGAGTGATGGCTGGTGGCTCTGGTGTCAGATGTTGCTGCACAGGTGTGCAGCAGAATAAAAACCTTTACCCCAGAAGAGATAGATTAGATTAGATTAGATTAGATTAGATTAGATTAGATTAGATTAGATTAGATTAGATGGAAGGACTAACGAATAGTCCTGAACTGAGTAAGGAATATTTCAATGATGTTAAAAGACACTTGGAAATTAAAAAAAATTTACTGACCTACCAGTACTGAGTAAGTGCCAGCAAACGCATCAGCTCAGTGAGAAACAATGATGATGATGATGTGCTCTTTGTGAATGTGAGGATGTTTTGTGGTGGTGCAGGAATCTCCAGCACAGTGGCTGGAAAGTCAGCAGGACTTTTGTTCCCAGGGTACTAGGCAAACACCAACACAGAGTCTGCACCATGCAGAAAACACCTCCCAGATCAGTTTCCAACATCTTAGGAAAAGTTCACAGCCAACTGCTCAGAAATAGCAAATATTTGGCTGCACTTATGGTAATTTCTCACAGTCTGCTCCCTCCGTGTCAAAATGATTATGTATATACTTCAGAGTTGATAAAGTTACTCAGCTCCAAAGCCAAAAACACGTGTTGAAAAGCTGAGGTTCATTAAAGGCTTTTTTTTGATTCCAGCCATTTCACACACATTTTCCCTGAGCTGTGGCAAGCTTCCAGCATGGCTGAATCCAAATGTTGCTCCTCTTACAGGCACATAATTTGCCAAGACTAAAGTTATTCCTTCTCCTTCCCATGTAGTATTTCATACTGACCACTGCTGTGTGGAATGAACCTCGTGGCACCAGCTTGGCTGCTGCATGTGAAAAAAAATCCTGATCCCTCAGTTTTGGGAGATTTGAAATGTTTATTTGCATTTATTTGTACACCTCTAAGCATTATTCAATTTTCTAACAATCATGTTGGTGGTGAGAAGTCAAGTAAACCATAAAAATGAATTGGCAAGATTTTATTTGTAGAAAGTGATTTGTCTCCACTGTAATACACATAGATATTGTCAGGTTGGGAAGAGGAGCCTTCTTAAGAAATCAGAATTAGATTTATCAGCTCAGTTTCAGAGTCATGTTAGCTTGCCTTATTTTCATGGCATAGCAAAGAAAATCCAGCTCTTCTGCTGTTTTCTATTTCCTGAGAGCCCCCTTCACCCCTCTCACCTGTCCTCCCTTTGCTAGTGCCACATAAATAGAAAATGGTGTTGGCATATTTTACTTATGCAGAAAGCTTGTAACCTTCCCCCTGATAATTCTCACGTGCAGCCATGGAATCATTGCCAGAAGGGCATTTCTTCCTAAGGGCAAATGATTACTACTTCTATTTCCTGTCTCAGCCATAAACCTGCACAAAAAATGTCACAGATCACAGAATGTTCTGAGTTGAATAGAGATCATCAAGCCTAGCTCTTAAATGAATGGCCCATACAGGGATTGAAACCATGGCCTTGGTGTTATTAGCACCATGCTCTAACCAACTGAGCTAAATAGGATGCTTCTCTTTTGCTTTGCCTTCTCAAGGCCCCAGTCTTGGCAAGATCCACAAGGCAGAGCCTGGTGACATGCAGGACAAAGCTGTGCTGGTTCCTTTTGGGGCACACCAGCCAGTGGGGCTTTTGGCTCACAAGAAGGACAGCCCATGTCTGGGATATTCAGTGTTATAACAAAGTGAGGCTCCCAGACCATCCATTTAGTGCTGTCCCATTTTTCTTGCTGCAAGGCTGTTTCTTGGTTTTACTCAGATTGTAACTGGTGCCAGGACTCTGCAGCCATAGGCTGGCTCTGCTAACTCTACTACTCAGCCATAGTATGAGTCTTTTAAACATGGCTTGTAAAGCCATGCTCAGCTAGAGAGCCGTCCTGTTAATTTTGTGACAGCAACAGGACCATCACAGTGTCTCCATTGCTGCAACATCTTTTGCACTAAAAATCAGTTTGGAGCAATGAGGCAGGCAGCAGACACATTGTCAGTGGGTACAATGAAGCAGGGCAGCGAGGTGAGTGTGACAGAAGAAAGACTGGAGATTCCATGCCACAGCTCTTCACAGCTCTTCAGGTATTTTCAGAATAATTTTTCTGGTTTTTATTTTTGGGTTCCTTGAAAAAAAGCTTTTTGCTTGTCTGGAGCTTCTGCTTCTCAGTCCCTGGAGGCTGTGCTGCTCTTCCTGCTCCACGACGTGTCAAGCAATGCATGAAATATCACAATTACCCCAAGGGTGGCAGTCCCTGGGGAGACCTGACAGCACAGTTCAGATCAGCAGAGACTTTGAGTTATTTTCAACTAGTTTTAAAGATCATCCAGTAATTCCCCTATATATTCTACGGATTCTGATCAAGATTTTCCTCTTGCAATTTTTTTAAGTCAAGAGCAAAAATCAACCCTTATTTTCTCTTACAAGCAGGAGTAAGAGGACTCTTCATTTCAGTGATGCAATGGCAAACTATGAATTTAGGGCACCAGGCTTTTGAAGTGATAGTCCAAAGGAAGCACATCTGGTCTTTTTTTCAGATTCAAAGAGATAAGACCCACTGACATTGATTTTGAGCTACTTTTAGATATCCTTTCCTTGGTCTCTTCTTGGCCTCCTTCTTCCACAAGACATTTCCTTTCACTAGACCTACTCCACTAGAGATTGTGAAGCTTTCAGAATCCCTAAAATGGCAATGGATTGATTCTTCTCAGTCCTTGACAAGGAGGTTCAATCAGGCACTGGAACAGGTTTCTCAGGTTGTCTGTTCACTGTCCATCCTAAGAGGGGTTAAAAGTCTGGCTGGGTAAAGCCCTGAGCAATCTCATCTCATCTCATCTCATCTCATCTCATCTCATCTCAAGCTGACCCTGCTGTGAACTGGAGGCTGGACCAAGACCTGCTGAGGTCTCTCTCATCCTAGATTATCTGGTGGTTCCATAGAGTGCATCGGGTCAGTGTAGTATCGTCTACTTAAAGTTGCAAGAAGTTAGAGGTGGTTCTTTCCTGGGACCTAAGAAAGAACCTTGAGTAGAAAAACAGAAAAAATCCATCCCTCTCCCTGTGGGAGATAAGTGATAAATGTGTAGACACAGAGTGTCTCCCTCTTCATCCTGGAATAGTAAACTAATCCATAGTCTGGCTGTATATGGTTTGGGCACACAGCACTGGCACAGAGTTTTGGGAGACTCTCCTCTGGCTGTAAGGGTTATCCCACCAAGTGACACTACAGAAGAGACCCTTCTAGGGTTAACCATTGTGCTGAATATCTGCTGGCACCTTTGTTCTGGAACCTTGGCACAGCCACACTTTGGGGACCCCGCCTGCCTCCAGCTGCAGTCTGGCAGTGAGGGATGGGAAACTCAGGTCTCTGCAGCAGGTGGGTCAGGATGAAACCCTGCAGGGTACAGGATACAGGATACAGCTGTGTTTGTATCCTGATGGAGGCTGTGGGGCAAGGAAAAGGAGATCCAACTCTCAACATTGCCTGTGGGGCTGTTCAGAGTTTTCAGCAATTTCTCAGAGGATATGACCATGTCAGTAATTTGCCAACATCAAATAGCTACTCTGAGCAGCATGGGCTAAGGATGACAGAGATCTAAACCCTGTGAAGCTTCAGATCTGAATATGGGACATGACAGTGAAATTGGTGGTTTGTGTAACTTCTTTTGATTTTTTTGCTTCTATATTGCAACTACCACATAGCTGGCACGATTGCTAGCAGAAATAGCAATTTCTGGACTTGTGGAAACTCTGATAGCAATGGGATGTTTTTCACTGTCTATCAGAAAGTGATCAGATATGTAACCAAATTCAGTGGTGCCAATTTTTATGTATTTGTTGTGACTGTGAAAAAAAAAAAGTGTTCTACTTACAGCTCCAGACTGCTCTTTCTGTTTAATAACTATGGATTTTTGTTTGAATAAAGTGTATGTTTTCAGTCCTGACAGCTGGAGACAAAAGCTTGAGGCCCAATAACCTGTGCAAAGACACCAGCAAAGCAGATGTGTGATAATCTATGCACTATCTCCTTCTTGCTTCTAATTGTATCCAAACTAACTCAGTACTGCCTAGCCTATGTTATCACCTACAAGATTTCCTCCAGTTGTTGAACATGGCTGGGAAATCCATTTTTCTGTTGATAGTGCCCGTATCCCAAGAGCCATTTGTTACCATAACACATTGCTGAGCGTTGTCCTACAGCTCTGCTGCCAAAGAAAGGGCTTGGGCACACCTGAAGCATCTCCTTGGCAAAGCCAGCTAGCTTGGATAAAGGGTTGAGGATGCTGATCTGCACTTACCCAGCTAGCTTTGCTGGCTGAAATCAGGGTAACTGCTTTCCACCCACACATAGTAGGATGGGCACAGCAAACCTGAAAAAGGACCTCAGTGTGTGGCCATTCCCCCACCATTAGGGCTGAATGGAAATTCTGGGCAAAGCTCTCCACATAGGAACAGCCTCATTCTTCCCTCACATCAGGGAGGTGATGTCTGTGTTTTCCCCTTTTGGATGCTGTAGCAACTTAGGCTGTAGAATTTCCTTTCTTGCACTCAGGAGACTTTTTTAATTCCCTAGCTTAGCACTCCATTGTAATTTTGCTGTGGAAGGAGGTGGCAATTTTAATGTCAGGGCTGCTGGGCACAGAGCAGGATCTGGATGATAAGTACAATAAAATGAAGGTGTCAGATAAACACCTTTGCAATGCCTTAAGAATTACCTGATATCCTCCTTCCACAAAATGAGGGTGTTTCCTCAGCCCATACTTTTCAATCACTCATGGTCACTGACACCCTACTGGCCAGAGAACTGCCCAAGATATCCTGTAGGCACACGCTCACAGCAACAGCACTTAGTGTGTGTGCTGTGTGGGCAACTTGGGCATTAAATCATCCTGGTTATCATCCCTTTCACTCACCCCCTGCCACGAAAAGCCGCTGCAAAGGAGAGGTGGGGAGAGGGAAGGGGGAAGGGGAGCTCTTGCAGGAGTTTTCACCTGGATACAGTTGCTATAGGAACCACTTACGGAGCATCTCGGTGCCTTCACTATACATGAAAATTTGCTTGTCCTTATTAGTGGGAAAAATGATTTACCTATAGGTGTGGACACTTGGCCCCTTCTGACCCCCAGCAGGACAGGATCTCCTTGGCCAGGGCAGCAGGGACCACCAGCATTTGCAGCAGGGGAAGGGGCTCCTTTGTTTGATGGAACAGGACATGGAAAGAGTGATGCTCCCTCTGCATCTGCAAATGGCAGTGGTGGTGGTCAGAGTGCTACTGGGGTTAATGGACAGCAGTGGAGGGTCTACAGTGGACAGGGAAGATGAGAAGAAGCCAAGAGATAGGGACAGAAATCTGGATTTTTATTGCAAAGTGTTCAGGAATAGAAAAAGTATATGTAAGGTCTGGACAAAAAATTGAGTAGAGGAAAAGATGAGAAAAGAAATCAAAGCTCTAGGAGAGATGGGTGGCATTAAAGGTGTAAACCTTGGAGAGTGAAGCAGCATTAGTGGAAAGTGCCCAGTTTGGTATTTGTAATGTGCACTGGGATCCTAGGATGAAAGACTTAAGTAGAAAGAGCAATACTGTGTCTTTTAATATAATTTTGATAGCCTTTGCAGTAGCTATTAGTTTCAGTCCTTGAAACCTCATCTTGATGAAAACTGCAGTGGCGGCTCCGTGTCATTATCCCGCTGCCGGGTGTACATTTGTACTTGATGGTGTGGCACAAGTGAGGAGATTGCAGCTGCTGGAGCAGGGGCTTATCAGCTCCATATTAGGGCAGCTCTTGACCCGTGCTTTGTGGGGAACATTGGCAGCCAGGAATAGACCACAGACAACAAGTTAATGACCTTTTCCCACAAGTTCAACAGGAAATGTAACTGCAAATCTGACATTGCTAGCAGAGCCTATATCAGAGGAGAACAGCACTAATCACTGCAGAGCAGTGAGGGGAGGCTGCCAGGCAGGGAAAAGATTAAACCAAATTACATCAAGGATGCCCAAGTTCAGCAAAGCACTTGAGTAGCTGCCTAATTTTAAACCATAACGAGCACAAAGTATGAGCCAATTTGGAGTGATCATAGAAGGAACAATCTAAGGATGGATCAACAGAGCAGTGTCACTTAGCAGGAGCTCAAATGAGCAGAAGAAAAGCAAAGGCAAACTTTAAAATGGCTTAGAGTAGGCAACAAGTAGGTGAGCAGAGGTCAGGTGAAGAAGTGCAACATGACAGAGGAGGAAAGTGGGAGCAATAGGAGTGAATTATAAGCTATTATGATAAATGACAAATGGATTATGGTAAATCTTCTTGATGGCCTATTTGTAGGCTGCAAATCAACACGGGTTGGAACCTATTTACCACGAGATGCACTTTAACTTCACAAATTAATGATATAACTCTAAACAACTTCTGCTAAATGCACCACTTCACAAAATTACGCAATTTAGTTAAGGAAACCTGAATTGCATATGTCAAGTAATATAAATAACAATATTTATATAATTGTATTTTTTTAAAATATATGAATTTAAAAGAAACAAAACCCACACACAAATTGAGAAAATGAAAGGTTTATAGACTTTATGCTTTTTAAACATGTGCTGTTTATGCACTGCCAACAGGACCTGGATTGAAAGTGTTTTTCTTGTAGTCAGCTCTGCAAAAGTTTGTCACCAAGAAGCTCCTGACCTCAAAAATTACATATGCTCCTAGATAGGTCTTTATGCATACTTTCTTTCAAAAATATCCTGCCACTACTGCCCTTATTTTATACCTAATCTCACAAAGGGCACAAAGAAGAGCACTTGGTAAAAGCCAGGAGACTCTCATACACCAGCTGTTGACGTGCACAGGGCTAGTTCAAGTGGTGATGTATTTGAAAAATACTGGCAGTCATGATCTGATCCAGCTGTCCTCTATAGAGGCTACAAGTTTCCAAAAAGTGCTGTTTGTGCTTAGTGGATTCTTTGGTTTGGACTCAGAGCTCTCTCAAAACTGTGACAACCATTTCCCCTGTGGCCTGGATGGGTGATACACACATCCCACAATCAGGCCTCACAACTGATCTCCCAAATATCAAGGAGAGAGCAACAGATTTTAAACTGTAACTCTAAAGGCCAGGAGTCAATCAACAAAACACAATCACTTTATGGGCTTCTTTAGCAGGAATATGTGATAGAAACTGTGGAAGAGAAAAAGTGGAGAAAGGCATTTACATTGCCAATATTCAAATTAAGAAATAGGCTGAGCTCTGAGTAAGGATGACAAAGACCCGCTGAAAAGTTTTACTACCGTGTCTCAGGGCAAAGTATATGTTGCAAGGGGGGAAGGTTGTCATAGGAGACAGCACCAGCCAAAGCATCAAACTTATTCTAAATCTCACCAATAGTGAAGGTGCTCTTTTCACTGGGACAGCAGAGATTGGAAACAGGAAGAGATGTTGGAAACATCACAAGTATTTCAGTGTAGAAATGCTCCTGACAGCCAGTAGGAAGATGGTGGCATTCAGGAACTGGAGGAGAGGCTAGTGGCAAGTGCTGTTGCCCCTGTACACAGTCCCTGAGCATCCTCCAGCCTGAGCAGACTGGCAGCTCTTCCCAGGCAGGAGAGCTGCTCCTCTGCCAGGCAGGGATTGCCTTCCACAGGCTTCTGGGAAGAGCTCCATTGCGTTAAGACTCCTTCTCTGCTTTGCTAATTAACTGTTGACCTGATTTCTTCTCCAAGAGATCTGTTCTCCTTTTATCATCCTCCCTTCTGGTTACTCTGGTTGTGTTTTATACCCATATAAATTTGGGTATCATAACATCCCAGGGACCTGGTGATGGCAGGGAGCTCTGCAGGCTGACTGCACACTGTGTAGAACAAACATTTTCTGTTTTCTAGTTCAGCAGTCCTCCTTATTAAAAAATGTAAACTTTTTCTGGCTTATTATCAGAGACAAGAGACTTTCCCACTGTAATTTCTCTTATACATACATTCTTCTCTTACTGAAAACTGACCCCATTTTTCCATTCTCTCTTCAGAGGAGAGTTTTGACAGCCTGGGTCCTCAGCTGTCCCTTGGCTGGCAGGTTCCCCTTCTCTTCAGAGCTGGAAGGCAGAAGAGCTCTGCCCAGCTTTGCAGATGGGGCTCCTCTACTGCTTTTAACAGAGGTGCTGTATGACTGAGTGTGCTGCTCCCTGCACAGCAAAGCACTTGTTTGCTTTTGGGCTCTTGGCTGCATGTTAGGCTGGACTCTTCCCCATGCTGACAGTGATGGTGTCCATCTCCCTCTCTCCAGCTGCTAGATTTGGTGCAAACACTGCAGGATCCAAAAGTCACTGTGTCTGCCTTCCTCCCACCCCAGTGCATGACATTTTGCCTCTCTTGTAAAACAATGTTTTTTATTACTAGCACTGCAGTCTCACTGGTTTCCCCCTGCATAAAAGATTATTATTATTGCCAGGGTTGAGTGACATAATAATATCCAACACATTGCCTCACAGGATTTTTATCCTCATATGTGAATTCTCAGCTCCACTGAAGTCCTAATAGATTTCAACGTATTTTCAGCATTTTATTCCTTGTAATATTTATAACATCACTTCAAAACTCACAGCAGCCCAAAGAAATAGGTTTAGTGAAATTCCAGTCATTCAAATGAACTAAGATTGGCATGAAATCAGTGCTAAATAGTAAGAGACCATGTCAGAAATTTTCAGCATTTCTAGGTTACCTTCCACTAGATTCCATCACATCTTGAACATTTTGATGTTTTGCAGTGTTAACAGAGCGGGCCACAACTTTGATTGGTTCTGTTTTTCTTTTTTCTCTGGGAATAAAGCCACATAAATAACAACAGATCCAAGCCACTTATTCCTGTAAAATAAAAATGAAGCTGAAATCTTTTCTTCCCATGAAATCTAACAGAGAAAAATTACTGTGATTGGCAAAAGATTTTGCAGTCCTTTCATCAAGTGAAACCTATCTCTTGAGGCTAAGATTTGAGACACTGGTTCTTTTTTTTTTTTTTTTTTTTTTTTTTTAAAGAGCCTGTCCAGCTAGGGATCTTTGACAGGCTTGAAACACTGCAGCAACCTTTAATTTAGAGAAATTATTTCCAGTAGGGAAAGTGGCTGGTCATGTGCAGGACTCGAATTAGGACCAACAACAACAACACCCCCCACCCCCAGAAATCAGAATGCATAACACCATCCAGGCTTGCTTAGCTCTGAGGCTGATTTGTGTTTCAGCAGCAGCTGTTCAAATAAGGAGCTGCCCTGAGGAAAGATCTGTACAAATGACGGGGCAGGTTTTGGGTTTGGGATTTGTTTTCTCCTTTTCTTTTTTTTCTTTTTTTCCATTTTTTCTTTTTGTTTTCTTTTTTTTATGTTTTTTTTTTGTTTTTTGTTTTTCAGTGCTTTTCAGCCTCTCACCTAAAACCCTGAAACAACTAGTTGCCCTTGTGATGGATGATTATAATAATTATTGGAAAACAACTGAAGTGTGATCAGGCAGGGAGGGTGGTAATTGAAATATTGACAGGTGGTTGCTTTGTGCCAAACAGGAGTTTTTAGGATCAGCCACACTTTAAAGGACTCCCAGCTACGATGTTTATGATAAAATCTTTAATTAACTGTGCTATAGCTTTTACTACAGAATCTTCAGAAAGACCACAGAAAGAGCCACTAGAAGAAGCCCTGAACTTCATACAAATAATATTTTGTTAAGGAATGCTTTAGTACATGTTTTTATATCAGTTTTTTGTGATTATTCCACCTTTTAATTTACATGGATGACATGTATAAAAGCAAAAAGCTTGTCTATCTTCTCTGAAAATCAAATATCATTGACACATAATGTTATTCCAAAACATCATTTACACATGGTATGATCATAATTGGGTGATACTAAGGAAATAACATCATGGAGCCACAAGTAGGAAGGGCACAGTTTATTCCCAGGCAACTATGCCAATGCTAAGGGGATGGCAGATTTGTAAGGATTCTGTGGGCTTATTTGGGACTCAGAGAGCAGATGTTGTGAATTACTGAGAAACTAACATTATTAAGAAGTGTATTTTTGTTGAAGTATTGCTTCTAATAGAATAAAGAGGAGTGTTGCCAAGACAGTAAGAAATACATATTTTTCAAAACCTCTTGGTAGGATGCTGAATTTGAACTTCCCCCTGAAGCATTCCCTCTTTATTAAAAGTAATTTTGTCAATTATTGTCCAAGAGCTGTACCGAAGATTTAAACACCCAATCTTGCAAAAGTTTCCACAAATGTAACTTTTCCTGAAGCATGAGATCTGAGACAGACACTGTCCATCATTTTGGGCCCTATAAATGATGTATGTAGTTTTCCATCACCTGGTGAAATGGGATCAATTCCTCTGCCAGCAGTGAACACATCCCCTGAAAAGAGCAATGATCAGGTGTCATCAATGAGCAAAGCATGAAAGACAGGGCAGGGAACTGCAGTTTGATTTGCATAGGTAAGTGGCTTACAAATACACACTGGATGAGCCTCCTGCATCAGCTGAAACACCTTTGCTGTTGCAATTGATATTTCTGAGTGAGCTGATTATTTGTAATTTAAGGCTAGTGATCTTCAGTAAACATTGCAAGTAATTGAATGCTCGCTCTAACCATCAGCATAACTTCTACCATCTCCACAATTAAGCAGGCTATTTAGAAGCATCTCTGCAGTAGAATTTGTTGGTTAATTTCTAACATTTTCATATTAACTGTTAACAAATTGCAGTATCCTTGCTAAAACCTTTGGAACAGCCAGAAAAGCTGTTTTCTGCTGAAGTTTCCCTGGCTGGTTTCCCTGAATGTCTCTGGCATACCAAAGGGACACAGATAATGGCTCTTACTCGCTCCTCTCCCATTTTTGCTTCGTTTGTGCCTGAGGTTGCTCTCTTCCTACATCCATCAAGGACCAAGTTTACCAAGGCATCTTCTCTGCTGCTGCAACTTGGTACCTCATGGTATGTTTTGAGGAAGGCACACAAGCTGTGGGCCTGAGCAATGAATGCAATTTAAATGTACCCTGTAACTCCTCATGTAAATGGCTTGTGCACTGCCCAGGTCCATGGTAAATGGATGGGAGAGAAAAGCCATTCCCATGATTTCTCTGCCCCTGCTTCTCATGGATTATCTTGCAAAGGCTGGGCCTGAGTGAAGGTCACCCCTGGGGGGGTCACAAGAACTTTGGCTAAGGGACAAAAGAGGAAAAAAGGGACTTGTATCCCCAAATCAGCTTCCCATAGCCCCTTTTGCAGAGGTAACTAATGAGATTTTTAAAAAATAATCCCTGATGAACATAGTGTTAGGCAAAGAAAAGTCTGTAAATTTCAAATAAATTCAAGGGAAAATTTCAGCACCCCCCATTGCCATAGTATTGGGAGGGAAAAATTCAGGAAAGCCAAACCTGATGGGACTTTCTCCTTTATAAAATCCTTTGTCTTTCTGAAATAAAATGTGACTTGAATGTTTAATTAATGCCACTCACTATTTTTTTCATATGGTTAAAAATAATGCCCATGGCTTCAGAAACACCTTGTTTTGAGTGGATTGAAACTCTGGATCTCAATTACATTTGCATTACATCATTACCAGGTGACTTTGAAAAAAAAAAAAAGGAATTAAAAAAATTCTGCAAATCCTGTTTGTAGCTGGCAGAGCAGGTTGCTTGTGCATTCTGTTGTGTGGGTGACAGGACAAGCATGTTTTGTACCACATCACATGGAGTGCATGTTGTGGGACCTGATATGGGAGATGCTGCACCAGCCCACAGCCCTGTCCTCCTCACAGCAGGATCAGCTGCTTGGCCAGACCTCTTCATGAGCCTCTTCCTGTGCCTGGCACGCTGGAGCAGATTTGCCTTGTCAGTACCTAAGTCCTTCTCCTGTACATAAATATAATCCTGTCATCCCATGCCTTGCTTCCTCATCCTTCCTCTGATCCTTCTCACAAGTACTTGACTGGACATGGGAAAACAGACCAGGTCAGTTCATTCAGTCCCTTCAGGTCAGTTCATTCAGTCCCTTCTCTTCAGTTTGCTCTTCTTATCTGTTTTGGTTGCCAGTCTCTATAAAGTAAATCCTCAGGAAAATCAGTAATGTAAAGCAGCAAGACCAATGTTTCAAAGCTGGGCAGTGTCTTGAGGGGGGCTTTTGGTTGCATTTATTCCAGCTCATAGCTAGTTTTTAGAGGGTCTGCAACATAGGTTTTGAATTACAGAAGCATGTAATTGTTCAAGGACAGGTTGGATGAGGCTTTGAGCAACGTGATCTAGTGGGTGGCATCCCTGCCCATGGTGCTAGATGATCTGCAAAGTCTCTTCCAAACCAAATTTTTCTATGCTTCTGTGAAGCATAGGATATTTATTTAGGTTGCAGACTTCAGCCAACACACAGCCAAAGACATTGGCCTCTGTGCTTAGATGACACTTTTTCAGTGTAGGGAAGTCTTTATGCTCCAAAGTAAAAAGCTCTGTTTCTCCTGCAAACAGCTCATAGACCTCGGCTGCTGTTTGAGTGCACTTGGTACTTCACACCACTGCAGTGCCTTTCTCTGAAGTGTAGCGTGCAAAAAAGACCAAACAAGACAAAGGTTGTGCTGAAAATGAATTTTTAACATGGAACAAATAATATCACTATGTAACTGGATCATAAGACATAAAACTGCATAAGCTGTACCTATCAAGATGCGGTGAGCTATAGCTTCCCATTTAAAATGCATAGGAAAGAATCCAGAATTAAGTAAAGAAATTAAAGGTTTCCAAATAATATACAGTGGAGAAGACAAGAAACATATTTTCACTGATTAGATTTTCTGAAGGAAGTTGAATGTGTTCAGAAAATGAATACAATTGATATGCAGAAACAAAAAACCCCAATACTGTGTTCACTTTGGAGAGAGTTCCATCAAGCTGCAGTTTGATAACTTACAGCTGAGTCCAGCCTGAAGACTGGAAATCTGGATATAGAAGGTAGTCTTTTTTGCACAGGTCGATGAGTAGGAAACTCATCACCACTTTGTAAATGTTGTCTTTTAATGAACATGTGGATTCTTCTTTTTTATCTACTTACCTACCTACCTACTGGACTACCTACGTACCTACCTATTTAATAAACAAGTCTGTACTTAATAAAAAGATAGGATGTTGATTGAAACAATTTCAGTTATTTGAACAGCACTAACAATGTTTTTTTGGGTTTTTTTTGACAAGCAGCTCACTGCCTGACAGTAGATACAGAAAGCCCTGATATAAACAGGGATAAGAAGGACAAATACTCCAGTTTATAGCGTGTCACCTGGGATGCATCATGCCAGCCTTGCTGGAAGGAGAAGGATACAGGGGGATGAGGACAGGGGAAGACAAGCCTCCCTTTCCACAGTCCTCCTGCCCTTGAATCCAGTAAAACGGTATCTGACTGGTTTGTTCTTAATTTCCTCCATTCTTAAAAATTAGGCTAAATCCCATTGCCAGCTGCCATCTAACAGGGTTTTCTTTGGCAGATTATTAATATAGTAGGGATCAGAGCATCACGGTGAGTACTTTTAAAAACTACTACAGAAAATGACTAATGGTCTTGCCAGATTTTGATTCTGTTGGCCCAGACTGTTGGCCAGTAGCCCACGGGCTTTGTTTCTCAGTTTTTAGAATAGCCTTTCTGGTCTTTGTGTAGCTGCCTGATTCACTGGTGTCGCAGGAGCTGCTGAAAAATGTATTCTCTGTGCCTAGAAAGAACCTGTATAAATATTCTCAATAAATAAATAACAGTTGTCATTTTCAAAATATGACAATCTCCAGTTGCCTGTGCTTAAATTGAAAGACATGTCATTTATCCTAATAGATGTGAATACATGTATAGTACATATGAGTGAGTCACCTAATTCTTATTCACCTCAGCCTTGGTCTCAGTTGGGGGCAAGTGCCTCTAACAGGGTTTGGATGGATCAAATCACAAGCAGAAAAATCTTGGTCAATTATAGATGCCTAAGACTAAAAGGGCTAAAAGGTCTTTTCCTCTTCTTCGTTTTTTTCCCCCCTAATCTCACCAAGTGCAGGATGCCCCTCCTATCCACAGGTTTACTAAAGGAGCAAGTCAATCTCTGATCTGTGGAACTTCTGGGAATATCTCTTCTCCCTGTAATTTAACGTGACTCAATTCTCCATCCTGATAATACAAGTGGTGAGAAAAGCTTCTAATCCTATTGGCATACTCTCTTGTCAGCACCTCTTTATTTCACTGCTTTAAAGGCTCAACATGTTTTCATTTACAATAAGCACTAAGATAACTGCAGGTGCCCTCTCTAAAAGCAAGGTTAACTCACCTGAGATGAATTCTTTTATTAGAAACAAAAGCAGTGCATGAGCAGGAAATACAATTAATACAGGTGCTTCCCTGGAACTTAGCAAATGCCATTTGTCTTGAAATGACATAAATCCCCATTATATAAACAGGCCCCAGAGGCTTGATTTGTATTATTTCTGGAGAGGAAGGATTTAAGCAAAAGATAAATGAAGCGGTGATGGTGGGGAGAAAGAAATCCTTATACTTAAAAGGTATTTATTTGACAGTAAAACTGCTAGTCTGCTATTTTGTATTTAAAAATACGCAAATGCCTGAACAGAGACAAAAAAATCCCAGTCTAGGTGGGATTTGAAAGTTAACTGATTTTTGCTGATGATGAGTAATATCCTGTGTACTTGCAATACAGCATTCGAGCGTTTAGTCTGACACTCAGATCTCCTAATTATTTGCTGTTTGGTGATAATGTCAGATCCTTCTGGACTTTGCCAGATGCTGAGTACCTTGGGTCTCCACAGCAGTAGAAGGATGCTCCTTCCCAGCTCTGTCAAGGGGGATCTTGCAGGGTGCAGCCTGAGCTCTTGCTCCTGCTCCCTTTGCACCACCAGAAGTATGGCTCCAGACCTTCTGGAGGCAGAAGTCAGGGACAGCTCCATGACACCTCCAAGTCTACTGCTGTCCCCAGGGATTCTGGAGCTCAGGATGTCTGGTGAGTGCATGCTGATGCCATAGAGCTGGACATTAGGTCATCCCCTGGGTACCCCAGATGTTTACTTTGCTTGATACTGGGGCACCATGTTCTAAAACAAAGTAGAAATATGCTAACAAGGAAGCAGACAGGGAGGGCAGTACAGGAGATTCTGCTGCTGAAATATTCTGTTCCCTTTCCTTCTCTGCTTCTGACTTATACTGAGCAACCTTAGTCAATATAAAACAACCTTATCTCCCCAAGGCTCTTCATGCCCCTTTCCTCTGCTGATTTTGTCTAGCTAGTCTTTCACTCCAGGTGGACCACAGGGCCAGGTTTTTAGATTGAACAGATATTGTGGTCTGGAAAACAATCTGCCTTACATAATTTTCTGAGAAATGTGTGTTGCTTTCCTGAGACTGTGTACCTCTCTTCCCTTTGCAATTACCAGTATGAACTCTTGGTGCTTATAAACAGGTAGGAAGAAGGTATAAGGCTGTCATCATAGCTGTTTACAGTCTAAAAGGCCACTTCAAAATAGAATTTATTACCCATTTCCTTTATAATTCACATATAACTACCTAAAAAACAGACTCAAAAATTACCTAAAACAAATAAAAAACCAAAAACTGGAAGAAAGAAATTGTAATACTTAATAGGATCATCAGACAAACAACTGCAATTATGTTGACAAGTATAATACAGTGGTTTAGATATTTGGCTGTATCATCACCAAATCCAATACCCCCTTTTTCTTCCCCCAAACGCTGTGCTTTGTCTAATGAGTGCTCCTGATCTTCAGTTTCTAACAAGTGAGGCTGTGATTTTTGCAACCCTGCTTGGTTGGATTTCTGCGGCCCTGTGGAAGCTATTGCCCTCAGGTTAACTATGACCCCAGAAGGTATCAACCTGCAGAAAGCAAATTGCATCATCTGGGCCAAAGCAGAGACACAAAGTTGGACTGATGTCTTTCCTCTGACTGTATTCTTATAAACCAATAACTTCCAGTATCAAGACTTCAAAGGACTCAAAGTTTATTATTTCCCCCCACACCTCTCCAGGCTTGAACCCATTGCACATCCCAAATGTCCTCAATTGTCCATTGGACCTTTAGGTGTCAGAGAAATATTTAATCAGCCCCTTTTCCCAGAAAACTCAGGGTTTATTCAGACAGCTACAGCAACATTTAGCAACCCCAGTCTGCAGACACTGCCTTCATCAGGAATGACAAGTTGACATGGTTGTATGCTCAATTAAACCTTCTCTTCCTTTTTAAACAAATGCATTAGGCTTCTAAATTTTATACAAGTTTTCTTGTACACTTTGACTACATTAAACTTCAGATACCAAACTTCAGTTGCAAACCTTAACTTGGTTATTTGGAGACTTAACACAGGTTTGTTTTTTTTGGGGGGGTTTTTTTTTGGACAGATATTTAAGTAAAATTAAAATTGCTTTAGAGCTTTTTCAATTTTCTAGGAAATATGCAGCTTCCCAGAAAACAATCTTTAAATGTGTGAGGTATAAAACAAACTATGAAAGCCCTACTTTCCAGAAGTCCCAAGAACAAGCAATTTCAGCTGACAATGGAGATAGATAACCATTACATGAAAATCTAGCCCTAATGTTCCAAAAAACCTGCTTTGAAAACTTTATCAACTACTCAACTCTATACTTGGATGGCATGTGTGGCATTTTCACTTAATTTCTCCTTTCTTACAATTGGTCTCCCATGAACAAGCCCTTTCCTTCATGTAAAACTCCACTAGGGTAGCAAAAAATTTGTGTCTAAAAATAGGTGTAATATTTTGCAAATTATATGTATTCTGAACTGGCTGACTGGCTGTGAATGTAAATATCCTTTTGGAAAAATCAAACATTTTTAAAAGAAAAGTCATTTCTACTTAAAGTCTTTAGGATTTTTGTTGTCTGGTAAGTGAAAGAAAGCTTAACCCAGCAGAAGTAGCAAGCTTCTCCTGGTTCTATTCTCCTCATCTAGGGTATTGATAACTGTTTCTTTAACAGAAGGAAGAGTAGAGCAAGCATCTCTCTCCCCCAAAATAATTTCTGATTTTCTCTTAAATGGGTGGGTGGAGCACTTTTTTCCCAAGGAAAAGTGATAGACAGCCTACCTGTGTGAGTAGCTGCAGAGGAACACATCATGTCCATTGCCTCCACCATGGGTTGGTGGTTTCACCTTGCCACGGTTCAGCCTCTGAAGTTGGAGATTCCAAACTCTTTTCTGCTTCATGAAGCTGTTTTACTTTCTAAAGGCAGCAGTTTGCTGTAATTCAGGAGATCACTGAGAGGCATTTGTGTCTGAGATACCAAATACTGAAAGAAAAGGCTGATGTAAGAATAGCACAGAGCTGAAATGCTTTAGGTGCATTGGCCTTCTCTGTAGGAATCAGCCACATTCCTTGTCTTCCCATCTCACCTGAGAAGACAAGCACTTCTATCATGGGCATTACATTGGTCTAAGAAGGAATGTACACTTTTCCATAGTGGTTTTATATATCCACCACTTTGAAGATTCAATAAATCCTCCAGAGGGAACAATAAGGAGTCATCCCAGCCCGTCCCAATCATTCTTCAGCAGCTGTTAATATGATTTGCAGCCATTGGCTTTAAATGATGTACAGAGAATCAGAGATGAAGATTTGCCTATTACATTTAATTTTCAGTTTTGTCCTCCTATGAAATATCCTCCAAGCTTTGGGTTCACAAGAAATTGCAGTTAAAGAAAGTTTCCCTCCATATAGCATAGGAACAGAGATCTCCTGCAAGGCCATGATTTTCATTGTGGCCAAAGGGCAAGACCTTCAAGCCCATACAGCAGAAACACAGAACTTTCTCTAACCTCACAAAGATCTGTGGTGAGCCAAAAGCAGAGCAATGGTGTTCTCCTGCCACAAGGGAGAGAAAAGACTCTGTCCCATAAATGGAAGAGCAGAGGACTGCTCAGGGTTGGGTCCAGAGGAACCTCTTGATACCAGACAAGACTGTGGGATGCACCACATCCACACAGAATGTGTGCAGCTAAAAGTTTAAGTAGTAAAAAGATAAATATAATCTTGCACACACACACTCACCAACTTCAAATTCCATGTCAAAAACAAAAAGAAACCTCTGTCAAAATGTTCTTATAATAGACCTGGGAATGTATTTTATTTCCTGCAATCTCTAAAAGATTCACAGAGATCTAGACAAGGAATGTAAAGGGCATATGTCTCTGAGACTCCCAGACTTCTAGGAAGATTTAGAATGCAATGTGACCAAAATGATGATAATATTTTATATATCAATGTTTTGATTTGAAGTGTTTGCTTCAAAGTGCTTTTGATTTGAAGTGTTTGCTTTAACTGAAATAAGCAATGCAATTTGTACCCTTATCCCAAAAAATTGTGTGGGATTTAGATAATTTAAAGTTGGAAGATTTACATTTTAGAAACACAAGCATTTAACAATGATGTGTTTAGGGAGCACTGCATTAATTAGAACGAATCTGGAGGATAGGAACAGTATTTCAGTTTGAGTACTGAAAGAGGACTACAAATTCTGCTGGGGTGCAGAGAAGGGGAAACTTCATGGTCTGAATGAAACCATGAAAGACCAAGAGTGATTGAAAAGATGAAGAGCCAGAGGAAAACAGGGCTGTGGACAAGACTTCCAATAGATGGGTCTGGTGATATCAAGACAAGTTAAATAATTGCTAAGGAGATAGTGGAAGTAGCAGATACTTGAAGCAGTACAGGTCATTTGCCATAAGATCGGACCTGACTGAATAAAGACAAAGAAAAACAAGGTGTTAGAGTAGTAAAAACCCATATGGTTTTCTCTGGATTACCATTCTGCAGCTTGAATATGATAAATATGTATGTCTTAGGCATGATATGAAACTTATCTACCAACTGTTTGTGAAGAAATTAGACTGAGAGGCACTATTATGTCAATAAAAAAATACACTTTGCATCTTCAAAAATGTTTTGTTATTTCTGGATATGATTTTCTGATGTGCTTGATCCCTAGCTAGTATTGCTCTCAGTCAAGTGAACTTCACTGTAAAAGTTTGGTGTTTTTTGAAAATCACACCTAATAACCTCTCAGAAGTTGCGAGTGAAGTTACTTTAAATCTAGGGAAATGCAATATGTGCAATACAAATTGTCAAGATTAGACATAAATGCTGTACATGCAGATAGAGAGACACAAATGCTCATTTGCAAACAGACAGAGCCGCACCCAGGCACTGGTGCTATTGAGCTGCTGTGGTAGATTTGGCATTCTTATCGCGTTCCTGCTTCAAAGTCCAATTGTCCTCACAATTGTTGTTCTGATTATTTACCAGAGCACAAAAGTAATATTGTTCTCCATGTTGCTGTACTAAGAGATGTTTTTCACGCAGGAGAAAAACACATTTCCTTCCTTTTAAACCCTGTCTTCTCCCCCTCATTTTGTCTAGAAGCCAAAATGAATATTAAAAACGTGTCTGTCCCCCTATTCTTCTAGTTTAAAAATCATGGGTTGTGACAGACCTTCTACCCTGATTTGACTCCTGTGCCAACATCACTTCATACACTGCACAAACAGAAAATACATGGCAGTCTCCTGCTGGGGATTTTTCCAGCATGGCAGATTCTCTGGGTGTGCAGAAGGAACCTGACCAGTGCCTGCTGCACTGGCCCAGCATGGGAGCAGGATGTGACAGAGAGGCCAGCATGTCCCAGCCACAGCTCAGGTGAGCTGCAGCATGCTGGAGCTGTGGGGAAGCAGTTCCAGCTGAAGGTTTCTTCCCAGGTTTCAACAGGCCTTTCAAACAAAGCCTTCTGCCTGCCCTTAAGTGTGTTGAGGATTCTGAAGCTGAATGCCATCCCTGTAAACTCTATTTTACATGGGGGATGCAAACAGGTCAGAGCCACTGCCAAATTTCCAGTGACTTCCGTGAATGACACTGGAGTGGTAGATATCACATGAAAGAAAAGATAGCTAGAATGTGCCCTGAATTCAGAGCATGCAGAAAAAAAGTGAAGAGAGGTATTAGCTAGCTGGCACTATTTTCATAATTATAAGTAAATAGGCTTTTAGCATCAGCAAAGCCCCCATAATCTAATACTAGTAATCTAATTAAAGACCTTGTGAAAAACAGATTCTATATCCATATGATGATGTGATGACCTATAAAATGATGATAGATGTTCCTAGCTGACATTGGTAACTAGGAGAGAAAACCAGGTTTATTGCTTGGATTATGTGAAAATGTAAATTCTTTAATTATACACTGATCTGTCCATGGAACCCTGGAGTTCCAGTTGTTAAGCCTGCAGATTGGTTGGATGGAGATATTTAAAACAGGAAATAAAAAGGCATTATAGTACAGAATATAGAATAGAATACAGCTATTTCAGTAGAAAAGATTCTATGATGGTCATCTGTTTCAGCTACCTGACCCCTTCAGGCTTGATCAAACCTTAAAACATATTATTAAAGTCATTATCCAAATGCCTCTTTAGCACTAATAGGCTTGATGCATCGATCACTTTTCTGGAAAGCCTTTTCCAGCATTTGACTGCCTTTTTTCCAAAGCCTTTAAAGCATCATTGTGGAAAGGCTATGCCAACAAAAACAACCCATCTCCCATCAATTTTCTCAGTAACAGACAGTATCAGCAAAAAATTTTGTACCATAGCCAGCAGAAATCAATCCTGCCTAGCACATGAGAAGCAAGCTAAGGCTGTCAGAATAAGGGACCAGCATCTCAAATGTTGTCATAATCTTTCATTCAAAGGACAGAATACCTTTTGACAAAGTATTCTGCAAAATAAATATGTTTTAAATCTTAAAGATTTAAAGACAAGATACACTTTGTTTACACTTCTCTTTCATACAGCAAGTGGGTTTTGTACTGCTTCATGCATTGTTTGAAGATGCAAGACACTACAGTGATATGTAACTGGGAAACTATTAACAAATTGCCTCCATAGAGATTCCAAAAAATGCAGCAACATATTGAAACAAAAAAGAAAAATAAATTATGGGACTAACAGACTGTATTGGGTTTGTGTGGCAAGGTTTTGGTAGGAGGGGGTCATATGGGTGGCTTCTGTGAAAAGCTGCCAGAAGCTTCCCCTCTGTCTGATGGAATCAAAGCCAGCCAGCTCCAAGACAGACTCATCACAGTGGTGATGCCTCAGAGACAATGTATTTTAAAAGGGGGGGGGGGGGGAAACAGCTGGACAACAGCACAAAAAGAGAGGAATAATAATATGTCAGAGGAACAGCCCTGCAGACATCCAGGTCAGTGCAGGAGATGCAGGAGCTGCTCCAGGAACTGGAGCTCAGATTCCCCTGCAGCCCATGGTGCAGCCCTTGGTGAGGCAGCTGTGCTCCTGCAGCCCATGGAGATCCAGAGTGGAGCAGAGATTCACCTGCAGACTGTGGAGGGCCCCATGCCAGAGCAGGTGCATGGCCAAAGGAGGCTGTGACCTTGTGGGAAGCCCATGCTGGTGCAGGCTCCTGTCAGGACCTGTGGCCCCAAGGAGACAGAAGTCCATGCTGAAGCAGGTGTGCTGCCAGGAGCTGTGATCCTGCAGGGACCCACCTGTCTGCTCCTGATGGACTGCACCCAGTGGGAGGGACCCCATGCTGGAGCAGTTCATGAAGAACTAAAATGCATGAAAAGGAAGCATGTTGAAGAACGTCATGGAGGACTGTCTCTTATGGGAGGGCTCCCATGTTGGAGCAAGGGAGAAGGGTGAGGAGAAGGGTGTGGTAGATACAGTGTGCGATGAACTGACCTCAACCCCCGTTCTTCATCTCCCCTGTGCCAATGGGGAGGAAAAGGTAAAGAATTCAGAAGTGAAAACTGGGAAGAAAGGGCAGGTGGACAAGGTGTGTTAAGATTTGATTTTATTTCTCATTATCCTACTCTGATTAGATTGGTAATAAATTAAACTTATTTCCCCAAATCAAGCCTGTTTTGCCCATGACTGTAGCTGCTGAGTGATTTCTCCCTGCCCTTATTTCAACCCACCAGCTTTTAGTTATTTTTTCTCTCTCCAGATCGAGTGGGTTTGGTGGGAAGTGGGTCTCCAGGCAGGGTCAACCTACCACATGACTTACTTCAAAGTCAGCTGGGGTTCAGATTAAGGAAGGATGTATTTCATCTATGGGAAGTATATATGAAAGAACTTCAGGTCTTTCTTCCTTTAAATACTGAGTTCATATTTAAAAGTACCGAATATTTCAGTGTTTGTGTTAAATCCTCTTCACTTCTTTATTTCATAGCCACAGTCTTTCTATTTTCCATTTGCTAAAAAAAAAAAAAAAAATGAAACTTTGCATTTAGGAAGAAATCCCTGCTATCCGGCACCATGCAATTAGCATATATGAATAGAAAATGAGTTCCCGCTGCTCTGGACCATTGTTAATCCATATTGATGGGCTAGAAAACATGACATCAACTGTAAAAATCCAAGAACATTCCTTAAAATATTCAAATACTGTACCTGGTCCTGTATTCACTCTGCATCTCAAATTCTCACTGACTTTGTGGGTGCCTGGAATGCAGGAGGAATGCAGGATGAGGTACACAGGCTACATGTGGTATGCCTACCTTGACAGTGAAAACAGTTTTATATTCTGTCTGAAATTCTCTGAGACATATATTCAGGTCAAAGGAACTGGACAAAAAATACACACAAATTTTGCACAGCTGCTATTTGTTCTGGGCCAGATGCCACCCTGAGCTCACTGGGGCTGTGTTTAACTGCTGCTGAAGTGGTGTATGCACACTGCTCTGTGCAGTGCTAGAGAACGTGGAGCTAAACACCTTTTGAAGTCCCTTATTAGACCCACACCTGCTTGTTCATTAGTCCCTCCTATTTTTTACAACTTTTATGCAAACTGGTAGCACATAAAATTTGTCTTTAATGATGGGAGAAAAATATCATCATAGTGATTGTTGAGACACTGAGCAATTTTGTATTTTCAGTTTGCAATAATTAGTGCTGTGGAAGTGCCCTGACAATTGCTGAGTAGAAAAGACTTAGGAGTCATCTCAAGTGGCATATATTAAAGCAGCCCTGAGGTTGATCTTAAATGCAGACAACCCCAAAATTGGCCCCAAAATGGCACTAGAGATAGAAGATGTCACAATCACATTCACTTTCACCATTCTTCATCTTTTTTCATCCTCTCTGTGCGGAGAGAAGTGTCCCCTTTCAAGCCAGCAAATTGTATCTGTATATCTCTGCCTCCATTAAAAAATGCACATAGAAATATCCTAATCCATAAAGAGATGCACCTCTCCGAGTTCAGATCTGTCTGGAAGACAATATCTGAGTATTCCTGGAGTCTCCAAAGAAATCTATCTACCTACCTAATGTCAGCCCACCCATCGTGTGGGCTGGCTCAAAGGCTTTCTCTCAAAGCCCATTTACTTAAATCGTTGTTCATAAATTGTTGGCCTTATCGAATTTAATGACATTTTCTGAACCATCATTACTGAGAAGGGAAGTGTGTGAGTCATTTCTCTCCCAACAAATAAAGGTTCAAAAGTTTCAAGCAGCAGCTAGACCTTTACTTTTCAGACAAATCTTTCTACCCCCAAAAGTCAAAGCCATTAGCCCATTTTAGAATTTGCAGGCTGTGAAATGTCATAAAAAGAACAACCTTTTTGAGATATTGGAGTACAAAAGGTGCCTTATAAAGGTATCACAGTACCATTGATAATAGCTTTGGCAAAGACCTTTCAGGTCACTTAGTCCAAACCCCAGCAAGGAACAGTTATGCTAACCTTTTGTACAAGCCTTGTTTTGAACACCTCAAAACCAATGCTACTCCAGGACTGAAGGCTTGGTTCCAGCACCAATTCCTGTTATCCCCTAAAACTCTCACTTTCTTTCTTTGGAGTTAGGCCTGCAGTCTCTCTCTCTCTCTCTCTTTTTTTTTTTTTAAACTTCAGCAGCACAAAATGTTTCTTTTCAGAACACTTGTCCATTTTTACCTTAGATGAGTAGGTCTAGTTTGGTATCGGTGAATCAGTGGGTTCCTCAATTTTTATGGGGCTGTTTTCACTCTCTTATCGTTGTACTGGACTTAATTTTTTTAGGCTGATACTTTCCAGCATCTAAGTGATTTCTTTGATGGTACAGAACTTAAGCTGAAGGATACAACAGTTTCCAAAATCAACAATAGGGAGAACATGATGTTAAGATAACTGGGTGGTGTTTTTTGGCAAAGGAATCTTAAAATACAGGAGGACTAGTTTTCTGTGGAAAATTATGCTTTTTAAAAGAAACCTGTTCATAATAGTATTGTGTTCTGTAAAAGCTGGAAAGAATAGGTTGGGACAAGCAAATCAACATGGACCATCTAAATATCTGTCAGCCTTTGGGCAATACATCCTAACTGGGAAATGCTGCAGAAGAAATGCTGGCTCTGGGAAAAAACTAAGCTCAGTAGTTCTCACTTCTTGGGATACCAAACTAAGTCTCAAATAACTCTGCTGCAGGACGGTGAAAAGAAAATATCAAATCATTTCAAGGAGAACAAGAAAATCTTTAACTGTGAATCTTCACTTTTAATGGACTTTTCTTATGTAGTCTGGTGAATAAAGCACAGAGACTACAAATACTCACTGGATTATACTTTTAGAACAATTATTTAGTTTGCTGCAATCACCACATTGGCAATCAACTAATTAATACTGAATTCCTTCTGAAAGTTCAGAAGAATCAATTTTGTCATGATATTTCAGTGTTTCTTCTCGTGCATCAGCCATTAAGTGGAGAAGCATCAAGTTTAATCCTACCTGAAGGATGGGACAGAGAGGTCAGCGGGTCAGTGAGCACCAGGATTCAGAGCCCCTCATGCAGAGGATGCCATGCCCCTAGAGGTAGGGTCACCTCCCAGTCCTCGTCTGCCAGAGCCTGTGCCCTGCTTCCCCCCATCCCTCCAGGCAGGTGGGCAGGCAAAGGCAGGCTGGTGCTGTTGGTTTTCATCTGCCTATTTCCTCGTTGCTATGACAACCCACCAGAAAGTACATCAAGAGCTACATCATCAAATATCACAGGGCCAGTGACAGGAGGTGTGTGCCCCACGAGCCTTTGGCCGGGACTGTGTGTACTGGCAATGGTGTCCTGCTCCCATGGCCGTGGGGCAATAACACACACCACCCTGCTCAGAGCCAGCCTGGTAGCCCCTGATGGATGCAGCAGCTGGCTCCTTTGCTCCTAACTGTGGACAATAAAATGTCTTCATGAGGCTATGTTTTCTATGGGATGAAGCCTGTGTAAAATGAGTATTTCCTTTTATTCCCTGCTCCTTCCCTGGGCTAGAATATTCTCTCTCGCTCAGTGTTACCGCTGCTGTCTTTCCTGCTTTCAAAACATAACTTAAACTGAATTATTTTTTTAAACTCTCACCAAGTTTCTGTCTAAATGAGGTGTCTTTATTAGATATTGTATTCCCTGCTTTGTGTACTTGCCTGTGCTTTGGAAGTGAAAGCACAGCCTACCTCTGTTTCTCAGTACTGTAAAAGATCAAAGCATTACAGAAGCTGTGTCACATAGTGTATTTTCTTGCAGTATATGTTATTAATTTTGTTTTTGTTAGCAAAGCTGTGTCATTTCAACTCAGGAAAGGAAGGGATAGCTTCTCCCTCCATGTGAGTAGGTGGCAAGGCTGCCATTGGTATATTAGACAATGGGGGAGTTTATCCCTCCCAGCCTTTGGGAAAATCTGGGGAAATGAAAGCCTCTGTAGTCATTGCCAGATATCAGCTCCTAATTTTAGCCACTCAGCAGTGTTTCTGAAGGTAGATGATTGCTTTGAAAGGCCATTGTGATGTTTCCTCAGCCTTTCAAAAGCAATGTATTATTTTTAACTTGGGGCATTTTACCATCTTCTCGAACACCAACCTGCCTGGATTTCTCCCTTATTATGACTCCTACACTGGAAACATTTTCTCCTCTCATTATTTGAAAAGCAGAAGTTTCCAAAGCTATATAAATAATTCATGAGAAAGCATGCCTGCCATGTGTGGGAATAAATTGTATGTGAGAGGAAGAGTTCAGGAAGTACAAAAATTGGAACAAACAAGTGCAGAAGATGCTAAAACTAGGCTGGATTAGTGGCTAATCTCTACCAGGCCAATAAAATGCAACAGAGAAAAAAACAGAGAAACTGGTCTTGAAGTGATGACCTAACCTGGAAGCAATTTGGGGCCAGGACAGCATGTTACATGTGTGTACAACATCTGAGTACACGCTCTGTGTAGAGGAGGAGTATATACTGTTGTCTATGTATGAACCATAATATGGCTAACCACACTCATTCACTACTAATGAAAACCAGCAAATTGTACCTTTTACCTCCCCCACAGTAAAAGGGATCATGCAAGAGGGTGGTGAGAGATGTTCTAATTTCAAAAATGAAAAATAAAACAAATCTTAAAAAAAAGAGCTACTTTTAAAAAAACATTTTTTTAAAAAAGAAGCTACCTTAATTTGGGTACATTTTAACTGACTCAGGATGTGGGAAGCTTTACAGAGATGTTAGCCTTTGGAATAAGCATTTTCTCTTTTTTCATCCATCAATGCCACTAGAAGAAAAACAGTTGAGATATGGAAATCCATCCATTTCTAAAGCTGAGAAGAGGGCTCAGTGTTTTGTTTTGAGATCAGACTGAAGTGTGGGTGATGCAGTTCTTTCCTGACTAATTTCCTAATACATTCACTTCAAGAAAAAAATGTCAAAAACCATAATTTACAAAGCATGTGTTGGATGCTGGGATTGTTGGCTCCCTTTTGCCTTTGCCGTGAGCATTTTTGGCACAAGAACAGTGGAATATCCCCCTGCAGTGATGGGGACACCCAGCCCAATGAGTTGAGAGCTGCACTTGGTAGGTAAGTGACCGCTTGAGAGAAAGCTGTGTGTGACACTCCAGTCCCTCTCTAGGAAAAACTGCCTGACTCAGGACAGTGAAAAAACTCTGCAGAGTCCTTGGGCAGCAGAGGGTCCCACCTGAGTTTCTTGACCTGGTAGGGTGAGGTAGGTTTTAGGTCCTACAGTTAGTGATTAGGAATCTGCAGAATGGATTATGCATATTTCCCAGGAACATTTTAATGTGAAGTAGTGAAACAAGGCTGGGAGCTGCCAGGCACTGACAGACTATCAACAGGACAGCCTCAACAGGAGGCTCAAGGTGTGTCTGGGAGAGGCACAGGTACTCCTGCCTTCCTTTCCTCTACCTACCAGCTTCACCCTGTGTTGAGGACATACTTCTTGAGTCCTTCAGATAGACTAGGCCCCAGTGGAACTCCCTCACTTGATGAAGGAGCCCTTGACACCTCTGAAGGGATGGAGAGCCAGCTCCAACTCTTCAGGACAGCCCTTGGTATGGGGCTTGTCCCACAAGTATGCTGTGGCCAGTCACTGACAGCATCAGCTGAATTAGGTCCTCACAGGACCTAGGTGAAGAGAAAAATGAATTCTGTCTGGAGCAACAGTGGAGTGCCAAGGGGTACAAGCTGAGAAGGAAACCTGAGGTTCATGGATTAACTTCAGCCTGCCAGAGACAAGTGTTTTGGTTAATATCTGCCTGGGCTCCCACTATAGCCAGTGGAGATAACTGGGATAAAGCATGCCAGACAGACACCTGTTTTCCTTCCACTGACTATTGCCATTGCTTAGACAGCTTTCTTCAATGATATGTGACTTCTGGTTACTTCTAGATAGCTAAAATTAAAGCAACTGTATCCTCTTCCAGGAATCTGGTAGCAAAAGTAAAGAAGGGAGGTACTGAGGGATTCCTCACCTATTCTAGGAATTATGTGGCCACTAGAAATAGGCTTTTTTGACTCCCAGCATTTGCTTTAAGCAAATAAGCCTATCCTGGCTAACTCTTGTTTCAAGCAAGGCAGTTGCTGTATTCACCTCCTGATGCTAGGCCAAAATATGTAAGGCAAAGTAAACACTGAAAATTTGGCCCACTGAGCTTTAAAAGAACTAGAGGTCTTGAAGAGCTAGTGGACTCAAGTGCAGAGGCACGTGGAATGTATTGCTAAAATGAGCTTAGCATATTCTTGTTATCAGTATGTATATCACCTTAGACATTGCTTGACAAAAACATGTCTTCTAAAACAAGAACGTTCCTTCTGCACAGCTCATAGAGATACAGAAACTGAAATCGTATTTTATGAATGGAAAATGAAATTAGCCAGAAATTACAGTGATAAATGTAGCTTTAGAAAATCTTAATTCACTTCAGTCGAGTGATTAACTTCTGCCATTCCACAGTGCTCAGTTATTGCAAAGTCATTTGGTGACATTAAACAATTAAACTTTAGACCTGGGAATAATTTTGCAAATCTTTATAGAACCATAAAGTTCATTATTGTTTTACATGCTTGCAATGAAATACAGTGCACAACTCCAGCTGTTTGCTCTAGCATAAAGCCAGCCTCTGGATAGAAAATGATAAGCTCTGGGCAAACTACCAACTCTCCATCAGTCCAGCTCTCCCAAATGGTTATTCTCTGCAGGGCAGAGACTTTATTTGTTTCTTGTAGCGAAAAGTCCCTGCAAAATACTTTCTGCTGTAATAGTCTGACCAGAATGATAACTGTGGGCAACAGTGGTCAGAAACAATCCTGGTGCAAATGGACTCTTGCTGGGGCCAGCTCTGCCCCAGTGAGCACTGGTTTCCCAGGTGGTGGTTTGGAGGCTTCAATTCACCTCACCTGGCATTCAAAGCACTGGAAATAGAGGTGTTTTAACTTCTCTTTGCAGTATTCAGCCTGGTGCCTTTCTTTGTGTCATTATTCCACCACAACAGGAACATTTTCATTGTAAATAGCCCTATTTCTGAGGAAGAAAACTGGGGCCCTTTAGGAAGAAAATTGTTGTTTTACTAAAAACACATGTGAAATGTCATGATTTCTCATTTTTTCACCACCAAATTACCATTTTGTGTGACACACAACAAAACCAGAACATATGTATGGGTGTGAAAATGGGTAATAACACAGCAGAAAAAATGTAGTGAATGTTCTCAGCGATTTTTCAAGACCCTGCTCTTTTTAACAGAGTAGCTCTAGTACACATTAAACTAATATGCAATATGTATTTGATTTCCATAACGTCCTTGTTGACAGCAAAGGCAGCTAATTAGTGTAATTGATATTTGTATTTACTTGGCTGTTCTCTTGTGTAATTTTGGAGAGTGGCTGCTCTTGCTTGTTATCCAAGTGCTGGGTGTAAGGACCAACCATGACAGTGGCATTAGGTGTTTTAGGGTTGGGCGTGGACCCCAGGAGGATTCAGTGAGCCTGCAAAGCCCTGGTCTGTCACTGTCACTGTCATGACAAATGGGGGCTTCATGGGCTCAAGCTCAAAATCTCCCATTGTCCACCCCAGCCACCAGCCCCACATGGCCCTACTTCATTCCTGTGGCCACTGTCCAGGGGCTGCAGCTTGGAAACTAATTTTTGAAGCCTGGAAATGCTCGTTTCCAAGCAGATGCTTATTTCCCAACAGAAGCTTAATTTTCATTAATTTTTTTTTTTTTTTTTCAGGTTCTGGCTACCAAATGTTATTTATAATGAGCTGCAAGGCTACAAAGGTGGTAGCAGCAAGGCAACAAATCGCTGCACGACAGTACTACTTACTGTAGCAAGAAACAGCTTTTCTCTGTGACCGCATTTCTAATTGGGCTGTAAGAAATAGCATTAGAGCAGTGGTGGATGAGAAGAATCATATTTGTATGAGGCTCATGGCTTGCTGTGGCTCATCCAGATACCACTTTACAACTTCAGTCATCAAATCAGCAGAACCACAACAGGCTCTGGTACAAGCCAAAGGGGGAAAGTGCCATTGTAAAACTGAATACAGCTGCTTCCATAATAGAACTAATTGCATATTGCATCGCAGAGCTAAATTAGTAGTGAAAACAGTTATAAAACCAACAGACAGTGAAACATGACTCACCAAGCAATTGCTGCCAGTTTGGCGAATTCTCATTGGCCCCAGTTCAACAGCCCACACCTGCATTTTCTGAATAGTAAATATATAATAAGGCATAATTACTAGAAAAATACGCAGCACTCCAAATGTGACAACACACTACTTGTTTATTGGGATAGTGAATAGTATATAATAAGTTTGACCCAAAGTACTTCTGAGCCACCTGGGGTCAGAGCACAGAGAGGAGACAGACAGCACAGTCCTGAGCCGTGTGAGGCAGTAGAGGTTATCTGTAACATAGCCGATGGCTGCTTCCAACTGAAGTGATACAAACCTCCCTGTGCTACTAAATCAAAGGAGAGTAAATAGGAAGAAAACATAAACAATAATCACTGTTTTAAAGAACCCAGATATTTATAGCCTGGCTTAAAAATTCAAGCTGCAATCACTTGGGATGTCTCAGCTGACTTTACTCACAGTTACAGCTCCCTCAATAAAAAACAGATGTAGAAAGTTAACTTCATCTGTTTCTTCTGCTTATGGTTCCTTTCTCCCCTCTCTTTCTAGGGGGTTTTGTGACTGTGCTGCCCACAGCTCTGCGTGAGAGGTGGAAATCAGGTCCAGGGCACGGGGAGTGAGGAGTGTGAGGAGTGTGAGGAGTGTGAGGAGTGTGAGGAGTGTGAAGAATGAGAGGTGTGTGAGGAGTGTGAGGTGTGTGAGGAGTGTGAGGAGTGTGAGGAGTGTGAGGTGTGTGAGGAGTGTGAGGAGTGTGAGGAGTGTGAGGTGTGTGAGGTGTGTGAGGTGTGTGAGGAGTGTGAGGAGTGTGAGGAGTGTGAGGTGTGTGAGGAGTGTGAGGTGTGTGAGGCGTGTGAGGAGTGTGAGGTGTGTGAGGAGTGTGAGGTGTGTGAGGAGTGTGAGGAGTGTGAGGAGTGTGAGGCGTGTGAGGCGTGTGAGGTGTGTGATGTGTGTGATGTGTGTGATGTGTGTGATGTGTGTGAGGAGTGTGAGGAGTGTGAGGACTGTGAGGACTGTGAGGTGTGTGAGGAGTGTGAGGAGTGTGAGGAGTGTGAGGAGGGTGAGGAGTGTGAGGAGGGTGAGGAGTGTGAGGAGTGTGAGGTGTGTGAGGAGTGAGAGGTGTGTGAGGTGTGTGAGGAGTGAGAGGTGTGTGAGGTGTGTGAGGAGTGTGAGGAGTGTGAAGAATGAGAGGTGTGTGAGGAGTGTGAGGAGTGTGAGGACTGTGAGGTGTGTGAGGAGTGTGAGGCGTGAGAGACAAGCTCTCTCCACTGTAGACCTCGGAGCAGGTGCTGACTGCCAAAGATAAACCCCTGCTCATGCTCTGAGGGTGGCTGTACCTGGGCACTGCTCCAGGCTCAGCAGTGACTCTCAGTTTGAACAGTGATTTTGAAGGACATTGAAATATTTGGGCCCCGCTTTCCCTCTCTCCCATGTAATTCCTTCCTCACCGATTTCTGCAGAGCGTAGGTGGAAAATCTTAGGTTTACCTCCATCTTTATCAGACAAAAGACACTGCAATGCTCCAACTACTTCCTTCAAAGTCTGCTTTTACACCTGTCTACGGACATAATGGGGCAACTGCTCTAGAACAGGCACATTAGCATTTCTTGCCTCCCCTTCAGGGCAGCAGCTATTACTGTAAAAGAAATACAGACATCCAAATTCATTTTGCATTTCCACTAGTGCTTCTACATGTAGTTCACAGAAATAATTTCTGTCCTACATCTCAGCTTTCAGAGGTGCTGGAATCTCTGTCCTGAGCTGCTTCAGACTCATGAGTAGTATGACTGTAATTAGGTCATTTCATGTCTCAAGTCACTTGATGAGCAGCTAGCAGGACTAGGCTCACATGGGGAGGAAAAACTTGGTTTGGGTGCCTTGAAGAAATAGCTCTCTCTGCTTTCAGAAGTCTGATATGGCATCAGAATAACTTGTGTTATTCTGTTTTTCACTCCCATGAGGACTTGAAACTTTTCCTTGAGCAGACAAAAATCTTCACTATTTCAAGTGAAGTTGAATAACTAAAGTTATTCCCTTTAGTAGAAGAAAGAGTTTTTCCTGTGCTTCCAGGACAGTGTGTGCTCCAGCTGAAACATCTGGCTGCTAGCAGGAGCAGTAGGGCAGCCCCACATTGCTGGGCTCTGGGTCTCCAAACAAGCCACTCACTGTGCATCTCCTTCCTTCACCTTGTAATGCCTCTCACCACATTCCTTGTGGAGAACAAGAGGTGTGGGTAGGGTGTCCCTTAGCTGGACATGGTTGGTGCTGCTTCACGGGCTTGAGGACCATCTGGAATCAGGGAGTTTAATTACTTGACAGGGCACAGTACATTTTGCAGTACATCACATTTCTGCCATGACTTAAAAAAAATAAAAAAAATCTATTTCAGTTGTGTAAAAATCAAAAGCAGGTATAAAGTCAAAGGCTCCAAGTCTTCCATAAGAAAATACTAACCTGCATAAAGGTATATCATTATATACCAGGGATTCCCAAGCATTTCTCCCCTTTCTATCCAGAAATTTTGTCTTGTCAGAATTTTAGAATTTCTAAATTCTAGAATTGTTCATGTTTATCTGGGATTTCCAGACATCTGGGAATGTTATCAACTGGCAGCCACACTGAATCAGATTTACTTTGCATGTACTGAACCGTATGCAGTCTGGAAATGCCATGCAGGGATAAGATAGATTATTTGTGCATGGAATAAAGCAGCTGATTAAAACAATGGGAGATCTATTACTGACACAACAGGGCCAGTATTTCACTCCACGTTTTGACAAAATATTTTAGGAAACAGGATTTTGCCCATGATAGTTTAATTTGAAGGAATGATGAGTACAGTAGGTTTTTACTTCTAGAGGTCCAGGTTCAAATTTATGTTGTAGGACTATAGATCTTGTTCTGATCCCACCTCCCTAAACCGGCTTTTAATTTCCATGCACACAATTTTCAGGAACATAGTCCTGCCCTGGAGAGCTCAGATTAGAGCAAGAAGAGATTTTATAGCTCAAGACTGAAAGGCATCAAGAGCACCATATAGAGAGCTGCTTGCCTCAAGTTTTATGCTGGCAAGTAGTAGAAGCCTCACACACAGGAACAAAGATTTTCTTAGATCTGAGTTAAAATTGTACTGCCAGGAAGGAAAAAAGAAGAATGGAAGGGAAGGGAAAGAGTGCTTCAAGTTCTTGCTTCAAGTTCTCCCTTGGTTTAAGACACTGAGAAATAGCTAAAGCATAAGTGTAGGTCAGCCAGGAGCCTAAATCCAACTAAGATGTTAAGCTATTTGTGTGCTGCAGGGGAGAAATTAGAATGCACAGCAGAAACATTTTTCTTGCTGTGTACATTCAATCTGCACATCTTAAACTTGAAAAATTCCTTGTTCATTGTCAGTTTTCTTCCTTCTCTGTGTGCATACAGAAAGTCTGCGTGTGGGGCACTCATGCAGACTTAAAGCCACTTTTCTCTGGTGAACTTTTAAGAGCTTAAGTGTAAAACATTATGCAAGCAAGTATTTCTGTGAAGCTTTGGAAGGTATTCAGAAAGCCTTGTTATCGGCTTCTTGTTGGCAGGCTCGTTGGTATTGCTTAAAACCCAGTGCCAGCCAGCACTAACAAACAACCTCTTATTCCTCTACCACATCAGTTCCTCAGAGCTGAATATTTCTACTCATATGGCAATATTTTAGCAAGCTGTTGAGTTTTACTTCAGTGTAACTTCAGCAACCAAAGAGCTGTACTTTTTCAAAGTTTCAGGGGAATGGAATAAATTTAGGTTAAGTAACGATGATTATTCTAGGCAAAGATTTCCTTCATTTAATCTTCCCATAACCAAAAAATGCAAGCAGTATTACCACTCATTTTTAAAGAAAACTAATGAATTTCCAAGGGAAATTAGAGAATCAGTCCTAAAGCATTTGGATTAGGGAATCTAATTCTGCAGCCTCTTTGCATATGAAGCAAAAAGCAGAGTGGATGAGAGCCACATGCTATGTAGTTCCTCAGTCTGGCAGATTTATTTTTCATTCCTCTTCTCTCTGGCCAGAACTTCTGTTTCATTCTCTGCACCCTTCTCCAGTAAAGTTGCTTTACTCTAATTTCCCTAGGGTTGTTGAAAACCCAGACCTGTATTTAAGCTTTTGCAGAGGTCTGACTATTGTTCCAATGCTTGACTTCTGGTGCCAGGACTTGGCCTCACCTTCAGAAATGATCTGAGTACTCAGTCACCAGCAGGTGAGTCCTGAGTGCACCTTGAATGAGGATACAGTGTCTGCTTTACTGTTGAAAGAGACATTTGCATGCCTACAAAACACACTGCCTAGCACAGGGAACTCCATCTTTCAAAGATTTCCCCATCTCCTTTTAATTTGAAAGCATTCCCAAGGAAAGTCAACAAACTGAGACCAGATGTATCTTCTCTGGCAGTGCTGGGGGGCTGCCCAAGTTCTGAAACTGCCATGTTTTTAATTGTCTTACAATGGGGCAGCACCCAGGAATGCAGGGCGTGGTGGTGGGATCCAGCACCATCCTGGCAGGAACAGCAGAGTGGTGGCTCCTCAGGAAACTGTCTCAGGAGCTGTGACATTGGAAGGTCCACATTTTTTTACCTCTCTGTCTCACATTTGCTTAGTTTAAAAGGCGAAACTCTTTTCTGTCTCTGACTTTCAGTCCCCCAGACTTCAGACATGCTGTAAGAAACCAGTGAATGATGTTTTACAACAACTGCACGTCTGAGGGACATTACTACCACCCCCAAGTCCCCTTTGTTTTCCTATAGCACCTCTGCAGCAAGTCCATCCTGCCTGTACAAACTCCAAACTGAGCAGTTGTCTTCAGACAATTAATATTTGAATATTTTGGTATCACTGCTGGACCAGCCAGTCTTTCCTCAGTTACAAGTCAGTTTGACTCTAGAAAGGGTAGAAAGGTAGTGAGGACTGAAGGACATGGAGGAAGGATTTCTCTCATGCTGAAGAACCAACCATCCTTCTCCTACAAAAGCAATATAAGGATCAGATAAGGATCAGACAGTAACATATCTGTCAGAAAGAGAGGGCAAGGGTAGAAGGTTCTTTTTGCTATGTTACTGGCCAAGGTCCCAGAGGTCTGGTTTTACTTCATCACCAGACCTAGGGTTGCCTGGGTGTTGTTTAGGATTTCTTCATTTTGTACCAAGCCTTTCCACCGACTTGGTTGTGACATGAGTAGCTCTACCTCAGCCCCCAAACTGCCAAGCAGCACTGCTCCTCCACCTCCTGAGCCCCTGTGCCACCTTGTCTATTCAAATCATAATGAGTTTGAGAAAAAAATATGCTTTGGGCAGAATCAGTGTGCCAGATTTGTCTGTGAGATGGGATCTGCAGGTCTGTCTTTGACAGGTATTGTGTGTCAATACACTATACCCTGCCCCTGCCAAAATGTTGAAGTATGGGAGGGAGGTGATGGGAGCGAGGATGGAGAGCCAGGGACCTCAAGCAGCTCTATACCTGCCACCAAGGAAACTGCACATTGCAGCCAAAAGGTATTTGTAATGTCATTTCAAAGGGATGGTCAGATTCCCAGAAATTTTCTTCTCTTCAGAGACATTTTCCAGACAGGAGAACATGGCAGGATCCTTCTAATAAACTGTTCCTGCAAATTACGTGCCCAGCTCCTCCATGTGTGCCTGTGTGCACACATTGGACACTGTTATGAGTGTCTTTTTTAGGGATATCTCAGGCTGCATCTTGAATCCCTGAAATATGATGTTGAAACAGAAATTCTGGAAACCAGGAAAAAACCAGAAATGGATGCAAACACAATTAGAATGTATGGTGTGCCGTCTGCATCTTTAATAAATGTTTGTCTGCAATGAAATACAATTAACATGTAAGATAATGCAGTTTACCTCATTTAGCTCTTCACTGGTTTATAAACAAATTCTGCCAGTTAACTGTCCTTGTTAAGCAGATGCACTCACCATACATGAGCTAAAACACACCGCAGACTGCAAACTGGAACAGGTGCAGGGATTATAATAGAATGATGAATTTGTCAATTTACCAGCTCCACACATTGACAACAAAGAATGCATTTTATTTAAAACACTCAACATTGAAAAGCAGTTCTTTTCCCCAGTCTAAGGAGTCCAAGGTGAAGGGAAAAACATTCAATAAAACTTCATAATGCATTCTAACTTCTAATGCTGGTGAAGAAGGTTATTTCAGATAAATTCTATGTACTCTGTACTAATTAAGAAGGCCAATTATGCCTTCGATTTTGAAATGGAAGGATTACTGGAGAACAACATAAGGAGAGCTTCTGACTACTCTAAGGAGGTGCTGTGAGCAAGGAAGATGTGTTAGAGAGGAAGCTGCTGAGGGAGGGGGCTGTGCATAGCACAGGACAACCTCCAGAGAGAACAGACTGCTTATGGTAATATTTTATTCACATCACAGTTGATTCCAAAGCTGGTTTTGTGTTTACCCAAATTACCATCCAGTCTGATTTCCACAGCATCCTGTAACCAAACAGTGTTCATAGGCACCTCTCCAGTTCAGCCACACCAACAAAGATAACAGCTCTAATTACCAATTTGCACCTTTGAACACCTAAATATCTGCAAATCTGGGCTCTTGTGCTCAAATTCTCAGCATCCAGACAATGCTTCATGCTCAATCTTGCTCAGAAGCACCCTGAAGGACAGTCATCTATTGTCAAAAATGTCTTCTTGAACCTCATGCCTTTGCTTTGTAATTTTAGCTCATACCAGAACATATTAATTGCTGTTAATTGTTTCATCTGTCTCTATGATTTCACTTGGTTCTCCAAGAACAATTCTGTTCAGGTGAAGTTTTTTTCATTTCTGCTTTCCAGCTAGGGCTGGATCCTCACCCAGAATAAATGAAGGAGCTAAGCCAACATACATTTCTAGGGAACATCATGCCTATATTGTGAATAACAGCTGAAATGTTACTATTCTCAGCTACTTTTTCAAACAAATTATGCTAGGTTTAAGTGTAGATAATGAAAGCCTGGAATCAGCCTTGGTGTAAAAGGGTAAAAACTCCTTTGACAGCAAGAACGCTGCATTTGGTTACCCCACAGCTGAATTTAGCCCAGCCAGTTCAGCTTGGCATTATCAGTGGGAAGATGTGGCTGTGAGTTCATGAAATGTCACAGCCTTATAGCTATAAAGGTGACACTTTAAATTGTCTTAAAGAATAAGTGTGCATTTAATTTACATTTAACAGGATGGTTACTGTATATCATTTAAATACTAAATCAGTCTGAGGTTTAGTATATGCACTAAGGTTACAGAGTTACAGCAACTGGGGAGAATGGGCCAATTCACCTCTGATGAGAGGGTGTTGGCTCCGTGGAGCTGCAAAAGGGAGCGTTTTGGCTCTTTTGTTTTGTTTTTCAGAATCTTTCAGCACAGAACATTGAAGAAGCCTGAGACAAACTAAACACTTTTTTGCTCATGTTTCCATCTACATGGTAAACCTAAAGAAAAATAAGTGTTCCCAAAGGCTGACTTTTCCACTGCTGACACAGTTGGTTGCCCAAAATTGTGGCTATATTCTTCAATTCCGCTTCAGCTGCTGATGCACCTTTTAAAACTGCATATCTTCGTCCTAAAGGCACAGGATAAACAGCCAGAGATACAAAGGGGTTTGTGGGTTGTTTTCTTTTGTGGGGGAGTGGTGGGAGTAGGGCAGCAGGAAAGCAAAATTTTTCGTTTTAAAATGTCAAAGTATAAAAAGTGATCATTCCAGAATAAAGCAAACACCAAAGCATTTATCAGAAATGGAAATAGTTGATTGATATGCATGTTCCACTGTTTCAGTTTTTTAACTTAATAATATATAATTTGATTTTATTTTAATATCTATTTTGTTACAACAAGAAATTAAAATTATTATAAAAAGTCATCTTTCTGGGAAATGGAAATGCTGTGTTCTTTGAGGATAGAAAGATTTATTTTTCTCTCTTATATTTGAAAACAGATTCTCATCAAAGGTCAGAAATTTCTGCAAAATATTTTTGCCTTTGACAGTTTTAGTCAGGGAAACAGGTTTGTAAAAGATTGCCACTAGCTTTAGCAAGCAGAGCATTATTAGGGGTACACAAGCTAATTGCCTACATGCACACAGAGGATGGATGTTTGAGTGAAATTGTGCCTACAGGTACTTTAACTTATTGCTGGAATTTCTATTCTATGCAGAAATGTTCTTCTTCCCTTTACCTCCCTCCCTGACAGATTTCAAATGTTGCTGGAGAAATGGAGAGGAAGTGAAAAACATCCTTTTCTCCTATTAAAGGCAAATGTCATGGCTTTGTATTTAAATTCTTTCTCGTTAAGGAATTAAAGGCTGAGGATTGCTATTTGTGGACAAAGCAGCTGTTGTTCTACCCCAATTGCATCATTTTAGCAAGAAATGAGAAATGTACCTTTACGGTTTTTGAAAGTGTGTACCAGAATCTCAGGAACAAAAATGTGACAGTAGGATCTTCTGTCTAAAGGAGACAATGGAAAATTCTCAGTGCTTAAACACAGATGAAACAAGCTACTTTGGGGCTACTGGCTGTTTGTTTATGTTTTACATCTTTAGACAGAGGCCATACTTTCTTTATAAATCTGAATTTTGCTTTGACACCTACCTTTACTGCTGTATGTGACAAAAAGTGTATAACAGAGAACAAGTTCAAACTCTGGCATTGAAGTGAAAATTGTCATCAATTGAAAGTATGTTAGAGGCAGTTTTACTGATAAAACATTACGCCTAGGATGTATTTGATTAATACTTCTTTTTTATACCTTTGGATTTACAGGTGATAGTAATAATCCCATCAGCCACTGTTAGGAATCTCAACTGTCTTAAAGTTGAGGACTGAGCAAGACAATGGAGGCTCCACTAAAGCCACTGAGAAAGCACACACAGTCACTTCACTGGAGCCAAAGTTTCATCTGAAGTTTGGTTCTGACTGATCTCTAACACTACATCTTCTGTGGCAGCTTGACAAGTAAGGCTGCATTTTTTCTATTTATAGGATAAAGACTGAAGTAAAAGCACTTAATGCACATAGCATTGGGAAATGATATATTAAACAGAAGAGGTTTTTTAAACTCTTTTGGCCTTGAACCATAATAGAAAGTTTGGGAAAACAGTGCATTTACATACAAGATGATTTTTTTGGTATTCTTTGGAGATTTAAGATCCAAGAGTCATATTTAATTTGCCAGCTGGAGAAAAAATCCTTTGGTTACTGAAAGTTACTTAAAGTCACTCCTGCTCTGTAGTGCCTGCAATGCTCATACTTTTATTTGATGGTATGTGGAAAGTTTTTATAGTGGTTTACCCTGACTAGATTGATTGTCTTTATATATATACATACATATATATGTGTAACTCTGAATATATATATGAATACAAAAATAAATAAGACACAAACTATTTTCTCTTAACTAACCCTGAGAAACTGTGGGGTTGCCTGAGACTGCGAATCACCAGTTCTGTGTATGGCAAATAGTTTTTCCTCAGCATGATCTGGAGATCATCAACCTTTGATGAACCCCTACATTGTTTGGCAGCTCACCCCATGCTCAGTGCTGTCCCTGTGACTCTCACTGTGCTTCCCAGGCAGTAATTGTTCATTAGGCAACACCTCACCACTGCAAGGCAGATAACTGCTACAGAAAGGCCTTGGCAGAGGGTTTAAGTGCCTTGTGTGCAGTGGCAAACAGGGGCAACGTCCGAGTTGGAGCCCAGAGCTTTCCCTTCTCATCCCTACCTTCAGTCCTTAGACTTTCCAGTGCCAAGAAAGAAGATGGATAATGTGGTAAATTTCTTCCTTAGTAACTTATTCTGAATTTTTGAGCTTGTGTATCTTGGTAAGTAGCTGTCAAATTAAACAAAATAGGAGTGGAGGAGGAAGCATTAGATGTCAGAGCCCAACTTAGTCTGCTTTCATTTAGCCTAGTTCATGCACTGACATTTTCAGACAATGCATTCAATTTTTTTTATTCTAGAAATGAAAAAGCATATTTTCCTCTTTCAGCCTGTGACCTCGTCTTCTGCTGATGACTTCAGTCATTGTTTGCAATAGTCAAACCCCTGGGGCAGACAACAGAATGATTCATTGGTACTTGGGGCACTTGGATTTATAGACCACTAAACAGACTGAAATTATTCTTACTTGACTTTTGCATGAGACAGTCTTCAAAACTAGAAATGTTGCCAAACCAAAGCCCTAGATCCAGATTCAGATTTCAGTGGGCAGTGCAACCTGTTTCCATAGCAGGATGAGATGTATAGCAAACTTTTGGAAAGATCTCTGTTATGATTAGCCAAATTTACGAGCATTCACTTATGAAGGAACTCACCGCTATGTAAATACTAGACAGCTTTACTGACAATTAAGTCAAAGCATAGTGTAAATTTCAGCCAACATACATATTCTACACAGACCATAAATTATTACTCAAAAAATGGTACTGGCTTAAGATGTTGGAGTGTTCCCTGCCAGCAGCTGCTGACCTCTGTAAATTGTCACCCTCCCTGGTGGCAGCTTATCTGGGCACTCCCTCACCCACTTCATCAGCAGCTCTGCTTTTCTGGCTCCTGCAGCCACACCTGGCTCTAGAGTAGGCTTAAACAAAGGGCAAGATTTGGTAGTTCAGAGAAGTGGGGTGGGTGACCATTCCACAATACTGCCAGGGTGCCAGGAGCACCATCCCATCTTTGAAGTGTCATCTTCTGGGTGATATCAACTAACTTGTTAATGAGAGAAGGCTAAAGCCAGGATTATGTACTCAGCTTCACCCAAATCTGAGCCAGCACTGGTTTTCATTTTGCAAACCAGGACCTGACAGGTGAGGATTTGCAAATCCAGATCTCCTTTGATTTTTTTTCTTTAATAAAGATAGGTCAAATGTAGAACTCATTGCTACCTATGAGGAAAATTTTGAACTAAATTGGAATTAGCCTGACCTCCCTTCTGGATTCAACTTTGCAAAACCAACCTCTGACAGACAAGCTCTTGTGAAACCCAAACATCTCCAGTTTGGTCATTTCTGCTATGCATATTTCAATAGCTCTTTGCCAGCTACAGTGCTTATGATAATAAAAATAACAGAAACCAAAGTGAAACCACAAGTTAAGCTGCTTATTATATAATTTAATTAGACTCCACTGCACTTTCTCTTCCAATTCCCAACTTACAAGGGTTGAATTGTTAGGTACATTTTTCACATTGGGATTCTGAAGAGTTTATTTTGACCTGGCAAATGATTTTAAGTCTGAGGAAAAGCAGGTCGAGCAGTGGTGAAATAAAATAGGAAGTATGCAGTTTCTTCTCACCAAGCCTGGTATCTGCTTGACTCCAGCACACAAAGAGCTGGTGTGAATTTCAGGTCCTGTGCCTGCCTTAAATCAAGGCATTTGCAGAAATTAGTCATGACATGGTTTACCCAGTGGTCTTTGCTAAAGGAGCATTTTGGGGGGGGAATTTTTACATCAGATGCTCATAACTTATTGGCTTCATGAAGTCACATGAACCATTGAGTTAGGAAGGAAGCAAAAAACATGTAGTTATTAGCAAGCCGCTCACCTTCTTCCCTCCTTCTCCCTTCCCCCCTCTCCTCTGCCTTCTTCCCTCTCTTTATGCCTCTGGTATGAGCAGTTTCCTTCACAGTATCTGCTAAACCTGCACAGGCAGGACAAAACGCTCCCTCTTCCTTTCACAATGTAAGGTCCAGTGTTTCCTTTCTGCCTGCACATATATTGATTTATATCCTTTCAAGCCAATTGACTGATTGTCCCATAACACACCATTTAACTTCTGTGTCGCCAGGACATTTGTTGTCTCCCCTTCATTCTTCTTTCCCCCCACTTTAGCTTTAAAGGCCACATTTTCCAAGAGGGAGACAATCATGAGAAATAATGTTTTTTTGAAAAGGGACTGATTGTCACTGAAACCGATACGTCTGTGTGATAACAAAAACTGTCATTGCCTCACATGGAACATGTGCCCCAGGGACTGGGAAGAACAAAGAGATCCTTAGAGAGGAGCAGCGAGCCATGTGCGTCCTCTCATCTCTGTGGCACCAGGCAGAGCCCACAAGCCATTTTTCTCATACACCACTGGGACAGACAAATGAAGGAAGCATTTGAACGGTTTCCATTTAAGGAAAGAGTTAAATAGTTGAGTCATTCTTTTCCACTATATTATTCCTTAGAGCACCCAGACACTAGAGAAAGGACCAGGGAGAAGCTGCCTCCTCTGAATGTTGGGGCTGATCCTGCAGGTCCTCCATTTATTGATAGAAATATCATCTAGGGAGCATGGCTTTTTCTCCTGTTCTCTTCCTAAGCACAAGCTCTTCAGTTCTCTGGAGGGATGCAGGTCACCTTCTTCTCATGTTTGCTTTTTTAGCAGACTGGAGCCACAAAGAGAACTTTTGTTTCCTGAAGTATTTCCTAGAGAACAGATGAGAGCAATATTCTGAGTTTGTGGATGGCAAATGTCAAGCTTTCTGCCATCTGTTTAATCAACTGATCTGCTGCTATCTGCCAGCTATTAGCTGTTAATTCACTTTACTTTATCAGCTGCACAGTGTCACCACTCACATCCTTTGTGTCACTTTTCTCTATTATCATGAGATGCAAAATGAATAAGTTGCAAAATAACTGCAATCACATTTGAAAATGAGCCCTAAACAAAATTAAATAACACTGGCTGAGCTGATCAATGATCACTATTAAGGCTGTGCAATAAAAGGAAACACAGCTCAGCTCTAGTTGGAGACAATAGGACCCTGTGGGCCACTCGGAGGTTAGCAACTTTTCCCTCTGAGGGATTCTGTAGGCATTCATTCCATCAGCTGTATTTTCCCCAGTTTACATGGTAGTAAAGTGTGATAGTATGATGTGCCAGGTCTGTCTGCAGAAGCTTTGCATATCAAAGCTGAGGGGACAGGGAGATATGGCTGGCTTGCCTAGGCTAAGCTGCAGATACAGTATTAAGGTGAAGCTCAGATAAGTCTCAGGTTCTTGTACTTCATGAAGTGTGTCATGGTACCGAGGTATAGATACCATCAGAGGCTTTCTGGCTGCTTTAAACAGAAAGTACCTGTTGCCATTTCTGCTGCTGGATAGTGTAACTCATACTTTTGCCGCTGCTGAGGGTGCACCGGGCAAAAAAAAAAAAAAATCTCAGGAACTACTGAGGACAATTAAGCTTTCTAAATTTGCTTTCTTACAGCTGAATCTTATGAATGACAGGACATGAAATTAACTATCTATTTCATTGACAATGAGTTGGATCCCCCTAAGTTTTCAAAATCTCAAATACTCTTCATAGACCATAACTTCAGTTGGCTTCTAGTTTATGAGAAGGATCTGGAATCTCAATACCTTTGAGAATTGGAACTAAATGAGTATTATCAGGTGTGAAGCAGCAATTTCATATAGACACATAAGGGAAAAAAATTATTCAGCAGACTTGTTGCTCCTCTTATTTTCTCATATGGCAAAATCTCCAAGAGGATATTATGGCTCATTATAAGATTGTATGTAAAATGAAACATAATCCTACACTTCTTATTTTCTACATTGCAAACCCCAAAGTTAAATTATGATAATGTTCAGAAGCAGCAGTTGCTCATCGTTGTCAAAAGGCATAAAGCAAAAAGGTTTATGTTCTGCTGAGAACAATATAACAAATGATAACTATGTAGGGGGTTAAACCCAGGGATCTGAAACATGTGCACTAGGGGAAAAGGACAGCATGAAAGGTCTTTGCACCTGTGTTTGTACAGAATGCTAGAAGGTGTTCATCTAGAGCAGTCACAGAAAATCTTTCCAATGGGCAACCCAAACCCACAATAAAAATTATTTAATAAAATCAAATAGGAGTTTGTCCATCCAGCCCCAACCTGCTGCTTTGGGGTGTCAGCAGAGCTCACACGGCCACACTGGGGCTGTACTGAAGCTGCCCAGAGCAGCTAGATGGGAGCTCTTGACTCCAGACAAAAGACCATTATTCTGAAAATTTCCATGTTGTAGACAGAAAAACAACAACAAGGCAAGCTGAATGGCCATCAAGAGCAAATAAAACCACAGGGCATATGATGTGCTATTGATTTTATCTTTCTCCATTAAAATTGCTTCAGACTGTGTTTGTTTACAAGCGGTATTATCAGATTCAGGTAATGTTAATTATAAAGCAGAGCCAACAGAAGTATGCTTGCCACCAGGGCTCTCAGGGCATGAGAAAGCTCCCACCCAAAAGCCCCAAAGCCCTGGTGGGGTGCATACCTAAGAGCTGGAACCAGGAAGGGGAAAGCACAAGATGTTATGTGAGTGAGAATCATTCACATGAGAGATGTTTTGCTTAAATCCAACTGGATGAATCGTATACATTAACAGTTGTTAACGGTGAATAATTTTGCATTACCATAAATATAACATTTGTTCCAGGTTGTGGGTTTAAAAGCAAATCTAGGTTGCTGCACACAGGTGATTAAGACAAACCAGGCTTTGTTTTGTCTCGATACTTAGAGAAAGGAGGGAATCAACTGTGCTGTTGCCTATGGCTGCAGCACCCGTGTCTGTCTCTTAGCAGGACTTGCTGATTAATGAGTACACAAGCCCAGTCAGAAAGCAGGTTGTGGTGCTGGAGCAATCCAGCTCCCTCCATCAAGCCATTAGGTGATGCCACCAGTGTCCCACCTACTGGTCATGGGTGCATGCCACTCAAAATGGCAGTCCTTGCCCTGAAGGGCTCACAGCATCAGAAAGCAGACACAAGTTGCACAAAAAAATTTACATGAAAAAGAGCCCAAACCCTTGACTGTTGGAGATAGAATCCTCCGAGAGGGCATGGTCCCATTCCACCTGTGCCACCTAGATGTTACCCTGAGAGTCCAAGGTGAGATGGAGGAAGGTCAGGTGTACAGGAACTGGGCTCTATCCTCCTACACACATTTATTTATGAATTTGCACCTATTAAAAAAACCCAACAAACCACTCCAAGGTTGCTGGCTGGTACTTGCTAATCACAAGTTGACTGATTTTCCTCTTAGATCCGCTTCTGCTCATGTACCTCTCTTTTAAAATCCAGCATCAGGTCTGGTGTTATTGATGTTACCAATTATCCCATACACTTTGTCTTTAGTGGTATCTGCAGATAACACTATCATCTAGCCCTGTGATAGATGGCTATCAACGCCTGTCAGAATGCCTCATGCTGAATCACTCACAGGAGAAGATGCCTGTACTAGCCTTGCTGTGTTATGGTTTCTGAATGACTCTGTGCATGTAAAAGAAACACCCCTTCAAAACAAGCATCTCGTGTATCTTATAAAAATTACTTCTAAATCTTACATTACCCTTCTAGCTCATCTATTATTTGTGGGGAAGGTTGAGTTTCTTTTTATTCCTGTCTGTCTTCCATTAAACTAAAGAACTCTATAAATCAATAATAACCTTTTAGAGATGAACCTCTTTGTAATTATGTCTCCAAAGCCAGGTAATTGTTTGCATATTTTTATAGAGAAATAAAGAAACATGTGTTCAGTATGACCGAAACAGAAAAAAACCCCAAAGAATAAAAAGGTAATTGAAACTGGTTATCAGAATTAATTACATTCACACTTTTCATCAACATTTTGTATTACTCTTAGACAATTAACTTCTTTTGCACAAGAATCAAATCACTCAATCAAACAACAGTACACACACGGGAGAAGGGAAAGTACAGTCTCTCAATTGGAATCTGATTTGGGTTTTATTACAATATGGTCTTTATTAACGATAATAATCTACAACCTCTGAGTTAAGGGAATGGTTGATTTGAGTCAAATCAATCTTTGTGTATCTCTCTGATGCCTCACTGACATTTCCCAACAGGAAGGGGCTAAGAGCCCAAACGGGAGTGATCTCCGATTAAGAAACAACACAGACATCTTGAAGGCACTTGGTTAGTAGAATAAGATGACAGCAACCAGAGCGCCCTGGGGCACTTTTCCAGGATGCCTACTCCGTGTGTGCCAGCCATCTGGGTTCATTTAAATTGCCTGCCTCTCGTGTGTGTGTGTGTGTGTGTGTGTGTGTGTGTGTGTGCACACGTGTGTGCGAGGGGAAGGTGCGAGGGGAGCTGAGCTGGAGGGGGTGTTTCAGGTTGCAGGCTTCAGTGTGGGCTGTGCTGGGGGCTAAACCCTCCCGCCTGGACCTTCTCAAATCCACCAACATCATCTGCTGGTCTCTCCAGAGGAGCAATTTCAGCAGGACCAGCTGCAGGGGGTATGTTTAGCATATCTTTTATTCAAAGTGAAAGATGTTAAGCAGGAAATTTCAGGAGCCCTCTTGTTCAGAGAAAGAGAAAGAGAAAGGAGGATCAGGGGAAGAAAATAGAAACTGGAAAACATCCATGAAATTAGTCCCAATCATTGCCTATACCGAGCATTTCCTGACAAGCTGTCTGTCATATATTTGCAGAAGGTTATGCAAAAGTCTCTGTTGCCAGTAGCACATCCACATGAGTAATGTGAAAACTCAGCTACCAGTGCTTCAGAAACTGCATCCACCAACGTGTTTTATTTGGAATTCATTTTTAAAAGGAGCATAATAATTTTTGAAGGGAGAACTCACACAGGATACGGCCAGCAGACAGCTTCAAGACATATATTTCCTCTCCTTATTACCCTGGATTTTGCAGCACAAGTGTATCAGTCTGAACAGGCGTGCTACCCCACTCCCTCCCCTCTCAGGCAGTTCAGCAGGGGCAAATAAGCTTTGATGTGGCTGGGGGACTCCTAAGGAACTGCAGAACAGGGAGAGATGGGAGGACTTGAACTCTGCAGCCCCACAAGAATGGCAAAAAAGAAGAAATTCAGCAAGACTAAGTCAGTTCTGAAGATACAAAAACATATATATACAGATATATAGACACAGAAAATCCCAGGGAAAAAATCCAAGTGGGTTTACAGCATGCTGGACTGAGTAGCATGACAACAGCATGAAAGAAGGACCATGCAGATCACATATACTGAACATACAGGATTGAATATATAACAGAATGAGAATTTAATTTTTCTTTGTGCTTTTATGCAGTAAATTGTAATAGAAATTAAATAAATGATACAATTTTGATAGTGAATTTTTATATTTTAATTTTAAATGTTTAATTTTAAAATCCACAAATCAATTCTAGAATTTTCAGACTGGTTTCGTTGAATTTAGTGGTTTTGTCTTCACTAATCACACTCTAAGGGCTGAATTTAAGCCCATGCTGGGAAGATGTAGAGTTGTGACAGTAGCTATAGCTACAGACTGCGTGGCACAAAGAAATGGCCTAGCTCCATGCAAAAGCAGCCCAACTTTATATATTCCAACAGACAAAGCCTTTTAATATCCCAATAGATAAAGCACCTGCAGATAAAGAACAGTGCTGAAGCTCTTCCCAGAAAAGGAGGGTGTTTCTTGGTCAAAATTTTATTGTATTTGTGTTTGTGCTGGTTGCATCCCTAGGTACCAGATGTTCCAGTTTCAGGTGAGATCTGCAGCTGGTGGCAATGGTTTCACAGGCAGGTCTATGCTTCTGGCTGGGTCAGCCTTGACATGTTCTGTGGGATAGGTGAACGAGAGAAAACATCCAGCTCCTGCTACCCTTTACCACTCTGGTTGATGGGGAGATCCACTGATCTCATCACATCTGCAGAGGCACAGAGAGGCCACTCCTCCCATGTCTGGGCTCTCAGTAGCCATCTCCTAAAAGCCTCAGCTCACCAAATTGCTCATAAGCAGCTGTATTATTTACTGACTCCCAGCAAAATATGGTCAAAGAAAATGGTAGCATAACTAAATGTCCTCCTGCAAGGACATCACAGTAAGGTTGTATTTGTGTATTCAGGTTTATATGTGTGCATTTTCTGTGTGAGCCAACATGAAAAAATGAATGAGGGAAGATGTAGCCAGATGGGACTTGGCCATGTTTGCTGAGACGTGTTCAACTTTTTGAAGCAAGAAGCTAAGACAAGAAAAGTATTGGGGAATTACCTACTGATCTCATCTGTATCCTCTGACACCATGTAGATGAGGAGAAGGGCCAGCTACCTCCATCTGAGCAAAATCCATCAGGAGAGCAGATTGGATTAATTCTGCTGACCATTCCTCAGGCTAACTTATTATTCTTTCAATGTTGACGTCTTGCATTTTTATATGACCTTTTTAGTAGTCTTTTAGGAAGCAAAGGCCTGACTTTTTTGGTGCAGTACAAAGATAAGAAACAGTTCCTGCTCCACAAAAAGTGTGTGGAGCTAATAGCCACACATTAGAAAGAGTAATTGTGACAGAGGCACAAAGGAAGAACCAGATACAGCACACAGGGCTTTGCAGTCCTGTTTCTCTGGTGTATCAGCTAGACCATATTGAATAGCCCATGAAAAAATAAATATGTTTGGAATGAAGTGGTGTTAAGAGAAAAATTGCAAATTCATTCCCTGAGTAGCCCCTCTGAAGCTGGTGGAGTTGCCCTAGGGATGAATTTGGTCAGGTATATGTCAACTGGCCATAAGACATAATTTGAACTTCTACCTTTGCCAAATGAGCGAATATACACACACACACCATTTATTGCCAGTTCTGTTGGTTTAAGAGGTGCTCTGTGTTTCAAAGCTAACATTTGTACCACTTGTTGCTGTGGTTGTCTCCTATTAACACAGCAAATAGCTAATGAAAATCTATGGCCTTGGAAAAAACCAGCTCATAAGTTAGGACTTTTAAATAAGTCTGCCTGACATGTACACACAGCATGGTACCCTGCTACTTTTTGTTTTATTCAGTCAGCCCATTTATAAGGACACAAAATCATGAGGTACAAAGGTTGCAAGGAATTTTTTTTTCCATGAGGAAACAAGCCTGGCTCAACTGCAAACAGCTCACGCTCTATTTAAAGTCAGGCATATTCATTTCTCATGCCAGAGAGCCCGATTCCTTCAGGGCCTATCTCCACAAACACCAACAAACTTCTACTAGAGAATAATTTAGTCCAAAGTTCTCTAAAATCTTGCTAATTTATACATGTTTCAGTTTGGCTTTAAAGCCATTAGTTTCCACCACCTTCCCCCAGGACCAGGTGCCCCTGTGCTGGCTCCCTCAGCAGAGCACAGAGGGAGATGGCTGAAAGCTATTTCCTTTCCCAGACTTTCTTCCTCAAGGCTCCTGTTCTGCAGAAAGTCTGACACCAACCTGCCTATGATAACAGTGTGACCCATCAAGCAGTCACGTGTGTCCCCAGTTTTGGGCAGGAATTTTTTGAGATCACACTTCCTCCAAGGAAGCTAAATTTCTTCTTAATAAAAAGGTGACAGCTCTTACACAGAGCTGTCCATTTAGCACAGTTTTGCATTGCCCCATGTGCAAGGGTGCATTTCTGTAAAGCAAAAATAAACTGTATAAAGTTCATCTTAGCAACAGCTCCCTGCCCTGCACCAGGGACTAAATTAGCCTGTAACATTTAAACATCAAAAGAAGTGGATTTTCTGAAGCACCCTTTATGCTTTCTTTAATCTTCAATATAACATGTCCATCTCTTAGCAGGAAATTTATGTTCACCTTAAAGATGCTTCTAACATATGATGTGAAAGCATGGTGCACTGACAAGGGGATTGTACCCCAGCTGTAATCACCAGACTTTCCCCAATGGGACCTATATGGGTCAGATTTGCAGAGGCTCCTCCCAGAATAATTAAAGCATTGAGCTGTTAGGATTTTTTAAACAAGGTTTCTGGCCCTTTACAAAGCATGTGTGCTATATATCCTTAAACGTGACATGTTTTCCTCAAGGAGTTCCTTGTCAAGAATCTTTGTATTTAATAGTGGGTGATGATGAGAACATGCCCTAAATGAAACGTAATTGAAAATGAGATTATGTAACTTTACTTCCTCCATAAGTAGACTTTCCCTTGACATATTGTAGTCAGGGTTTGCATTGAAGTCTTCAGTGTTAAGCAAACTGACAATACAAAATTTCTTTAAGAAATTAAAAAAACCCCACTGAGATCTGATTAACATCTGCTGGTCTTCTGCAGCAGGAGGAAACAGAGCTGTGTTCCAGAGGAATAAACTTAAAAGAATAAAATCCAGTGGGTGATGAATTTTAAAAAAAGAGTTAGTTTAAAGTGAAAATCCTGATGTCACTCAAATAAATCCGACATCAACACAAACAAGCTTTAATTTACTAATTACCCTATTGGTTGTCAAATAAAATTTTAGTCATTCTTAGTACAGCTGCACATGCTCTTCTTGAAGAAAATGGACAGAATTTTTGTTTTATTAAAGACCGCTAAATCAAATATGTTTTTTACATCCAGGCATGAGAATGAGGCAATACTTTGCTTCAAAGTTTCCACACCCTTCCAGCAGGCAAAACACCATGTCTGATTAACTGATTCTCAGTGAGACCTCAATAAGTTTGGCTGGCAATTCCTCTTCAAACCAAAAAGTAAGAGTAAATTTACTATTTTAGAGAACGCAAGAGTGCCTACACTTTAAATGTCCATATGTTGTCTAAACAATAATGGAGTTTGTTGCCTACAAAATACCAGCTTCCAAAAGCATTATAGAAATGGTGCACTACTCGTTTACAATGAACTGGATTCTTTTTTAACTTGGCCTGTGATTCCAAAAGTGATATTATTCCTGAAAATATCTGTCCGTGGGGCGGTCCCTTTTAAATTATTTTTTTAACTCTTCAAGACTTGCAATTTATGGTGCTGAGTGCTGAGCAAAAAAACGTATTATTTTCTCTTGCAAAAGTGACAGAAGTTATTATCAGTGAGCAGTTTTACTCACCATATCTATCTAGCCTACTAGGTTTAGTTGAATCTGGGATTTTGCTCATACAGCTTCTTTCTGAAAATGATGCTGATATCTGCTCCATTTTCCCCATCTTTGCCAGGTGAATAGCACTTCTGTCCTTGAGGGCAGACCACATGTGAACGAAATGATCAGTAAAAAGAATTACAGTATCAACAGGAGCAAAGCTTCTGCCAATGCTGCTTCTCCCATCTCAATTTTCAGTTAAACCAAATCACCTTATAAAGTGTCTGGGGACGAGATTTAGGCATCTGATATTAGAAATGGAGATGAGAAATATCTTTTTGCTGGGGGCAGTCCCCTCTGGCCATGTATTTAACATTCATCCAGGAGGAAGGAGACGTCAGTTGGAGTAAAGCTGTTGCTCCCACTGTGCTGTAAAAGTTATGAACAATGCACTTACAGAACCACAGCAGTGGTTGAACGGCCAAGGAGAGGAAAGAAATAAAACAGCTGTTGATCTTTGAGCCAAACAAATAAACATAAACAAACAAAAAATGATGCTGCCACAGATTTCTGACTCATACGTAAGAAGCTGTGATATAGGGGTCAAGCCGACATGAGAGTGAGCTGGGCTCTGATCTGAGCACAGGTGCACCAGGTTACATAGAAAGAAGAGGCAGCTCTGATAGCAAGGGTCACTGTCCTACTTCCCTCTCCATGGGGCAGCTAAATGTGGACAAAAATTCTTCCTGATAAAGTAGATTTGCACCTCTGCATGTCTGAACACTGCAAAAGATGAGCAGAATGACCTTTATGTTTAGGGAGGGCTTCTTATGAATATGTTTTCATCTGCTCAGGTAGGTTTGTTCACCCGAGTTTCATTGGGGTTTAGGACAGTCAACAAAGCAGAATTTTCCTTATATGAGAACTAAAGAGACCCCTATCAAATATTCCTTAGTAAACTGGTAATTCCTCCGGTGTGTACCCTTTTTCTTGCATTTTGCATGAGACATAATTCTCTGACCCTCCCAGAGGATCATTTCAGTTTCCTAAAAAGTTGGGTCTGAGGCTTAGAGATGAAGGAGGACACAGGGAGCAGCTGCAGGTGGTGGAGTGTAGCCGTTCCAGCCGTGGCTCCTCATTCCTGGCTAGCTGAATGCCAAGAATGTCCCACTGAGACATTCCATGTGCAGAGCAGTCTCTTCACGATAATGTGGTAGTAAATACATGTGTGAATGGGGCTGCAAGTGCTGTGAGAGATTAAGAGGCTGTGGAGCTGGTACCTGTTACTGAGAAGCTGGGATCTTCTGTGATCTCCTGGCAGCAGCTTTGACCCTTAATGTTCCAATTTGGGTAAACAGGACACCACTCTAATGGCTCAAATAACTCCAGACAGCATGGGCTTGATCTGCAGAGGCACAGTTCAACATGAAGGGCTGGGACAGCCTCTGTCCTCAGACTCCACACCAGGACTATGACAAGTTTGGCTTCAGCCTGACAACGGGGGGCAAGGGGCAGTGTCAATGTGCCCAGGGCTCTTCTGGTTCTGAGGCTGGCTGGCATGGGATGGCTTGTGTCCGTGCTATTAAACTGTCAGTAATCCCCAGACAATTTGAAAGGCTGAATGATTGATTTCTAGTGCCTGGAAACATTCTTCAGCGCTATTTAATTTATTAGTATGGACAGAGTCAATGTGAACTAACAACCAAGTCCAGACAAGGAGTTGCAGTCCAGCTGTGTAGAAGGAGCATCATCAGCTGTCCATAGCCAGGAGGCAAGGGTGGGGAGATCAGAAGTACTGCTCCAATTTACTACCACATTTCTGGTTTTCTGTGTTTGATGTCCCCTATACAAGGAAAATTTTGCTTTCTTGTCCTTTGGGACTCACTGGTTGAGAGGAGAAATATTGCCACCTGTGAGTGCTCAGATGTCTGTGTTCCTTCCATGGGATAGAGACTGAGTCTATAATATCTAAGAAAATGCTTAAACACATACACACCTCCAAGGACTAGATTTTTGCTGAATAGATTTTAGAACAAACACATTTGATATCAGAGCGACAGATTTTTAGTTTCAGCAACAAAGTACGTTGAAAAATGTGGAAAACCCACTAATCTCCAGCCATATATTAATTTTACTGCATGCAAATACAGTTTGATATGTACTGATTGATACATTTTTTAACGAATCAAAGGAAGAATTACGGAAACAGTGCAGTTTATCAACAATTTTTTTTATCACAAAGCTATCAAAGCACTAATATAGTGCTTTCTCCACTCAGATGTAGTTTTTCACCAGTCCCAGTGAAGATCTCCAGCCTTTTCAGTGAAACTAACACCCAATTTTTTCTCTTACTTGGGCTGGTCTGTTCCTTGGAATCTTCTTATCATGCACATATGCCATTTTCCAGCCTGGTTCTCCCTTCTAGTACTCAGCTGGAAGCTCTTCCATCTAAGCCACTGCCTATGGGCATGGTGGAAGTGGGCCACAAAGCAGCCGGGATCAGACAAAACACTGAAACATTTGAAGAGAAACTGCAAAGAGGAAAATAATATTATTGGCTGAAACTGGGGTGAAAGTTTTTCTGTCTCTTTCCTTCTAGAGCCTTTTTGTCCATGGTTTGCTCTATTTTTTGTGTTTTCCCCTGCACTGCCTTGTCCTTGCATCCCTGGGATCCCTTTACTTCTGTCAATGCTTCAATGTCTTGTCCTGCTCTGCACAGTATATTCTTTGCTTTTCTATTTCCCCTGTGCTTCCCAACCTTCATGTAGCCTTAAAGCTTTAGAGAAATTGATGTAAAATTCCTTTTTGTTGCAGGTGGCTCATTTTGTTTTTATGACAGCCGCATTTTCTATTTCTTATCTGCATTTGTATGTAAACATACTTTCAAATTCCCTTTATATGAAAAGGGGGCAGCTAGTACAAATGGCCAGCAGAGCTATTGAAAAGCCACCACAGGACATACATCTATATGAAAGAATACTCTGCTTTTTGATACCGCTAGTTACAAGGTCATTAATGGCGGGAATAGGAGACAAACAGTGTTAATAACAGGCTAGCGAGGAACTGAAGGAGCTTCATGCTTCCTATGAAAGCTTTTAGGATTTTCTTCAAATCCTTCCCCGACAGGAAGGGAACGAGAGGACCGGGAGATTTCTTCCACCCTGGCCGTTTCTTTGGTACACCACAGCCAAAGCAGGATGCCGCGAGGGTAAGTGTTTCCTACCTGGCCGATGAACGTGTTTTACCTTGACCACGGTGTTACCTTTTTCTGCCCTCTTCTACCTGCACTCCTCTGAATTCATAGAGGATTTAGATTATATCTTTCAGGGTAATTGCTGAAATCCTCAATGGGGAAAACGGAGCGGTTATGAGAGATTAAGAGGTTGAGAAGGCAACCAAAAATGTTATAGTCTGTTTCTTTTGACATTTTCCCTATTAAAGCTTCATCCTCTCAAGACGCATCCACCTAGGTGGACATGAGTGAGGTGCCTCATTCCCGTGTGACTGTGAATGAGAATTTGGTTCAATGGCATAGCTCATTTTAAAACTTGGGAATAGATTTTTCTCCAACAACAGTACAATTAAGAACAACAACTACTTGGGATCTGGCTTTCATTTCTGCTGTTTACAAGTTTAATTTAGGTTGAGTTAGACCTCTGTGAACTTAAAAATGAGCAATTGCGATCAGCTGTTCATTGACCAGCTGATCAAGAGCGGCTTGCTAAATTAGGAAAGAGGAATAATTAGCTTGTCAACATTTAAACCCCAGAAGTCTGTAGCAAAAGGTTACTTTGAAGGATTCCTATCACCATATTTATTGACCTTTAAACTCTTCATCTCTTCTGTCATTGATGTTTAATCGAGTCACTTAGGCTGTCAGGCTAATAACTAAGATAATGAAGTAGTCTAGGACCTTGGTTTACTGCTTTGTTATTCTAATGCTAATTTTAGAATGCTAAAAATAGGTTCACTAAAAATAAGACGTTGTGGGTGGGTTTTTCTCCTAAAACAATTGAGCTTTTGTTACTTCCCTTCCCAAACTATTAGGATACCATTTGATTTTAAAGAGGTTACTTTTTAGTAAAATTTAATTGTAATTTTTGTTGTGAAGGGCTTTGTAAACCAAATTCCTGGGCAGATTATATTTGAGGAATAAAGGAAGATGGATTTGTTACTTGTTTACAGTTCTATATTGCTAAACATGAAGGGAAAATAACATTTATGCCACAGTAAGTGCACCAGGAAGGTGAATCATTTTATTAAAGGACAATATCTTTAAAAAAAAACAAAGTCACTGAAGCAGAAGTGATTGATACTAAAATGTTTTAATAGTATGCTGATTGCATGGAATGTCTGGAAGGACAATTTAGGTTCCTCAGACATTTACCTGAGCTGCTTTTTTTAACCTTGAGTTGCTCAATTTTTTTTTTAAGCATGATTTTGTTTAGCAAATTTCTGTGTGCACAATACTTGAGCTTCAGATAATGTTGATATGACTGCAACCTCTTTATTTACCCCTTGGTTCCTGGTATACATTTTAACCCTTGCAGCCATTTCAATATATTTGTATTTTGGTACAGCTAGCAATATGCATAGATGAAAGCACTGTGCAGGAAAAAACACAGTACTAAAACAGATTCTGAGAAGAAAGAGAGAGCATCTAAGTATGTTTTTAAGAATACTTGCTTGACACATATTTTTCACAAACCACTTTGTTTTTGGTTTTATATTTTCTATTTGGTTTTATAGATTTTATTTTACCCCAAACAGGAGCTCCATCTATTCAGATACTCTGTCATGTCCAGAATGTTAAATCAATTTATGAGTTTTTGCTTTTCTTTTAAAGTAAAATAACTTTTGTTCTTCAGCCTTCCTTTGGACAATAACATGCCCTTAAAACTTGTAAAAGGTTCTATGAGATTTTAGGCAATAAAAAGCATTGAGGGGTGTGTTTTTGGGGAAAATGTATTGAAGACTGTTTAACATATTGGAAAATTGTTTCAATGTGTTTCAATGGGATTTTGCTTAATAGGAATAAAAGACAATAAATTGCTTATGTTTTTGATTTTTTTTTTCCCCTCAAGATGTTAGCTCCTCTTCATTTTAAAATCCTCTGTTTGCTGTACCCCATCAGTTTGACCTAGCAGCTTTGCAGCTGTAAGGACACTTGGTTATTTTATTTTGTCTGTAATGGAAGTTATGCAGACAGCCTTAGATGTATCCTATAGCCTGACCAGTTTCCTGGATTATTATCCTGGAGGGCACAGCTGATTGTGTTAAATAGGAGGAATGATGCTACCACTACTCCCTGAGTCTGTTGAAATCTCTCCCTGTCTCTCCCAGCCCCCTACTGACTCGTGTTTTAAAGCTGTGTGCTCTGTCTAGTAGAAACAACTCCTCCAGGCTGAAACAGGATCAGTTTATTTGTCTGGTAGCTACTGTGTTAAGGCACCACACAAACAACAGTAATATCTTTGAGACTGGTTACATTATTTGCTGCACTTTCATAGGAGGCTTAAACCTGGGGGCTCCTTTAGTGTTAAATAATTCAGAACAACTGCTATGATCTGACATGGCTTATACCATCTTCTGGAGTACATCTTTCTTCTTGTGGATGCTTGGCTTTCAATGAGATGAGATTTTACTTCTAGTGAAAAGTCTTGGAATTTCTTCATGATTACTCCAGGCCAAGAAGGCTGTCAAAGGTTTCATTCAGAAACAAGACCCAAATAAACTAAATCACACTGACCTCTTTCAAAAAGGCATCCTACCAAAAGTGCATTCTCCTGCATCACAGTACTTTCTGACCATACTTCCCTCCAGCGTTGGCTGGAGCACCTGTTAAAGCTGAAAGGCAGCATGGAGCATCAGTCCTACTTTTCCATATTCAGCCCACAGCAATCCTTCTGTTAACTGGGAGCTTCCCGAGCTGCAGTTTTGGGAATGAGGCAGTTCTGGGTTAGAGTCAGTATCAGAGGCAGTATCAGAGATAACCACACTTCACAGGCATACTGACTCACCCCACGCTCTTGGGATTGCTTTCTGAACTTCATGCTCTTAATCTGATGCTGCTTTGGTGCCCCATTTTTTGGCTGCTGATAGAAGGCACACGGGAGCACACTTGCCTGGGAAAGCAGTTTCTGCATGTCAACACAGATATCTCAGTCACAGCTCTGGGGGAATATTTAACAGAGTGGTTTTTAACTAGTCCTTCCCACACAGACAAGAGGTGTTTTGTGTCATCAAGTGCACCACACACAGATCACAGCATTGTTGTAGCCAGAGGACTTGGGGGTTGCTATTTCAAATTAAGATAAACCCTTCTAGAAATATATATATCCATTAGTATACCAAGAGAATAATTTTATTCCCATAATTTGCAAGAGTGTTGTAGCATTCTCCCAATTATAAATTTTGATTTTCCAAAAGAATTTCTTTATGCAGAAACATTATGTGCAGACCATATTTCATCTGCCTCTCCAAGATATTCCTCTGATGAGCATTCTCTCTACATAGTAATTATTATTCTGAATTTGTTCTTGGCAGATACCCGCTAGCATCTCATTTCTCATTGCTCTGAGAACAGCCACTGCACTTAACTTTGGTTTGTCTTTCCTTAGAAAAGAAAACTATTATCAGGGAATTCACTACTTCCATCCAAACTTGCAGGCTTTCCCAGATAGCATAAGCTACCAGCCCTTAGTTAGATTAAACTTAAACAGGGGCTCAGTCTCACCTCCACACAACCAAAAACTGTTTGCAACACTGATTAGAAGGGAAGGAGGCTTGTGTCTGATGTGGATCCCCAGAGCACAGTTAAGGACATATTCCACAGCTATATAGCCACAGCAGAGATCATAAATGCGGCCCCACACAGAGGAGGCACAGGAGGCAGGGGCATCCTCACGGATTAGTGCTGCTGTGCATCCTTGCACACACACTGAGTCTGCAGTGCCTCCACACGCTCCCTGATCCTACGGCCCCAGGCCTCCCTGCTAGAGCCACCCCCACCCGCCAGCACGCATCTCCTGGGACAGCACACCCGAGCCTACACCTCCATGCCCTTACACTGAGCCTTTGATCCCAGACACAGCATTTTTCTTCAGTTTCTGTGGTATGGTCAGGAAACTCAGGCCTCCCATCTGCTGGATGGGCCACACAGATGTGCCACCCCCTCTGGCACCACCAACAAGAGAGCTTTCTGCCACCACAGGGCACCAATCCCACACTGGAATCCCAGTGCACCAAGAGGTTTTTATGTCTGAAAAAAGCTATTTATTTTTGGCTCTCACCAGTAGTTATCTGCTGCAAGATGATATGTGTCTCATCTACAGAAGGGCTCACTTCCCCTTGATAAACCCCAGAAACTACCTCCCTTCTTTTCCCAAATAGCTGATGGCATGTTCTTGGGCAAGTCTGAACTCTGCTTGTCTCTGGCCAGATCCCTTGGCTCCATCAGAAGGAAGTGTTTGAGGCCTTGAACCGAGGGCTGCCAAGGGACACCCCAGCATATGCTGGCTGCGAGTCCTGCACAGCAAAAAGCAGTCAGACAGCAGCATTGCAAGGGATAGGAGCAAACTAGCTGCAAGCTCTCTCCAAAATTAGGCTTCTGCCCCAAGTTCCCCCTTGCCTCAGTGGCAAAGAGCTGCCTTTGCCCAGTAGTGACAACCATTACTGCTAGAAACATGCTGCAGATTTCCCACATGTCTTAGGCAAATCTCTTGGTTACCTCAAGGCATTTCTCTGGCACAAGTTTAGGCACCTGAATCCTGCCCTAGATGGCAGTAGTAGGACAAAGAGAGATTCAGAGCACTTGTGTCCAGTGGGTGCCCTACCTTGGACATGGCCCTGCAGCATTGCCTAAGCCTGTGTTCAACTGAGCACATGAAAGTGAAAGCTCATTGATGTTGCACGGCCAGCTGTAGCTTAGCTTTTGGTGTAGGCACACCAAAATGGAAAAATTCAGTATTTCTACTCATAGTTAGCCAGATCCTATTTTTCAAGGCATATTAAGATTTCTCTTGCTAGTTATCTTCTAAAGAACACAATTACATGAGCTTCTCATTAACAGAGAGACCTCAGTGCCTGACGCTGCCCCATTCAGGGCTGAAGGTGTCTGTACACTCGGCTGCAAACAGCACACACTGGTACACTCATGACTTGGGGTAGTGCTGCTTCAGCACTGCCCTGAGTAAACACTGCAGCCACTCACCCAGCCTCCTGTTTTTGCATTCTGAGATATTTCAGGAACACATTTGAGCAACACGCTTCACCGCAGCTGTATTGACTCTGAAAGAGAAATGGTGGCCTTAAAAAACATTCTACCTCTCTAACTCAGTGAGGGGATTTCCAGACTGTGACTTGAACTTCTTAGTGTCAGAGATATTACTCTTTGGCTATTCAGTATACTTGGATGAATTGCCTATTTGCTGTGCCCTTATGGGGCTTCGTAAAGATATTCCTTCTGTTTAGAAAACACCTTCTTTACACTCTAGGTACCTGAAAAATATTTTGCCAAGCGACTAAGGACTTCAAAGCAAGCCAGAGTCTTTGCCACAGATGCCTTTAATGTGAGATGTAGCTATGCTTTCTTTTATACATTTATATTATATATGTGTGAGCATGTCTGTGTATACATATATGAAGATATTTATTTTAGAAGGGTTTCAAATTATTTCATCAGGTTTTTTTCAATATGGATTATTATTTTACAGTTACACTCCTTGTACTTGAAAAGCTTATAAATGAAAATGCTACCAAAAATTACAATTCTGAGTTTTTAATCTCACACACTTTAAAAATAGCTGCTTCTTCCCTTTGTGGGCATGCAGTGGCATTCTGCCATTGCCCATGCGCACAACTGCCTGCCTGTGGGATCTGTTAAACAGGAATAGCTCACACACAGTCTCAATGACTCTATGATTTAATGAATTTGACTCAGATGTATGAGACTATAAAGACAGTGAATATGCAGCTGATGTGTCACAGGGGATAAAGGTTTTGCTAGATACCACAGTAGTAGCACCACATTTTCCTGACAAGAGCATGATGACTGCATTTTTGGGTGTTTGAGTAAAGAAAGGGTTTATATGTGCATGGAGAGATTGGTTTTCCCTGGAATAGCTTGAAGTCCTGTAGGTGCTGAGCTCAGCTCACATAAGATTTTTCTCAGAATGCAAGCTGGGGGTTGGCCTTATGTCTACAATTCAGTATTTGTTCTCTTCTCTGTGCCAAATCCTTTTATCCCCCGTGTCCTGAATTGATCACTGGTTTATTATTTTGAAAACAATCATTTGAGTCCATACTTCAGCAAGCAGTTTCTTTTTTCTTCCACTTTTCTCCTCCTCCTCCTCCTCCTCCTCCTCCTCCACCTAGTTTGCCACCGTTTGCCACTGTATGGTGACTTGCTGCGTAGAGCCCAGGACATTTTCCAAACTCGTTAATGACACCCTTCCTACCTCAAATGATTCACCCTTGGCTTCCAAAATGGGAGGTCATCTCTTTTCCTTTCCTACGGAGTCTCACATAGTGCTGCTGGAGGAAAAACTGTCAGCTATATTTAAGTGGTGTGCGTGGTTATATTTCACCGATGTTTGAACAAGTCTCTTCAGGATTGCTCCAGATGAAAGCACGCGCTGTTTATTCCTGTTATTAGCCAGAAATGCAACCGAAAAGCTTTATTTCAAAGTGTGTGCAGACATTACTCCTTAAGCAAGTTTCTGGCATGACATCCAAAGGATCTTGGTGTTACTAGTCTTCTTCAGTCTGCTACTGGAATAAAAAGCTTGGCTGTAGCATCCTAAATTTGATAATTTCCAGAGCAGCCTTGATTCTCCAACTGCCACCTCTCAGAGTAGCACCATGGCACTGCCTTGTAGTACCACAGGTATCTTTGAGAAAGGACTTTTTGAAGTCCTATTGCCACTTCCTATGCCATCAACTGGCCACACAAATAGAAGATACCAGATTTTCCTGTGTAAGTAGGATCCTTTTAAGGTGATGTCTGAGGGTCGTGGGATTTTTCAGAACAAAATTTTTGGTCAGTTGATCTTGTGGCAGAAAAGTTTTTAAAAATTTGCTAATCTTAACAATAGGCTCTCATGAATAAAAACACCCACTTCATTAAGCAGAGCCACAGTGCCATGACTCCCAACTGTGATTTAGCAAGAAATATTTCAAAAGTGTGTGTCAATGTAATATCTAAACACTCTTTTGGGAATATGAAAATGCAGAGGAAGGACAGAAGGACAGTATATCAATTCAGAGATGAGAAGTCATATCATATTTCATCAAATATAATTCTATTCATGTATTCAGCTGTACCCCACTGCCAGCCATTGTAGGAAGCAACAAAAGTGTTATTCAAAAGTCTCAAGGCTCCTCCTGGAATAAGTGAATAGCACTGGCTCAAACCCCACTCCAAATTTCTGGGCTCACTAAGAAGCCTCCCAAGGGGCCCTCAGAGGATGACATCTCACTGTGTGTGACAGCAGAGGTTATGCACCAGGGGACTTGCATGGAGGAAATGGCTTGGGAACACACACCCTGTCACAGCTGCAGCCTCATGCCAGTGTCATTTAAAAGGAACATTCCTGTAGGGAAGTGCCCCATCATTGCACCACTTCCCGTGAGCTGAATAGTTTCACAAACTAAGTGTGATGATGTCTGACCTGCCTCGAAGTCCTTGAAAAGTGCAGGAGTCCTCCTCCTGTTCTGACAATTCCCTGAACCAGCCATGGTGACCTGGTGCACAGAGAAGTCACTCAGCTCTGCCCCAGTTCTCGCATCTCCCTCCAGGAGCCCTGCCGGTGTTAGAGGCTTCTTGCTGGAGGACAAGCACACCTCCCTGTAACCCTGAGCAAGGTCCTTGCTGGAGAACTGTGTTGCCCACCACAATGCAGAACCTCCTCTTCTCTCTTTCTTTAATCTGTTCCTCTCAGCCTCTCAACCAGTTCTGCCTGTGCAGTATTATTGTTGTCTCTTGTTTTGCCAGCAGGCCTTGGAGGTTCTAGCAGGCTTATACTGCTGAGTCTTCCTGCACTTGACATCCAGGAAAGGAAGGAAAGAGGACTTAGTCTCTCTGTCTGTATGAGACTTTTTTGCACTGCCACAACTGATAGAAAATTTTATTAATCAGCAAGCTACAAACTCAAATAACTGTTGAACAAACCCCATATGCTTGTAATGTGCTCTGAAGTTCAGGAGTACTCAGGAGGAGATGGAAGAGCAACAGGAGAACCTCAGGGCTGGGACCAGTGCCTAGAAAAAAGTTGATGTTGTAGGGCAGTCAACAAATAGATGATCAACACTGCACTGCTCAGTTAAACCAAAGGAACCATCTCATCAGATTTCATTACAAGTCCTGAGAAGGCATGGCAGAAGAAGCAAGAAGATGGGACTGCTCCATCACACCATTTGTTACTTCTCTTTTCTCAAATCCCACCAATACATCCCAGCATGTAACCAAAATGTATATAAAGATCAAAAATAATTTAACTCAAGCTTGGTGTAAACTATTAGGAAAACAACTGTAAAAAGTAGCAAATTTAAGATCAAACTTTAAAGTGATCAGAAATGCAAAATTGGACAGTGGGAGAACTAAAAGCTTAGATTCTTTATAGTAGCATAAATTTTTAATATGCTAGCACAGAAGTCTTCACATTAAAAGAGGGCTAATAATGCTCCTAATTCTTGCAATTTTATAGTGGATTTTAAGCAATTTAAAAAAAATCTAATGATAACATAGCTATTCAAAATTCATCTTTAAAGATGAAGCTAAAGAGCATAGAAAACAAAAAATGTCACATTGTTTGTTTTGATTTAACTCTCAATCAATTCTTCTTGGCCATAGTGAGTTAAAACAGGATATTGCAACTATTCACATAGCTGCTTTTGTTATGAAAGACATCAGGTGTAAATACAGAGGTCAAACATCATCCCTCATTCTGGAGATGAATCAAGATGTAGAGAGTTTTAGATCCCATTTATTGTAATGTTTGAGATCCCATTTATTGCAATGTTTTTCATTCTTTAATGTAGTAATGGAAGCAATTTCATCGGCTCTCAGCCTTCTCTCTGCTTGAATGCAAAAAACACAATAGTCTCCCTTAACCCAGAACATAAATCTGGGTAGTCTTCCAAAAGAAATCAGCCAAATGATCAGGGGAAAATGATTAAGTGGTTTCAGCAAAAGGATTTATGTGTTTTCCTTGCTAAATAAAGAATTAATAGGTGTGGAGTATCAGCAGCTGGGATCTGCTGATGTGTTCACTCCTGGTTTAATGGTTCTTCCGCAGAAGTAACGGGGAGTCCTTCTCATTACAATTACAATTCTCATTGCATCACAAGGGAACACCATTGGCAAAAACTGAGAGGTTTTGAAAATCCCAATGATAGTATTTTCCTATTAGACTCTATTTTATTGGTGAGCTGTGCACTATCATGTAATATAACAGGCACAAATATCTTTCTTTCCTCAGAATGTGGGAGAAATTAAAAAGAGAAGATTATTTACTTTTTGTGATGATGAAGGACATTTGCCATGCAAGGTGGAGTGCTCTGGGCTCTATTTTGTCCCTCTGCTAAAGCAACATTTACTATTTTCTTCTGCTTTTTCCTATTTCCTCTTTACATCATTACCGAAGCAGTTTGTTTATTTTGTCACGATTACATCTTTACCCCAGACAGAAATGCACCTAAATAACCCCTGTGAGTCTGCTGCCAAGGCTGCTCTGTGAGTGAGCTGGCAGGGGATGCTGTTGGAGGCGTGCAGCCAGGACACCTTCCCAGGGATGCTACACCTTGTCCTCATACTCTGCCTGTCTGCCCTTGCTCCGTGAGACACGACCTCCCACCTGGATGGTGGCTTTTGGCTTCCAGCAAACAGGGCAGTGGTAAAGAAGTCCTTTAGTTGCTTGACCCCATCCATGGACTGGATCCATCCAGGCATCATCACCCATCAGAAACTGTTTATTTATTTCATGTCTTCTACTGGCCCCACGGTAAAAGCCATAAATACTGCCTTTTATCCCTCTTAAAACTCAGAAGAAATGGGAATGTTGTCTTAGTACATACAAGACTGAACTCCTTTGAGAGAAAAACAAAACATGTTTTGCCTCCATTTATTAAGCTTTCTCCAACGTGTGTGAAGGGCCTCTTATTTTGCAGAAATATGAAAAGGTATGAAGTCCATAGCCCTACTTGTGTGGAGTGCTCATACCCTCTGGCTGGCTCAGAGCAGCGGGAGTGATGTTTGGTAATCACACCAAGAATGGAAACTTCTGTATCTGCACTATATTTAAATCACTTTTAATGGGATGAGTGAGAACTCAGGTGAAGGATTTGGGTTCAGCTATTGGAAGTACAGGAGATGAGAGATAGAGAGGAGAATTATGTCCATTGAGGGACAAGGGGGCTGGACAGGAGAAGTTTAGGCTGACCAGATATGAGATCAGGACTGCAAAGTGTAAGGCTCAGATTGATGCTCATTTCAAGACCAGAGTTACTAAATAAAAATTTAAAATATAACAGAAAATGAGTGGGAACTTAAGGAACTAGGCATTTGTCTGTTTGAAAGGTTTCCACACTTTGGGATAGCCAAGGCATAGTTGGCATGAAAAAGCTACTTCTGAGTCTTGCTCTTTTGCTTTCTCATGCTGAATTTCAGCAGTAACGCCTTAGCAATGTACATGTTGGAATTAAAAGAATGTATTTGTTAATTTTCTCAAATGCAAGCTGGTAACTGTGGTTCAAAATATGATATCCTATTCTTGTGGTAGAAGAGTGACAGAAAACAATATGGGCACAGAAATATGCATCATCATTCTACTATTTTGCCTTTATATCTCATCTGTTTTTCTTGCATGGATTTTCTGCATACATTTCCTCTCTTCCTTGCTTCTGAAAAGTGGGTACTTTTGGGTATAATCTGAAGGTCACTTTTGCGTCACAGCAACCATTAGTGCTGTGAGAAAAGGTGGACTGGGCAGGGATGCTGCTAAGAACCCTGGCTGGTGTGACAGCCCCATGCACAATGCACCCCTGCTGCCCTTTCCTCTCCACATCTCCATTGCACCAGCTACAGATGCTCCTCTGTGTTTTGGAGACGTCCCTTTTCTCCAAGCACTGATGTCCTATCATTCACATGAGGTGAATAGAAACACTGATTTTTTGTTGGCTTAGCCCCAGCTAGTCAGGTTTGGGAGTCAAACTGTGGCTGGAGGTCTCCATGAGTGAGAACTGGGCCAAGGAAACCTGTTTGCATGTTGCAATTGTAAAAGCTGACATGAAAACGTGAGTGATTGTACACACTTGCAATTACTAATTTCTGAGTAGGTAAATAGAGATGTCTGTGGCCAGGGAACAAACAGGTTTACACATCCTGTATGGAAACCTGGGACTGCACCCTTCTTCCATTGTTTACTATTTACATTATGAAAATCTAATTGACAGTTAAGATGCCAGAGGTTAAAAATATTCTGTAAATTTAGCTGAAAAAACCCAACTGTCAAGAGTTCAGGTAGTTTCTATTTTTTTTTAATGTGCTGTCAGTAGTACATTCACACTTCAAGAGGCTCTCATATAAATATTTGCTTGCAAATGCCACCAGAACAGAAAACTGCATAGTGAGTCCTGATGCTTTGAATGAGGATCTAAGCCTAAATTGGCCAACTGTTTTCTACAGCCTGCTTTGGTAAATCTGCTGCCTCACTTCCAGGAGATCTCATTTACTCTTTATCATCCAAATATTTGTGGAAAATTGTTTACTTCTAATTTTTAATAAGTCACTATATTTTTAAATACCTTCTGCAATATTGTGTACTTAGAGGACTGTGTCCTCAAATGTTACAAAGCAGAATAACTATAGTGAACTTAAAGGAGAGAGCTTGGTATAAATGAGCTGAAAATCTGGCCACCCTGACCTAGATGAAGAATTAACTATTTTATTTTTGAACTGTTAGTAAATTAAGTTAAACTGAGATATAACAGTAACGATGCAGCTTCTTGGAATTTGGCTTCTAAGCTTTACCAGGTTCTTATCGTAATAGCTGTTAGAAGGTAAGTCAGTGGTCTTCACTGACGACTTAAAAATATACTCTGTAATATTTCCCTCCCTTAGTCATGGATGTTCTGAGGTTCAAGGTCTGAAAGATTACCTTCCTGGTGGACTCCTCTCTGAAACCTCAACTGTCTAGAGATCAAAGAAGATCCCTTGTCTGTGTTGTCATTTTGAGTGACAGATCAACAATGTGTAATTCAGTAGAGCAACCCCTACTATGAAAATAATAATACATCTTCCTTAGTTATATCAGTAAAATCAAAGTGATGGTCTAACACAACTTAATTTCATCCTTCAGAAAGAAGTCATTCTTGTGCTCACAATAACCTCAGAGATATTTTTTTGAAACCGTTTCCTAATTAACCATTCCACTGCCCAAGCCCATGCTTGATTTGTCTGTTATTACTATACCACCTTTCTCTTTTTTTTGGCTTCTTTTCCCCTCTCTTTTTCTTCTCTCCCCCTCTCTTTTTATAGTTGAGAATTATTTTAATAAAATAGCTCAGAGGAAAATCTACATGTGGAGGCCACAAGGAAGCAGTAAATATTTGTGGTAGCAGTGTCATGAAACACAAATTTCTGTAAAATCTGCCAACAATGTCAGTCAAGTTCTCTCTGAGTGTCTGTGTGTGTGTTCCACAGAGTTCTTCTTGGCATCATAAAAACACATTTGTACCTGCTGCAAGAAAAATCTGCTGAAGCTCAAAAGTGACGAAGGCGAGAAGCACAAATGACCTTTTGGGATGTAACTGGGAAGTGAGTTGACAAGGCATTTGTGGAGGACCACATTTCTGTTTACAGGGAGAAAAAGGACACAATCTCAATTTTGGCAGCTGCTTTCCTTGCCAAATTTGCAGTTCAGTTTCCCCTAATGTTTGCTTTTAGACATACTTTATCCTGACAGTACCGGAGATGTGAATATTTGAAAGTGCATTTGGAAAATTTCTAGCACATGGGCACATGTTGTATAACATTTGCAATCCAAACATGTACAGTAGCTGGTAATTGCAGAATGGCCACATGGGATCAGCTGGGTTGCTCTGCAGCAGTGACCGGTACCAGCTGCTTCAAAGGAAGATGCACAAATCCTTGCAATTAGCTTTTACAGCATACTTGGTATCTAAGGTAGATTCCCTGTCATTTTGGCTTGTTAAGGATGGCTTATGAGATGGCATATAAAGGGTCAGCAATTCTGAGTTTTTTGCAGCTCTAGCACTGCCCTCTAGCACTGCCAAGGAAGTATGGGCAGATCAGGCACAGAGTGTCTGTGAACTCTGGCACGAAGAATTTGTTGATTTTCCCCCCTCAAACATAAAGGCTTGCAAAGGCTGAAACAGAGGCACCTCTGCTGCATTCCTAGTTCTTACATTGCTACTTCTGATTATTTCCTCTGTCCCTTTTCAGCTGCCACCTGTCCCCATGAACCCCAGCTTTCACCATCTTTCAAGCTTTCAGCTACCCATGCCAGGAGCAGCAGAGCTGCCGCGTTTCCTCAGTCCCTCGGGAGAGACTCTTCACATTTGCTCAGTGACACCACGTACATGCTGTATCGTGGCAATATGTTATGTCAGCTGGATAATAAAGTGCCACAACCAAACCTGAGACAGGGCAACAGGAACTTTTTGTCATTTTTACCCGCCCCGTCTGAGGTTGCAGGTAGAATGTGCACTGTTTGTGATGCACACTGCATGAACTACTGGACATCTGAAAGCAAGGTGGGATGATAAAACCAAGTATGTCACAAAATTAAGCCACTGTTTTTCTCTACTGATGATATTTCCTCACTGGATATCTTTCCACAGGCATAAACTGCTCTGACATTTTCAGACTCATAGACCTAAAATACCAGGATAGTCACTTCCATCTGATGAGAACAAGAGACTGTTTCATGTCAAAACATGGGATTTACTCAATTTGCCCCATTGAATTAATGTCAGGATTTTATGTTAAAAGTTCAGGATGCTTATTAACTTTTGGAAGAAAACACAAAAGCTCCATTATATACCTTTACTGTATTAAAAAACCCCAACCAATCTTTGATGTGTTCAGCATGAAACTTTTTGAAGTTTCAAATATTATAGCAGGCGAAGCGTGGAGCAAAGCACCTTTGCTTTGGTCCTTGAGTCTATTGACCTGTGATCTCAAGCAATAAGCAGCTAATAAAAGCAAAATTAAGATACTGGAACAGATTTTCTTATAAAATTAGGCAGTTTTTTTGTTTTAGCAGTCTCAGAGTCTCAGCAGCGTCTGCATGCTAACAGAAATTAAACTGCTTTCAAAGGGAATAGCAAGCTGTACAGTCAGAGACAGAGAGAGTTAAAAACCCTTCACATTCATTAAAATGTATTTGAAGAGAGATAAATCTTCCTTGCATGTCAGACAGCCATCTTTTCTGCTTTATTTTAAAAGCTGCTTTCCAGAGGTCTGAGAGTAAACAAGCATGCAAAGACCCCTTTAACTGCACCATTTTTTACTTTTTTTCCCCTCTCTAATAAAAGAGTGTTTATGACTTCATATGCAGGACTGGAAAGAAAAGGATGTGACTAACAAAGATTAAAGGTATAAAATCCACAGGCTACATTTAAAAGAAACTTTGAGAAGCTTTATTTAATGTTGTATATGAAAATAAATTATTTCCCCTGTCTGTTTAAACAAAACCATTGCAACCTCCTTTTTTTCTTCTATTTTTGCATTTAGATAATTTTATTACTTGGTATCAGCTTTTGTCTGAACCTAATGAACGTTTGGCAAAGCCTAAAAACAGTAACAACATATCCTGTATTAACTGAACATACAGCATCAAATAGTAAGTTTTAGAAACAGTCTCAGCTAGAAGATTAACAGCTTAATGCAGAGAACATTGCAATCAAGTGGTTCTAATTTTCTGGTGTTAAATGGGATGACTAACCACACTGATGGTGTGGCTATTTTCATAAACACAGATTATTTAGAAAGAAAAGGGAAATCTTCAAGAATTGTAATTGTCACCTTTCATTGGTCTAACTAAGGCAAGAACAATTTACATCAGGAGATTCACCAGGTTTTCTTTTCCTACTTGCTTACCCACAAAATCATAAAGTGCCATCTCTATACTTTCCCCAGTGAAGGATGGACTACATAATCAATGTATTCATAACATATACATTAAGAATGCTGTATTAGTTTAGTTGAAAGGAGACATAAACCCCGTTTTATATATTTTGTAATTATGGCAAGTGACTTTGCTCATTCTCTGTCTTCAGCTATGCTTCCTAGTCAAGAGTAATGATGCTCTATATTCCCTTTGCTATGTGTGCCATGGAAGTCATCACCTATTTTAATACTGCTGTCAGCTCCAGCTAGTCCTCTCACCTCCCTTTTCATTTGCAGTTGCCACGGTTCTGAGTATCTCATGCTGAGACATCCTAATTCCATTCCAGATACCCTCTGACCTTCTAACCATGATTTTCATGCAAAGCAAATATGGCCTGTATGATCAGGAATTATGCATTTTCCTGCCTCACCTACAGTAACAAAAAAGCCTTTGGATGCAAATATCTACCCCTCTTTGAAAGGCATCTTTCATTTGCTCTGAAAATAGGTAGCTTCTTAATGCTTTTCTGATCTATTTTAGAACAGCAAAAATCACCATTAGCTTATTACAACATAAAACAAATTTTTGGGGAGGGTATTCAGAGAGCATTATCTGAGGATATCACCTAATTTCAATTCCTTCTCTTATAGGCTTTCTACATGACCTCAGGACATATTCTCTTAGGATAAAATTTCTGAGACGGATTTGTACATTAAGTCTTGATCTAGAAAAGGGCTTATGTGATTAAAATGGAACTTAGGAAGCTTTTAAGTACCTATGACCAAGACTGAAATCCTGCCAATTCCTGCTCAACTACAGCTTAACCTCAGAGGCACTGAAGGAACATATGGGCCTGAATTTTTATTTTTTGTTAAAATGCTTTAGAAGCATAAGGTACTGCAAAACACATGAAGCCATTCTGAAGCACACAATTGTCCTTTAGCAATGCATATGAAAAATAAATGCTAATGAACGGCCCAGTGGTTTGACTACAGGGTGCCTCTTTCCTTCTCCCTCTGGGTCTGTAAGTGATAATATTAGTGATGTTCAATTAACAAGGCTATGGTATTCCCATATTCCCAGGCCTAATTTCCAATTATTTTAGTAGGAGCTGACAGCCCATAAAATTCCGAGGTTTGTTCTTTGGATGCATAACCTGCTTTTGAAGATGTGACTTACATATTTTGGCGATGTTACTTGTGGTATCTCTGGATCTCAGCTTTTTGTCGGTGAAAGGGACTCGGAGCTGCTTCCCTGCTAACCAAGCTGTATGCCAGGTGAGTGTATTTACAAACATGTAGCTCCTAGCTACTAATGGAAATCTATACTGGATTAGTTTTGACTGAATTGCATTCAGTTAATTTTATGTTATGTTAGAAATAATTTTAAATGCAGAACAGCCCCAGAATGTGTTAGGAATCAAAATCACACAATGGGAAGTGCTGGAATTGCCATAAAATACATACCTTAATATTCTGGTTCTTCTCTGAAATTCTAAAGGAATTTAGACATTATTTATTACCTTTTTTCTTAAGCTATTAAAAAAAAGAAAGTCAAAAAGTAGAGCAAACATTCTATATGGCAGAAAAACATCTCTTCAAGAGTCTTCCAACATCTGACAAGAGAGTACATTTTTTGTGCTATATGACAGTTATTTGTGCAAAGATATGTGCTGAGTCACAAGGAATGATGCATGCCATGCTCTTTAAGAAATTCTTTGTAAAGTGTCTGCAGAATCTGCAGAAAGAATAGGAATCTAAATGTGGCACATATCCTCCTAATGTAAAGAGACACTGACCTCTGACACAAACAAGTTCATAAAACTGGAATATTTCGTTCTACTCCTATGTACTTAAAATTTGGTTTGTTTTGTTTTCTAGGTAGTTTTTTTACTAAGTAAGAAATTACTTTCATTATTTTATGCATAATTTTCTCCCTGTTTACTTGTCCAATTTAGTATAAAACAACTCTTAGCAAGAAGTTTTGGGAACCATTTTTCTTTGGAAATTGTTTCACAGTCTCATTGATATTGCTGCTTGAAACTTACTCCTGTTATTTTTTTCAAAAATGTAATTTGCTAAAATAATCACATTAGCTTCTAATCCTTGCAACCATTCCCTTCAAAGGCTTTTCAAGGTAACAGGCAGTGATTAAAGCAGCTGTCTGCCCTCCTCCTTCTGCAGCCACTCACACACCTCATTCTTCATTTGCTCCCCAGGATTTCCAGCCCCAGTTTCTGGGTATCGATACCAGAAAACACTGTGAGATGATTCTGGAGCTCAGCTTCAGGCCAGGCAGGTGAGGACACTGGTGAACTTGTCTCTGTGAGTCATTAGTGCTGTAACCAAGAGAAACTCTTTGTGAGCATGCTGCCAATGCCTGGGGAGGTCTCCACCTGAGACTTCCTGCTGCCTTCCCCAACTTCTTTACACGCCTTCTGCAGAACTCCTGCTCCATGAACACTGAGGGAAAAGAGGCATTGTCTTGACAATACGCAATCCTTTGCAGAGCCAGTCATTCAGATTACATCACTGCTGTGCTAAACCCTGCTTCAGCTTAAATATTCTTGCCTACTTTTTGCTCACTTAAGCAACTCCTGCCTGCATGCTCTCCTGTTTAGCAATAGCTGCTGTCAGCTGGCAGTCCTGGCTCTGTATTGGAAGACTTTTTGGCTTGCTGTGTATACTGAGTTGGATGTTTGGTTTGCAGGGTTTTCCATATCTGAGCTCAGCTGTGTGGTTTGTTTAGTTCTTGGAGACTGGGGTTGGCCATCTGAATTCCTAGGTCTTGTGTGTCTGGAGCGAACCAGTTTGGTTTTACAAAAATATTCTCTGGTATGACAGGCTCTTGAATAGCAATCAGTGTTCAGCAGCAATGACAGACAGCAGTATCCACAGGAACTGGGTAATCTATGGAGACTCAAGTAATTGGCATGCTAACGGTAAAAAAAAATTAACTCATTCTAGGAAAATGAATAGCATGGACTCATGAATGGTACTTTTTTCCAAAAAGGTTGTGATGTCAATATCAATAATTGGCCCTTAGAATATTAGCATAATGGAAATATTAGCAATGGCTGTGTTCCACAGGGAAGAAAACAATCTGTCACAAGAAAACATAATGGTAAACTAGCTACAGTATAATAAAAACAACATATACTTAAAGCCTAAAGGCTTATTTGTATGTTACGATTGCAACTAAACCTCTTACTGTATAATTGCTAATGACTTAATCAAGTGTTTGAATTTCAAGTCCTCTCCATGACAGCAAATTAAGACCTTTTGAAACTGGAAGTTCTTTGGGGCAGGCACCTATAGCTGAGAAAGGTTTGCATTGTACTAGCCCTCCCAAAATCCTGGTCTGAGGGTACCTCAGTAATGTGAACAGCCATTAGGACTAGGATTAAACCTCTCAGGCACTTGAGATGAAGAAAAATGTCTCATAAGGGGTCACACAATTTTTCTGTAACATACATGGCAAGATATGACATTTATACCACATCATCTTTCCTTTTCATTGGTTATAGCATGACTTTTTTTTCTTTTAAGTTATTTATCATAATATATTACTATTTTCTAACTGTCTGAAATGACCTAGTTCTGAAATGACGGGATTTTCCACACCTTGCCAGCAGGAAGATAGCAATAAAAACAAGCAGTTGGATTAAGTTTTATGCTGTTTTCTATAAGCTAACACTGATAAAAATGTCTCCACTAGCTCCTGTTTCCAGCTTTCTTTAGGAAAGGAGACGCTGGTTTCTTCAGGAGCTCTACTTGCTTTACCAGAAGAATCCTCTGTTACACATAAATTAGTCTGTATAAATACAAACCACGTTTGAGAAAGTTACTCCCAAAATGCTGATCTCTGACAGCCATGCAGCCAGTGGGAGAAAAGATGTATAGCACTGCCGTTTTTCACAGAGGGAACAAAGGGACATGCTAAGTTACTACGTTTCTTCTTTGTTGATATTGGACACTTACTCTGGACAAAGTGATCCAGAGGAAGATAAATAAAAAGACTTGATTTTTTAAAATAGTGACTTTGAATTGGCCAGAAAAGAAAAATAAAGAAAGCCAGTACCATGTTACCACATGCCAGGAGACAGTGGTAAGTTTTCATTTTTATAGCACATTCTGGAAAACATCAGGGAAGGAAAAAAAAATATCACAGAATCACATAATTATAATTCTCTATATTAGGAATTAAAATGCATTTTCATATCACTTCTCTTATGTTACCCTCTAGGGGATAATTTTTCACATTTTAGATAATTAACAATATTAACCATTAAAGAAATTAATAAAAAAAGAAATATAAAATATGTCTGCATTTCAGTGAGAGGAAAATATCGAAGTAAATCTGTCTCAGTTTCTGAGCTTACACCTTCAAAAGCGATCTTTGATGTTTCTGTTGGCTAGTAGTGGGCCCCTGGATGCATGGGAAGTTCTCTCTGTGCCTGATTGCAGGACTGGGACTTCATGTGGTAGGTCTTTGAATGTTCACCACTTTACACAGAAAAAGCTCTGGTCTACTGGTTACCACAGTGTAACCAATGCAAGTCTAGAAAAAGGGAAAATGGAAGAGCTGCATAATTTTCATCGTCATGTCCAAAATAGTAAACCCATTAAGATGACAGCTATATAATATATCTTTTGTTAGTTTCCAGTGAAAGTGGCTTCTGCGCTTTTGTGGAAACCTTCATTCTTTCTTTTGAAGTTTATAAAAAGCTCTGTCATTTCTATCTAGAGATCGGATCCTGAATGACCTCTGTGACCTCAGTGCACTACACACATGGGTTCTTCTGGCCACACTGGAGTCCATTTTGCCATTGCCTTCAAGATACAATGTTGTAAGAAAAGAATTTTTTGGGTCTGGCTAAGTGGACCAGGCTACAAAATCAGTCTGACATTTCACAAAGCTGAGCACCTTTGAAAACAGGGTGCTCCTTATAAATAGCAAAAGGCAGAAGCCGAGGCTTCTTGAGGCCAGGGAGGCAATGAGCCAAACTGGGGCTGCACAGACGCATGGCTACAGACAATCATCTGGTGTGATGACAGGAGGGCCAAAGAGTGCCTGAAAAGGGCATATCACAGCAGTTCCTCATTACTGAACACAGCTATTAGCCACCTATTCATAATTTCATGGAATTAAGTCTCTTTTATATCACTGTAGAAGTTATTTTTAGACAGCAGAGGGTTCCCTGCTTGTTTTGCACAAGCCAGTTCTGACATCAGAAGAAATACAACCATATTTTCCAATGCTGAGGCTAGAGCAGTACAACATCTCTGTCTCATCAGCATGGTCAAACCCAACGTGGACTGAATAAAAGCTGTGACCAAAGGGCCAGACACTCCACCAGAATTATTTTGGAGTGATTTTCAAAGACAAAGAAAACAACAAGCAGATCTCTAGTAATTTTTTTCAAGGTCAAGACTTTAATTTATATATTAAATTTATAATTTTATCTTATATAAAAACAAATAAATACAAATTTTAAATCTTAAAGATGGATTATAACACATTTAACAGAGCAAATCTCTCCTGGAATCACTGATTCTAACATAAAATGAATAAATGGTAACGCCAATATCAAAGAATGGCTGAAGACCTAGACTGGAGTACCCAAATGCTAGAAACCCAAAGGCTTTACTAAAAAGTGGAATGAAAGAAAACAGAAAGTTAAAAGCTCTTTTTAAGGTATACAAATGTTTGTAATTAAACTCAAAACTAAAGAGGTAAAGATGTGATGAACAAAGCATTCAAAAGAAGGGAAAAATGATGAAGCAGTATAAAAAGGGAGCTTCTTATTTCAGGATGCATGCACAGCAATGGAGTCTTTCCATCTCAGGCAATATAGCATTCTTATTACTCAAAAATAGTCATTCTTTCAAAGCATAATAAAAATTACCCACAGAACACAATTCTAAGTTATAAAACCCCCAACACTTTGAAAGAAAAAAATCAAGGAAGTTATCTTTTCTTGGCTCCAGCAGCATTTTCTAAAATTCAAACACAATTTGTGGACTCAATATAGTTTTATTCTAGTAAATGTAATAGAATGGGTTTCTTAGTATTCATAACAAAAAATAATAATCTGTTTGGTCTTGAGTACCTTAATGCAGCCACATTTTGTAGTGGTGTCTTCAAAAATGTACTTATGCACAGTGGAAAGGGGCATCTTTTTTTGTAGTTTTACACTTACTGCCTTTCAATTTCTTTGAAAGTCAGCCCGCTCTTGAATTTTTGAGAGAGCCAAGACTACTAAGCTCATTTTTTTCTGGAGCAACTCTTTTCTTACAACATAAGTGCCATCTTCTTCCTGAAGCAAATTGCTTCAGTTGTTTTCAGTGTCTCCTTAGATTCTTCTGCTTTCTGCCCTTCAGCCCTTTAACTTTTGCTTGCTTTGGTTTGATCAGTGTTTTGAGATTAACTTGATGGAAATCAAATATGATATCCACCATCAGATACCCACTAAAAGCAACTGTGTCAGAAATACCATAGCTGTTTACTGCTATAATTCCGTAACATAATAAGGACTATTAGCTGCTTTTAGTCTTAATAACATACCATGCTGTTAGTTCCTGCTTTCTGTTTTCTCCTGACTGTTATGTATAGTAGGATACCAAAAGCAGTCTAAAGACTGTGTGAGTGGTATGGGCTAAAAGGAGCAGGGACAACACAACAATTTTGTGCTTTTCTTTTAAACTGACAAAGAGTGTGAGCCTGCATGGACAAAGTGGAAGCACCAGCACTTTGAAGTACATTCCTCCTGCTTATGCTCACTACTTTGTCCTGCAGACACTTAGAGACAAGTACATAAACTTCTGAAGGGATTTCCTCAGCATTCCTGTATGCACAAACTATTGTCAGTTTCCAAGGCAAAATGTTGACATCACCTGAATCAATTCTAGCTGGACTAGAGAAAACAGTGAGAAGCTGAGCAGGGTGAAAATGGCTTAAATGCCCTTTGCTATGTTCACATTCAAGGATTTGCAGAAGACAGTTTTTAGAGAAGCAGACATGGTCCTATGTATGAATGTGGATTTGTCTAAGCAAAGCTCAGAGCAAATAGCCAGAGAGATGCTAGAGTTCATGGTTATTCAGTTGAGGAGACAACTTTTGTAAACTGCTTCCTGAATCAGCTATGACTATAGGGGAATGACTACAGACGTAAAAGAAGAAAAGGACACCTCTGTGACTGCATTCTGTAGAAGTGGCCAACTACTTTAACTGCCAGAACATGCAATGTGGGAAAATACCAGTTTTACCTCAAACTATAGACTGTATGCAGAGTTTGGATCAAAAGATCCTTTTCCCTTAAGAGTCTTCTCCACTCCAGCAAATAATGCTGTTGACCTCAGAAGGATTTTCACTCATGTGACTCAAGCCCATTAGATCTACTCTGGAGAATGTGATTAGTTTCTTTAACTAAGTCTTGCTCTGGGTTTCCTTAGTTGAAATCTGAATTCTAAGCCATGGCTTATGCTGTCATACACCCCTTGGAAGAAATTGCCTGCCTGGGGCCTTAAGGAAAATACACATCACAAAACTGTCCCAGTGAGTAAACATGTTTGTGACCTGAATCTACTTTTTCTTTCTAAAGGGTAGCTTGAGAGAGCTGCAAAACCTCAGAATCCTATGGTTCATTCATTGCAATTGTTGCTCATAGTTGTGGTTGTTTTCCTTCAGACACTCGTTCTCCTTTTCCTGCTTTGTGGCCTGTTTTGCACAGTTCACTTGCTCAGGCAATGGAAATAACTTCCCATGGAAAACAACACTGAAGATCTGCAGCTTAAAAATGTCATAGCAGTGCAGAAACAATTGCAAAAAACATTAATAAGAAAATGACAAGTATTCAGGAATATTCTTCAGTTTGAAATGTAGTCCTTAACAAAACGGGATACCTTCAAGATAAACTGGATTTCTCAAAACTACCAATAGATCTCTGTAATGGAGGATTATTTTTTATATTTGCTTTGCTTCAATGAGAAATAAGATTTACAGTTAATGATGACTTTAGAATTAAACTAGAGCGTTGTTTCGGTTTGTTTCTTGATAAGTAGGGAAAATTCAAAATTTAGAATTAATTAATCTATAAATAAAAAATCCAACCCTTCAGTTTGGTTTATTCTTAGCCTAACTTTGTTCTTCAATAGCTGTAGCCTTTAACCAGTTTTTTATTGTCCATCTATTTAAAATCTTTTTCTTCAACTTCCAGCTAACCCAGCATGACTACTGCAGCCTGAAGTCAGAATTTCTTCCAGGCATCAGATGAAAGCACTCATATGTATGTAACTTCCACTCTCAAGAACTGTAAGAATACACTGCAGCACATTAAAACTCTCTTTACACTAAAAATGAATGGTGCATATAGTCAATGCAAGCTATTATTTTTCACTTATTCAGCAAAAGAACAATGCAAACCTAAAGGTGGGATCTTTATCTACACTAACTTCCAAATTCAGGAGTGTACCACACTCTTCCATAAAACATTATGATTAAGGCTACTGATGATTATCATGAGGCATGAAATCCCTGAGAAAATTATTAAGAACCAACGTATTTCCACAGAACACTGCCAAGCCATGAGTGTTGAAATAATAACCATAAGATTTTATTTTTAAAGCTGGGAATTCTAACTCTAACATCGAAAGTTGTATTCAAGTAAATGTCTTTATTTTCTCCAGTAGTGTAAAATAGATATTTCTTTTGCATTTGCAAACATAAATTTGTAAGCCGTTTTCACCCTACCTCTGCAATTAGTTACAAATTAAAGAATAGTTACAGGAATAAAATTGAGTACTAGCTGAAGCAAAAGACAACAAAGAAATCAGTGGTTTGCATAAATCCTGTTGCAGTGCATCTAAAATCCCATTTCTAGTTGGAATACTTTCTACTGTTAGACCATTATTTCTACAACAGTGTCAAAGAGCATTTTCCTCCAGAAAATTTAGTTCTGTCTTGCCAAAGTAAATATTCTTAATCTGTTGTAATTTTCTGTCATTCTCTAAGGACCAACACACCTCTGTTTGAGGCTTTACAGTGTCTGATCAATGATTGTTTCAAGGAATGTCAAGACTTTCTATATACATTCTGTGCAGTCATTTACCTTTCTAGAAGACTCAACACACAAAGAATTTTAATTCTGAAAAAAAATTGTGCATTTAATCTGAGCTATTTTTTTTATAACCTGCCCTTTTCTTCAAAGCAAGTGGAATTTCTCATCTAGTACTTCAATAAAACAAGCAATCACAGTTATTTTTCTGCTCTTCTACTATTTCTAATTGTACCTACTTACATTCTATATCTCAAAAAAGAATGCAATAAAGAAAAAAATGAGATTACACAAATAACTTATTCATCATCCAATTGGAAAAAAAATATAAAGTTTTTCAGCATTTTCTATTATAAGATTTTTCAATTGCCTACAGATTAATCCATCACACTAGGGCTATCCCAGTTATAATATTATCCATAATATTCCATGGAGCTGTCTGGCTCACAGTAAAGTTTTTTGAAAGTCTGAGCAAAACTGGCACAGTCATTCTGAACAAGATGCATAGAATGTCTTTTCAATGTTAAATATCTTTTCAGATAGTTAGCTGTGGCACTCAAGCTATTCTGGAACAGATGGATGAAAACTAATAGAGAGCTAATACTTGTATTAAGGATGTGCCTTCTTATTACTACATGCCAGTAAAAATGACCTAATTTAGACGAGATGAAAACTTCAGAAAATTTGGAAAAGTCTGTGATTCCTGCAGATTTGCAGGAATGGTTTGGTCAGTGCTGGTATCGAAATTCTTTAAATATTTGTTCTACATTGAATCAGCAACTGAAGGATGTTGGCTCCCCACATTCCCATAGAAAGGCTCCTCTTTGATGTTGTTAGATAATGCAATACTTTAGATCCAAACTACAGTTAGGGAACTTCTTTTCTGCTTCACTGCACGAGAGAGGATAAAACAGCTCAATTAAGGCACAAGAGAAACAAGTCAGAACTGATGTGCTGGGTTACAGAAGCAGAGCTTGAGGTAAGAAAACTGAGGCAGAGGAGTCATTGAAAAGCCTTAGACAGAATGGCAAAGGACTTCAAGCACTGGGCTAGGAAAGGAAAACTGGTGAACTGAAGAAGGATGAGGTTGCAAGTACCCAGATTAGAAAAAAGTCAGACTGAGCAAGGCAGAAAAAATGAAAGGAGGACCATGAAGAGAAAGGCAATTGGCCAGAGAAGGAGGTTCATGAGGAGCAGCACTAGGGGAAAGACCAGGGTATTTTCTGTGCCACAGCATAATGATTTAGGAATAAATAAAATCAGCAGACAACAAGCAACTGAGAGGCACCAGCATTTCTACAGACATTTCTGGTGCTTTCACTGTCTGTCGTGTACCCAACTGCAAGCCACACTGTGTGAAAATTTGTTCAGTGTCCAAAGTCCCTGCTGAATCAAATCCTCTAAGGAATGCCAGTTCCTGACCCCAAGACTTACAGAACCACGTATGGTGGCTTCTCTAGGGTTGTAGTATCTCCTGACTCTATTGAGGGAAAAAACCAAAAAACTTGCTTTGGAATAACATTCCAAACTGTTTCACTATCTTTTCCTGTACCTTACACAGAGAAGTTAGGATTTCTCTTCAGGTGTCACAGGTTACAAAAACCAGCTGACTAGGCATTTCAGGATCACTTACAAAAGCTGGATGCAGGTTTGTTAAGCAAAGAGAACCCCAGGTACTGACCTCCGAAAAGTTGGCAGGAGCTTTTGGAATCACATTCTGATATGCAGCAAGTAGTTGACAAGTAATGATTAACAGATTCCATATATCAACTTTAGGCCATGTAGTTGTGGTCAGAATAAATGGTTCATGTTAATGATTTACACAAGCATTTCAAACTCCCTGGCACCAAAGTGAGTATCTTTGATTTTAGTAACAAGAATATAGAAGATCTGCCTGAAAGGAATCTGAAAGCTCAGCTATTGTGATACTTGACCTAAGTTCCTCCCTGAAACAGAAAGTGGTATCTTAGATGCTTAGACTGAGCTTTTTTCTACATAATCTCTCATAGAATATTTTCTTTCCTCCAGAGAAAAAGCTCTGACTGGGAATAACAAGACTCTCAAAAGGTATGATTCGCTAAGTTTCACTTAAAATATGTCAGTGCAAAGTTAGGTAGACACTTCTACAACAACTGATCAGAACTCATTTCCTCAGCTCTTGTCCAAAAATGCACTTTACAACAGGCTTTGCAACAGGCACTGCAGGTCAGCAAAATCAGGCCTTCCAGAATCAAGAGGAAACATGCTCTGGAGCTCTGGGAAGTCATGCCAAAGTTCTTCAGGATATGGATCTCCGAGTTGATATGAAGTACAGCAAGGAAATACAGAGAAGGCTGCTACTTTGCCTTACTTTTAAGAGCAAAGAAACCAAGACCAAAATCTCCACTATATACCTAGGGACATATTTGGGAACCAATACAAGATTGATGGAGTGGGAGATAAGCATTGCATTTTGCAATTGCCCAGAGTCAAGAAGTCTGACAGATGTGTCTCGTCCAGTATAAGATTTGCTGTGGCAAAATGCTATTCTATATCAATTTCCAAACAATACAACAATACTAATGGGCCCAAGACATGATTCCCCCAATAAGCCATAATATTAAGTAGTCACCAATACACCACTGAAGTTCCAAATGCTTTTTAGATTCAATTTTTGTGTGGATCTCATAAAGCCCTGTTTCAAACAGGCAAAAGGAAAGTGAGTGGATTTTTTGCTAAAAAAGTGCAAAAAATGGGAGAGCAACCAACCTGTACATCTTCAGTGCTGGTTATCACCTTAGCATCTGATCTGTGGCTGAGGATTCAAAAAAGGTAATCAAATCTTGGGAGCAAAAGGTGTATGTATTCTCTCAATAAATACACCCTACTTATATGAGCTATCCAGCTGAACCTAGTCATGAGTCTCGAAGTGATTGCATATGCTTTCCACTGACAGGGATATTCTAGAAAAAGAGGAAACTACACAGGCCTTGAGTGCATTTTATGACTATTTCTCTGATGCTCCTGCAGAAGGCTAAGGTAATGGATTTCCTCACCAGGTGATGAACATTTCAGTGATATGCACTTTAAGTCACTCTATATTAATATAAACAAAAAAGCAGTACATGACAAAGTGGTTCTCCTCACCATAGCAGAGACTAACATTTTTTTTTTCCTCTTTGCAAGTTTTCCATTCTCTCTCTAGAAAAGGACATTTTGCTGACTCACATGTGATTAACTCTGTTGCTGTAGTAGCAGTGGAAAAGGAGAAAAAATATGAATTCTTTTCTGCTTCATACACCTCTAGCCACCCACAAAATCTAACAGAGGATAAATTATAATCCCAGATGGGAATTTTCCTACTGGTTCCAGCAAGCATAGCAGGGGATTTTCTGTATCTGTTATTTAAATCTTGCTAACTACAGAAATAGTGGACTAAACAACTAAAACAACTGTCTCAGTTAAACCTTTAGGAACTTACTTGAAAGCCCTGAAAATCTCCTTCTGATATGTAAGGTGTGGACATCAGGTTAGAAAAGCTCTGGGACACAAAAACACAAAAGCTGCACAACTCATTTTTACTGAGTCACCACTGATCTTACAACTCATCCTGAAAAATATCTTGCCTACTGCATGAAACCACAGATGCAGATGGTTTCTTCCCACCTCACCAAGGCTGGTTCAAACCAAAACAACAGCAAACAAAATGAAAAGAGGAAAGAGGAAAGAAACAATCTAGAAAGCAAGCAGCTGTGTGAGCAGAGCAACCTATAAAGCCTGATCTCCTGTATTCTTCTGGAGTTTAAATAGGTAAGTAGCTGGGCTGATGTCAACATCTGTAATTAGGCTTTTCTAGTGCCTCTTTAGATAGGCATTCTTTGAAACCAAGAGATGAACCTACAGTACAGTCAGTTCTTCAGTGGAAGCAATAAGAAGACTATTCTTTATCAAGCTGCTGATTTTTTACATAATGTGAAGGAATATAATTCCTCTGAGAGTGCTACTTTTATCTTAGGCCTAGTTGAAACTGGATGCCAACTGACTTTTGACCAGATGCATACAAAAGCAGTGTGACCTGCATTTCTTGGTAATGAAATTAAAAACAAGTACTCCAAATAATTAGAAGTTACCATCTTCCCTAGGTAAACACACTTGCTATCAGTGGTTCCAATCTTGTAAGTAATTAAAAACCTTTTGAACTTTTGCCTCAATCCATCTTATTTTAACAAAACAAATACCAAAAGCTGGCATACACTGATAACAGAGAGCTGTAAATACCAAGGTAAGTGATAGTCTTCGACTTTAAGCAAAGCACTGAAACTAATAAAAAAGCTCCACTTGGTTTTAAAGGACTTTGAGCCAGACCATCTTTTTTCAGCTTGTGGAAAGACTAGCTCACAGTGGGACCTATTGAAATGTGTATTAATGCTTAATAAATTTATCTCCATGGAAAATAAAAAAAATATGGGGTTTGTCTGGAGAATGAAAGAAAGCATTGAGTTTCAAGATGACCAAATGTTTATATTTTCAAACATGTAAGTTTATGGAAGCTAAGAGAAACTCAGTGTTTCATACAAAACTCTGCAGAGGTTCTGTTACTTGCTGCAAAGTTTTGGCTAATCAAAATCCAGTTGTCCTCTTGCACACAATGCAAGTTCAGCATATGCAGACATTTGTACATACACTTTAAAGACCTACAAATGTTGTTAAATGATCTCTAGTCTATTCTGTGAGTAAAGTCTGATTGAAGTAGTATGTCTATTCAATGGATTTAGTAACAGATTTCAATCTATCCTGTTAGAGATAATACTTTATATTCTAGGTATTTTGGTGACTAAGGTTAACTTCATAAATAGCAAATTAATATAATGTATTAAAAATCTGATCTACTATTTTTACTAATTTACTAATCTATTTTTGCTTTTTATTTTGCAGTGATTGACAGATTTATTATAATTTTTCCCTCTTCATAAATGCTTCAGTATTGAGATGATCTAATCCCTCTTTTGGTATTTTAACTTGGAGTTGCAATTTAGTTTAGGTAATAAATAAAATTGCAGAAAAAAAGAAGGTAATTTACCTCTTGATAAACCTCCATCTTGTTAGCTTCCATCTGTGAATAATGGCTAGTGAGTGTGCAATGTGCTTGGTACTGGTTGGATTTGGTGTATGGTGAAATAATTCTGATGGTATTGTTAAGAGCTGTCATCTGCACTTATGCAAATTTTTACTGGTCCAGAATAACAATGATTTAATGCAGCAGAACAGTTCAGCACTTGACATGCAAACACAAGTGTTAGTGGGCTTTATTTTTTTATATCCCTCTTTAAAAAAAACCTAAGAAAAATATAGGTAACTTGTATATCTGTAATATAATTTACATTCAGTACTTAGCTTATAAAATGTGATACTATTAGTACATGGTATGATAAATATTCTAAGCATACACAACTTGCACTAGGTGATAAAATATTCTGAGCATGTCCTAAAATGATTCTCTCATCAGAGATGGCTTGTTACCTCCACCATCAGCAGATACTGATAATTAATCAACTGAAATGAATCTTTACAGAATAAACAAATCTGTTATACATGAAGGATGATTATGTTCTTTTGGCTGTGAAGATTTTTCATAACTTATTCATGCCAATGATGTGCCTGAGTTATGAAGAATTTTTCACTTAAGAAATAAATATAGCATCTTTCATTTGTCCTGTATCCCCTCTATCTTTTGGGCTTTACCAATGTAAATCAGCACAAATCTACCACCTACACTGATTTACACCAACAGAAGAATTAACCCCCTACTCATCATCAGCAGCAACGTTTCTTTAGTTATTTCAGATGCATTTCTAAACCATAGCTTTGGTAAAGCATTTTCAGCTGTTTCACCTTTACAGCAATGCCTGTGTAAATGCTATTATCAGCTGTAAGACAGAATCATAGCTGTCTCCTTCCAACTTTGTGAATTCCACTCTCCTGGTAGACGTAATATGCACACTGGGAGATAGTGTTGCATTTTGAGATGGGAAAGCTGTGTAAATATACTATCATTTGTATGGATTTTTAAAATGAATTATTCATACTTCAACATGCTGCTTTCATATTCACTTTTCCTAGAACTATTTAAATGACCAGTTTGTTTTTTCATTGGCAGAAACTCTGATAGACAATGAATTCTAGACATGCACGTAAAAGTATTTGAAAATCTTGTTTTAAGAAAGGGAATAAGGTCATGTTTGGCTGACCTTCTCAAAAATCACAAATAAACAACAGAGTTTAAATTAAGAATATGTGTGACTTAAAAGTACAACAGTAAAAAAGAAATATTGACAATCATTAGACAATGTTATAAAATAACCAGAAAAACAGCAAATATATTTGAGGAAATCGTGATCTGTAGTGAATATCTTTCAAACAGAAGAATTGTGAATGATTCATTCAGAGTGAGTCATATTTTTTAGAGAAATTCTCTGGGTTAGGCCTACTGTGCAAGCACAAATTCTTGGCAAAGTCACTAAAACTGACGTGCTAACTCACATTAGCCAAACATCCTTTATTAAGAACAAAACAAAATAAAAAAACTCATAGAAAGAACAAAAAATCCACACCAAACCCTTGACCTAAGGAAGGGGATACTGCTTTGTGCCTTTCCTTAAGACTTCACTGAAGGAGAGAGGTCAATAAAGAGTTTTAAGAAACAAGATCTGCTCAGGAAAACCTTATGCTCATTTCTTTTTAACATCCAACTCTTTCCCACTAGGATTGAGGCCCCTTGGTTTTTGTGATTATCAGCTGTACTTGCTGATGCCAGTTTTGTGGTAGGTCAGCACACAAGAAAATATCCATGTTGCTGAACATACAATATAACACAGAGGGAGACATCTGGAATATAGTTTCTGTGTTGTGAGGCAGAGAGAAGGTATACTGAGGAAAACATTTCAGTAATTTGGACAGCAGCACAGATCTTGAGGGCCTTGGATCAGTCTTTGCTTTATCTCAGCCTTTCACCAATATAGTTAGTAATCCACATCTGTCCAGTCAGATTTTTCCAGATCCAGTCCTCTCCAGACCTCCCCAGATGCTCTCAAGCCTTTCTAGATCCAAGAAGATATTTACTTGCCTTTAAGCTACATATTTCAATGCCTACATTTTACTATATTTTAGGCATCTGACTGCTCATACAAAATCCAGAACACTGTAAGAGAAATCATAGAAACAGTAATCAAAGTAGTAATAGAAAGAGTAAAGAATAAGATCCAAAATAACCAGCATACTGAGCTCTGCCTTACACTGTCAATAGGTAAATGTTAATTCTTTATTGGTCATTTAGTGAGTCTAAAAAACCATGAGCGCCAGGCTGTTGGTCCCTCCAGGGTAATTGTTAATAAGCTCAGCAAAGATTGTATGTGCCTACTGAGATATGTTGCCCTGCTATACAATACCCTCATAGTTAAAACATCAAGTAGTTAATCAGCTCTCATTCTGTCTTCTACATGAAAACTATCAGAGCCTAATTTTTCACCTCAAGGACAGTGTCCAGATACTTGGTTGTGATTTCTTTTGGGAACAAGCTACAGCTCTTCCAGCAAAACCCATCCCCTTATGTACAAACAAAATCAAGATGCCATGTCAGAAGAGAGCACAAGGAGCTAACTCCTTCAGCTAACTGTTTCTAATTGTAGAATGGAGCCTAGAAATTACTGTGCACTCTGTTTTGTATTACATGTAAAATACAGAAAAAAAAAACCCACTGGCTGGAGACACACCATGTCCTGACTTCTCTAAATAATATTTGTATGCTTTGTGATGAAAACTGGCTCACAACTTCACTCTCATCACTTTACATTCTATCATATAAAAGAATAAAGTTTCTCTCCAGTCCAGTTGATCTCAGATTCTCTTCTTCACAATGACATGTCTTCATTAGAAAGGATGAAAAATGTTCTTCCTCTCTTCCCCAGAGCAGTCTAAGTCTTTGTGGTTAAAGCATAATGAAATGAGTATGACACATGGACTCAAACCTAACCTCAGTCAACAGTGGACTTTGAAAACAAATTGATTTTGTGGTCAAGGAGGGTGCTGTAGTCCACTACAGTCATGTAGCTTGTCATCTAAAATGTGAGCATTATTCGCCTTCACTGCCTTTTCTATGAAGATAAGGAACTTGGGCCTGCTATGCGCATGTTGGTCATGATCAGAGACCTGTGAGGCCAAACTCAGGTTTTCCTGCAACCGAGGCAGTGACCTTCCAGTCTTGTCAAGACCAAGGCAGTGCTGAAGGCATGCTCAGATCTTGAGGTGCCTGGAGCTCTTGAAGGATGGGAAATGAAGCAGATTTAGACTAGATAAAGGAAAGGACATTTTTTGAAACACTGGTTCAGGTTGCCCAGAGAGGTGGTAGATGTCCCATGCCTGGAAATATTCAAGACCAGGTTGAATGATGGAATGATCAGGATCCTTCTTGTTTTCTCTCTTCAGTCCACTGCTGTTTTGGGCCTGAAACTTGTAACCATTGTCCTTGGTGTAAAGCTAGAAAAAGAATTGTTTTGTCTACCTACTCTGTAAAGAGAGCTCACTAACACTTAATATGAAGCTCAAAACTACACACCCAGGCAGCACAGAATATGAAAAATATGAGAGCTAAAACTTGAGGCATCAAAAAGAGGTCAAGCACTGTTGCATTTAGGGAGCAGTTGAATAAGACTTTCCAGATCATCCTTTTTAGTGAAAAATCAATCCCTGAATTTCATCACCAGTCTACTTGAAATGTAGGCAGTTTCTTGACTTGTGTTTTTCCTTGGCAATTAACTGAAGACCATGTGTCAGTATAACATGAGAATTCTAGTAATTTTCTTAGCAGTCTTAAATGGAAAAAAAAATCCCATTGAAGCCAGTTTTCACAAAGATGAAGCTCAATGGGACTAACTTTCAGGCTCACATCTAAATATCCTGACTTATGAATATACACAGAATGTAGTATTTGTATTCTAAGACAACTGTTATGCTATTTCCTCTATGTAATTTTTCTCTTCTTAGTGGTATCATTAAAATAATCGAAGATTGTTTTCTATTGTTTATAAATGGACTGCTATTATTATATATATATATATATATATATATATTTATATATATATATATATATATATATATATATATATATATAAATGGACTACTATTCATTTATGACAAGGTGACAGTATTTACTTATCTAGTTTGCAGATAAGCACTACGCAGTCTGGTTTTTTGTGTTTATTTGAAAAAGTGGGGTTGGAGGAAGGCTCCAAGTCTGCTTTGATCTAACTGCTATTTTCTAGGTCAGGGAGTTGCAGCAAGAAGAGAAAGGTTGTGCAGTCTCAAGGAACTGCTGAGCACATGCAATAGGCACACATATGAGGGGCAAGCAGAAAAGGAAGAGAATCCAGCAAGTGGGAGGATTTTACAAGAAGCTGAGACTTGGGAGACTGCTGAGAAGGGGATATATCACTTACAGGTGATGGAAGAAACTTCCAAGAGGCACAGGGGAGACTATAGTTTGCTCAGACACTGGAAGTAGTTAACCTGGACTGAAAACATAAAAAATTATATTCTTAATAGATTTATAGTGGGCAAGTACAGATATGTTTATGAATCCTTACAATTTCTCTGCTGTGAAGAGACATTTAAGAATCCTTATCATTCTCTCTCTAGGACAACTAATAGCAATTAAAGAGTTAATTGGTTTTGGTTTATAATGTGGTAGATCTCTCTGAAATCCTTCGTCTTTTTAGCATCTTTACAAAATTCAGTTTATGGGAAAGCACTGAAATATCTACCTCAGAGCTATGACTAACTTGATACATCATTATTAACTTGAAAACTTGCCCTGGAGCTGTTCTTGTAAGCAACCTTTTAGTTACACGCACGTGGCAAGCTCCCTGTCTCCACTACCGAAGCCAGTCTATTCTAAAATCCCCCCGGAGTCGCGGGCCGAGCCGGAGCGGGCACTGGCAGCCTGGCGATTGCCCCGGAGGCAGCCAGAGGCCCGCATGGCAAATGCTGCAGTGCCCAACGTGCCCGGGCAGGCTGCCCTCGGCAGCGTGCGAGCCGCCTGCGAGGCTGAGCCTGCCGCACTCGTGCTCCTCCGGGGTACTGCGGCGGGGGCTGCTTGTGTGTCATCTCATGCTGACTTAGACACTAGCACGGCATTGTTTGCTTGAAGGCACAGCTCGCTCATGGAACACCCCAGAATGAGGGCTGGGGATGCTGCAACTGCATTAAACGTCCCTCGAACAGCAGCCTGTCTTGAGGGGAGGGAAACAACGCTGGGTAGGACAGCAGGGTTTGATGTGAAGGTGTTGGCAGCCTTCCGCTGCTCGCCCCGGTGTCCTCCGAACACGCCGGGGGCACTCGCCGGGGTCAGCAGTGCGAGTCACCAACTGGGGACATGGTCACCGTCTCCAGCGGGCGGAGAGGCTGCAGGGCCCCCGAGAGCTCGGACTCCCCGTGCGCCCGCTGGGCCACCAGCCGTAGCCGTGGAGGAACCAGGATGGCAACTGGGCCCTTCAGAGAGACGAGGCGGTGCTCGCTCCGCTAGGCCGGCGTTCCGCTGGTGCCCGAGGCCGCCTCGCCGGCGCCCGGCGCGGAGCCCGCGGGCAGCTCCGGACCGTGCCGGGCGATCACGGGGCCGCGGCGGGGCCGGGTGGGGGCGGCGCCCCGTCCTTGCCTGTGAGAGCGAGCGGTGACGGCCGGCGCTGGCGGGCTGGTGCGCAGGCGGGGAAGCTGCGTGCCGCGGTCGGAAGGGAGGGGAGCGGAGGAAGGGAAGGGACGGGAAGGGGTGGCCGCACCGGGCACAGCATGGCTGCCAAGGTAAGGCACCGCCGCCGGCGGGCGGGCAGGCGGCGGGCGGCGGCGGGGAAGGGGCCGCGGCGTGGCGGTTGCCAGGTTTGACCTCGGGCCTGTCCTTGACGAAACCCCACGGTGGCGCCTCCTCCTCCTCCTCGCGGCTCGGCGGCCGCTCGCCGCCGGCCCGGGGGAGCGGGGGGTGGGCAGCGGGCGGCCCCCCGGCCGGTGGGGCCGGGTGCCAGCGCGGCGAGGATCCGCAGCTGCCCGCGCCGGGAGCAGCGGGCCTGCGCTCCCCTTGCGATGCATCATCGGCGTGAATGACACTGCACGGCGCCTCCCATGGCCGGTGCCGCTGCCGGTGCCGCTGCCGATGTCGCTCTCCCCGGAGAGGCCCCGCACTGCCCCGCCGGGCACCCGTGCCCTGACCTGGCCGCGGCTCCGCCAAGCGCGTTTGGGCCCAGTAGTGCCTCAGTGAGAGCCCCACCGTGCATCTTCTAACACAATGTGCGGATGCATAAAGATGCACCTACACACGATATACATGCGGACACACACACACCTCTGTGGACGAGAGGATGCAGCGGGTTCGCGGCACGGCGGCTGGCAGGGCCCGGAGTGGGCACAGATGTTGGCCCTGTCCTGCTTGCAGGCCTTAGCGCGATAGTCCCTTTTTGCTTTTCCCCCCATTTTCCCCATGTACTTTTTTTACCTTCTGTTTTCACATCTGGTTATAATTTCCAACCATTTTTACTTCTCAGTGCTCTCCTGGCAGGTGGATACCTGCTATTTAGGCTTTTTTGCTATCAGAAAGATAAACAAATGGATAAAGTTTGTTTAATCGCCTAATAATATACTCCCATCCCAGAAATAATATACTCCCATCCCACCATTAGCTGGATCAAGGCCGTATCTAAAGGGAGATGAAATTAGATGTAGTGTTGGTGTTTCAAAACTTAATACTTTCGTTAGATTTCATATTTGAATACTGACACTTCAAAAAGAAATTACTCCGTGTCCTTTTATTGAAGTCAGTGATGAAACTTACATTGAGGAAACATCAGGAAACAAAGCTTCCCCAACAACTCAAAGCAGCACATAGCTCAGTATGGCTGGAGTTGTGTGCTCCTTTATTTCAGCTAGTGTATAACAGAGATGCTTTGGTCAGCACCTTTTTCAATAAGAACTTAGGTTATCTGAACCGAATGCTGTTTTAGTGGATTGAGCAATATTTGATTCCTCTTTGCTAGTGTATATAAAATAGTCATGCCCAAATGTTCACTATTTGTAAATCTCAGCTGACCTATCTAGCCTTTTGATTTTGATTTTTTTGGGAAATTTTTGATTGCCCACTGTGGTCCATACACACATCAGCTACATCTTACCAAACTATTGGTGTTTAAAGACTTAAAAGTCTCCTATTCTCTGGCATTTTGAACCTTTTACTTGTTTTCTCTTCTCCAAGCAGTGGTTTGTAATCTGCAATCCATTTGAACCTATGCTAGTCACATATACTTAAAAATACTATATGTGTAGTTAGTGTTTGTCTAATCAGGTACACACATGTGCTCCATGCTACACATTTGTGTGGTGTCCTTTTTCTTTAAATTGGATTTCTTACGCTGTCCAGATCCCAAAAGCTACACAAGCAAATGTTGGAAAGATTCATCACTTTAGGAGATACTTAATTGAATATTGTATATTATGTATTAATATGTCAGGTTACATCAGGCTTGGGAGAGACATACCCAATAAAAAGAATAATGGCTTAATTGTCATGTCATAAGCATTCTTGGTGTATTGCGAGGCAGAGATGTAATTCTTTGTACCCCAGGGTATACAGTCCTCACATAGCTTCCAAGGAAGGCTTCTGGTCTGTAAGCCTAAACATGTTCTGAGAGATTTATGTTAAAAACAAACAAACAAGCTAGAACTGTGAGCAGCTAGAATGGATTAATTACATTACTTTGTGAGACTTCAGGGGGGTTTTTGTCTTCTTCAGTTGAAAAAGTTAAACACAGGTGAATTTCTATTTATATTGTGGTCAATAGCAAAATGTGAGTAGCATTTTGTACTTTGAGGGCAGCACCTGAGCTTAGGTTCTGCAAGCACACATATGAATAACTTTGCCATGAAAGAGCTTCTAGGCCTGAAGTTATTCATGTGTGCTTGCAGGCATGGGCCTTGATTTGTGTTCTAACTTCCTCACTGATGCATCTCAGTAATGTTTACCTTTTTCACCTCAGCCAAACAATGGACTGGTGAGTTAAATGCTTTTTCTAAAATTTCTTTAGTACTTTTTCCTTGCCAGTATCCTGCATGACTGCTTCCTTTGATTTTTTCATTATACCCTTTTAGGCATATGAGTCTCTGGGATTGAATGTAATTGGTCTTTGCTTGCAAGAATTCAGATGTTGAAATTTTAAGCAGACTAGGAGTTCAGTCTCTCAGAAGGAAAACCCAAATGGGATACTGTTAAGGCTGCATAGTTAAGCACTCAGGTGTCAAGAAATTGGCACTACAGCCCTGTTTAATTTCCTTTGTTTTATATAGCTCAATGTTTGCAACTTATACAACATTTTAAGCAATGTATGTTACACATCGATGTCTTTTCTTAAACTTTGAAAACATTTTCTGAAACTGTTTTGGGAAAACTCCGCTGTAAATTATATTCACACAAATTTTCAGTAAAAACCAGAGGTGAGATTTTCCAGTAGATTTTTATCCCATTTGTAACTAAATTACTTCCCTAGGACTGTCTTCTTTTTTTGCATTGTGCAAAAAAAGAGGCTCTGTAGAACATTTTTATGGTAATGCAGGTACAAAGCACTAATGTTTTACATAGTGTGTCCTGCTTATTTCTTCATTTTGAGTGTTTAACGATGCAATCACAATGTTGTTTTTCTGCCCTTTAGCCAGATAGTTCTAAAGAGAATTTACGTAGTCTAGCTAATGTCCCTTGCTGTTCACCTGGTGTGTATTTTACAGCAAAATTAAATGTTTGTGTTGAGTGAATGTCAGTTACCCTTGATCCCTATTCTGCTACAAGTTCTGGGCATAGTTGTTGTCTCATGCATGTGCGAAGTGTGACTTGTCTTTTTAAAGTTCTACTGCTTGGTAAAATAAAACATATTTTCAGTGGGAGGTTTTAAGGTATGTCTCAGTGAGACTTCTTTCTGTAGTTGATTTTGCCTTTGCTACTTTGTTCACCTTAAGGTCAGAAATTGATATTTATAATGGGAGTTAGTATATATAATATTTTTAAACTTTATATTTCATAACCACTAAGCTACATCCAAAACAGTTAAAAATTGCATTAATGAAAATTCAAAACTCTAATGAGTTTGATAAATAAATCAAAGCCTAGAAAACTGTAGAAGCAGTGGCTTAGCATGGAAGCACTTGAACATCATTAAACTTTATCTTTGCTATGGTTAGCATGTGAATAAACTTCAGTAATTGTATGAACTGCATAACAAGGATACAGGAGTTGATTTTTAAATACTGTGGAATATCTCTGTTTCTGATGTAATTTTTTTTTGTGTGTTGTGTGTGACCTTTTATCCATTGGACTCGTACTGGTTGCCCATACTCCCCAGAATGTATGAGTTATTTTAAAATTTTTGTCTTATGAGCAAAGTGAATACAAACATCGCATGCTAAAAAAGCTAGTTGTAAAATGACTGTTCAAGTGAAGGCATGAACCTTACATCAGTACCCAATGGGACTGCTTGCATGCTTAATTTTAAGTGCATGTGTAAGTCTTTTGAAGATCAAATTCATGACTGTCAGAACCACATCAATAATGTAACAAAAAGAGATTTGTTGCTAACTTATGTGACAATATTTGGGATAGTTCTAATGCGAGGTAAAGAAAATTGGTTGTGCAATTTTCATGTGTTTAACTTTTTTTTAATTCTCTTTTCTCTTGTGTTTTTCTGAAACTGTTTATTATGGAAGCTGTGTCAGTGGAGATGAATGTTGTTTCTGGTTACTGCCACATCTACCTCTAAAATCCTAAACCTTGTCACGTCAAAAATAGTTAGTCCCCAGGCACAGGCTCCTTGTATGTCTTGGTGTTACTGTAGTCAGACATCTCACACTGAACACCCCAGTCCTGCAAGATGCATCACCTCAGCCATATTAACTGGACTTCTCTGAGGTATTGATACCGCTGGCCCTGCCTCTACAAACCTTTTTGTCTGCAGAAGCGATCCAGTGCCTGCCCTAGATGATGTGAATTAGTGAGGTTTGGGTAAGCAGTGTTTGAAATGCAGGCACAATGCCAATGCAATTCTAAATAAATGTGATTGCAAAAAACGCCAAAACTATTAGATGCTGACACAACCATGCCACTCTGATTATTTTGCTGCCATGCACACCTAGTGTATCCCTTTGTGCATCATACAGTTCCATTTGGCCTCTTTTTTCAGCTCCTTCTCCCATGCTTGTCTCTCCTGTGCTAGCAGTAGTGTGGAGTGTGCCTGGGAACAGATTAAATTTGCTCTTCTTGCCCTCAATCGTGCCATTCTTCCCTTCCTCCAGCAAAATGGAAGAGAAGAATTGCATGGCATTGGACATGGATTTGTTGGGCCCTCAAAAAAGAAGAGGTGAGGGATTCTGGCATCATGATGGGCTCCTGTGTCTGTGAAAGGAGTGGAGTCCATTGTGGACAGACTCCAGCCACTCAGTGAGGTCAGTTGGAGAGGAAAGTGGTTGGTGAGTAAGGAGAGAGAAATCTGTTTCCCTCAAGCACCACTGAGTTTATCTGCTATAGATTTAGTAGTGCTATGGCACTTAATGGTACCATGGTAATTTTTTGGATGTGATAGCACTGTGTAATGTCCACGTGGAAAGTTCTGTTGCTAGTCTGTACAGGTCCAGAAGTACTTGCTCATGCGTAGTTATATTTTGGATCTGTGCAGAAATATGTAAATTCTTAAACACTGTATCATAAGACTCTTCTTTCCACTTTCCCCTCAGAAAAAGCCATGTATTTATGCTGCTTATGACTTATTACTTCATCTTGATTTCTTAAGAGACCAGAATTTACCTGATGGAGGGACATTGAATTTGTATGAGTGCTGATAACTTCAGATCTTTTCTAAGTACAAAATAGCATGACTGATGACTGCAGCCGAAAGGAGGAGAAATGAAGTAATTTACTCCACTGTCCAGCCTGTCATAGTTTGTGTTTAGTTTCATTCGGTTTCTTTTACTGCATAAATGGTTGCTTATGATGCATACCCTCAGGAGAACTGGTTGAGTCCTAGTCTCAAGACTCACAGGATGCTACAGGGCCCACTGGCAAGAATAATCCCAGGAAAGACTCTCAGAAAGCAACTCTGCTGTGGAAAATGTCCATAGAGCTGTCTTCCGCAGTGAAGGCTGAGTTATCCTGAAAAGAAGCTTTATTACAGTGGGTTTTTTCTCTCAATTGAGTTCACCTATGTCTTTGTACTACGATTTCCTCTCTGACCCCACCTTGCCTTGTCAGAGCAAGGTGGGGACAAGAGGAGGTGGTGGAAGAGGTTGCTTTTTGTCTTCAATATGTTAGGTACTGATGGCATTGCATGTTGCCACTGCCAGTGGTTTTGGAAAGTTTTTGAAGCTTGCTCCTTTCCATTATGGTATCCCTGTAAGAGGAGTTGCAGGGTGACTTTGCTTCACGTATAGCCTAGGAGAGAGCTACTGGACCCAGCAGTTATGTGTATACCTTGTCTTTTGTGATGCCTCTTGGAAAGTATTTAAAGTTACCTGGATTTTATCACACTGGGAAATAATTTGCTCTTTCTATGCAGCTTTGTGTCTCAGGAGGCTAGAGAAGCTCTTCCAAGTATGCCTCAAACTGCATGTTAAAGGCACTCCTGTTGGAGCTGTAATGTAGACAAGCTTACAGCTCTGAGTGATAACAATGTGTCTTCTGACCAGCTTGTTTAGGCCTATATCTATTTTATTTGTCTATGTTGTCCAAGGAGTATGACAAGGAGGTATGTGATACTGTATTTCCTGGAAGATGGCATGAAGGTGCTGCTGAATTTTAGCTTGATTTTTGCTTTTGATCTATGGAATTGCCTCTGCTTTGGCTGTAGAATGGCTTTACCATACTGAATAGAGCCTGTGTGTGTGTATGGTGCCAAATCTAAACTTGCATAAGGCCTCTAGGTAATACTTGACTCTGCTGATCATGCTGTTTTGCTTTAGCTACAACATAATCTTCAGGAACAGAGCAACTGATGTTTTATGGTGCTAGATAACTATGGCTAGTAAAATGTAAGGCTGCATATTTTCAGGTACATTCGCTTTCTGGAAAGTATCTCAGTCATTTGCAGAGAGACAAAGAGGTCCTTACAAAAATACTCTATATTCAATTGCTTTGGAATAAAGCAATTTCTGCTGAAGCTGTGTTAAAACACTTAAAGAAACACTGTAAATGCATTTTTCATAAGTTTTAAAAATAGTGTCGTGCTATTTACAAGATCTTAGAAACAGGCAATTGCAATTATATTCTTTACCAAAAATGTTACTTGACCTGAACAAAATCTGGTGTGTTAAAGGATGAAATTGCTCACAAGGAATGTGTTGTTGGCATTTTTCTTTTCCTCTGAAGAGGAAATAAAGAAACATTTGAGAGAGGGAGTGGCAATGTGACTGCATGTACACCAAACTATGTGCATTTAGAGAAGAAACAGAAGAGATGTAGCTTGTTGCAGGACTAATCACATTCCTCTTGTTGGATAAATATGAGATCCTAAATATCAGCTGCTGGATTCATATATTTATGATGTCTTGCATGCCTAGGCAGCCTGCAAGAAGTGTTTTTAGCTGACCAGTACGGTCACTCTTCGAGCCTCCTTGGAGATCTGCCTTACACTCTGGCCATGTGAAAACCAATTTACAAAAAGATGATTTTTTGGTGTTCTTTAGATTGACATCTCCATGCTTAACTTTTTTACCCACTTGACTTTGTAAGAAACCTACCAAAGGTGTCAGGAATTGGTACCAAAACAGCCAGTGTGGTGACTAGGGAGCATCTAAGGCAGCCGGCTGGAAATGAAGGAGTAGGGATGAAGAAAAGGAAGGTCCCTGGAGGATCTTTAAAGAAGCAAGTTTGCACTTCTGTTTCAGGCAGGGCCATTGCACTGTGTTGTTGTAATGCAACAGAAGGACCGGGGGCAAGAGATGTGGGCCAGAACCTGATTCAGTTTCTAGCAATTAGGGTACCTAGCTGGGAGGGGGGAAAATTTGGATTCTCTGTTGCCAGCAGTGTTGATGCATTTTGCATGAATGATGCCTCCAGCTGCCACAGTTTCAGAGGGTTGCTGCCTGGCGCTTACTGGCAATGTACATTAGACTTGTTGCTTGTGTGGTTGCTGGGTGCCTGGTCTGCGTCTGAAATGTCTATACATGCTCAAATCAGGGCTGCGGCAGTCCTGGATGTGCACCTTGGTGAAACTTCTGGAATCCTAAAACCTTAAATTGCATGTGGCTTTCTGCTTGTAGGAATGGAATGGTTTTTGCATCATGCTGTGACTAGAGGTAGTGGAGTGTGCTATTGGATCAGCCCCTCAGAGGCTGAGCAAAATGGAGTTTGCAAATACACAAACACACATTTTATTTGTGGACAGTGCAGTGAGATGGGCAGACTTGTGCCCACACAGCCAGAGCTTTTAAAAATACTTCTAAAATGTTAGTGTCATCACTACTTCTATAGCTTTGGGGTCTTACTGGCTCCTTTTTGAAAGCCAAGGCTAGACCAGATCTCTGGGACTGGTTTTTTGCCTTCCTGATACTGGGTTGATTGTTTCTCTGCTCTGATGCCAGGGCTGGACTTGCTGTAGCTAATCTGTTGGTTGGGTTGATGTGGAGAGGTATCTGTTTCTTGACCTGCCAAGTCACTGCAGTTTTTAAAAGCTGGTGGTAGCCGTGAAGTTGTGATTTCACTAAATAATCATTCAGTGGCAATACTATGGTAGTGTAATGTGTGAGGGTGAATTGGAGTGCATAGCTGATTGGGCAAAAAGTGACACCATTTTTTTTTTCTTTTTTAGTATATATAAATTGGTCTTGTTTGCATCAGATCAGATCAGTTCCATAATACGGTTCACAGCAAAGCAGCTTAAAGAGTTACGTGGATGACACTGAGCAAAGAAATACCTTAAGCTGGAAACCTGCAAAGGGTAGTGTAGTGTGACCACTATAGGACTTTTCACTGCTGTGCATTTACAGATACTTTTGCATTTTCCACTGCTCAGCAGAGAAATGAGAAGGCAGGGTTTTTTACTTTTGGTAAGTGGTTTGTCTGTTGTCAGTCACTGTTCATGCAGCAATAGCCATAGAGGTTGTAGGGATTTTTTCCTAAAGGTAGGAGGTGTGGCACAAGGATGCAGCCATGCAGATGTAACTGTAATATTGCATAGGCAGAATTGTGAGATTGTCATAGAACTAATTGGTCAGCTAATTACCCACTAGTTATTTACATGCCAGTGGGCAAAAAATTAAATTGAAAGAAGTAAAAAATGGAACATCAAGAAAGCTTTGTCATAATTTTTCTTTTAAATATTTATACTCAACTCTTTTAAAGTATTTTGTCCCATTTTCTCTATATAGTCTAATACCTGGACTGATAGGAATGTTTTTAAAGGGAGTTTTCTGAGTAAGCAGAAATAAAAAATGGTTTCTACTGTTGCGTTCCTTTTGTTTTTTTCAAAAGATGTGTCTTTGATTGGCTTACTTACGTATTCAGAAATGACCTGATTTTGCTGTAGAAGGAGTAACTGCCACTTGCTTTAGGCAAGTTTGTGGTTGGTTTTGCCTTGATTAGCCTAGCTGGTCCCTACATGTTTTTCTAACAGTGCTGATCAGCCTTAGCTCAACACCGCACACAGAAGATGACTGCAGCCTTAATCTGTAGGAGTAAGGCAGCTGGTGAAATTCCAACTCTGAGAAATGAAATCCTAACTCCAGAAATTTGGGAAATTAAAGGAGGGTGACTTTGACGATGGATGCTGAAGATGAACGAACCTTGAGTGCCATGCAGTAATCTGTTTTATTTTCATTTGATTGGTAGTTTTTGAATAATTGATATACATGTGAATTGTTAAGCACTCTGTCATTTTATGAATTATCTATATTAAAATGTATAAAGAAAAATGAAGCTACAGAGAGGTTTCATGCATTTGTGGTTTAGGTTACTGTTGTCTTTATGACTTATGACCTCTACATGCCCTTGGTCTTGCTCCCTACCAGCCAGTCCATGTTAGCATCAATAATACTGGTTTATCCTTTCAGCAGAAGACCTATCTCAAAGGTTCTGGACCAGAGCTAGAGGGAGGGTACTGTGGGAACAGACATCTGAGACCTTTCCTATGATTTGTCTTTGTGTTGTTTTTTTGTTTTGTTTTTTTTCTGGTATGTTTGGTTTGGTTTGGTTTGGTTTGATTTGATTTTTTTACCCAGATATAATATTTGGAAAACTTAGGCAATCTAAGTAATAAATAATACTACCACAACTTGTGATTGTTCTAGTTACTCTAAAATATGTTTCCATTCTTAAGTGACAGATTTTCTTTACTCTGCACATCTCTGTAGTCTTTTCACATTTTTGGCATTCATGCTGTTAATATTTTAGGTGGCTGTGATTGCAATGCATAGAACAGATAACCTCACTTGAGACTTCTAATTCTCGCTCCACAAACTGTCCTTATGACAGGTGAACACTTCCCAACCCTATTAATGCTGTTTGCATTATTACTGGTTGTATTTGATGAAAACCAGGTGCAAATAATGGAAAACGATGTTAACACTGCATTTTATTGCGTATGACTGGAATAATGAAATTTGATGTAATGTGGAGAGAAACACAGTCGTATATTTATTCAGACCTGTAAGATTACATTTTTGTGACCTGTGGTGCTTTGCAGAAAGCTAATAAAGACTGTACTCCAGCACTTTGTGGTTATCTGGGACAGGATTGTTTGGCAGCAAAACAGACTGATCAGGGAGGCAAATAGTTAATGATGTGTTGTAATTTGAAGAAGAATCCTTTAGAAACTGAGCATTTTAAAGCTCAGTAAATGCTTTTTGACCAGCATATATTATCTAATAGAAGCTGCCAGAATACAGCATTAAATTCACCTGCTAAGGTCCATGTTTTGGTGAGCTGGCAATAATAGTCCTAGAGTTGTAGTTATCTGTAGAACTATTGTTCGATTATGTTGAGATTAGCCACAAATTATATAGCTGGAACTTGATTGTGTCTTCTTTTCAAAACAGAAATATCAAAGAATAGTTTTACTTGAAGGGAATTAGCATTACACTTAAAGGGCACAATCTTTAAATTGTTTTCCATTCTTCAGGTCCCAACTGTGAGTCAATCCCATGTGAAGATAATGTACCCTGCAACTCCTAATGTCTAGGTTTATTTTAAAAATTCCATCAGTTTAAAAATTCTAAGGCTTTTAAAGGCTATTTTTGCAATTATGGGGGCATATCACAAGAGTAATACATGTGCTCTTTACAACTATGATTGTTATGGCCTTGATGATTAGGGTAATTGAAGGATTGCAATGAGTAAACTTAATTTCAAAGCTAGAATATGGAAAAAGATGTTGTGTAGCTAGATGACCATAGTTTCAGCCAGCTTTATATATGCGTAGAAGTAGAGTTTGTTTTCCCTCCTCCTTTAGAAGAGGAGACTGAGGGGACACCTCATCACAGTATACAACTTCCATGTGAGGGGAAGAGGAGGAGCAGACCTGATCTCTTTACTCTGGTGACCAGTGACAGGACCCGAGGGAAGGACCTGAAATTGTGTCAGGGGAAGTTCAGGCTGGATATTAGGAAAAGGTGCTTCACCCAGAGGCTGGTTGGGCAGTGGAACAGGCTCCCCAGGGAAGTGTCACAGCGCCAAGCCTGACAGAGTTTAAGAAACATTTGGACAATGCCCTCAGGCTCGTGCTGTGACTCTTGGGGATGGTCCTGTGCAGGGACAGGGATTTGATGATCCTTGTGGGTCCCTTCCAACTCAGCATATTCTGTGATTCAGATGTTTTTGTGTAATTAATGTTCTATAGTATCAAAACCATGGCTGTTGAACTAAACAGCTGTTGAACAAATCAAAAAGATACCATTCCTGAGCAGTTGTGGAACTGCACGGGGAGGGAGGTGTGGGGAATCAAAGTCTGTGTACTTCCTGTACAGTTGAACAAATTTCTTAGACTGAAAACTTTAAGAAAAGGATGAGAACAGAGATTTGATACATTTGAATTTTGCTTGTTGTTTCCCCAATAGAGTTTATTCTTTCTCTGTGTTTGTGACACTGTCATCTTGCTTTGTATTTCCTTTGTAATTGAAATTGATTTACTGGAATTCACATGGTTATGTAAAATGACATTGACCAGAGATTTTTCCAGCTCCATGCACTGTTTTGTATTTACCTTTTTACATTTTTCAGTTTCTGTAGGTGAATACTACCTGATCTTTATTCGCTGAGGATTTAAAAATGTTCTTTCCTGGAGCCAAGTTTCATTTCTATCTGACAAGATAAGTTTAAACTTAATAGGAAATGGAAGGTTCAAAGAAGGTTCTGTGGCAGGTTGGAGTCTTTTTTTAGAAATGGCTTTGCAAGGAGATGAGAAAAAAATAAGTAGCATTCGCTGTGCTTTGTTTTTCATTCTGACATTGTGTACAGGGAAAAATGCCTCAAGATTTCAGAACATGGAAGGGCATGCATTTTTCTACCTTCCTCCTGATGATGTTTGCCCACTGCTTAGAAATGCACTTAGTCAACAGAGGAGGATGCTTTCACAAGGATGATCCTAAACCAAATGCCAATTATCCAGCTAGCAGAAGGAAGAAATTCTAATTATCTTTATATTTTAGTTGCTGTTTCTTATCCCAACTTCCCTGAACTCTCTCAGTCAGTAGAATCATAATTTTGGGGGGGTTTTGGGTTTTTGCCTCAGCCAATGGGTATTTAACTCTAGAAAGTTACCAAAAGTGCCCACGTCATCAAAGTAAAGCAGTGAATTAGAGTATTTTTAAAGGAATAAATTAAAGCAAATTATTCAGTGTTGGAGTAGCTTGAGCGGCATCTGACTACATCTTTCGTCAAAGGTTGATGGGTGTTAATCAAAATGCAGGTAAGCTCTCCAAAACACGAAAGGCCGTCAGCAGGATCATGACACAAGGATTCTGTCTGTGTATGCAACTCTGGCTTAAAGGTCTGTGTTCAAATGCTTAGACACATGGTTTCCTATACTGAGAAATAAAACCTTCTGTCTTACTGCCTCTTAGTAGTGTGTGTTTATAGTGTGGATTTGATTTTTTTTATTTTTTTTTGTGGAGTTCTTTTACATCAGGTGCTCTCTACATCTGCTTTGTCAAGTCTGGGGTCTGGTGTGTGCTCTTAGTGTGGGAGAGAGACTGGGATGTTGCTTTGTATCAGTAGCAGGGCAGGAGTCTCCCTACTTAAAAGACTTAATTGAAAGATACATTCTGCAATAGCAGTCATGCATTATCATCTGTCCTTTGTTATGTGACTTTCCTGTCATGTCTGTCCATTGCATGACCTGATATGTAGGTCTTATTTTAGGATAGTAGAGGTCTGCAGATTAGTATTACTGAATACAAACTGCAGACTTCATTGCTGTTGTCATTTTTCTGTGCTCTGGAAATACAACCTATTTCCAGTCTTCCCTGTATCCTTGGCTACTAAAACCTCTTGGTCACGTATTTTATTATTGTAGTTCTTTATCATGTTTGACAACTACTATTTGATGAAACATCACTGATTTAACAGATCTTTGACAGAAGAAACCTTTAAGTGAGGCACTGAGTATGAAAAGCCATTAGAAAAACATGGTATGTAAAAATACTGTGTCTGCCTGATTCCTTCTCTCAGCCCATTGTGCAGTCTGAATCTGACTAGAGAGATCTTCACGTGTTTAAGAGAAGAAATTTTTGAATAATTTCACATTTCCATTAAAATAGTTTTTGTCACTGACATCAAGTCAGCCTTCCTCCTTCCTGTCACTTCACCTGTCTAAGATTGCTTGCCATTGTGTGTCAGTCTAACTGGAAACTACTTTCTAAAGATCATTAATTAGTCCCATGTTGCTGCTGTTCAAAAGGAAGAAAAACATGGCAACAACAAACTTTATACAATTGCTTTTACTCTGTTCACAGACCTAGATCAGCCGCTTGGTCTGAATCTTTTCTGTCAAGATTAACAGGTGTGAAGCAGCAGGTTCAGTCTTTACTGCATTGTGAAGATTATACTACAGAAGTTTTGAGCCTCTTTTATCTCCATAAAGAAAATATTGGTTTGAAACTCTTAATGATTATAAAACTGGCAATGTGCTTTTGGTTTTCCATTACATGCAACCTATAGATTCAGTATCTCAGATATGAGAATAACCCAAACCGGAATACTTAATTCTCAAGTATGCAAGCATTCAAATCCTGTATAATTGAAATAGCACTTAATAGTTCCTTATTCTATGTGCCTTTGACAAGTTAAAGATAATAAACCAGCATTTTCCCTTTTCCTATGAATGTGTGGGGAAAGAAGGAAGAAAAGAGACCACTGAACTCTTGAAAATGATGGAAATACCTTAGCAAAATGTGCACAGAAAGACTTGTTTTTGAAGTCTTATTTGGGATGGTAAAGTTGCTGTTCTGAGTTCATTTGGTGATGTCAAGGTGCTGACATCAACCCGAGCGTCCTAGGAATGAAATGGAAGAGCTCCTAGTTACTGAGACATCAAAAGAAAAGTGCTAGGTTTTCTCTAGTGTCTTAAACACCACTCTATGTTTCTTAATCTGGTATTTTTAGAGTTTAGTTTGACTGCAATGCCCTTAAAGCAAATGGAAATGCTTTTCTTGGAAAAAAAAAAGTGGTTCAATGCTGTTTTCCCCTCTGCTAAAAATGCTTTCCTGAAAGTAATTTTAAGGATTTTATCTTTAAATTCCCATCTTTAAATCAAAATGTTCAGTTTGACATCATCATAGTTATTTCCACTGCAACCAAGTGATCTCACAAAAACATTCAGAGGGCAATGCAGCAGAAGTAAATTTAATGTTTTAATGAAACAGTTATTGCTTTATGCAAATATCTATGATAAAATAGACTCACAGATGAGAAGCCAAAATCATTCAAGCTAAAATCAGAATAGTTTGTAATTAAAATGCTGAAAATGTTTCTGCAGTTTCTTAAGGAGATGAGAAGATTTTAATTATTGTTGTCAGGTATCTTACAACTTAGGTGAATTATGGAGTTATTGTGAACTCTTTAACAATTTTGACTGAGGTGTGGCAAGTCAATGGCAGATAAACTCTTAGGATTACAATGACAGCATTGCATAAACAATATAGGTCTTCACTGGATTATTTTATATTCCCATATAAAGCTGTAAATTTTTTCCAAGTACCCTCTTTGATAGCTTTGCCTTTCAATTCAGCTCTTCAGCAAGAACGAAGGTCACACAACCACAGTGTCCTGTGGCAACTGTGTAATCTGCTAATATTTAAACATTAAGCAGTTGTTTGTTGTTAATATTGAAGGTAGGAATTGTGAAATAAAATGTTAAACTGCCTTTACTTTGTACTCCCTGTCTTCAGGGAGATTATGTAATAAGTTTAAACAAAAACCCATATGGTGGTAGTTGAACAAAAAGTCATACCCTTGTTTACAGGCAAAAGAGATTGTGTTTGCAAACACATATTTTGACATATGTATTTTCAGATGACAGGTAAAAATATTTAAGGGAGGGAGATACTTTGTTAACATGAAAGTCCAGGTTTTCCATAGTCAGAGGCTGATTAGCATGTTTATGTGAGAAAGGTGGATAGTTACTGTGACTCAGCTTTCCAAGACCATGTCCATGCTTCCCATGACCCAATATGCCACTGTGTTGAGTGCTGTTGGGATTTAAAAAAGGAAAACAAATAACATACTTGTTTTGTTTCAAGTAGGAAATTATTACTTTTTGCTCAAGTATGTGCTGGAATGCTCCTGTTATTTTTGTTAGCTATGGGGAAGGATTCCTGACCACAGGACTTTAGCTTTTCTTTGAGTCTCACCACTGATTGCCTTTTAATAATTTTACTTGGTGTATGCGATGTTGTTTCCCTTATGCAGGCAGCATTTGTTCTTTTTAAGGTTGTAGATTGTATCCATGCACACATAAGGATTCATGTCCACTCCCACACCCTTCCCAGTTCTCTGAGCTGCTGAGGTGTAGCATTTTGAATAGAGCTGAATAGATGGAATTGATTATAAATAGGATCTTGAAAAATGAACTTCTGTCTTCAAAGAAGAAAACACAACACTGAAACAAAACACATTTACCTGTCAGTTATTCCTACATAATTCCTGTCATGCAATTATTAGTCAAGACATGTAATGTATAGGAGCTTCTCTCCAGCACATTTCCTTTACTTGCTCATTCACAAACATGAAGTCACAAATTACAGATTACTCTAGCAACAACTTAAGATGCTGCCTATAGACTCTCCACAAGTTTATGGCGACTGCGTGTAAGTAAATTATACAATTTTTTGTTATTATAGAATTAGTAGTTATTTAAGAGCAGATCATTCTGGTTATAATACCCCTATATGGCACTGCTCCAGGTCTGCTTTCTTCAAAAGACAGTCGAATTTTGTTTATTACTGCAAACAGTCTTGCCAGTGAGTGACTGGGACCTTGCACTGACATGTGGGAGAGAAAATTATGCAGAAACCTTTTTTAATGTTGTTCAGGGAGTCTGTTCTTGCTGTTACTGCTTCTGTAATTCATGAGGGTGTCAGATAAAGCATGGAATGCCTCTTTTTAGGTCTCTTAGTCTTTTTTAGGTGTGTACTGTATGATATCACGTGCAGTTGAGGCCTCTGAAGAAGTTCCCTGAGAGTGCAGCATTATACCATTGTTTTGAAACTTTGGATTGTGACTTTTCTTGGTGGAAGCATCTCTTTAGGCTGTTAAAGCTGCTTTGTGCTATGGCAAGGGGGAGTGGGTGTTTGGGTGGTGGTTGGGGTCTAAAGCTTGAAGCTAGGCAAAACCAGGAGTGATTGCCTCCATTAAGCTGTGAATTGTTGGGAACCTTGAGCACAGTGAGTGCCTTGGAGATGCTTGTTACTTTTGTGTTGCATTCAGAGATGGATCTCTCAGAGGTCGCTGTTGCTCTGTACAGCTGTGAGACAATGCTTCCTGAAGGTGCCACCTCCTGAGAACCATGGTGTTAAATGGCCTTTTGTCTTTCCACCTCCCCATTGCTTTATCCTGGTTCAAAAACATATTTTATGCTAGTAACAGTAAGTGCCAGGTAAGATTCATGCTGCCCTAATAGTCTGCCAATTCTCCCTTACAATTTTTGAATGATAACAGTATCATTCATTATCTTCACTGCCTGCTTTTTTCAGAAACTGCTTTTAATCCTGCAGTTGTTACACCAGAGAATTTTCCTATCCTTTGCTTCTTTGGGTGAAATTAATGTTTTTTCTGCTAGATGTAAGCCTCTAGGAGGCAAATTGCTGGAACTGGGGTGACTGCTTTTGAAAGATGAACATGAGACAGTTGATGTCTTGAACTTCTGGTCAATGCACTGGTTATATGCACTGGTTACAGTAGCATTGTTGTTGTAACAAAACATGTCCTGGGAGAATCAAAAGGGAAAGTCTGTAATCTGGGCTGAGGTAGCCACCAAATATGTTTTATCAGGTTCATAATTCTTAGATATGCCTCTGTTTCTGAAAAATGTAAGGAGGCAAAGCAGAGAGCAGAGTAGCAGCATTAACATCTATAATCTCAGCCATCTAGGGTGAACCGGAAAAAATACCCATGACTGGATGAAAATGTTACTTGACCATTCTCAGCAGCTCCTTTGAAGAAAAAACTTTTTTATTGAAGGACCCCTTATAGAACTTACGTAGAATTATTACGTTCTTCAAGTGATTGGTGAACTGTGGTTTGCTGAGATGCATAAGAACATGTTAACGTTGCATAGTGGCCATCACAACGTAGCTGGCTTGTGTATCTTTGGATCACTGTCCTAAAGGTCATCTGAGTAAAAATGTGTTGTAGAAGAGCTATAAGACAATAGGGAATTTTATTTTGAGGGAGAAGTTACAGTCACAGTGTGGTAGTACTTTATGATGGATAGGTAGAGCAGTTGGAGAACTGGGCTTTTTCTGATGGTAACATAAAAAGTGAAAGAAATTTCTGTTTTTAACAAAGTTTTGGTTTTCAGGTTCAGTTTCTTACTGTGGTGTAGTGCATCGATTTCTTGTAGCAGGAAGGACAGAAATTGTATCCTTGTCCTGGTCTGGAGGCTCACTACAATTAGTCCAGTTTGTTCCTAACTCCATTTTCTGATAAGTGCTTGAAGTTTGGAGTGGTTTGTGTTGACCACAATATGGTGCTTTTTCCTTTAGCTAAATGATTTTGCTGAGCAATAGCAATAGCTATTTTTACCTTTGTATTGGGGTAGTTTTATTGTCCTATTTTTCAGGTCTTTAAATACAAAAATTGTAGAAGTACACAGTCTAATGCATTTTTACGTGGCATCGATTAGCTAACCTTGGAAATTCTTGTAGTAGTTTTTCTTAAGATATGTACTACTCCCACCTTGGTTTCTGTACCTACTTGGAAGTATTGGGCAAACTGGACAAGGATTTTCCTGTATGTATATGCTTAGTAACTGTGTGTTGGTCCCTAATCAGTTTGTGTGCAAAAATACTATGACTCATTGGGAATCTCCTTGTGTGAAAACCATCTTACGAACAAGCCATCTGCATTTGTTCTGGGACTTTGAAAATAGGATCAAAGCTAGAAAGTAATTGCACAATAAAATAGGTTTGTTAGCTTTGATGCGCTTGAGCGAAGTGAGGTTTCCACCTCCCATGGTGCAGAAGACTAGGAATTGCCCAGACATTTATAACTATGATAGAGTGAAGATGGATGTGAATAATTTTGCCTGAGATATGCTGTCTTTGTTAGCTAACAAATTCCTTTTGCTTCACTAGTGTGTTGGGTAGACTCAGCACAACTGTCCAGTTTCAATAGTGTTTATTCTGTATTTCTTCATGCCAAACCAGTCTGTAGGGTATGAAAAATCCTACAGAAGATTGTTGATGGTTGTTAATAGCATTAATCTTTGCTTTGCTAGGTGTTATTAGACAAAGGAATGCAGTAACTGCTGCTTAGCATAGGGTTAGACTTTTGCAAAGTGTAGTTGTAATTTTTGACTGTGAGGATCAGAACTGTTTTTGGAAAAGAAAGGTTTTTGTCTCAAGGCTCACTGTGCTCACACTGATCAGACTGGATGTACCTACCTGCTTGGTAGTTACCAACTTCTCTTGCAATTCTTGTTACCCCAAGCCTTTGGGTAGATATGTCAAATGCCATCTGAACTGTATTTTCTAGTTGAGAAGGTTTTTGATCTGTATTCAGTGCCAGTTCTCCTTGCAGTTGTCTCATTCTCTGCTTGGTGAGCTGGTCCACATCTTGCTTGAAATCTTCCTTGTAATGTCAAGTTCTGCATAGTTCACTTTCCATTGTAGCTCACAGTCAAGTTCTTTTGCTGCAGGAGGAATGGCAGTTCTTTTGCTGAGGTGAGAATATGCATGTTGGACTAACAGAAAATGCTTATCGAGGCATCTGAAACAGGAGACAGTGCCCTGCACAGATGCTGATCCAGAACAGTTGTAACTTTGGATATGGGTATGATGATGGAAAGTGACCAAGGAGAGCTGCTATGTTAGGAGAATGATTATATATGTTTATGGGAGTATTAGTCTAAATATGGAAGAAAGATAATTATCATCTACATAAACAGGTTAGTTGTATTAAAAAACTGGTGTGTTGTTCTAGCATAATACTTAAACAGTATTAATGAGTTTCTGGTCTGAATTCAAACTTGGCCAGTAACTGTGGTTTAACTGGTTTCCGATATTCCAGTCACTCATTTAAACAAGAATGTAAGGTCAAACCCCAGTCTGATCTCCTTTGGAGTTGCACATTTGAAGTGTATATGTATACTTTTAGCCAGAAGGAAACATTACGATGATCTAATCTGACCTCTTACATAAACTGGGCCACATGTGTTTGAGTCTTACAGGTGGACTCAATAACTTGTGATGAAACTAAAGAATCCCCCTACAAGACATAAGGTTTCAATTTTAATTTGAGGTCTTTAGTGGTACAAAATACATTGCATTCTTTAGTTGCATTTAGGAATGGATGAACTTCTGAAAAATAACCTTAATTTTAACACAAGTTGCAAGAGCTTGTGATCACTTGTTGAGCCTTTCATCCAACATCTGTCCTCTGTATGTGTCTGTAGATGGTCTTCTCTAGAACTAACCAGACAGAGCTCACCACTGTCAGCCCTGCCACAGCTCTGGCTCTCTGCTTGGAGGACTGCGGTCCAGCATCTTACCTGCTCATTGTCAGGAGGTTTTAAAGATACTGAGGTGTAGAGGGGCAGCCTTACCTCTGTCAGCTTTTTCCTTCACATCTGAGTTCTATTCACATTAAACCAAGAGAAAGAAAGAATGAATATGAGATATTTATCTCCTTGTCTTTGGTTAGAACTTGTTGTTGTTGTTGCAATAAACTTTCTGGAATATTGTAGCAATTCCCAAGTATTCCTGGATCACAATCACCTTTCTACTTTATTCAGACTGTGGATACAAAAGTGATTTTGAAAGGTGAGAAGATCAGATATTATATTTTTGCCATTAGATTAATGCTATATTGACATTAATTCTGATTTTCCTACTGCCCTTTTTCTTTCTTGCCCACCCATTTGTTGTTCTTTACTGGATGGAGCACACTCACTATTATTAGTCTTTTTGTGTCTTTTGATACCATACATTCTTGAATAACCTGTGTCTTCTACCTCGTGTATGAAAAATATATTAATAGAGTTGGTTGGAAATGTAAAATGATTTTCTTTGATTCTCAATGGATTCTGTTTTCTTGTGTTGTACAGTTATATTTTTCTCAAAAGACTCTTCATTTAATTTTGAGTATGGAAGTGAGAATGAAAATATATGTCTCTGTAAACTGAACATAAGTCAACGAGGAGAAAAGAAGTTGGCTGGAGAAAATGGGCTGAAAATAAGGTCAAGGTGCAAGGGAGTCTAAGGATATGATGAGCTCCAGCATGCAAATCAGTCTGTGTTACTGTCTCTCACAGAGCTTTCCATTTTATTCTGCACCCTTTATTGAATGTTATTGCTAATGAGAGAGGCTCAGCATTTTTAAGTGCAGTTCTTATATTGCCTGTTCTCTCTCATTCTTCATATATGTTATAACATACATGTACACATAGTATGTTGATAAAGACTTTCAGGTGTCTACCTAGGAATGAAAGTCCCTCCTGATACTTTCTATACATTATACAGTCTCTCCTGTGGAGTGTTCCAACTTGATTATAGTCCTGCACTTCAGTTGCTGTACTCTGTTGTCTCATGTTTTTTTTAATAATAAATGTTGTTTGTTGGAGGGCTTTTTTTACTGAGCCTTACTTGATAGAAGTTGCTGTTTTATTTTTAGTGTTAGTGTCTGTTACATAGTGTTTCTTTGTAAAGCAGTAACAACATTATTTCCCTCAGATCTCCTTTATCAAATGCCTTCTCATGCCACTAGAGAGGTGTTAGGCTTGCCAGCTCATAGCTGGTTTTATCTTTTTGGCGAAAAGATGCAAGTAAAATGGAGAACTCTTTCCAGTAACAAAACACATCACCTGAACCCAGTTATGTGAGAGTCAGTAAATATGACCTGAGCTGACAGAGGAGAAGCAGCTTTCATCTGTGGGTCACTTTTCATCAAGCATGCTACCTGTCAGCTTGCAGTCCTTGTTGGCATCAGGTTACTTAGCCCTTCAACTGTTGACATAACAATTTATGGAATGGTATGGAAAGTGATATTTTGACCTTTTCTAGAGTGGGAATCTTCTAGTAACACCTGTCATCAGGATCAGTTTTTGTGGCTCTGCATAAGCAATTTCAGCCTTGCCCATAGCTGGGTATGGGTGAGAAGCTGGATTAAATACTTCTTTTAACACTGGTATGGCTGCATTAGCATCAGTCTTCCTGAAGGTCTCATTTGATAGAGGCTCTGTTCTTTAATTGGCATCAGATACACATTGAGAATGGACATTGATGTCCATGGATGTACCAGTTAACATTAAGACAAATAACATGGTCTTAACCATGCCTTTTGTCTCCTGTTTGCTGGGAAATGGAAGAAAGTGGAAGTAGACTGTGGGAAATGGATAAAAGCTGTGGTATGCAGCCACTGCTTGGGCTGCCAGTCTGCAATTCTTCTGTGCATTCATTGGCTTCACCAACTTCAACTTGTCTTTCATTATATGGTTTGAAGAAATTGACAGTAAAAAACCCCACTCAAATTCCCCCATAGTCAAAAAGGGGCTGAAAAACGGCAGCTGGCTTCTGAGCACATCTCCCAAGTTTCTCAAAATTGTTAATATCAGTAGAACTAAAGGAAAATTAGTGTAGGTTAATGTATATTTTCCTTTTTTTCCTCCCCTGGTTTCTTTAGGCTTAGCTTTCTGTGACAGTGCAAACTTTAAACTTTAGGGCCGATAAAGTATGATGCTGATTTATATTTGCTGGCTAAAGGTGTTTGAAGTGTCTTTCCTTTGCCTGTATAGTGGAAAGGTTCTGGATTGAAGCAGCATAGAAATAGTGGGATTTTTCTTTCCACCAAGTTCCCAATTGTTCTAGACTATCAGATTTTTACGAACAGGGTTAAATGAAGTCTTTGCTCGCAGTGATTATATTTAGAACAGCTTGCATTTTAGAAAACACACATTCTTGTATTCTTAGGTTCACAACTGCACTTGGATTTTTTGCAACTGCCTTCACACAGATTTCTGTGCAGACACAGGATTGGGACTCCAACTGTGGACTTTGTCAGTTGAGTCCTAGCATAGGTGTGTTTTTTACCCTTTTAAAAAAACTACTAGAATATTATAAGAAACCTTAATCATACACTTTTCTTAAAATACTCTGAGTTTTGGTTTGGGTTTTGGGGTTTTTTTACAAGTTTTTGTGGAGTTTTTTGTTGTCTTTCTTAGTTTTTAAATGACCCATTTAGATTGAGGACAAACTTACTGAAAATTTGTCATTATGTGTATATGTGAGGATATAATGCTATCGTACAGACTTACACAGACTCCTGTTTTCTGCCAGTAGGCCAGTATGCTTCTAGAAATGTACATGGGGTCACATTTGCCTTTACAGTCTACCATTGCTATAAAGAATTAGGAAAGTAAAGTAGTGTTTTATTGATAACATTTCTGATGTTTGATTTTTAAGTGAGGATAAGATGGTATGTCTTGTCCTTTAGGAGTTTATTCCCCATTACAGAGATATTTTCACAAGTTTTTTGAAAATCCAGGTTTGCTTGCAAAGAATTTTGGTTTTAATTTGAAATAGATTGATGTTCTGAATTGAGTTGTCAGATGAGGGTTATTATGTTAGCAAGTAAGATTTGATCAAAGTATCCTGAAGAAGGAAAGGGAAACTATAATAGGCACAAACAGAGGGGACACATTCACTCACTGACAAAAGCAGCAAAAGGCTTGTATGGTATGTCAACCAGGATAATACTGATGGACTTACTCTATAGTGGGTTGAATATTTTTTGATTCAGTGTTTTGAAAAAAAATCTAATTACTTTGGGCTTGTGGTGATAAATGTAACTTAGATTTTAGTTTGAACTTGTTAATTAGATCTGCAGAAAAATCTAGATACTCTCCTTCCTGAATTAATCTCATTAAAGAGATCAGCACTAAGTTTAAAATGGTGTAAGTAGTGAACCAAATAGTTAACACGGAAATTCAGTTTTTCATGGAGCTGTTTCCTTGAACAAGTTTATGGGTCTGAGTATTTAATTCTTGCCATTTATCACTTACAGACTGCATGTGGTACTCTAATATCTTTAGGTGAAAGGTGCTGGAAGTGTAAAAATCTGTGGTAAAGATGGTATAATGCTGAATCCCAGCAGAGAGGTATGCTATAGAGATTTGATTCTTGAATGTCTTTATGACTTGTTAATGTGTGCTTGTTTAGGAGTTGTGGGGGTTGCATAAGGAGAGCAAAACAAAAATGTTGAATAACTTTATGTAAGTGTGAAATGGATAAAATGAGCATGGCTAACTAAAGCAGTACCTAATTTATCTAAGGTGAACATTTATTTTCATCATTTATTCTGTTGTTTGTGTTGTTTTTAAATGATGCTTTGATACCTTTTGTGTAAGTTATGCATATTAATGTAATTGTATTTACTTGTAGGTGGCTCTAACCAAAAGAGCTGATCCAGCTGAGTTGAAAACAATATTTTTGAAGGTATGTGTAAAGTAAATATTTTACTCTCTCTGCTTAAATTTTTCGTATCTTTTGCTCCATTATTGCAGCATACAACTCCTGATAGTTTTTTTCCAACCATTAATCATTCACCGTATTATTACCATGTTAGACTTAAATACCATTATCAGAATTGAACAATGCTCACCAAGAAGTCAGATATATTCCTGAGTGATTATTGTATTGACTCAGAAGAAGTATTGCTATCTTAGAAAAAACCCACATTGTTCAGAGAATGTGGTAGGAGTTTCACTATTGTTCCTACATGTGGTAAAACATTCCTGTAGACACCTTACTGTTAGGTGATTTGGTAAACTTCCTTCTTCTGTCCTTGCCATCTTTCCTTCCCTAGGGTTGTCTCTGCTTCTGTTATTTGTAGAAGTGTTGGGAAAATCACCTTATGAAGTGCTGGCCATATATATTGTTTAACTGAAATTCCTTCTCTGTTGGCCTGCTGTGGAAAGCATGCAAGTAAAGAAATTACTCATGTACCTGTTTATATGCTTGAGAGAAATGTGCTTTAGTGTTTTGCTGAAAACTGGGAGGTGATTCTCCAACCCTACTCTGTACTTGCTGAGACCCTACTTGGAGTGCTGCATCCAGCTCTGGGGCTCCCAGCATAAGAAGGATGTGGGATGGGACCCTCCAGAGGAGGGTCACAAAGACAATCAGAGTGCTGAAGCACCTTTGCTTTGAGGACAGACTGAGAATTGGGATTGTTCAGCCTGGAGAAGAGATGGCTCCAGGGAGATCTTACTGCAGCCTTTCAGTACCTCAATGGAGCCTACAAGTAATCAACAGGGACATTTTACAAGTATAGGGACATTTTACAAGAACATGATAGGTCAAGGGGAAATGACTTTAAACTGAAAGCGAGTAGGTTCAGGTTAAGGAAGTAAGGAAGAAACTCTTACTGTGGGGGTGGTAAATCCCCAGAATATCTTGCCCAGAGAAGTTGTGACTGCTCCTTTCCTGGAAGTGTTCAAGACCAGATTGGATGGGGCTTCGAGTAACCTGGTCTAATGGAACATGTATATGCCTGTGGCAGGGAAGATGGAGCTAGATGATCTTTAAAGTCCTTTCCAACCCAGACTATTCTGTGATTTTGTGGAACTGGATTTCTTTGACCCATTTCCTAAACTTAAATAACTATTTCTAGCCTTCTTAAGGTTTATTAGTCCAGTGTTTGGCTAAGTTCGATATTCTGGTATTAAAAAAAAAAAAAAAAAGTAAAAAAATTGAATGGTTGTGGTTCTAAAGAATGAGGCAGATGCCACAGTGCTATTAGAGAGCTGTTGTATCTGAATTATTTCTATGGAGGTATTTAAGGGCCTAAGAGAACTCATACCTTTCCAGTTTCTTCCTTCCATCTTTGCTCTCCTGCATCATGCCCCACTCTCCATGTAGTTCTTGGTATTTTTTACATTGTCCCTTGTGAGCTATTATTAACAATATGTGTAGGTGTTACAATGTATATTGCCTGTATTTATAGTTTTATTATATACTGTCAGTATTTATAGCTCTGAAATCAGATTTTCAGTTGAGAAAGCCAGGATTTAACTTCTTAAGTCCTGGAACTTGTATCTGTAAGGAGAGCAAAAAGACTTTTGCAAAGGAAGGGTTTATGTGATTTCCAGAGGAACATACTTGAAGAGCAGGAGCACAGCAGCAGAGTAGGCAGACAGGGAGTAGACCACTGACAAGATAATAGCATTGAGGAAGGAAATGCATACACTAGAGAGAAGCCTGGTCCCTTCTGAACTGTGGGGTGATCCTCAGTTGGAGAGTGGAGAGGTTGGTTAGTTGGTTTGCTGAGAATAGCGTGAAAATTGTTTCCTACCTGCCTGTGAGTACTCTCTTGCATTTCTGCAGATTGTAGCCCCTCAACCTTTTGATTTGGTAGATTGAATGGATCGTAGTTGAACACACTAAATTTCACTTCTGACGTCTTTTTCTTCCTCTTTCCCTTCCACTAAAAAGAAGGGATCCCAGTACAGTGAAGTAATGAAATATGAGCTAAATGTTTTGTTCAGTATAATGCAGAATTGTCATTTGCTGCTTACTCCCAAGAAGGAAAAATGATGAATAAATGTGTTATGTTGTTTCATGGTCTAAAGATGAGTGATAGCAAGAGTGTTAATTAAGCTTCTCCAGATTATTTTAAGTGGTGAAGCCAATACAGTTGCTTCTGCAGATTGTGGAATGTTCACTTACAAAATAATTTGACAACCATTCTTTTCTACTTCAATTAAGAATTAAAAAATATGATTTCCATGTAAGAATGGTACCCACAGTGTAGAAATAAATGTGAAACTATCAGTTTAAATGTAGTGGATTGCAGTCAACTTTTAGCATATTTAGTATGTCAAATCCCCAATAGAATGTTTGCAAATCTTACTTAAAATGGGGTTAAACTTGTTATTACTTGACTATCTAAAATGTATGTAAATTACCAAAAAGCCATTAAGTACTATTGTATAATATCAAATTCTCTGTGGGTATAATTGTCAAAGTGGGGGGAAATAAAATTGTAAAGAATCAATTTTTAAATGTTGCTCCTCCAAAATGAATAGAATTGATGTTTTTTTCTTTTTGTTATGGTAATTTCCAAGAGTACTTCTTCAAAGTCTTCTAACATAACCCCTAAGAGATTAGATTTTAGTCAAAGTGATCAAGCTGACATTTTTCAAGGTCATTTTATATATGTAGTATAGAGTACGTGATTGGATTTCAAATACACTTGAGTAAATCACAATGACAAGAAACAGGGGGACACTGAAACCTTGTGCTGTTTTCTGTTATTGAGTGACCTAGCAGGGGGTAAGCCTGGATGAAAAAAAAGAAATATAGAAGCATAGGCTGTCTGACTTATTTGATTTGTTTCTCAATAGCAGCTGTGTTAAAAGTTTCTGAGGCTGGGATTCTGAGGGATTCTGTCTTTCTGCAAATGATTACATTGAAATCAATTGATCTGTTAGTTCTTATAAAAGTATACAATTCAAAATTCCTTGCAGTGTAGCAGCTAGAAAGCATGTGTTACAGTGTCTATTGAAACAGGAATCCTTTAGCACTAACCAATATATAGATGCCAAAGCGAGTTATGTTTTGTTTGGGCTCGCTTCTCTGAAGCCTTGTTTCTTGAAGATATTGCTGTACCTGAAAATGGTATTTATATAGCACTAGAAGAAAATAATCTACTTACTGTAACACTTTGGCATCCCTCTGAGAGTTATATGCCTACAGCAGGTATAACGGTATGCTGCAGGCACCAGTATGAAATGAAAACTGGCAGTTTTTGTCCCTTAGCAGAGCCATAGTAATGTGAAAGAAAATGTGTATTTGAAATATACTACAAAATAGTGATAGGCATCTAATTTATTTATTACTTTAGTGTGGATAATGCTCTGTGGGGAGCTGCAATGATAGTTTATCATCCTACCTTGCCTTAAAAGAAATAAAAAAAGAGAAATTAACAGTTTCTTTCCTGTTCTCAGTGCACATTTGTTATCCCAAGATAGACCTGTTTCCCTTAAAGCTAACACATGGTTCTGCAAGTCTTGCCTGGGATTTCTTTTCCTCTTAATGATTGTTCTTATCCTTTTTCTTTTCTTAAAATGCATTCTTTAGGGTTGATTTCAAATTTGACCTTCTTCAGGAAATGAGGACTTTAAAATTTGAGGGATGACCTAGCAATGAGGGTAGGGGTGGTAACAGAGGGAATTTTATTTATTTATTTAGATATTATCTTTAAAAATGTTAATATTACTTTTATTTGTAGCACATTACTGGAGGCTTGCCCTGGGAGCAAATATGCTTGGGTCTATCAATAGGTGTTTTGTGAATATGCTAGTTACTGTGTGTAAAGCAGGGATAATGTACGGCAGGTGTCAGAACTCTTTTCCTATTTCTGCAGTGTGCTGAACTGTTAAAGTTCGTGTTTTGCTGTTATATTTTTTTGCAAATGCTATTCTTTGGCCTCCTTTCAGCACTTCAGCCAAGGAGGAGTAGTACCTGTAAGTTCTCCTTTCCTTAAGGACCAGCCATGGCTGGAGGTGGTGCAGTAGAGTTCTTCAGAACAGCACCCCCAGGTGGATATTCCTGCGGGAGCATTTACTCCACTGGCATTTTGTGGGTGTAACCAACCCTGCCTTCTCATCCCAAAGTAGAATAGTTAAAGAAATTAGTCATTTCAGATAAATAAGGTATGCTGCAGTGCCCCAGCTGTCAAGGTTTGACATACATGCTTGCAAATGTGCTTGTGCTTCTATTTCTACTTCAAAAACATATCTGGTGTGGAGCATTTCTGGGCTACTATGGAGAAATTGTTGACATGATAATCCAAAAATCATATGTCTGCCATTTGTTGTCTGGGAAGCCAAGCCTTCAGCTGCTTGATTATTCCCCTCTTACTCTTTCTTGTTTGGGTTTAGGCTGTAGGTTCACTGGAACAGAGTTGTCATCTGTTGTAAAAGAGGCCTGCTTGTGATTAGAAACTTTGGGTGGTGGTAATAAATGCCTGGAGAAGGATGTGTTGAGGCACTAAGTACTGTATTCATTTAACAGTATGCAAGTGTGGAGAAGAATGGAGAATTCTTCATGTCTCCTGATGACTTTGTCACACGGTACCTGAAGATAATTGGAGATGGTTTGCCTAATGCAAGCACTGTACAGCTCCTTGCAGGTGTGGTGGATCAGACAAAAGATGGGTAAGTGTTTTTTTTTGTGGTTTTGGTTTGGGAGGTGGGGGGATTTGTATTTGATTGGGTTATTTATTTTCCTTTTTCTGTTGCTCATTTAAAAAAACAAAACCTTTTTTTCAAACAGTCTGATCCTTGAACAGGGGAGGGGGTGTTTCTTTTGTTTCATTTTGTTTTCTGTTTTGTTCTGTTTTGTTTTGTTTTCCCTTGCAGGTCCATAAAGGAATACAGTATCTTTTAAGTGAAAAGAGTAGAAACGTTTTCAACTGAAGTATCATTTAGTGGTGCAAACCATTTTCTGTCTACTATGTATTTTTAATTCATGGAACCTTTCATGTTTGTTGGCTGGCTTCTCTAACTCCTGCTTTTCTTTCCTTCCCTGAGGTTTTTCTGTCTCTGTTTACTTTATGTATCTGTCCCAAACACATTCAAATAGAAATCCAAATTAAGTTTAGATGGTGTAGGAAGAGATCCTAGAAAAAAGTGCCCCTGCTTTGTTTTGCCATGGCACTGTTAAAGGTTTTTTGCTGCTGTGTTTTTCCCTCAAGAGGGAGGAGGAGCACCTAAGGTATTTAGGGAGCCACTCTGCAATCTTGGGAAGACAGCAGTGAAGTTGGTTGCGCATGGTTTGCATTTGAAAGGCCGACTTTGCCAATAGGCAAGATTAGCTTCCCTTCCATCTTCCTTCCCCCTACTTTAATGAAATCCTGGCTTTTGCTTTTGGTACTTGCCCAGGCAAGCTGTCTCTTCACCCATATGAATTGCTGAACCCTCCCTTTAAAGTATCTTTAGAGAAACTTGAGAATAATTAGCTATGGACTTAAAGTGTGTAGTTGTGGCATTTTTAGAAGCCAGAAAACTTCAGGCATGACTCATATCAGTGGTTGCAGGGAGTAAAATGTGAGATAAACAAAGCATGACTAGAGAATGCAGTCTTCCTAGGGAACAGACGCAGGCATAACCGAGAAGTTTTGCAGTCCTTTCAATGCTTTCTTTTCTGCTCAGCCAGTGTTATGTATTTGGCAGCTGGGCATCTTAAACTTTGCAAATGAGTTAATGTGAAGATTGCTGCCCTGGTAAAAGAATTCTGTAAAAGCTTTTGTTGGTAACACTGATGGCATCAAGAAAGCCGTGGGTTCAAATAGTGTTTGACTGAAGAGGTTAAACATTTCTCAGATTTCTTCCCTTGGTTTGATGCCTGAAAAACCAGCATTTTCCAAATTACATGGCTTCAAATCTGTTTTGTAATAAGAAGATTGTGAACATAATCCATACCTTGTGATTTGGATCTCCCTCACAAACAGAAGCTGGTGTCAGGAAGAACAAAATGTAAAACTGTAGCCTATGTGAACTTGTTGACAAGCTGGGATTTCATAACTTGGCGTGATCTTATAAGAATTTTGCGGTGTAGTATTGAGGCTTCTAATTGCTGCTTTCAGCCGTGGGTAAGGATTGTTTCTGTAATCCACACTGTGCACTGACAGTTCATAACGTGTCTTCGGAGAGTCTCTTCTGCTATTCAGGCTGTCTTCCTGCTTAGCTAACATGTGAAAAATGGAGAAAGTTTGGAAAGTGATTAGCATCCACCTCTCTAACGTGGCATTGTAGCATTTTTTTCCATGTGGCTTAGCATTTGTACCTTGTTCTCCTGGTGTTTAAAGTAATCATCTGAGGCAAGCGTCAGTTGCTTTTTGGTTCCTATAATGAAATCTCCTAAAGACAGCAACAGGACTATTGGTCTTCTTCTATTGAATACTGCCAGCTTGGCAGTCCAGAGTTCACGGTTTTACAGTGAAGCACAAACCAGCTTTTGTTGGTGTTCATTTTTAATAGGCTTGTCAGTGTTTACAGACTTACATCTAATTAAGGTCATGAGAGTCTGTTCAGTAATTTAGCATTATTTCTACTGTAAAATAGAAGGTATCTTGCAAGAGCAATGACAAGTTAATTTTATTGCAGTGTTAGTGACTTAAAGTAGTGCAGGTCTGAAAATACTGCTAGGATATTTCCAGAACCATTGATCCCTCTTTTGGTCTGAAGAAGCAGCTGTTGTTCACGACTGGTGAGCATGACCACTTGTCACTAAAAGGGTCTGAGCCTTCACCAAGGCTGTTCCTTGCACTCTTTAGAATGCTTCTTCCTGATTTTGGTGACAAGTTAGGTATATGTACCAAGTATAATCAGTGTGAAATACTTAACTGGGTAAATACACAGGTGAAAGGCAGACAGCACAAGAACATCTGACTCATGAGCAGGTCATATAGATGGGAAAAGGTTTCTTACCCAAGAGCTGAAGAGGTTCTGAGTGTGAAATGAAAAGAACCGTACAATCTCACAGTGGTTACTGTAGACAAAATCTTACGTAAGTCTAGTGCAATTCCTGCATTGCCAGAGATTAAAGATTTGAGGGTCTACATGAGCTACTGTTCTTGTGACAAAGGTACGAGACCTCTTAAGGCATACTCTGTTGTTCAATGAATATCCGTTGCCATGGGAGCAAGTTTTGCCTCCATTTTAAGCCAGGGCAGAGGTTTATTTAACGGTGGGCTTTCCTGCTGTTCTCTTATGGAGGCGTGTTTTTAAGGTTTCCTCTAAGAAAAGGGAATACTTGCCTTGCTGATGGCCAGACAAACCTTTCAAAGTAGTCAACTGGTAATAACATAGATTTTAATAAGTGTTATTTTGTGTGGTTGTTGTTCACATGAAACAGATTGAAGAGCCTGGTTCCTGGCCTTAAGCTTCTCACTCCTAGTCTAAGTTGAACAAAAAAAAACCCAAACAAAAGAAGGCTTCATTTGGCCTCAGCTGGCTCAGAAATTTCTCCAAAATACAGTAGCTTTCCAAAAGCCTATCAGCAACAGGCCAGGCATTTTCCATTCTGCCTACTGCAATATCGTTTTTCAGATTCTTGTTGTACTTTTAAACATCTGCCTAACAAAATAAGTATTTACTGCACATCTCTGTTTGGACTGTAGTAACTAACACTTACTGAGAAATGCCATATGCTTTATTTTTAGAAAGGACAAAGTATTCAAAAACAACACTTGGAAATGCCAGTATTTTCCATTATTATTGGATATCAATTTATCTTCTAATGCACCAATTTACACTGTACTTAGTTTACCTAGCTTGCAGTGAAAAATTATAGATGTAGCTTCAATTTGTGTCCCATTATGTTACCGTGTTTAAATTGCTGATACAGTAAAAACATCTGCATTGATTTCTGAAGAAAAACTCTTCATCATTGCTTTGTATGTATTATTACAGCAGGTGATAGCTTTTTTTCTTTGCATGGTTGCATGCAGACTTTCTCTGGTGGGAATGTGTCATGTCTGTGGGGTGTCCAGATACCATGGGCATGGAAGAAAGGAGAGAGCAGTAAATAATGGTTTTGCTGTGCCATACCCAGTTGTTCTGTTTAGACTGGTGCTCTTGTATGTGGATGCGTTTAAAATATCAAGATTTGAGCCTTCATTGAATAAATTGTGTAGTATTGGCACTGATAAAGAGGATATGAAGGTGAAGGAAGATTTTGACTTATTTGGGTGGAATATCTTCAAAACTAAAATAAAATTTTGTAAACATTTCAGCTTCCTCTCCTTGTGCTGTTAAAATCACTGGATTTTTCTCTGCTTTTGTAACAAATGACTACTTGTTTAGGTATATGAAATAACTCTTTAAGTAGTATATTAAAGTCCATGTTAACATGTGCTGTTTAATGACACCTAATGATATTCACTGAAGGGTTATGCTAAACCCAAAAGGGTGATGCTAAACCAGAGAGAAAACGTGTTACCCAGGCAACTACCCTTGTGCAGTATAGAGAAGTGAGCATATGGCTATGTAGTACACATTTTTTCAGCTTCTTTAAGCATTAAGAATCACACGTGTAATTGACTGAAAAATTACTGCTCAGTTACTGTATTGTATGGTCATAATAGAAGTAAATGAATACGTCGTTGTTAGAATAGATCTGTTGGGAATCACTAGCAGGCTAGTCTACTTAGGGAGCAAAAATACAATAAGAAGAAAATAGCTGGTTTAATTAACATGTAAAAATTGGGTTAATTTGAATTCAGCTGGCACAGCAGATATTAATGTCTCTTCTTTAACAGTCTGGCTAGAACCGCACAATTCGTACACTTTTAATCTTCCTAGTTCTATGAATAATGGTTTTAAAAAATGGATATAGGGTTATTTTAAGCATTTACCTGTGACTTATTGAGGGGGGTTATTGCTTCCAAGTACTGAAAAAAAATGCTTCTACTAGTATAAAATCTTGTAAATATGTGTTAATACATGGAGTTTTAGTCAAACCCAGGCCTAGTAACATAGAATGTGTTCTTAACATGGTGCTGGGATAGGTGCTGTTTTTCTTTGCTGTGCTGTCATCACTGTATTGTGATCTGTTGGTAAGGACATGTGCAGGTTATTTCACACAAAAAGTGGCTTTACCAAAATGGTGTTGGCAGAGATTTTACATTTACAATTCCAAACAATTCTATTCTAGAGTCTTGTCACCTGCTGTCTTTTTTGTATTTTCTCTGTGCATGTATTATAATCTTTGGGACAGGATTCATTGCTTTGGATCTGTTTACTGTTCTGTAGCCAATAATAATAATAAATAATAATAATAGTCTTTTATAGCCAGTAGGTCACATTGTAACAGTAACTATGCATAAATACAAAACTGAGTGGGTTGTGATATACTGGTTTAAAATTGAAAGAAATGTTACTTTTGAAAAGCTTAGAAGGGATGGAAGTTTTCTTCCTTTGAAGTACTGAGTATCTGTGTAGTCTGTGTCTAACAGTGGGGAGGACCAAGAGCTTCCAAGGAGTGTAAAGGACTGATGGATTGCTCGTGTGCTAACATGTGCGTATGGAACAAGGCACAGACTCCTTTGCCAGTAAAGCTTAAGGCATTCTTATGTTTGCTGACATCATTAATTGTGAGTTTAATCTTAAGAATACCTGAGGAGGTTTCTTTTTATTTACTTCTTGCACTATATTATAATTTATGGTGGCAAGCTGCTAGAGTTAATTATTTGTTAGACCATTTCATACTCTACATTTCTTTTATTTTTATTTATTGCCTGTATATTGAGTGAGATAGTGTAGAACAGCTTTTAGGCCTTCTCTGCGCTATGGTTTTTTTTTAAGAAATGTCCTCTTTTATTCATTTTGTCATGTTTTTATGCTCCTCATGGAAGTCAGCTTGTTAGCTTGTGTATATTTGGCTGCTGATGTGAAGCAAGCAAACCTCAAGCGTTCATCTAGGAAAGCCAGTAGTTGTAATCATTTGGGACTTGGGCGAAGTTTACGATACCGTCTCTCATAGTGTCCTTCTGGACACAATGTCCAGCACGCAATTGAATAGCCCTGCTTCATGATGGGTGAGTGACTGGCTTACAGGTCAGGCACAAAGGGTTACAGTGAATGGGGTGACATTGGACAGGCAATGTGTCACTAGGGGGTTCTGCAGGGCTCCATCCTCTGCCTTGTGCTCTTCAACATCTTTGTGAGTGACCTTGATGCAGGACACATAGGCATACTAAATAAGTTTGCCAACTGCTGACACCTTCAAGGGCAGAGAGGCTGTGCAGAGACACCTCAATAAGCTAGGGAGATCACCAGCTGTGTGAGGTTTAACAAGAGAAAGTGCCAGATTCTGCACCTGGGATGGGGCAACCCTGGACAGACAGACTGGAAAATGAGAGGCTGGAAAGCAGCACCGTGGAAAGGAACCTGGGAGTCCTGGTAGACAGAAAGTTGAATGTGAGTCAGCAGTGCTCTTGCAGCCAGGAGGGCCACCCATATCCTGGGGTGCATCAGGCACAGCATCACCAGCCAGGCAAGGAGGGGACTGTCCCACTCTGCTCTGCACTGGGACGGCCTCACCTCAAGTGCTGGGGGCAGTTTTGGGTGCCACAATATAAAAAAGACATTAAACTGTTAGAGTGTGCCCAAAGGAGGGCAGCAAAGATGGTGAAGGGCCTTGAGGGTAAACTGTGTGAGGAGTGGCTGAGGTCACTTGGTCTGTTCAGTCTGGAGGAGACTGAAGGGAGACCTCATTGTAGTTTCAACTTCCTCATGAGAGGAACTAAACTCTTCTGCTAAACCCTTCACTCTCATGACCAGTGTCAGAATTCAAGCAAACAGCATGAAGCTGAATTCAGGGAGGTTTAGAGTTAGACATTAAGAAAAGGTTTTTCACTCAGAGTGTGGTTGGGTACTAAAACAGGCTTCCCAGGGAAGTGGTCACAGCACCAAGTCTGTCTGAGTTCAGGAAGGACAATCCTCTCAGGTACATGGTGTGACTCTTGGGGATGGTCCTGTGCAGGGCTGGGAGTTGGACTCGATGATCTTGATGGGCCCCTTCCAACTCAGCATGTCTCTGAATTCCCATAAAACAGGTGACTGGAAGTTGCTTTGTAGTCATGGGTCATCATAACTTGAGGTCACTTGGCCACTTGGTGGAAAAAGTATCTTCCCCAGCTTACTCAAACCCTTGGTTCTTCACTGTTACTGCATACTGAGTAGAAGTTTTCATTGAACTGGCTGCAGTGTCACTTCGGATCAAAGTCCTAAGGATATAGTTAGTTTCCATTAAAAATCCCCTGGATTTATGTGTTTCTTGACATTGGATACACTGAATTTTGTGCTTTTCAGAAATAATTCTTGTTCCCCAGCTGCCACATGAGCCCATTAAATCTATGTGCCTACTACACTGACATAAAGCAGCCTGAGAGACAGCAATCTTAACTATCCCAGACTGCTAGCAGGCCCTGCCAGCACATATTTGAAGAAGATTTTAAATTTTACAGCCTAAACATTAAAGAAGCAGCAAAATAGAAGAACAGTTGTCCTTTGCCTCTTTAAGAATAGGAGCTTGATCTCCATTTGAACTCTTGGGTGTGATGCAGAGAAATTAGAATGTTCAAAGTCTTTGCTGTATCAAACCTACTGCTGAAAACAATGCCAAGTTGTCTAATTATGTATTTCTGCTTATGAATTAACTTCTGTAAGGACAACTCTGCTTTTATCTATGCCCTACTACTGTGCTAGCACATTGGGAACCTGACTGTAATGATGAATTTGAATAAACTGCGCTTGGACTGAGGAAGAACATGCAGACTACTGATTGAAATTTATGACTCAACATGCAGGACTGGAGGGCTGTGATGGATGACTAATAAGTTGCTAGCAAATGGATAACACATTCTGATCGGTTCCTTCTGAAGTGAGTGGCAGCATGTAGGTCTTGAATGGATTTGCTTTCCAAAAGTGCTAAGTACTGAGTCTTGAGGGAAGTTACTCATGTCTTTATTGGCTCTGTCTTGCCAGTGGAAGGAGGTAGGCTCCCCCAGAGGGCAGTTCAGTTAGACATTAAAGCTGAGGTGAGTAGCCATGCTGAGTGTTTTGCTTATTTTATGTTCTGTTGTGACTTGCCAAGAGGAATAATGCCTTGTTCAACAGACATTTCTATTTAGTGATATAAAGGCTTCCTGACAGCATTGGGGATAGGGCATTTTAGGATAAATTTTAATCCCTACTGAATACATTTTGAACACATTTTGGTTAAGGTATTGTTTCTTTTGTATAATCAATATTATATTTCAGTTCTCGGCAAGCATGTTGGTTTCATAGCTATTGTTTTTTTTCTTCATCCCTTAGGTTGATATCCTTTCAAGAGTTTGTGGCATTTGAATCAGTCCTGTGTGCTCCAGACGCGTTGTTCATAGTAGCCTTTCAGCTGTTTGACAAGACTGGCAAAGGAGAAGTTACTTTTGGTAAGACATTCTTAAATGTGCATTCTTAATGTAAAGCAGCCAAACTCTGTTTTACCTTCTGTTACTGTAGGAGACAGTGATTGGTAGTGGAGCTGCACTAATGCCAAGCATCTTTGTCTGCACTTTTAAAATTTATTTATTTGTGTGCAGTGTGAAGCCAAGGTCATTGTCATCATAGTTTTTCTTGGAGGACTGGTCACTTCTCTTTTTCTCTTCCCCAACGTGCTTGCGCAGGTCCAGACCAGCAGTGATAGGTGACTGTGGGAAACGATTGTAAAACTGCAGGGAAGTTGCCAGAAGACCTGCGTGAATGTTGGATTGCAAATTATTACCCTGAATTATATTTTGTTTAAATTGGCTATATTTCAAGCTGGCTGACTTTTAAGGCTTAAAACTGTACTCTGTGAGATTTTACAGTAATGAATTCATTTTCCCCCTGTAAAATTCAGCTGTACGTTGGAAGTGTGATGTTTGCACTTAATACTGAGATACTCAGGCCAGTTTAAAACTTGATTAAGAGGACTGTTTGTTTCTAGATATCCTAGAGATACCTTTTGATATCTGCAGGGCTATCTCCCACCTGCCTAGTGATAAGGGTTGTTCACTCTGAAAGAAGGATTCAAAATTTAGCAGTTTGGACTAATTTCTGATATTGCGCTTGAAAAGGTATGGGGAATTTTTTTGAGTAGCTACACTGGATAAAATTGCTGTTTCTAATCTGCTACATTTGGACATGGTTATTCCTATATCAAGTTTTATTGTTTGGTTGTTAAGCAGTTTTAAGTAAATGGAAAATTTGATGACATTGACTTTTTGTCTTTGCAAAATAAATGGTTCACACATCCATTGCCTTTTACTGGTATTTCCCGCTCATGTCTTAATTCTCAGTTAAAAAAAGCCCGTCTCTTTCCGTTTGAACTAAAAAGATTCTGTAACCGTTGCTTGAAGCATCATTGTTTTCCTTCTACCATCTCAAACAGCCTGTATTAGAAGCTGAGGCTGTTGAGAAGACTTGCTGTCTCTTGTGTCTATTTTGGTTTTTTTATTATTTTCGTAGTGTGTTGAGGGTGTGACAGATGTGCTTTTTGTGTATAATACTTCAGGAGTTCCTACAGATGCTAAGAGATTTTCAGAAAAAGATTCTGCAGATCATAACCTCGATGGAGGAAGTATTTCGTGTCTAACATTTTTGTGTATGTATATGGACAGAGAAGCAGTGAGAGATGCCATGCTTTTAAAACAGGAGGGAATGCATATTTTACTAGGGTTTTGTTTCAGTGAAGACAGACCAGAGTTCCTGGAATGCCTGTGATGTGCAGTTTCTTGTCTGCGTCAGAGCCCCTGGTTGCTTGGAGCACTCATTAATAATCTACGAAGAACTGTATTCGTTTGATCTGAATGCTGAATCAGTCCGACTTAACTTTTTAACTCTTGGCATTCTTGTTCCTATTTTTCCTGCTGTCAAATGCTTCCCTTGGGGTTTGACACAGTGAGTCACAGGATTTGTTTAGCATTTGAAGTCCATTGAAGTCCTTCTAGTGATGAGAGAAAATCCCATGCCAGACTGTATTTAAGGTATTTGAAAGAGGAGACACGCCAACATTGGCAGAAGCTCAGGTAGTTTTTGTTTAATTCCTTCATCTCCCCTTTTGAAACCTAAGATGTATTTGTAACTTCTGTGTAGTACCTTGTGGCTGCCACCCCAGCGAATGCCTCGATTGGGGAGGATGGAAGAGCTGCCTCAGTGTTGTGCATTCTCAGCAGAAAAGCTTGACCTTTAGACAAGGCTAGTTCCTTATTTTCTATCATGAGGAGAAAAAAAAAAAAAGCTTTATTTTCTTGCTATTATGGAAAAAACCTAATATTTTCATAAGAACATTATTAAAATACTATCCTGTAACTTTGTCACTCAGTGCCTCAGTCATGCATCTTTGAGGCTCATTATGAGATCTTTTTCCATTCACTTGAATGAGAGTGGTATCAAGTCCTTATCAAGGTTAAGAGACATAAACAGGGGTTTTGTATACTGTGGAATTACAGTATGAAAAGAACAGAAGAATAGGTAAAGGATGATTTTTCAGTATACTGCTGTTAGGTGTAGTATCTCATGGCTCTCGTTTTAAGTCTGTATCTCATTTTATTGTTATAAAGAAACAGCATGGCTTATCTGTGCAGTCATTGTTTTTCTGTACAGTAAAATAATGATATAAATATTTTAGCTTATACCAAGCAGAATAGTTCCCAGCAGTGAATTTCATATTTTCTACCATGCAAATCCATCCAACTCTTACTCTTTCACAGGTGCACTTGGTTTGGCATCTTTGTTAAATGAATTAATAATGAGCTTTATGCCAATGAACTTTTACACTGAATGTGAGGTCCAGGCTGTGGATATCCAGAGCAATGTTCTGGGTAAAGAAGTTCAAATTTAACACTTTGCACTTACTTTTCTTGAAAAATGCTGCACTCTTACTTTAGCGTCTGGATTGAAAATGGATTTGCATTTTAGCTGTATGTTGATACTGCTACAATTTTAAATGTTTTATTTCTTTCAAGTTGGAAATTAGCTGTACCTGGTTCTTTGACAGAACTATTACCTATTTAAAAGAGCTGATGTTCAAGCAGTGTGGGTAGATGTGGGGTGGGGGGTGGGATGTATTTCTAGTTTATTGCTTTTTGAGGCAAATTAAATGGCCACTAGTAAATTAGTGGCTAGTGGCTGATTGAGACTACACCTGGCCATTGCATCATGTTGTAGATTTACTTTCTGCTGAAGTGTCAAAGCTTTGACAGTTTGTAAGGAGTTAAAGCTCTCAGCAGGAAAGTGAGAGGAAGTTTAGCTGGCTTTTAAATTCGAGGCAAAGAGCAAACCATTGCTTCTTACTGTTGAGTGTTGACAGGCACATAAAAGCTGATAATGTAAGTCCAGGGGTTTAAGAGACTTAGTAGAGTTGCTTTTTTTGTCGTATGACTGTATTTTAATGCCTCATTAAAGAAGCAGAGCCCTTTGAAATTCTTTACTAGATGGCATTTAAAAAAAGGTGAGATGGTTGGGCAAAATGTGTTTAAAAACTGAGTCATTGTAACCTTCGTCTTTAGTTTTGGATGGGTAAAATAAATGATGGTACCTAACAGTTCTGAGTTGTGGATAACACAGCAGTGATACCCAGGAGCTGGAACATTGATTTTCTGATACCAGTTCTCACAAGTCCTAATGAAGAGCAAAGTGTTGTCCATGTTGATTTTGCTAAGAGAGTAAGTAAAGGTGCAGTAAGAGCTGCGGTTGTCCAAGTCTTTGCTGCCAGCCATTACTGAACCTGCTTTAAAGATTTTAATTCTGATTTGTGTTAAAGTAGAATTACCCACCCAACAGAAATTCTTGCTCTTGTACTTTAATGAAATGGAACTGTGGTATAGTGTGTGGTTTTATGGTTTTGTTTTCTTTTTTAGAGGTCCTCTAATTCAATCTGAAGCTGTTTCAAAATGGGTGCTGTGTTGTGCTGCTTTGAGAAATATGAGTATGCAGTAAAATGTCAGTCCTTTAATTAAAAAACCCAACAACAGCCTCCCCCCAAAGCCAGCAAAAACATGATTGGGAACCCAACCCCCAAATTTTTGTTTAAGTGTAGCAGCTGCAGATTCGAGCATTGTATTTTGCTTTTGTGTCTAAACAAGACTTCATTGGCATGCAGACAGCAGCTATTGTGGGTCTCTGCTTCTGTTATTAATTATATCAGTACATTTCTTAGATAAACACATTAATTAAGGTTACATCTTAAGATGTGCTCCTGTTTGCTGATACCTGATACTTGAATTGCCTGAACAGTTGTTTGTAAACTTTCTAAAAGGACATAGCTCTTAAGAGAGGTTTAAATAGCTCCACAGCTATTGCGATGAGCTTCAGATTTTTTTCCTCTATAATAATGCTCTGATATTTTTTTAATACACAAAAAGTTATTACAGGAGTTTCCTGATTGCTTTCATGACCAAAGAATTAGCTTCTGATTGTGTAATGTAGCTCTTGCTTTTGTCACAGAGGATTACTTTTTTATGTTTTGGACTGCAGTTGATGGTATGACTTGGTTCTTATGGAATCTGTAGCTCTTTTTATCTCTTGAGAAACACCTAGCTTAGTGGTGCCCAGCCTGGTACACTGAATACCATGTAAAGCAATGTAAATCCAAATCTGAACTAACTAAATAAATTGCTGTAGCTGTAAGCTTTGATCTCTCGATAACCTGCAGCATTTAGTATTTATCAGTGATACTTTCATTGCGGTTCAAATTGTCTTGAAACCAGTTGTAGCTAGCGATGTGTTAGCTTACACATCATAGTTTCATCTATACTGTGAAACATTTGCTGATTTATAAATGACAACTGCCTAGATATGATGGATCCAGTGGGAACATTACAGATATGAAATCTGTTTAGTCTCTGATGTTTTTTGTTATTTTTACAATATTGGATTTTGCACAAATAATTGGCAGTTTTAATTATAAAAGAATGTAAAGTAGACTTGCTAGTATATTTATTTTCTTTAAAACAATTTTTGAAATCTTCTCAGACTATTTTTTGAGGATTTAATTTCTAGGTATTGTTAACTTGGAGATTTTTTGTTTTGGCTTTTTTTTCTTTTAACTAAAATGTTATGTAACCAGACAGACTTGGATGCAAGCATCTTAAGTAAAAGGGAGCCTGTTTGGTTACAAAATGAATCTGTCATTCTAAATATTAGGAGAAGCTTTGTCCTATTACATGTTTGGTTTCATTTGGTATAGAAAATGCATCATCCAGAACTGAAATTCAGTGTTTCAGTTTGATCTTTGTTGGTTTTGTTCTGTTGTTTTGTTGGGGATGGTAAGAGAGTCATCAAACAGTTCAGATTGGAAGGAATTGTGGCAGCCAAATGGTTCAAACCCTTGCAGTGCCACCTTCAAGACCAGTTGCTCGAGGGGAAATATCAATGTTTTAAATAATCTGTGAGGCTGGAGACTCTGCAGCCTCTATGAACAAGTATTTCCCAGTGTTTGATCACTATTACAGTGAAAGACTAAATTCCTGAGGCCTGTTTGGGATTGGCAGTGTTCCAGCTTGCATCCATTGCCTCTTGTCCTTCCACAAGAAATCTCTGTCTTCCCTTTACCTGTTGGGTAGCTGTAGACAGCAAAGAGCTCCTCCTTTTGTTCTCCCACCTCCAAGCTAAGAAAACCCCATTACAGCCTCTCTATGCATGTCACATGCATCATCCTCTGGCTGCCTTGTATGGAGGAAATAGAAGTGGTACTCAGTTTTTGTTAATAGTTTGTTGCTTACCTTGGTGAAAGTGATCTGGGTTTTTTAGTGATCTGGGTTTTTTTTGGGGGGGGGTTGTTTGTTTGTTTTTGTTGTTTGTTTGGATTTTTTGGGGTTTTTTGTTTGGGTTTTTTTTTGGTTTTTTAATTATTATTACTATTATTATTACTCAAGGCAAGAGGAGTAAATTTATTTTTTATGTCCACAGGGGGCCTAGCATTTTTCAAACTTGAGGCCTTAGGGCGCTGGCAGTTTGTTGCTAATTTCTAATGATGTCAGGAAAGGTAATAAAAAAATGTAAGGCTGTTGCCAGTGAAATTATGGATAGCCACATTCAAGTAGAAATATTTCCAAGGGATTTCATTCTGGAAAATTTCTGAAAATGTTTTAAGTAAGCAAATTATGTAATATTCTGTGTGTAAATTCATGTTATTCTCCCTTACATACAGCGGAGACAGAAGAAGCAGACAAGCTTGAATCCAGAGTCTTACTTGGCTTGCTCAGGGTGATGGTACTTTTTTTTTGTGGTACTTGCAGTATTTAGCACGGGTAACAGAAGTGCATGAGTATCTCAGTTAAAAATTAGGGCCAAGTTGAACAGGATGCTATATGGATATGTCATGAGAAAGTGAATTAGTAGTTTTCAGAAGTGACAAGAGCACAAGCAACCTGAGCAGAGGGAAGGTAAGAGGGTAAAAAAGACAACAATTTCAGCAGATTTGTGAAGTTGAAGTGATTTGTGAAGTTATCATGGATCTTCTTAACTGGGAAAAATCATGAAGACATAAGCATATTCTGTGTGTTAATGTTTTCATTAATGTGAATTAATATCTAAGACTGCTCTGTCCTTCCAAACTGAAAAGTTTGGCTAGGGCGGTGAATTATGTTCAGTATCTAGCGTCTCTCTCCTGAAAGAATGCATGCTGAACATGTTTTAGGACTGGTACTGGACTTTATGGTTTGCTGCAGACTTTTTGGGGGGTCTGTTTGTTGTCTTCTTTAAAGTCTACTTAAAACATTTGATAGACATTTGTTTACCAATACTGGTGTTCATCTCACCTCTGTGTACAACAGGGGCTGTATAGCCTTTATTGCTTCTTCCAGCCACAAAACGGTTGTGGTTCACATCTGAGCAGAAGTGACCAGTTTTGGTGGGAGACTGCAGCCTCCTGCTTCTGCGCACTGCTGTGGCTGCCTCTAAGGATGCTGGCACTCCACTCAGGCTGTCACAGTACAGTCTTTTTTAATGCCTGAGGGTGTGCCGAGTTAACCAATGCATTTTTTAAGAGCAGTTCAACAAGTATCATAACCTTTTGCTTCTCACTGGTGGGCTCCAGATGTTGGTATGTTATCTGGAGGTGAAAAAACATTGTGCGAGCATCCATTTTTTGTATATGTGGACCTTTATTGCACTTACTTTATTGATCAGCTTTTATTACAAAAAGAACTACTCTGATTTTTGGAACTTTTTAAGTGACATTTGAGTGTTTTCTGAACAACTGAACGTAGATACATGGGAATATCAGACTGGCATGTGTGTGTTGTATGGTATCTTGTCAGAGATCTGAAGAACTGCTTGGAAGATGTTCCAGTCCAGTGGGTTAAAAATCCTCTTTTTACAGTTGGACGACCAACTGTAGATTTGCACAATTGACTATAATGGTTCCAATTTGAAAAGATAGAGGTAGCAGAGAGCACTTCCAATTGGTGGGATAGTTCAAGAATACTACATGCTCAGATGGCTAAAATATTGTGCTTTCTGCTGCTACTTCAGGCTACTTAAAAAGAAAAAATATAGGTGCAGGAAAGGTGGGAACACGCCAGTTTGAGAGTCAATTTCAACTGTATGAGGTCACTCTGGTTAACGGAGTAACTCTTTGGTAAGCTGAGGATTAGCCATCTGTATATCCTGTTGGGAAAAAAAGCCCAACATGATTACTAGGCAGCACTTGGGGAGGCACCAAAAGCTTTCACACCAGAACATATTTTAAACCATATCAGGAGCAGTATATAACTTTAAGCTTGTTTTTTATTAAGATTTTTCCCCATCCCATTTTCAAACTGGCCTGGAATTGCAGATTAGAAAGGAGAAACTTCAGCAGGTTCTAGAGCGAGAAAAGTGTTCAGTTATTGCAGATCTCAATATGAAATTACAGATAGCAAAATACAGATATTTCTGTGGTGTGTATAATTTAGTTTTCTAAATTGGAAAATCTGCTGTTACCTAGCAGTTAATGACTATTTTTTCCTAACTTTGGAATTCGGGACCTGATTTGAGAAGCTGATAAAAGAAAACAAAACTGAGAATATGTTGGAAGTGCTCAAAGTGAAAATTACAGTTTAGATAGGTTTGAGGGTAGATAGTTAGACATTTTAATTGAACTAAAATAGTTTTGTACTAATACAGTACTGTTGTGGGAGTACATTTTGTGGTGTATTTGAAATTGAAGTATTTAAGTGAGGGAAAATGTATGTTAATGCTTTGCAAGAAAGTGATTTTTTAAATTTTTTTTTTATATCATCTATCTAAGCAAAATAGCTGTTAAAGACATACAGCTCTCAAGTCTATGCTGGAAAGTAAAGTGCAAAGTTCAGGGTTATTTCTTTGATCCAGAAATTTACTTTTATCACTTTGGTTGGTATATTAAAATGCTGTAGGAAACAAAGATGTGAATTCTGAAGTAAATTTTTTATTGCTGGACAACTACAGTGAAATTAGCCCCTGCCAGTGTAAAAAAGAAAGAGGTGTTGGTTCAGTCTGGATTCTGAAAGTTGTGTTTTTATATCTCCATGATAGGGATTACAGAAATGAGTCCAAATGATGATTTCATTTGCCTACATGGAGAATTGAATTTGATATTCAGCTTTGATTAAACACAAGCAACACTGCCTTATGTTAAGCAGAAAAACACAGCACTAGTCCACAGTTGGACTAGCTCAACATAATTGGTTGAAATTATGTTTTTTATTTTTTGAGTTAAGTTTGTCTTTGGGAACTTTCTCTACATTTGGAGAAGCTAGCTCTGTGAAAAAATAAACTACCACTTACATACAAAGTTATCAAAAGAAGTGAATTCTGGGAGTTTTCAGGTGTTTATATACAAGTATATATGTGCAGCCATGTATTTCGAGTGCAGGTGAAACTGATCTTAGTCTAAATGGATCAGGTGCACTGAGGCAGGGTTTTGCACTCTTTTGAATGAATCTTTTCTAGAATGGTAATGATACCACATGATAGAGCAGAGATACATTGCACTGACCTGAGCTGCTTTTTTCAAACCACCCCCCTCCCCTTTCTGAGTCGTCTAATACACTCCCATTATCTTCAAATTATGTGCTCCATTTCTACTCTGCCAGTTTCACTTTGAGTGTTCTGCTACTTTTTTTGTAATATTTTAAAGAAAAAGTAACCCAATTAATTTTTTTTATTTAAGTCACAATTGCAGAAAAGGTTGTGGTCCATGTTTTGTGAGGAATTAAGAGGAAGTGAAAATACAGCATTAGTTTATTATTTCAGGGCTTCTAACCTGTGGAAAAAGGTGGCTGTGACATCCCTTCCTGCTCTTAATGCTTTATTGAGAGAAGTTGGAGGGGTGAGTACCTTTCCTTTGCTGTCCTTGGTAATGAATGGGTAATGAAAGTATTCCAACGTGTTGTTCAATTTATTGCATGGCCACCATAAAATTATTTCAACTATTTCCTTAAAAAAGCAGCAGAGAGATGAAGGTGATTGTAATGTTTGTACTTCCAGAGTGTTTTTCCTCTTCTACAGAAGTGGGGATAAATGGAAAACCCAGCCAAGTACTTGGGCTACTTGTCATTCCACATCTTACCTGAACAGATGTGATGTTGACATACTTTTTCCAGAATAAAAGTCATCATTATCAAGGATGGAAATAAATTCTAACTAGCTGTGAATTTGAAGTTCACAACAGTAAATAAAAACCCAAGAAAATGAAACAAAACCAAAACAATGAACAAACAAAAAAATATAACTAAAAAAAAAAGAAAACAACTAACAGCTCCCACCCCCCCCACCCCCCCAAAAAAAACAACCACCAAAAAAGTAAAAAAAAAAACCCACCAAACAAAAATAAACCAAACCAATCTTGGATAAATCCCAACAATTCCAGTAAAAGAAGATAATACATAGAATTATTACTTGATTATTTCTGACATAGATATATAAATATATATGTACACAACTGTCTCTTTATACATGCTTTTATACAAGTTTATTGCTCTTCCAAAATGTCATAAGTAAAACCAGGCTGGCAGAAGGCCAGCTTGGCAGAGCAAGGATCTGCTTTGGAGCTAAGGCAAAAAAAAGAAAGTATATTCTACAGAGAAAATTCATGTGGCCTAAGCTCAACTGGAGTTGAAACTGGCCAAAAATGTGTGGGACAAAATAAAATAAAATATGAGTCCAGAAATAACATTGTCTCATTACGTGATGAGAATGATCACTTGACAAACAGGGATGTAGACAAGGCAGAGATGTTCAGCACTTTATTTGCTGTTGTCTTCAACATGGATGATGGGCTAAGGGGGTCACAGTGCCCTGAGCTGGAGAACCATAGGACCTGAGGGAATTGCATGAACCTGCATCAGGAGAGATTTAGGTTAGATAATAGAGAAAGATTCTTCACCCTGAGGGTGGTTGGGCACTGGATTAGGTTTCCCAGGGAAGTGTCACAGCACCAAGCCTGGCAGAGTTCAAGAAGTATTTGAACAATGTTCTCAGGCTCGTGGTGTGGGTGGTTCTTGGGGTTTCTCTGTCCCAGGCCAGAAGATGGACTTCAGTGTTTGCTGTGAGTCCCATCCAATTCAGGATATTCTGCTGTTCTGTGATTTTTCTGTGTCCAGGAGCAGCAGGAGCTGTCTGGTCCACCAGACTGACAACCCTGATGTGAAAGAGGCTGATTCCTGGGCCCAGCGTTCACTGACTGGGGACGCAGTCCCATGCTACCTGAGCACGGACAGAAAAGCAAGTCTGGTGACAAGTGACCAAAAGTGAGCCAGACATGTCCATAGGCATGAGGCAGGTCTAAGATAAGGCTGGGAAGTTAAATCAGGGGGTTTGGGGTCACTGAGGTATAGGCCTCCCTACAGCATACCTCATCCAGAGAGATTAAGACCTGAGATGAAGCTTCTTCCAGCTCTTCCTACTGCAATGTTATGCCTGGACCCATATCCTTCATGCTCGTGCATGAGGAAGAAGTTGTCATAGGGAAGAAGTTGCAGAATCTGGTAGTGTACTCAGGATCATGAGGCTTATGAAAAATGTGCAATTGTTTCAAGTGGTTAGTGAGAACCAAAGCCTGTGGAAGTCATTCTGTTGTCATCTCCTCTGAACTGGAGGTCAGGTGGTTGGTAAGGTGCTGGGGTATCCTACCCATGACATTGAAACAGCTACTCTCATCAAAACAAAGTTGTTTTCTTCTTTGTAAGAGGTAGGTAGTTCATGTTCTTTACAGAAGTTGCTATTACAGATATCATCAGGGTAATACCATTTTTTCTCAAGGCCCGGAGCTTTGGTGCATGTTTTCTATACTATAGAAAATAGTTCAAATAATAGTTCATATAATTTAATTTTGTAAAGGAATAAGATATATAAAATCCATGGATTTTATATAAAATAGAGCTGAGGATGACAAGTTTTCTGAAAAAATGTTGATGACTGTTTTGTAAGATCAGTGGATTTTTGTAGATGATCATGAAATTTTTGAGATTCTGTTGAGACTGTTAATTTCACTGAGCTTAATGATGACAGCATGTGAAAAATATATTTGCAAAATACATTTGAAAAATATACTTGCAAAATAAATAGTTGGAAAGAATTTCAGATTTAATATGTCAGATACGTACGGACTATACCCAGTAAAGATTTTAGTAGCTTGTTTTATTAAGTGACTTCCCTTAGATACAAAATACAGTGGAATAATTACTTTCATAGTTTTCCTTTAAAGTCTAAAATTTATAAATCCAAATTTCACTTGGACAGTATTGGTGGTCCTTGTTGCATCAAGAGTGTCTGTAGTTATTCCAAAGCATGCTTCATTTTACTTCTTAATCACAGGAGATGGAATGTCATAGGAATGAAAATATGAATGCAGCATGTTTATTTGTGCAATAAGCATTTAAACATACCTATCAGTACACTGCGGAGAAGAAGGTCCCCAAGACTTAAAGGACAAAAAATCCCCACTGTAAATCAGCAGGCAGATCACCTGGAGGGAAAATAAAACAACTCTTTCATGCAGTGATCAGAAATGAATGGCAAGGTAGCTATTTTTTAGTTAGAGACCATGGAGGAACAAACAATTATTTGTTTTAGGACCTTGCAATTTATTTTAAAATTGAGTTTCAAAGTTGAATTTTTTAAAAGGTTGATAACAGTGACTGCATAGATTTCTGAAAATGAGTGTTTAAAATCTTCAGCCAATTGTTTGTTTTGCTTTCTGACAACTCTGGTTCAAATAATGCAAACACACAAATGGTTGTATTTTTTGCTGGCTTTAGATTGATTTTGTGCTGTTATGGCTCTTGACATTGAAGCATTAACATTTTGCTTTTTTAAAGCTAAAGCAATTAAGCAGTATTCTGACCTGGATTTTAAAGCTTCCATTTACCAGATATTTTGATTAAATACTTGTTTAGGATCAAAGCCCAGTTGCCCAGAGAGGTAGTGGAATCTCTGTTGTTGGAGATATTTGCAGGATCACAGTTTGGGTCAGGTTGGAAGGGACCACAGGGAGTCATCTGGTCCAACCTTGCTCAAGCATGGTCATCCCAGAGCACATGGCGCAGGATTCTGTCCACATGGTTTTTGAGTGTCTCCCGTGAGGAAGACTGCAGCCTCTCTGGGCAATCTGCTTCAGTGCTCAGACACCCACAGAGTAAAGTTCTTCCTCATGTTCAGGTGGAACTTCCTGATTAAACAGTACTGGGCCCAGTATTGAACCTTGGGGAACGCCAGTAGTGATTCTGTACCCTGTGCCACTGATTATGACCTTCTGGGATTTCAGTGTTCCCTTACCGGACATCCTGAGTCAGAAATTCATGAGGGGGTATTCGAACCTCATCTGGCCATGGCCCTGAGCAACCTCTTCTGGTTGGACTTTCTTTGCCTGGTGGCTGGACTCCACAAAATCCAGATATCCTTTCCATTACAAATTAATCTGTAGCTGTGAAATGGGTTCCTTTAAAAAAAAGTCTAAACAGACATAGTAACTCCTAGCTACTGAAACACACCTCAGCTTCTCTGTGTTTTGCTGTGTTTAGTTAAGTGATTTGTGGATAGCTGCAGAACTTCCAACTGTAGGTTTAAAGCAAAACTACATTTTTTTTCATTGTCCATTTTTTATTTTAATACTGGACTTAGATGATTAGGAGATGACCCTGTTAGAACTGAGCAATAATTTGGAGTAAGTTCTGGTACATAACTGGATACTTTTTGATGGTTAAATCACAAGCTAAAACACTTCAGATTTTTCATGTAGCATGAATGGTTTTTAATGTCTGAATTGGGCAATCTGCCTACATATGAGACTTGAGTCAGTGATGTGGTAGATGAATGGGTAATGAGACCTAGCAAGGGAAGAGGAAGAGGACTATTTACTGGGCATAGGAGTTTGTGCACCATAAATGGTTGCAAAAAAAGAATTATGGGGTATGTGTAAAAAGGCAGTGGTAAAGAGGATACCATGTCTCATGCCATCAATGAATCAGTAGAAGCACAGTAGGCAATCTTCCAGTCAGCTGCCTGCACTGTATAATCCAACATTTTCTGTCAGAAAAGCATCTGGTAGTAGTTGCCAAGTCATATTGACATCAATATACAGTATGATTGTGAAAAGATCAAGTTGTGTGGGTTTTCTTATTGTATCTACACTAATGTGCTTGTCTGTGTTTTCCAGGTCATAGGAAAAATTAAGTGCACTTCTTTAACTTGGGCTGTTTAGAGAGATGTTTGTTCTTAGATGAACTTCTAAGACATGCTTGTGGCCTTTAATGTCTAAAACAGGCAAGGGAATGCAAATGGTCTGGATAGAGACCTTATTATATTCCTAATTGGCTTGATGAGGTTTTCACTTTCATTGCTGTGTGTTCCTTTGCCTTTTGTAATGCCAATAATTAAACATTGTATTTAGTCTGAAGATACCATTCTTTTCACTTCTTGATGTTTGGGCATGTCTTGGTAATGTGCCCTTGCAGCCCAGAAAACCAAATGTGTCCTGGGCTGCCCCAAAAGCAGCGTGGCCACTAGGGTGAGGGAGGGGATTCTGCCCCTCTGCTCCGCTCTGTTCTGCTCTGCCCTGGTGAGATCCCACCTGGAACACTGCATCCAGCTCTGGGGTCCCCAGCACAGGAAGGACATGGAGCTGTTGGAACAAGTCCAGAGGAGGAAACCCATGATTAAAGGGATGGAGCACCTCTCTTCTGATGAAAAGTGGAGATAATTAAGCTTGTTCAGCCTGAAGAAGAGGCTTTGAGGTGACCTAATTGCAGCCTTCCAGTGCCTAAAGAGAGCCTACAAGATAGGACAAGGGGGAATGGTTTTAAACTGAAAGAGAGTAGATTTAGGTTTATGGAAGAAATTCTTTACTATGAGGGTGTTGAGACACTGTAACAGGTAGCCCAGAGAAGTTGTGGATGCTCCCTCCACGCCTGGAATTGTTCAAGGCCAGGTTGGATGAAGCTTTGAAAAACTTGGGTCTAGTGAAGGGTGTCCCTGCCCATGACAGGGCCATTGAAGCTAGAAGGTCTTTAAGGTCTATTTCAACCCAAACCATTCTATGATTGTATGTTTCATTTTCTTGAGATGGAATTTTAATTTTGGGCTCCAGCCAAGGAGAGTTTACAGGGCACAGAGCTGGGGGAGCAGGATACATTGTTCCTTCAAGTTGGCTAAAGTATGATAATAAATTAAAATAAAATGACAGGGGCATATTCAAAGGAGACTCTGCAGCTTTCATGTGCTAACAATATGAAGTAAGAATTGTGTGGAGCCTTGCCCTATCAAAACAAAATTGAGACTCATTTTATGCTAGCTAAGTGTCTGCTATGTCTTACCTAGCATCAGGTAAGAATGTGCCTTTTTTCTCTAAGGCAAGTCTGGCGTCCAGTCAAACATAGCTTTTGGTAAATGATGATTTGGTCCTAATTTCATTCACACAGGCTCAATTGCTTGCTGTGGGGAAATTCTGGAGGTGGGATGATAGGGAAAGAGGAAGCAGATGAACATCTGACTTCTCTGTGAATGTCTTTATTTCTCTGGAAAAGCAGTGGTCACTGCCAGAAAGAGACAACCTTTCTATCCTCTTGTATGCAGGCAATTCAGGTTGTCTTTTTCCTGCTGGTTGCTTTCTTTGAAGAAAGACTGGCAGAAAGCAGGGACTTGATAAATGTGATCTCCAGTGACATGTGGCCAGGTGCCTTGAGCTGTGTTGGTACAAAGCACCCTAGATGGAAGACTTTACATGGAGGGATAGGACCTCACCCTGAACCAACAGACTTTCTCTCCCTCCGCCTTGAGAATTTTTCCTCCTGGAGAATGCTGGCAGACAAGATCCAGCCTGGCTGTGATGGAGCTTGAGACATGAATGAACAATGGGGCTGTCCTGGGGGCCTTGACTTTGCTTGGAGAAAATTCTCATAGGACATTAGGACTTGGAGTTATGAATTTTATGAATCTGAGGTTAACTGGAGCTAGTCTTTCTGTTTGTAAGTTAAATCCAACTTGCTCTTTCACCACTGATTTCATGGGATCAGTGGGTGCTGTGTTTTTAAAGCTGAAACTACAGACTGGGTTGTGAGATAGGAAGAAGTCTGCATTTTCATTTCTGCTTTCTTTGTGAAGCCTTCTTGCTTTAGAATAAGTATTCTTGTGGATAATACCATCTGCAGGGCTTTTGGGTCAGTGCAGCAGGACACCTGCCCCTTTCATCTCTTTGTGACTGTTTCTTTCTGTGTCTTTATTCTTCATTTACTTGGGCTCTTCCTGACATCTTCCTGGCTCTCAATGGTGCCACTTCATTCTCACTTTTTCCTGCTTCCTTGCCTAAAAGAGGGGATTCCACTCTGGTTGGATTTCCCCAGGTCAGAAGAGCTGCTGTGCCTGCCTGGCATGGACTGAACCAGAAGCTGGAACTCAGCATGCACAGGAGACACAGCCTCATCGCCCCGAGGAGTCAGCTCCCACCTTTGCTTGTGGCAGTGGAATGGAAGGTGGCTCCCAGTACTGCCTGGCAGGCAGAGGCTGGCTCCAGTGGGGTGACTCCCAGCTTGTTCTGAACACAGGCAAGCACTAAGCTGTGCTGATTTCCTCAACCCCAGGCACCAGCCAGGCTTGGGAATTGGCTTACAGCTCTGCTGCTCACAGAGACAGACAGGAGCTCGTGGTTTCGACTCCTGGTCTTTCTTCCACAAAGCGTGAAGGGAGCAGACCAGCTCCTGGCCCAGCCTGTGGGTAGGGAGTGACTCCTGGGAACCATCTCTCCATGCTCCCAGGAACTCACAGCAGACAAAAACTGGCTCTTGGCTTGAGTTGCTGGAAGAGTCATAGAGCAATTAGGAAGGCATATAGCAGCTGGGAACCTCTGGCCTTGAGCTTGTCTTCAGAGGCTTTGCCCTATTCTTTTGGCTGAGACAAAACTCGAATTGGGCTCTGTCCTTTGAGACAAGTACTTGCTCAGATCTCATTGCTGTTTTCATTGCTCACAGTGATGCTGTCAGTAGTTGCAGAAACGTATGATCCTTACTACTGATCGTGTATCAGATAGTTGCTTCTTCACAGAAACTGCTGTGTATTACCAGTCTGCCAAGTGTTTAGTAAACTGTGGCCCAGTTGTGACTACTAAATATGAAGCTTGTATTTAGGTGTGACATTTACTTGTCATGCTGCCCCCCTCCTTGTAGAAGAGATTTAGGTTTAAGATCCGCATAGTGCTGGTGATAAATTGTTTTTCCTGCCTGCCGTGTTTCCCCCCATCCCCTGTCCTGCTTTTCAGTGGTCCATAAGTAACTCCAGAAAAGTGGATCTTGAAATAATGGTATTTTTGTCATTGATTTGTTTGAATGTGGAGAACGCTGGGAAAAATTCAAACACATGAATTATAGTGACACAAAACTTTCATTATTAGCAACTTGAAAAGATTATGCCTTAGTTTGCCTTAGTCATCTTTTTATAAGTTGTCTTTTAATTTTAATCTTCCCTTGTTTGAATTTGAAACTTGAAATATCTTTCTTTTAATTAAATGCTGTGCATATAAAACTTAACAAATAAAAATATTATTCAGAAGCTAGTTGAGAGGGTGATGATTTGGGTAAAAAACAAACATTAGGTTTGCTTTGCAGTATGTTACTAATTGATATGAACAGTATTACTTTCCTGTTATAAAATATCATACTTGTTTATATGTTTGTCTCTATTGTTATTTTATTACTAAATTAATGTTTTTCTTTTCTTCCCAGAGGATGCTAAACAAGTTTTTGGCCAGACCACGATTCATCAGCACATTCCTTTTAACTGGAATTCAGAATTTGTACAGCTGCATTTTGGAAAGGATAGAAAAAGACACCTAACATACGCGGAGTTCACTCAGTTCTTACTGGTGGGTCTAATACAGTATGGTTTGTTAAGAGTAATAAGAGGAATGCAAGAATCAAAGTATTTGCAAGCTTGTGAAATACCATGGTGGTAGCAAAGTTGAAATACATACCAAGTGTAGGCTTTTACAGTCAGAGTGCTGGAATTGTATAGTATGTTGATAAATAGGATATGCTATTGTTAAAACTGCTGGTTCAGGCCAGCTGGGGTTTTCTTTCCTTCCCCTTTGCTTTTTTCACCTGTATGCAGAAGGTGATTTTTTTCTACACTGTTGCATGGACAGACATGAAATTAAAAGCCTTGACTTCAGTGTCTGAAAATCTCCCGTATTTTTAAATCTACAAGTTAAAGAATGTTAAATAACAGTATTGAACATTTTAGACTCAACTTGCCAGACTCGTATTACAAAGTACTTCTGTATTTAATATTTAATTCCGAGCTGATATCCAGTAATATTTGTTACAAGCCATTTCCACACACTTTACTTTTGATCTTTTTGAATTAAGCTTATCTTAGGGAAAATTTGCTTGTAGCATATAAAGAATAAAATTCCACTTTTTACAAGGAATTCTTGGCTATTCATACTTTTGGGTACTTTGTTACAGGAAGTAAAGTATTATGCTAATAAAAAAATAAGCCAATTATCTGTATTTCAGCAGTACTGTTAAAAATAGGCTTCAGTAGGAAAAGAGGTGAAACACGTGAGTTTCTTATCTGTATTCCTCCTGAATACTTAATGCCTGTATTAGTATTTACACTAGAGAGTTTCAAAATGGGAACCTGCTTCAAGACGGTAAGGTTTCTTTTTTTCTTGTTTACACAAGTATGTTAGTTCACAGTAGGAGGTGGTATCATTTTGATGAGGAATAATTAAGATAATGCTATTGAGACAAATGTTTCAAATTGACTTCGTAGAACAGAGCCTAATTAACTTTGTATGAAGAGGACGTCAGGTATCACATGATTAAATCATATTCCCTTAGGCTTTGTATTGACTATTGTAACTCCAAAGTAGCTAAGACATAAACCAGTTTTGTGACAGAAACAGGAATCAGAACCTCTCTTCAATGAAAAAGCAAATGTGCTACTTGATTAGGAAAAAATGCCTCTGGCAATGTGTTCTGGTATCTCCTTCCAACTACAGAATAAGCCTCGGAAATGAATCCTGATTTTGGTGGTTTAAAGTCACCGTTTTAATGAGCTACCAGACTTCTTTGCCTCATCTGTGTATTTGCTTAGAGATCTGAGAAAAACCTTTAGAAAGACTCAGAGTGAAAATATGACACTTTTCTCACCATTGGAAAAAAAAGAAAAGGGTATGTGTAGAGGATTGTAGTGAGAGGTTAAGAGAGGTTAGAGTCATAGACCTAAAAAGAACTTGTAATGTTAAGACTGGATATTTGGAATATTTGAATTCTTTCTTTGTGGTTTTTTTTGTGGTTTTAACTTGAATTAGGAAAAGCAAGCACTGAGGCAGGAGTTTCCTAACTTTGGAGATTAGTCCTAGCTATTAGGCTTTCTCGTCTTGTGGAGGGATGATGCTGTGGGGATAATCGGTTGTGTTGGAAGATGTTGGTGGTCCTAATGAACCAGCCAGCCCTTTTAGTGATGATCCTTATAGGTCAGAAACATGGAAGAGCATAAATCAGGAGAATGAGGATGGCAATTCTGGGTGTCTCTGGAGAGGTGAGATGCATTCAGGAAAAGTTCTAATGCTGCTGATAAAGATGCTCTCGGCGCTGACGCAGGCAGAAGGACTTTCAAATAAATTAATTGTCCTAAGACTGTTGAAGCTGCCTATTATCTGTACAATCTATTAGGATGCTCAGTCAGTCAGAGTAGTTGAGTACATCTGTTTACCCACTTACTAGAACTGTAAATCCTTGAATCACGTAAGTTTCCCTGCCAATTCTTGCCTTGCAGCATTGTATTACAGAAGCTGAAGTTTGGGCACAGAAATGGCTCTCAGCACAAAGTGGAGATGGAAATCTTCCTTTAAGCTTTGTAACCTTTGGTACACAACCTTTCCTTCTCACATTCTGCCTGTGCATGAGTCACTCCTTTTGGTCTGATGTCTAGACCTTGGACCTTAGACAGCAGGAGACCGTAGTGGATACCAAATTACCTTTCTGCATTCCTTATGTGTGAATGCACTTTACATTACCCTTAACGTGGACCAGATGGTTCTGTAAGGTGCTTCAGGTACTGCTTTGTAAGTACAATGCAATTTGCAACTTCTAATGGAATAATCTAGCTAGATTCAAATTCCTTTACATTGGGTCCTATTATGTCACATAAACTTGTTCCATGATCATTATCTGTTGCAGCATTTGGACTAATCATCACTTCTGGCAAAGCTCAAGGTAGTTGGGAAATAACATTAGTATATTTTATCCATGCACAAGATGGATCTCTTGTGGCTTTAAATATTAAGTATTTATATGGGATTCTGAATATTTATATCCTACCAGCACTTTTTCTGTCTACAATAACAGAGATGCCTGAAAGGATAGCCTCCAAACCCCTTGGCTTTAATACAGTTAACAATCTATTTGCATCAAGCTAGAGCTCAAGGTGTGTTGTTTTACCCTGCTCATTTGCTAGCTTAAAATTAGCTCATCTATCTATGCTATATATCCATCATATGTATCTGTTTGGATATGGTCATGTTCCATCATCACTTAAGTGGCAAGTCTGCCTTATGAAGAGCAACATCAGCCCCTTTCTCAGCATGTAAAATCTATTCCACACAATTCATTTTAACATAAGCATAATGTGTGGGTCTGGTAAAACCATTTCTGCATTGTCTGGGAATTTATTTATGCCCAGAATGTTAGCTGATGAAGTAGTACTCTCTATAATTGAACCTTGGGATCTACTCCAGTGGCAAAGATTGTGTTGTATCTGATGACTTGTAGATCCATTGGGATGGAATACAAACATAAATTTTTATCTAAGTGGAAGGTAAAGAAGCTTTTAATGAGCTGTAAGTGAAAGCTGAGGTAAAATCTCTAGATGAGAAATAATTTCATTAGAATTCTGGTGCCAGCATGCCTGCCATGATGTATGAATTAATTTTTCACAAAGTCTTATGCTACCTGAGGGAATTCTGGACTTCTAGCATCAAGGAAGATGCTTGTTTTCTATGTATATCTAAGTTTACAGAAAGTCTAGTTGGAGAAGGTTCTTTAGGATGTGTAATTTGTATTGCAAAGTAATGAGGATTGTATTTCTTTAAATTTTAGTCTGTCTAGGTAAAATAATATGGGAGTGAAATAAAACTTTTAACTATAAATAAAATAATAAAATTATTGCAAGTCAGATAGCATCTCTGAAGACTACAACTTTGCTTTATTGTTCTTCAGTTTATTTTTAGGCTGATACTTTTTAAATTAGCTGCATATACACAACATATGTTACAAACATCTCATGAAGAATTTCCTGATAAATTGCCAGTAGCTACTGAACTCATTTTGAAGCATAGTTACTTATGCTGTGAGTTGTCTCAGCTTTCAGGCATGGAGGCTGAGGGAATGGATAGCCTTTCTTTTGAGGTGAACACTTTAAGGAGTTTATGGCATTGATATGCACTGTGCAGTGATCAGAAGGGTGATACGTCTGGTTTGTTTGTGACAGATTTTAGGTCTGTCTGGAATTCAGTTCTGAGATTGTTTGTTGTCATGTGATTGCGTGTTTTTGTGTGCCATACTGCTGCCATCCATGATCATGGATTGGGAATGTCTTGTGACTGAAGATTCCTGTGCTTCTTTCTTCTTGGTGTAACTGAAAAATGTGTAGCACTGCTCAAAATAACTGCGTCCTAAAAAGTCTCTACCTTTCTGAGGCCGGTCTTCTTTATCTATGTGCAGTATGCATAAACCATTTTGAACTGGAACTTAGTCTCTGAACTAAGGAGGAGGTGTGAATAGGGAGTTTCAGAAGACTGACATCATCCCATTCAGACATTTTCACAGCTTTGTCTTGCTGTCTGTCTACAGCTAAATGGCTCTTTTCTGGCTGACAAGAAGTTGCATAAATGGAAGCACCAAGACCTTGACAATGTGTTTAACCAAGTGGGTTAATTCTCTCCAGTGGGTTCCAGTTTACCAAGAAAATTGCAAAGAATCACGTTAGCAATGAGAGGATGGGATGTTGTGCCTTGTTCTCAGCTATAGTGCTAGCAGCCTTTTTGCAGTTAGCTGGGTGATGACAAGAAACATGCACTAGATGCACCTCTTTGGAGCATGAGCCCTGCTTTGTTCCGTGGCTAAGACATCACTGTCAGTCAGGGTTGCACCAATGGTATAATATCTCTAATACCTCCAAACTCACTGATGGATGTACACAGACAGGAACAGATTGGATTTATGCAAGTGGTGTCCAGGTTTTCTTACTGCATTTTAGTGCTGGATTCTGCCAATGAAACACTGCCAGCAGTTGCAGTGGTTAAAACAAATTGAATGAGAGAAGGAGAAGAAAGCAATATTCACTGTTTCCCACATAATCCTTCGCTAAATAGAGTTCATTTTTTCTCTGGTGGTACTTCCATTTAATGACAAGCATTTTTGTTCATTTGTTCATACGTTTCTACCTGCTAGGTGATGAGTATTTAGGATACAAGCTTTATTGTACTTAACTCCTCTGTAGAGCTCTCTGCCTCCCAAGTAGTTGCCTGCCTCAAGCTGATGAAGTCATTTTGAGTTTTTGTGCTCATCTCACCATAAACCTTCCAAAATTGCTTCCTTCCAAATTTCTGTTGAAATTATAGTCTCAATTGGAGTGAAGTAAGAACTTGCGTGGCTGCATCCAGCCAGAGTGAGTATTATTGCTGAATTGTAGCACTTCAACATAGGGGTCTGTAATGTAAAGAAAATGTGGCTGAACTGAAATTGTACCACTTCAAATTATAACCCCCACAAGCATTTCCCATCAAAAGAAGAAAATTCAGATTATTTCTGGAATGAAGCATTGATCACTCTTACCTCCACCCCTTTCCTTCCTCTGCCTAATACATTAGGAGGTTTTCATCACACAGGGTACAGTGCTGTAATTAGAAATTAGGACCAAAACTGGCGAAGTCAGAAGGCTGAAGTAGAAAGACAAGCATGGTTTGAGTGGCAGTGTGAACTGAGTAAATAGAAGGAGGGAGGGATGGTATCTGCAGGCCTCTGGCAAGTCTGATCCTACTCCATCTAAATTTGCCTTTTTCCCTTCACTCTTTATTTACTTGAATGCTGCTGTCAGACAAATATCAACTTACAGGAAATCATATTTACGGTGATTACTTCATGATGGTGATTCTTGACTAACTCAAGTCTTGAATTAGTATGTATTTTAAGGCACGTATTTGCAAATACAATGGAAATCGTTGGATAGTGTCATGGTCCACAGCAAGACTTGCTTAGTATTGCTGACATAGTTCTATTCTGATTCTATTTTCTTAATAACTGACTATGAATACGTATTCAGAATAAGCACTATTTTTCCAGTGAAGAAGTTTTTATAATCCTTGAAACTTAAAGGGAATACATGGCAATGATTTGTGTACCTCCATTCAACTAAAAAATACAGGTTGGGAAGTCTTAACTGCATCGCCAAAGGTATTTCTTTCTTTACAAACCTGCAGAACTGAACAAAAATTCATAAGTAATATCCAGTTACACTCTGTGCAGGGTTGTTCCTTTTAAATGCCAAAAAAAAGAAAGTAGTCTAACAGTAATTTAAGAAGAAAGTGTGAAGGTCACAGTAAGAAAAGATACAACTTTGAGAGATTATATACCTTTTTACTCCTCTTTTCTCTCAGTAGTACATTTGAATCACAAAATGAGCTTATCAGGTAGTTGTATCAGATAATGTTTATGCCTGTTTCTACTACTGAAATACTGATAACTGATATTTAATCAGTCATGATACAAGGAGTTCTAAATTAAACTGCTGGCGTCTTTTTATGTTTTAACGAGCACTTTGAGGGAATTCTTTTCAGATTAGTAGGTGTCTACATGGAAATCTCTGATGATTTCATTGTCCTCATTTGGGGAGTAGTGAGTGCTTTTACAGAAAGTATTTTGACCTGCTGTGACACAGGCAATAAACTGGATAATGCACATCATGGAAAACTTTAGTGTTCATGAGTGGGAGATTACTTGCACTGGTGTGTTGGTATGTGTTCTCCGTTTCTCAATTAAAGGAGTTGCATGTCATAATGTCCAGACAGCAAAGAAATCATGATGTTGTCCTAGGTGTTAAGGTCAGTGATAGAGACCATAGGAAAGGCTGAATAGAAAAGCCTAAAATTTGCATAAAATATACATACAACAGCCAATTAAAATTAGACATAGTTGTATTTTGTTAGGTATGAGAGTCTTGTAGGATTGCATTACTTATATTAAATGTGATTATTTTTAACCTAACTGCTTTTTTTCCCCCATTTTCAGGAGATACAATTAGAACATGCAAAACAAGCCTTTGTACAGAGAGACAATGCTCAGTCTGGAAGAGTTACAGCTATGGACTTCAGGGACATTATGGTCACTATCCGGCCACACATGCTGACACCATTTGTAGAAGAATGTCTAGTAGCTGTGAGTAGTTGTGGTATCCCAGCTGGCAGACCTGGGATGCAGATGTGGGGTTCCTTTTGTACCTTGACCACTACATGACACGTAATCCAGCTTGAGGATGCGTGTTGTGACGTCTAGCGGTTATTATCTACACATGTGAAGATTAACTCTGATTGTTGAATATAAATCCTCAATGTTCTTGGTTTCCAGAGACAAAAGACAAAGCATGTTGATGGACCTTAGTAATGGCCTAAAAATGTAGAGCTTGCCTTTTTCCAGCCATTCCATCATAGGAGACTGTGTCAAATATTTTTGAATGCCATTATATCCCAGTTAGGACATCCTCCTCAAAGAAACTGCTTTGTATTGTAAATTATAAGCTCCTGAGTGTAATATCCAAGAACTTGGGGACAGTGTGTGAACTGGAACATCAACCTAGGACATTCAATATGTCTTGACTGATAGTTGTTACACTTCACTGTGTGTTTTGTCTAAGTTTGGAGTGCATAAACTGAATTAAATACTGCAATTCTGCAATTTCACTAAAGAAAAGAGGTGCATTTAGTTTTGACCTCGGTTTATAATTTTGAGAACTTGTAACAGCACATCCCAAGTAATCCAAAGCTTGGCCATATTCAGGTTTGACGATCTGCTTAAAAGTCTGTTCTGCTTTGAGTTGCAAGGGAGAATTTCAGAGAGATGCGTGAAGTGATGAGGAGTCCAAGCTCTAATGAGACTATTAGAAGATGCATGAAGCAAAAAGCATATCCAGAAGATTTAGGGACTGACAGTGATATCTGGTACTTTCTTCCATGGTTCCCTCACAATCTTGTTACCAGCCTTCCTGGGTCATATTCTCTTTCACAGAGAACATCAGATAAGATTTTTGATTATTCCTCAAGGTCAGTTAAATTTTGGCAAGCTTATGCATCATTTTTTCAGAAATTTGCTTGACCATTGATTTTAAAATTTAAGTAGTGAATTGATCCAATAATTTTTCTGTGTGCAGACCCAACACCACTTTAAAACAAAGGTTTAGGCTCAGTTCTCATTTGAAAATGCATAACTGTTCAAACTTTATGTTTGACTGCCTGATATAAGTCTTAGAGTTTACTGCTGTTTTTCCATGACTTGATTTTTAAGGTTGAGTTTAAAGGTTTCAGTTGACCTTTTTCAGAATATGTTTTGGTTTTGTTGAAATTTTCTATATAGTAATACGCTTTACATGTAGAAGTAGATTTCCTCATTACTAGAAATGAGCCAACTTATGAAACATTTCCAACTGAAGCAGTACTGAAACTTGAACTTTGTAAATTACTACTGGTTATGTTGTTATAATCCTGCATATGTATTTGTTTAGGTTTGTAGGGTGGGAAGAGTTTTATATTCTGGTCATGATTAGTTTCAGTAACATAAGAATCTTTCATAGTTTAAAGTTCTTTATTTTGCAGGTTTTTTAAAAAAGCAAGTCTGTGCTGCGGTCACTCTAGTAAAAGAATATTATTTGAAAACTTCTATTTCAAGTTTTTTTTAGTCTTACAACAATCTCCTTTCTCTTTTCCTCTTTTACTGTCTGTACTCTAGGCTGCTGGAGGTACCACTTCCCATCAGGTCAGCTTTTCCTATTTTAATGGATTTAATTCTCTGCTTAACAACATGGAGCTCATTAGAAAGATCTACAGTACTCTGGCTGGAAATAGAAAAGATGTGGAAGTCACTAAGGGTTGGTAGAAATATTTGCAGTCTGGAAGTTTCCTTGGGTATTTAAATGGAGGGAAAGACCTCATCTGTATGCTTTTAAATCAGTTGGTGTGGGGGGGAGGGAAGCTTGCCTTGTTACCGTTCCTTGGTTTGCCATTCAGTTTTGTACAGTCCTGTCGTAGTCCACCCTCCAGCTTTTTCATTTTGTTTCAATCAGAAAAAGGTCCTAGTAAACTGGTGGTGGGGGCAGGGTGAGGAAAGTATGTAAAGATATTTAAAAGTTTAAAAAACTTCCTAGGACTCCAGCCAAATTGGCAGCCTATTAAAGTGACCTTCAAGGGTAGTTGAAGAATTCCATAAACTTGTATTGGCGGCATAGTAAGCTGATCTACAAGCTTGGAACAAGATGTTATCTGCTATATCTAACCACTTTTATAGAGAATTCCCTGTGCAACACCAGAGTTTCATTAATGTGGCCTCCTGGGACTACGCATGAAAAGTTCCACATCTCTTGACTCCTGTTTTGGGGGTTTTTCTTTGTTTGCTTTTTATTTTATATTTTTCCCTCTGACCTGCAGCTGATTGATACCGTATGTCAAATATCCTAAATCCTGCTGGTAGCACTAAGCTTTAAGACCAGAGAGCTGTACTTACTTGCATGAAGGACAGACCATTTAAAGCACACATATATGTAGTGACAGGAACACTTCTGTATTGGGTAACTTACTCCCCTTTCACCCTCCCCAACCAGCGTCTTCTACTTTATATTAAAATACAGTGCAACTTTGGGGTGCTCTGGATTATTTCTATTGGTTTGATTTCATTAAATTTTCTGTATCTTTATTCTGTTGCAGAGGAGTTTGTTCTGGCAGCCCAGAAATTTGGTCAGATTACACCCATGGAAGTTGACATCTTGTTTCAGTTAGCAGATCTTTATGAGCCACGGGGGTAAGTGGAGAGTTATCTATGCTTCTCTCTTTCCTTTTCTCTACTACTTGGAAGGAGTGGGAGGTTGTGTTGGGGAGCAGGAGAGTACTGTGGTGGCCTTGTGCAGGTAACTTTTAGTGGTCTGGAAACCAGCCTCTAAACAAACACTAATGTGAATTAATTTCTTCAGGCGCATGACATTAGCTGATATTGAAAGAATTGCTCCTCTAGAGGAAGGGACATTGCCCTACAACCTGGCTGAGGCTCAGAGGCAGGTAAGAACAGAAGCCAGCATGATGTTATTATTTGTTTCCAGTGCCAGGTAAAGAGACAGTCAGCCTCTTCCTGTTGTTACCTAAGTTGCTTTTCTCTTGTTTTCTGTAATAAAGGTGAGGAGTAACATCTTGTTAAAATTTATTTGTCATTTATTTATTTATTTATTATGTGTCATGTTCTCTCCATCTCTACTTTGTGTCCCTTCCTCTTGGGCTTCATTTTGGCAGGTGAAATGTAATTTACATTGGAAAGATAAAGTGTCTAGGAGTGTCATCCAGGCATTCAGCAAATACTAGATGCATGCCTGTCTGAGATGTTTATATTTTGTGATTCTTTTGCTCTGTGTTCTTGTTAATGAGGAAAAGAGACTTCCTACTTCAAATATGGATGGTAAAATTCAATATCTAGCCTATGAAATGGCAGCCCTTGTTCACAACACATATGCATGTTCCTGGATTCACAGTGTTCTCTGCTTTGCTTTATGCTCTGTTGAATATCAAAATGGGAGAGCTTATGCATAGACTAACATCACAGTTTCGGTAAAAGTGTTTAGATTCTCTTCATGTCCAAAACCTAAAGGATATTTACTTTCAATGGTATAAACACAAATAGACTTGTTTTTTTGGTTTTGAGGCAAAAGGAAATAGGATTGTTCTTTAAATGTCAAACCTGTTGATCTTTTAGTTTTTGTATTATCATATTTTGTATTTTCATTGGCACAAGTTTCTATACAGATAGATTTAAAACTAACCCTTCTGTTTCTCTCTGTCTCTATTTTAAGGCTGTCTTAACTTTGTGTCTTGTGAGACTAAGCTTTTTTTGTTGGTTTTCTTTTTTCCTGCTCTGGGTCTGTGCGGAGACGCCAGTTTGACCACAATGAGTTGATCCAGGCTACATTTTTAGGACTACCAGGCCATAAGCCAGGCCTCTGTGTGTGTGTGTGTATACACATGTGTCTCTTTTCCTTCTCTTTTTTTATTCTCCTGCCTCCCTTACAAGTGAACACCCCCACCACCACTCCAAGACGGTAACAGGGGTGGTGGTTTTCTGTTTGTTTGAGCAGTAACTAAATGGTGATGATGCTGGGATGAATTCAAATGAGTTGGCTCCCAAAAGCTCACCATCTATTCCTAGAAGACTCGTAAAGGAGTTAAAAGCATTTGCATTAGGCTGAATATCAAGTAACATAAGTTACAATAGGTGGCAGTAAAAGGTAGACAAAAATGTGTGATGAAAGTAGCAGCTTCTTCACTTTTTGTTTTGGGGCCATTGCTACCATGATTTATGTTCTAAGAGGCGAGGACACATGAACCTGCTTAATTCTTACAACTTACTTTGTGTATCTGTGCCACATTTTAATTTTTTTCAACTATGTTCCTTTTTAATATTATCTTCTTGATGCTGAGACTGAAAAAAATTTCAGCTACATTGAAATCTTCCTTTTATTTCTGGTCAACTCCACCTATATTGGATTAACTAAAATGTAAACACAGGAAATGTATCCATATTTTTATTTTCTTGCTTTACTTGTAGTATCCTAAAGAGAACACATTGCAAAAAGTGCTAGTAAATATGAAAGAATTAATGCCCCTGCAGAGCTTTTGTTTTCTTCATATTTTAGACATGAACATAACCTTAGACAGCAGTGTTAAATCTGGAACTTCTGAAATTTATTTCTCATTGGGTTGAATCTAGCACTAACAGCCTGTGAGCAAAATGAAATTGTGCAGGTGCTTTATGGAACTTTTATTTTCCTTTAGCTAATCTGTGTGAATGCTTGCATACTTGTTTTGGTAGCCTGGGAACTCTGTGTTGGCGACAGTAGAAAGAAATTCCAAGCTGGAGTTGCTTTTAGCTGTAGAAAATTAATGACTTAAGAGGCAATATGTAAGCCCTCATTTAGACCACATTTAGACCATTGATTTTGGAGTTGTATAATTTTGTTGTAGTGTCAGTCTATTTTCTTTGCTGTTCCAATTTGAAGAGGCTGCCTTATATGACACTTAGAAATCGGTGGGAAAAAAAGTAATAATTGAGAACAAAATCTCCAGTGTATTGTGGAATTTTTTCCAGGTATCCTTATACTTGTATCTGTCTGATCATGAAATGTACTGTTGGGAAATGATATGTTGTGATTATTTTCCTTGTCTTTCCTTTTGTTTTAAATCCCGCCTTGACAGAAAGCTTCAGGCGATGTGTCTCGACCTGTTCTCATCCAGATTGCAGAATCGGCGTACAGATTTGCCCTTGGTTCAGTTGCTGGAGGTTAGTAATGGCTGAACAAAAGAATATTCATCTTCACTGTTTGGGTTTTTTCTTCTTTTCTTTTGTCCTTCTTCTCCTTCTGCCTCTCATTTAAGTGTGGAAGGCTTCTCAGACTTTCCCTTGGAGCTGTGTCTAAGGGATGGGATGACTGAAAGGTTGAAGGGGAAATGATCATCTGGTCTACAAGAATTTTGGAATTTGTGAGCTGTTGGAGTTTCCAGGTAGTATTGCTATCTGATTTGTCCCCAAACAAATTTCAGGAAGATGAAATTAATTGTGAAGTATGACTGTAAAGTGCATTTGGTTAAAACTGTGGGAGGTAGTTTAATGTATCCAGAATATATCATGAAGAAAAGATATAAGTGATATGTTAGATGTAAATGTGACAGATGACAGTTGCAGTCAAACAGTGCAAATGCAAAATCATGATTTCTTATATCTTGAATTTCATTTGCAGCTGTTGGAGCCACTGCAGTCTATCCAATTGATTTAGTGAAAACTCGCATGCAAAACCAGCGTTCGACGGGCTCTTTTGTGGGAGAACTTATGTATAAAAACAGCTTTGATTGCTTCAAGAAAGTGCTACGTTATGAAGGTTTCTTTGGGCTTTATCGAGGTAAGTTTAAAAAGTTGTTATATACCAATGATAAAATATTATTAAGGGTTTTATGTGACTGGATTTTTAAGACATTTTAGTTCAGACTTCAGTTTTGTTTCTTCTTTGTTGCAGGGCAAGGATTTGTGAACTTCTTGATAATTAAACTTCACTGTAATGAGAGCATTTCTGTAGGACCTCTCTGTTCTTTCCCTCCTCATCTGCCATAGGGGAACATTAGTGATTTCCTACAGCACAAATATATTGTTAGTAAAGTTCTCGTTTCCTTAGCAGTGCTTAGTGCCAAGAGTGTTTTGTCCTGTTCGGTAAAGAGTTAGATCATTTGTGGCTTTTTGTTCCTTGGAGTACTTTTTGTTGTGTTTCTTTTGAGACAATGAAGTCTCTGTGAACCAGTTGCATTTGCTTCAGTAATCGTTGGAAATAGTCATCTTTATCTAGTTTTATGTATACCTTTTCTTAGGTTGTCACTGTGGAGTCAGCCAGAATGATTCACTGGGTTTCAGCCTACTTAGCTTTATATATGTAACCAGTACACATAAGTTACAAATTTACCCATTCCAAACTGCCTTTGGAGGCAATGGAGAAAGCTCCAAAATCTATTGACCCTGTTCAGGATGTAAATCATTCTGACTTTGGATATCTTGGTGCCTGAAGTTAAATGGTGGCTTTTTTTGTTTGTTTTATTCTTGTCCCAGTTGTGGCATCAGTGGTGTCAGTTCAAGTAACGCAGGAGGAGTCATAAAGAATCAAGAATCTTGGCATGAAATTCCAGTTCTTCTCTGTCACAGAGTTAAAGTAAATTTAATTTCTGGTGTCACAACTATTGAGATCTTTTATCCCCCTCTGCCATATTCATAGGGGAGAATTTGAAACTTGCATTACCAACTTCATTTTTAGCCAGCTTGCTTAAAACCTTGTCACTTGTAAAAATAAGAATTGTAATGAAAGAAATTAATTGCTAAAAGCAATTGAGTAAGGAATGAAGAACAGAGGATTTTGGTAACGTATGGTTATGAACTGGCGAAGCTATGTGCACCTTAATAAGAAGTAACAGTTCATAAAACAATGTGGGAAACAACATTAAAACTAGGTGGTGTGATAGGTGTGTACATTATAACATATGACCTGAGTTACTGCGGGTTGGCTAAGCATCTCCTCTGCAAAATACAGACTCTGTAATTATTACAGCACAGTTGGAGATGGGAAGGCTCTCTTAGTACTGACTGAATTGGAGGCAATTTTTGGAATAGGCATAATAATTTAATAAAGAGTACTGACATGGTCTCTATTTTGTAAGGATTGATAGCAATCAAAATCTTTTCAAAAGTCGCATGTGACCTAAAGAACCATATATATTCCTTGAAAATTTTTATCTGCTTCTTCTAGCATCCTGAAAGAATAAATATGCAGAATTCTACTATTGCTTTATTCTATTTTATTGAAATTCCGAAGCACAGTGATTTTTTTTTCACCTGGGAAAAAAAGCCAAACAGATAAATCAGAAATGTCACAAATGCATGTTCTTAACTCTGTTTGCTTGTCCTTGAATTTTGAATTATTTTTTTCATTGCCAGGTTTAGGGAACCTTAGGAAACTTCATCGGTAGAGCTTGTCTTTCCGTTCCCCGTTATCTTTATTACTTTTCAGTTTTCCAAGGAATACTGAATAGTGAAATCTCAGACAGTTTGGTGGAGCAGAACTTCTAAGACCAGGCCAATAGTCTAATTTCTGGATTATATAGTAGAACACCATCATTTTAGAGGCAAATTGAGACCTGTGCTTCTACAAATTCTCTCTGTAAACAGCACCCTGACTTAGCTCTTTTTAAAGAGGCAAATAGAGAAAACTTCTTAAAAATCTGGAGCTCCCTCTGTGCAGTTCTGTAAATTCGGACTGTTGCTTAATTTCTAAGGAGATGTTGAAGAAAGTTAAGGAGCTGAGTGCAAAAGGAATTTCCCAGTCAAGCTTGAGGAGCATTTCATAGATTAGTGTAATTACCCAATGTAATACAGTAAATTTAGCAAGAATCATCATATTCTAGTTTTGAATCGTACACTAGGTAGGACACACTCCAGAGTACATTACTTTTTGCTACTCATTGGCCACTGCAATTCTTTCTTCAACTGATTTGTTCAGGGTTAAATCAATGTAGTGGTTTTATCCTCACTGAAGGAGGGAGTAATCATTGGTAGACCTCTCCTTAGCTGAATAGATGCAAAAGCTTTTTAAAAATTGTACTAGAAAAATTCAGAGCAGTGGTCTCTTTGTCATGATGCACTTCAAGAAAGCAAGCAGAATTTGTAAGCCCCACTCTGAACTCAGCCATTTCAGATCATATTTTTAATAAAAGGTTCATATTTCCATCCAGCAAAGTGAACTGAATTATTTTTTTTTGCATCACTATTTTTTTCCAAACTTGGAAACCATGTTTTAAACCACTATCTCAGATAAAGATAAATTACACCATCTTGTGGATATATAGAGAGCACTAAATTTGGTTTGATGTCAGTTTGGTTCTAAGTATAATCAGTGTTTCCACTGAGAAGACGCTTGGATTAAAAAACAAACAAACAAACAAAAATAAACATGATATAAACCTTTGTTGAGTCTTTATAATATGCATTATATGAAAGCTGTGTTGTTAGCATTTTTTTAAAGACTTTACATCTGAGATAAATTTTTCATCTTTCTCTCAGCATGGCTGAAAAGAATGCTCATCTCATATACCTGTAATTTACTGTTGTGTCTATGTTCATACCCAAAATGCATATTTAGAAACTCATGGGTATTTTTATACATGCAAATTTAAGAAAATTTTGAAAGCTGTGATTTGTCAAGGTCTCTTCCAACTGATGAGGTCACCTACCTGTCATAATAGAATTTTAATGAGAAGTCCACCTGATGAGTCACAGAATGCTTCACAGACTTAAGCAGTGCATCCAGTAGAGATTGTTTCACACATACATGATAGAAGTTTGATTGGAAATTTAAGTACCACAGATAAAATGTAGTTTAGGAAAATGTTTGGTAGCCGTGCTGTTAATGTCACTTTGCCTAGAGGATGGAAAAGACAGGGAATGCTCTTGAAGACATTGTCATCTGTGATCATTAACTGTTTAGGTGCTTGCTTGTTAGTTTTATTTCTTGTTGATGGTGCTTCTAACCCTGCAGTGGCTCCAAATGCTATCTAATTTAGATTTTAATGATTTGTTCATCATCCAGCTTCATTATTACTGATGGACTCCCATGCTAATAATGCAAAAAAGACTGTGGCAGAAGCTTTCCTTCCAAATTATGCAATGGAATACCATTTATAAAGACTGTTTCTACAAGCCTGTTTGTACCCCAAGTTCTGTCAAAGCACAACATTTTCAGGAAATACCCCATTTCCAGTCTGAGGGAGCTGTATTTGAATGGCAGCTGATGATTAATTGTCTAGTTTATCATATGAATCCTGTAATGGAAAAATGTGGCAGTATTCCATTACTGCCTTCCTATAAGATGCCCTAATGGTTTCACAGATTTTATCCTTTTATATTTTAAACCTTCAGTCACTGTTTTTTTCCTAATATGAAGGGAAAATCACATGTTACACATTGTGAAACTGAAGCTTCCCTGTTAGACGTCTGAAAAAAATACTTAGGCCAAGTAAAATTTTTGTTTTTCAGTGCCATCAGTACAGCTGGGCTGGATGAGCTGTTGTTTGTGTATTCACAATGTATTGAACTGCCTTCAGAAAATAACTTGTAGGGTGTTGCAAACTGAATGCATCTTTTGGTACTCTTTCTTGCACACACCTTCCCCTTCCCTGAGAGTCCCACTATGGCTGTGTCAAATACGAAGTGGTAATTGCTGCTAAAAAGCCTTGGATATAAAAAAGGCATTGAATAATGTGTTTACTGTGTACTATACTAGCAGGCTGCCTATGTGCAAGATATTATGCTCTGATGTTATACAAGGCATGCATTTTTAAGGTACTGTCAGACACTTCTAAGCTTGTTCTCCATCTCTGTATGTGTCATATTGCTGATCTGCTAATGCATCGTAACACTGAGAAATTCCCACTGTGTCAAGGTAACCCCAATAGAAACATGACATTTTAATATGGGGCTTTTGATGTGCTTTCTTTCTTTCAAAACTTAGCATCTTTATCATGTTTAGAAAATTTTCAGCAGTGTTTCAGGGCTCCCATCAAAACAATAAAGAAAATAAAAATTAATTTTGATGATCATAGCATATAGAATGCACAGGTACCACTTAGAGATAGGTATGAGATCAAATGAAGGGTCCCTTTGCCTTCCTAAGATGCTGGAGACAGCAGACCTATCTGGTGGCTGGTAAGGCTCTAATACCTAGTCTTAAAATTCATGCTACCTTTTATAGAACACTGTCTGCTATCTTGCTTTAGGTATATACAGCATTATCTGTAATTAAACTTACAAAGGCAGGAAAAGAGAAAAATGTGCTAAGTTTTGGTTGTTCAGTTGGGTTTTTCTGGTGTTGGGTTTTTTTTTTTAACTGCTACATATTCTATATAATCTTTCTCTTCTCTACCTCGAAGTTTTATGGAAAGCTTTGAGTTGTAATAGTCCTATTCAGATTTGAGTACAAAAGGAATGAACTAGATGAAAAAAACAGCAAAAGACTTGTGCCAAGATAAACCTCTCTTTCTTATGACTTTACAAATATTTTTACAAATGCAAAGTTTTGGGAGCTGAAAAATGGCTAAAAGGCCATTTTCACATCAGTTCAGTGAAAATGGATTTGATTCATCCTGCTAGTGTTGTTTCTAAAATTGCATAAAATTTATGGAGATCATCAACTGGACTACTTGAATAATTTTCATATATTGATATTTTAGAATGTCTTTTTCTGTGATTTATTTGATAAAATATGACTTGAAAGTCGTGGTATATATAGCTTGGGTGTAATAATATACGTATATGTGATTTTAAGATTAATGACCTTCGTGTTTGGAGTTGTATCTGCTGTATCAGACCTGCTTAATTTTACTAGATTCAGTTTAAGATTAGGTAGTGTGCTTTTAAAGTATATGGAACATATTTTTAATCTCTGAAGGTATAAAGTCATTTGCCATAATGTTTATATAAAGCCACACATGTCCTATAGCACATTGTAAATATTATAGCAGTTACAAAGATAATTTTATAATGAAAAAAATCCTGTTCATTTTATATTATTATGTTTCCCTAACAGGGCTGCAGATAATGTAATATTTAACTACATAATTCTGAATGGATTAATGTTTTTTCATTGAGGTCTCGTTTCGAGTCACTGGTACAAGTAAAACTTCTTAAGAAACTCAGATTCTGAAATTTAACTTGCTCTGAAGATTCTCCTTTGGTTTTGAGCAATTGTATATGAATTTAGTTCTCCTGTATGTTTTTGTTTGAGTATTCATTCATATGATCATAATGCACCATAGTTGTCTTGGGTAAATGTTACATGTATATGTACATCAGCTGTATGAAGACATCAGTATATAAATATGTGTTAATTCTTTATTAAGAGTATCAGTAGGAACCAGTAAAGCTGATGGATGGAAGCAGGATCAAAGAATATACTAAACCAGAGCATGTGCATTTTTCTCTGTGTTATTCTGAAATTTAGCTCTTTAAGAAAATGCTTTTCAGCAGGTTAACTTTTAGAGGTGGAAACTTTTTTTTTTTTTTTTTTTTTTTTTAATTTGAAACAAAATAAAACCATGGAGAGGTGAAAATGTCAGGCTTTGTAGGAAGTACCCAAATGTGCTTCCTGAGCTGCTAAAACAAAGAGCTCTGCACCAGGAGCTCTAGCTGTGGTGATTTTCTCACATTTTTGAATGGTGTCCTAATTTCATTATGCTGATGAATGCTTGCAACACCATTCTAGCTTCAGGCTTTGTTGGTAAACTTTGCCTATTTTTAGGCTGTGTTATTCAAGTGTTTACAAAATATTGACCATTCACTTCAAACAAGTGAAGCTGACAGTCAGAAATTCACCCTTCCAGATCTGTAGCACATCACTTCTAACAAAATAAAATAGAAAATTCAGTACCTGGGTAGAAAGCAACATAACTTCCTTTGTTTTAAGAACTGATGATTTACTTGGGAAAAGAGCTCAATGTCGTTTGAATGTTTTGCATTATTTTGATTCCAGTCTCCTTAGATCCTGCCATCTAATGCCATTGTTTTTACTAGAAAAAGGTACTGAGGTTTTGACTTTTAAAGTGGATGCATTGTGTTATCTCACAAAAATTAATTAGTTTTGATTTTGTGTGAAGATGCAGAAAATAAAAGTCAGTTTAGGACAGTACTGAAACATATTTGGCAAATCCGTATTAGTGTTTAAACATAAAATGAGCTAGTATGAATTAAAAAGAAACAAATATGTATAGACAGTAGTAGCACTTGTAGTGGTAGCACAAAGTTTGTTCTCAAAATTGAATGTTTAAGTACTCACATTATATTTAATAACACAAAATTGCTGTAAAAATCGCCTGTTTCTAGGTGCCGGTCTCTACATACATTTGTTGATTTGTTTATTTAATACCAAGTTACTCAATGCCCTGAATTCTCTATTTCCTTGTTACAGGTCTGTTACCACAGCTATTAGGAGTAGCACCAGAGAAGGCCATAAAACTTACTGTAAGTTTGTAAATTGATTTTTTTCATATTTCTCCACATTGTAAAATGCATCAAATTACAATTAGCAACTGTTAATATCTGATTTGTGAATAGTACAAGTGGCATACAAGTCTCATCCAGAGGTGGTCATGAACATTTTAAGAATCTTACTGAAAACTTAGTTTTGGTCTCACTCCAAAATATGACAAGCTCATTCAACTTGTTCAGCTCATCTGCTTGTCTCTAAGTAACACAGGCCTTTGGTTTCACTTCTTAGCAAATCAGAAGAATTATTTATTGGAGGGCTTTTGTTTTTGTATCTCCATGTGGTTCCTGTATACATGATTCTAGTGGAACAGGAGATAGATAATATGAGCAGGTAGTGAATTGTTAATAAGAAAGGAACTTGTCTGCGTGATGTTTTTTACTAAATGTTTTACTTTTATAATTTTGTTATTTCTTAAGTGTTTGAAAGGCACTTAAGAATTTCTTATTATAATTCAGTCATAGTATATTGTTTATTCACTGATTAGGTAGTATTCATCAAAGCTAGTAGTATTCATTTAAAAAAAAGGCACGTAATGCTACTAGTTGAATTGTCATTGTGTTAAAGCTTAGTATTGAACATTTTGATATTAATTTGACATTTAATTTAATTTTTTTCATATAGTGAACATTTAAAAAATATAATGTATTTTATAATTTTCTGATTTTTAAAATTACCTTATTAGTGATGATTTATTATTTGAGTAGTAAGTATTCAAATTATGCTGCAAATTCTTGTTAGAAGGAAGAGCATAACTTTAGAATATTTAATATAAAATCTAAGACTGATTTCTTTGATACCTTGTAGTTTGGTAGGTTAGTGGATGTATTTTCATTTGCACAGATTTTGCAGCTGATGAGTGTTTTCTCTGACCTTTTAATTTATGAGCTTTCATAAATGTTTGTCTTTTAAGGTTAATGATTTTGTGAGAGATAAGTTTAGGACTAAAGATGGATCTGTCCCACTGGCTGCAGAAATTCTTGCTGGTGGCTGTGTAAGTATCTTTTAATTTCCTTCATATGATATTCATGAAAGTGCAGTTTATAAGATTAATTGTGTGGACTAAGGCTTCTGTTTAACCACAGATCCGGTTCAAGAGCAGATTCTCCTAGAGCATCTCAGTTCTTTCCTAGATAGGCCATCCGTTCTTGATGAAAGGGTAAATGTTTCTGTGCATCGTGCCTTTTAACTGTGCTCTGTAGTTCTCACAGTTTGGAGTTTGTTGCCTTAATAAAGAATGTCTTTATTCATGTTGGCTGTAGCTTACGGCCTAAAGAGGATTCATGCTAACCTTTCCAGAAGTTAATAATTAGTTACTACTTTGTGGCTCCCACTCTACCACGTCACTTCTTTCCTGATGTGTTATTGCACCCACTAATTTTCACTTTTTGCAGTGATACTGGCTTTTGAAATGGCAAAGACTGCTCATGCTTCTTTGAGTTCATAGCAGACGTAGGCTGTGTAATGTTAACTCAGTGCATAATGCATTCCTGAATGTAGGCTGTATTTAAAACCCACTAAGATTTTAAGAGTGTTTTGCTTGCACAGAGTAGTATCTTAATGAACAACTAGCATATTACTGGATAAATGATAATACTTCACTACTTGGTCTAGTTCTATCTGTTCATATTACAGCTTACTGTATCTGGTGCATTGATTTGTTCAAGCAAATGTAAATACTTTAGGTAAAACTAATAGTTGTTCAAAGACTGGTGCATTTTACAGATAAAGAGCACCGTTTATTTAAAACAGCTTTGATCACTGGGGCAGAGCAATGTTGGTGTATTTTTAATCTATCTTTGTTTCTGCTGTCATAAGACAGATGAGGTCACATTTTCAAGCGGCTTCTACCTGTGTCGAAAACTACAGTGGCAGAAACTTAAAAAAAAATAAATGCTTGCATCTCAACCTCAGTAGGTGCAGAGATTTGTGCTGTATGTGCTTGCAGAAAGTGAACTACGATTACCAGCCTCAGGGTGCAGTGGCTCTGTTGCATTGCAGGCTGAGAAGCCCTGGCTTTCTGTAATTCTCAGGAGATGGGGCAGGATTTGGCTGCTGTCTCACTGCTCCTTCTGTTTGATCACTGACCTGTTGTAGACTGCCAGGTAGGATCCCCTTGTTCTGTAACTTTAGGAGCATTCAGGGAAGAAAAAAAGAAGGGGAGGGAGAGAAGAATGTGGGTCTCTAAAGCACTAAATAAAAAGCATGCTGTAAATGAAGGAAAAATGCAATAAAGCGCTTGCAGAGTAAAAAGTGTTTGCCCCTTACACTAATAAAAAGTCTCATGAACATAGCAGCCATAGAGAATTCAGCAAAATTTTCATTTAAAATGTCATTTGATCTAGAGTTTTTATTTTACAGACTGCTGTGAATTTTTTAATGCAGTACAAAAAGCACTCTTTACAGAGACCTGTCATTCATGAGAATGTTGCAGCAAGCTTTTTGCAGCAGTTCACTGTAAACGAAGGATCTGCTTTAAGAGATAGGTGGTTTGAAATGTATTTTAAATGCTGTAAATGTTGGCTTGTCCTAAATTTATATTAACAGTGAGAAGCTGCATGAAGTTGTAGCAGTAGACGTGCAGTGGCAGAATGCCCTGAGTTTTCTTTTAACTGTGGTGCTCCACTTAAGGGCATAGTTTGGTGCCAGGTAGATAGGTTGCAGCTTGTCTCTTCTGCAGGTGGTCTTTGGGTTCTTTTGTAATTTTAAACCTAATTTAGACTAGCGACTCTCATTACCAGCGTTGCCTAGGTTTTTTGGGCTGAATTTTTCTCTCAAGGTGTAAATATATGTGTTAAATATGAGATGCCAAAGACATGCTTTTTCCTCTAGCTTTCAGGATTGCATTGGCCTAACTTTTTGTCCCCATTTAAGCCATCATGAAACCTGTGATTTCTCTGTGGAAGCAGCACGGACAATATTGAATGCTCGAAAATTGTCAGTCTTGGATTTTTACCTCATTTCACAATGTAGTAATCGCTTATGTGGGAGGCAAGAAGACAGCAGGGCATGATGTGTTAAAGTCTGAAAAGGGGAGGCCAACTAAGATGAATTTTCTAAGACACCTGTCCTATGACCTTTCCGCTTTCCACATCTAATTCTCAGCTGGGATTGTGTTACAAACACAGATTTAAATTTTTCTTCTTCGGTGCTTCTGTTTCCTTGGAGTGTATTCACTGTTTAAGCAAGAGCTGAGTGCTGGGATGCATGCTAGTTTGTAATGTTTTAAATAGCAGCTCTGTGAATACGGTATAGTAATAGTACCTAGGGAAGGGAGGACAAGCAGATACTTGGATAGTTTGGGTTGTTCAGTAACACAAAGGGCTTTGAAGGGGTCAGTATCACCTGAGTAGCTCCACTCTGCTGTTTGCCCAACCATTGCCAGGCGTTGACTTTTAAGTCTCCAAGGAGTTCACTTTGCATCATAATTACTGTGAATTAGTACACATGGCTGACTTTTGCACTTGTAACTAAAGCTGATTGTTTCATTGAACAAGTCTTTTTCTGTTTTGTAAACTGTTTTCTCTCCTGAAAAAAAAAAAAGAAAGAAAGAAGAAAAGAAAATAGATCTTTTATTTCATGACCTTGTGACACTTAATTCAGTTAACAGCCTGTTTCATAGCTTTTTATTACGTGAAGATGAAAGCGATAGGTGGGTTGAGTTGGTTTTTTTTTTTAGAGACCCCCAAGAATATAATTAAAAGTATAACCTTTATACTTAAGGAAGGCTGTTATGTAAATTACTGACACAAGATTTCCATCTCCTTTGTTTGTAAGAAAATTTCCTAACGACTGTAGTATTTGTTACCCATAAAAATGCATGTAGCTTTCAGATTTGCACAATGCCTGACACCCACCACGAACTCTGATCTCTGCTGCGCATTTTGGACTCTCATCACTCATGCAAATCCTATATAGCCCTTACCATTATGAGGCTAGTAAAAAGCTTCAGTTTCAAGGCATAGTGTAATGATGCTGTAGAGCTAAGATCTGCTGAGCATCTTAACCACAAAGCTGACTTTACCTTATTGAATTAAAATGGGCACAGATATGCTAGGTTTGATTTCTGCTAGTGCTATAACTTACCTTCGGAGTTCCTTAATAAAAGGATGTGTAAGCTGTAAGTACAACTTGAAATATTTTCTTTACAGTGGCAATAATCTTGACATTTCTGGAAGCTTTACTCAATGGTGTTTTACTTCATTTTATATCTTAAATAAAAATTAAGTCATACCAAGTTTAACTGTTTGCTTTTTTTAATCTTAATTCACTTACAGGCATCTGTTGAAAGTAACCTTTTTTTTGTATAGCATTATATATTCTTATTTTTTGAGTTTTATTAACACATGGAAAACTCTGTAAAAATGTAATAAATACTATAATATTTGGGGTTTTGAGACATTATCTTTAATACTAACTTCTTAGGTGAGACAGTAATTTTGCGTAGTACCTTTAATAAAGCAATTCAACATTTAATGAAAAATTTACATTTGTGTAATTGGGAAGGAGATTAAATGAGCAAAATAAAGAGTGATTTAAAACATAAAAGAATACTAAGAAAAACAGAAGCAGGATTATAGCATGACTAAAAAGAAATCGCTATATAATGTATGTTGCCTTGTCTGCATATATTAATACAATGATATCGGTAAGTAGGAGGCGTAATTTTCAGCAGTAAAAGAGAATTACATTTTGCTTTATTAACCTTTCCTTCTGCTCTCCCTTCTCCTTCTGAGCACACAGTCTTTTCCTTCCCAGCTGCTCAGTGTGTGCTCACTATTAGCCAGCTTAAATCATATAGCACAATACAATTACAGATCCCATACAGATCTGCTTTTGTTTAAATTGTCAAGGCAATTTTAAGCATATTTCAAGAGACTTTATACTAATCAGTATAAAGTAAAAATGTATTGGACCTGCTTGGGCAGCCTCAACTCTGCTATGGAACATAAAAATTAGATACAGTTAAGATGGATGCAAAATCCTGCCCAGAATTAATTTTTATAAAGGAGTATGATGTGAAATTCCATGAGAATTGTGCCAAATAACAGATCCAATGCAAATAGTTTTATTAAGTATTATTAAAACATTTATTTTATGTTTCAGAGTACTAAAGATAAGTCCACATCTGAGCTGCATTTTCTTTGTGGCATTGCAGTGGAGACAGAGGGTATATAAACTGCAATTCCCATATTTAGATCTCTTACTTGCAAAAATTCAGACATTTGGAAGTTGTGGACTAAAGGAGACTGAAGTTGCCATTCTTGTTTCATTATTATGAAACCTAAATATATTAACACTTTACTTTATTTGGCTAGGGAAGCAGAGCTGTGGGTAGAATTAAACTGCACAGTATATATGCCAGGGAAAAAAAATACCTGCATGTATATCTGGGAGGGAAAAAAAAATGCAAACAACTGCTGTCACACAGAAAAGTTTTGGTCTAATTTATTGAGATAGTTAAATGAGAAGATGGTCATCTTGATGACCTTTGACAGCAAATGCCATATGTCTCTTGAGCACTTTGCAGATTATTCTCAGAGGTCTGTTCTCCCAGTGGTTGGGGATCCTTTACTTTCAAGGGGAGTTCTGCCTGCTTGTGTATTCCAAACTTTCATGTCTGCTTTAAGGAAAACTTCAGAATCTCCTAATGCATGCATTTTTCCTTTGATTAAATTTAAAGCTATTTTTTTGTGCATAAAATTGATGTTCAGTAAATTATTTAGATTTAAATTCTGTTTAACTTAATGAATATAATGTAACTGAATATACTATAATTAATTAGGTATTTTAAAACTGTAGTGTTGTTCTCTGGACTACTGTAAGTCTGGTTATTTTCATCATGCTGAAAATAATTTAAACTAATTGTAAATTTTTGGTAAAAAAATTCCAACTAGATCTCGACTTAAATTTTACTTCACATTTGCAAACTCACTGTATTTCAACACTGCTCTGTTTTAATTGTCTCTGATAAATTTTCATCCAATTTTAGATTTAAGCCTTACGATGAGGTTTGGGAAGGCAACATACAGTAACATGATAGCCCTTTCCAAGAGGTACCAAAGTGTGGGAAAGTTAGTGGTATAAAGTTCCTGCTTCTCTTTGACTTCACCCCATATTTCCTTGCAGGTTTGGATGTTTTTAAAATAACAGCTTGCTGAATTTTTCAGTCATACCTACTTAAACTAGTCTTTCCCCAAATCAGTAATGAGTTTTGAAGATTTTCCTTTTGCATTAGTTAATCTAAATTTAATGTTTTTCTTTTTCCATAATGAGTTAGAGATACTTTCCCATTTTGCTTTTCCTCTCATCTTTATTTTCATTTTCTTTCCACCTGAAAAACCAAGAGAGGGAAAATTTTTCAAACTGTAGAATGAGGAGGGATGCCTAGGTTTAGGGTGATAGTTTTCTGATTCCAGAACTAAACAATTCTGTATGCTTTAAAAATCCATTTTTCTCAGCAAACTTACTTAATATTAATTCAATTTGAATGTTACTCTTTTTTTCTCCTGTTATATTAGAAATAATGACTGCAAAGTTTTACATGAACGCACACTGCAGTTTAATACACGGATTTGTTTTGACAATTATATTTTATTACATATCCCTTTCTCCTTGTACTTCTTTTACTGGCAGTAAAATATTACAGTGTTTACCAGTGAAGGTTCAAAAAAACCCCAAATCCAAAAACAAAGGCTAGAACTCAAATCAGGAATTAAAATCTAGCTTTCAGTGAGAAAAAGGAAGATATTTATGATGTCACAGTAATTTATGATGTGACCAAGAAATAATGGGTCACAGTTTTAATACAGCTACCATACCTTAGGACTTGAAAGGTCTGTAAATCATTAAATGATTCTACAGCTAGTCAAAATAGACAAGTTGAACAGACAGAACCAAACGTTAACAGATTTGACAGGTCTGTAAGTTAATTGCTTTTATAATGCCAATCAAGTAGGCTCCACTTTGATTTTTTGGCTAGGCTTCTGAGAAGTGAATTACCTATAACATGGAAAATAACCCACAATTTCAATTTGTTTCCCATTGCAGACTTGGTCAGTGCTTATAAACAAACCATACTCCTTTTTGTTTCTGTTTAGACAGGTCATTAATATTCTATTGTACGACAGTCCTCACAACTTGTATCTGACTCTTGGAAATCCAGTGCAGTAGCAGGAATGTACTTCTGTTCAGACTAATTGCAATTCTATTTATGAGCACTTTTATGCGAGGATTTGGCAGAACTTGCTTTACATTTTATGTACTTTTGGACATTAGCAAGACTGTGATTCTGGCAGCGTTTGCTGTTTGAGCTGTACAAAGTAAAACCATAGCCAGACCAAGGGAAGGCTGTCCTCCGAATACAAGAAAGATTAGCTAGAGAAAAACAGAATTCTTCCTGAGCAGCATGAAAGCTGTTTCTGTGATAGGCTGATCAGGGTAGTGAAAAGCAGATGATTGAGGCCTCAGGAAATCTAGTGATCTAAAAAAAAAGGTATTTACTATATGAACTCCCATTGCTAAAGAGCATTATCAGAATGCTGTGTAGATAGGACCATAGATGAGAGAACACAAAATAGCATGAGATGGCTCATCTAGATTTTTGAGGCCTGGCTTTATGGAATGAAAAGGTAACATAGAACTAAGCTTTTGAGAACCCTCTTGCTTGGGTCTTGACTTACAGTACCACAAAATTAAGGTTATCACCTTTCAGATCTGTAAGAGAAACAGTCACTTTGGACTGCTCTCTGTTACTTGGGACCTTTTCTGGTAACAGGAGAGTCCATAGTGAAATCCTCTCTGCAGCAGTTCGGCAGAATTCATCTGATCCTCTTGGGACCTACTGCCATGCAAACACCAAGATTTTTAGAGGTAGTTCGAAGCACTGCAGTGGCACTCTGTAAATCTGGCTTTTAAGCCCTGCTCTGTTGTTGAGTTGGGGTGTGATTTTGTGGTAAATCATTGAACAGTTCTTTGCCTTAGTTGCCCTTTATTATACAATGGGGATGGTAATTCTTCCATTCTTGAAATCATCGGTACATTTTTAATTTAATTTTTCTTCATGACAAAGAGCAATCTTTATTTAGTGGTCTACTTTAGGAACCTTGACTTTAATTAGGATTAATGGATGCTAGGAAGTGCACACGAAAACAAGCTGCATCTGACAACTGAGAGTATAGTATGCAGTAGGACTGAATATGATAAACAGTTGACTAAAAATCTTGGAATTTGATCTGCTTGTCTTTTGTAGATTAAACAAGTAGCCAAGACATTGTAGACAATTTCTTTAGCAGAGGTTGATTTTTGGTAATTGTATAATATATTGCTTATGTATTTTTATGATTGCCATTAATTGCTATAATTACTATCCCTGGGTGATATTGTTGAAAAAACATTAACACTTTAATAGCAATAGTAATACTTTCTTCATACATGAAACCATAAAAGGGAATATGTGATAAGATGGATGGGATGCAGAAGAAAGATCTTAGGCTGACCCTAAAAGAGAGCAGGAAAGGGGATATGGTTGGAAATAGGTAATAAGGTTAATTAGAGGAATAAGAACATTCAGTAGCACTGAAAAGAAAATAATCTAGTACTTTCTTCTGGAATGGAAAACACAGAATCTCCTTCTTTAATTGCAAGCTGCATTCCCTTCAGAACATACACCAGAGCTTTCAAATGGAGATGTGAAAGCTCGAGGAGAGTTGTGTCTGGTGTGCTCATTTCTTAATCTCATAAGGACACAAAAAGCAGTTATATTTAAAAGAACAGGAATTTCTTCTCTCAGTGTAATGAGGGGGGTGAAAAATCTGTTTATTTTCCAGTAAGTTTATTGCAGAGTGATTTGGACACATGAAGAAATAGAAAACGTTTAGACTTCTTAAACTGAAGTATTGTTAAGTGGTTACTACTAAACCAAATTTTTTTAATTACAGAGTGGGCTTTATTTCTCCCCGGACAAAAAAACCCAACCAATCCTCAACTATTTCTACTTCTTCCTTCTGTTCAGTAAAGCAGGAAAGTAGCAGGAGTCATGATAGACAGTAGTGTATTACTGTGCAAGACTATACTGCCATCGAGAGGTGTTGGGTGATATCATACTGATAGCAGAGGTGAAGAACTGCTAAAATGGGAAAAAAACCAGCTTATTTTTAAAAATCCACATGTGTATGGGTGCATAGCTAGATGACTTTGTTAAAGGACATTTAAAGCATGTAGATTTCTAGTTACGCATGTATGAATTGTTCTTGGATGACAGTGATATTTCCCATTTATTTTATTTGTTTTAAATCAAACAAGACCGTAAGTGCTTGTGGTTAGGTCAAACATTAAATTCTTTCAGTATAATATAAGCCCTTTGTGGGCCCTTAGAGATAATTATCTATGCAGTACCTCTGGCTATCTACACATATAAATAACTCAAAATTGTAGTTTAATCACATGATAAAAACTGAAAAATTATAGAGTTACTTATACAGTCAGATCATTTGTTTAAAAAATGATTGGAAGGTGTGATAAAGAATTCAGAGTTGAGGGTATTCAAATTTGTAACTTCAGTACAGCAAAATCTGTATTACTGGGAAGCATCTGCATTAAACAGTTTATGTATTTGCACTTAGCTGAGAAACCATTGAACTTGAGTAACCTGAGCTTAAATGGTGTTTATTCAAGACAAAAAAAAAAAAAAAAAAAAAAAAAAAAAAAAAAAGTTTTCAAATTCTTCCCTTTGGGAGCTTATTTCAAAATTTTATAATTAAATGCATTTTTAACTGCAAAAGCTAGCAAACCAGAAGGCAGTATTCTTCAATTTTTGGCCAAACAAAATTAATGAACAGGGTGATACAATGTGCAGAGGACGTTTTGTCTTTTTTCTCTCCATACCAGTTTATACCAGTACCTTGAAAAGACTGGAAAAAAAACCCAGATTGATGAGATTTCTTTCATTGCATTCACTATGCAAAAACTGAGGAAGAAGACAGAAGCCATGTTATTGTGATTCAAGCTACTGATTTGGAGATGAGGTTATCTAGAGACTGTTACAAGTTGTGAATGTTTGGGGGGGGTGAAATGCACACACTGGTCATACAATTAAACTGTCTGCCTCAAAACCCCTTCTTGTAAAACCAGATTCATTGCACTTTCCTCACAGAAGCACTGGGAGGAAATAAATTAATATTTATGAGACGCTTGCATTACTGTGATGATGAATAACACAATAGGAGTTACCAGTACTAGATAAGCAAGAAATCATTTCATTAGAGAGCCATCTCCGGTTTGCTTCCCCCCCATTTTGAGAGCAAGGAGCTGCAGTTACCAGCACAGATGCTCAAATAACAGAATGATCAAAGCTCCCCACCAGGCGACTGTGCTTGTTACCACTGGAACTGCCTCTGCACAGGCTGATAAACCAGCCTTCCTCTGCATCACAAGGCAGGCAGGTGGTAGAAACCCTCCTACTGAGACCTCTGTCAGGTATTGTCTGGCTCGTCGCTTGCAGTTATTCGCCGTTTGATTTTTGGAGTATATGATTGATCAAATTCAGAGTGTGACAGAGGTTGTTCAGGGAGTTCTGGGATAGTATCTGGACTGTCTGGAAACACTGGAAATGACTGGTGTCTCTCTTCAAACCTGCTGTGTGGGCAGCAAAATTGATAGTCCTTTTAGTACTGTCATGTGCATGCAGGTTTCAGTGATTTTTTAAAACTTTGAATGTATTGAGCTTGGTTGTATGAAGTGGGTAAATAATAGCATCCATGTTCTTAAATAGCAAGCTGAAGCAGAGGAAGTCCTGTGTGATTTAGCCAGAGCAGCAAACGTCTAATGCTGGAAGTGTCAACACAGCCAGGCTGGCCATGCAAACACAGGCATTTATATGTGCTAGCACCTGAAGTATTTCCCATCTGTTTGTATTGAAATTATATTGTATGGAAATAATTTGTCTTTATTCTTCTTTAAAAACAGAGATACCTTTCTACTTCCTTTCTTTATAATGGCATTCACTTATAAACATTTTAATGGATTTTTAAAATTATTCCATGTTTTGGTGCGCTAATAGTAGTAATGATACTAATTTTGTGCTAATACCTAATTTTGTTGTAATCTTTTAAAATTTAATATGGTTTTCCTGTAGTGAAAATTAAAGGAACATTTCTCACGTAGTCATGGCATAATGAACTGCAGGAATATTATACTGAGGGAATGTAGTTTAATTCTGCTAGTAGATCAATTGATACGAGTTTTTATGTAATATGTTTTAGGGAATAACATAGAGTATAACAAACTTGCAAATTAACATTATCACCTGCAATTCAGATTTTCTAATTCTAAAGAAGAAAATATGTATGTTGGCATATGGGAGTGCCTAATAATTGTAATACCTACACCAAAATTTTTATTATATAGAAGTATGCAATTCATCAAAGAACCTTTCCAGGATTCTTTTTATTTATTTCGAGACTTTGCAAGATGAATTGACAAGTAAAAGGAAAAATTTTTTGTTTTGAATGCTTACTTATTTAACATTCAGCTTAAGTGCAAAATTTAAATCAGCATTATGTGCCAAATAATTTATCAGTCTAATTTTTGATGGCAACAAGAATGGCGGTTTTATATACATCAGGATTCTGGTTTGGTAAAAGCAGTTAAATTAAATTATTCTAATTTGAAAGTCAAAACCAGTTGAGTTACACAAGAGTATGCTTTTCCTGGTCAAAATAGGAAACACTTGGGATATTTTGGGGGTTATGTAAAGACTTTAATTTGTAACTACATTGTGTATGCTCACTCCAAGTGGTAGACAAGAATAGTTGTTTGTGTGATTTGCCATTTCTTCAGCACATTATTTGAAACATATTACTGCGTGTATTTTTTATTTTGAATGATAATTAATCTGATCTACAATTAATTTTTTTAACACTGGGATAATTTTTAAAATATTACATAATAGACATCACTACATGCAAGTGCTTTCAAATGCTTATTTTATTTTAGTCATTACCTTCTAGAACAAAGTAGTTATTTTGTTGTAGGGAGGGCGAGGTTTGCCCTTTGCATACTTCACGTGATTTCAGAACCTAGAGAAGATCACAACTGTCACACTACAGAATTACATACTTATCAGAAGTTAGAATGACATTCTGTTGAATTTGAGCCAGAAGGAGTTTGAATGAATATTTTTTAAATGCACTTAGGTAACCTTCACATACCTTTTTTCCTGGTTGCAGATTTTTAGCCCAGGATCTGTCGGTGTAGCAGAAGGGTTATGCCCTAAGTTACATGTGATGAATGAGATGGACTTTACGAGAACCAGAGGGAGTCCAAAGTGCTTTCCACCTTTGTGTTTTAAAGCAGACTTTCAGAATTGATTGAGTGGTGTCTTCCCAACAAATGGAGACTGACACATGGGAAACATTTAGCAGTTCTTGATTAAGAGAATCCTTCAGTCTGTAGACCTTCTTTTCTATAATACCTGGTACCTAAATAATGATGTAGAGGTGCTCAGACTCTTGAATCAAACAGCATTGAATGGCACTGAAACTGGTAGTTCAGAGAGTTTTTTAAAAAGCACAATATACTTGCAATTCAGTTTATTGGAATCCATGTGTTCTTTGTTATATGAACTCATGTGAAAATTGGAAAGAAATTTCTGCCAGATTTCTACTCTTCAACAGTATGTTTTCACTTTCTGTATACTGCACATTACAGCTGCTTTACTAGTTACCAGTTCTTTTTACTTCAGTACTTGTGTTACAGTGTTCTTGGCTTGTCAGTATAGCATAACTTGGTGTTGGTGAACGTGTTCTTGTAAAAAGAATTGAGCTAGCGTCTGTCTGATGTACTGCAGTGTCCTGCAATGGCTGACCTGCTTCCTCTCTGTTTTTCTGACACTCATCTCACGGGGGAGTAGGTTTCTTACCTTGTGAGGTGCACTAATACTAAAACTCTTGACTGCTAATAGCTTAACTGAGTGCAGCAAGATTGAAAATGTCTTGAATGTAACAGGATGCACACTGCAAATAATGTAGCCTGTTAATATATTGATTTCTGCTTTTAATTTCAGGCTGGAGGTTCTCAAGTAATCTTTACCAACCCACTGGAAATTGTCAAGATTCGATTGCAGGTGGCTGGAGAAATTACTACTGGTCCACGAGTTAGTGCCCTCAGTGTGTTAAGGGACTTAGGTTTCTTCGGTCTTTACAAGGTATGTTTTTAAAAAATATTAAAAATAAGCTTATTATAAAACTTTCAAATCAACATATAATTACATTGTTCTCGGAAACTTTCATGGGTGGACACAATTGTACTTTTTAAAAGAAATATTACATGATATTATATCTTAATTTTTTTCCTTTTTGATTAAGGGAAGAAACTGTCTCATCTTTTTGAGCATATGGTTTTTGTAAATCTTACTGAGATTTCTTACTTCAGCATGTTTAAGGTTCATTGAGTATTAGTTTGTGATTCCTGATATTCTGCCTGCTGTAAAAAAAAAGCTTATTTTCATCTGCTACATGATATAGGGCTTACCGTTTTGGAACTTTGCTTTTACTTTCTGTGTTTCATTCAGGAACTTTCCCAGATGTCATCATTCATTTGGTGATGGGAATTAATTGCAGCACAATAATAGTGAAGAAGTACAGACAGTGGGAGCCCAGCATAAAAATAAACTAAAGCAAGCTTCCCCTAGCTTCTTTAGAAGAATATTACCCAAAATAATACCACAAAAAGCTGCCTTTGTGAGTGTATGCTACAGACTCCACAGTTCTGCTTGCTATATTACTGTCTTCACATAGATACATAAATACGTAGAAGTTATGTTAGGCTTAATGATGACAGCAGAAATAAAAACATCTTCTGAATGCTGAATCTAATAGGATATATGCTATAAATAATTTAAAGGATTAACATACTTTTATGATGTCTTCTACTTTTAAATGAAGGAGATTAGATATGGGGGGTTGTGAAAGGTCTTAAAGTATTTTGAGAAAGCCATAGAAACTTATTTTGAGAAACTTTGTTTCAAGTATTGAAACAAAAGTGGTAATTAATACCATATACTGCAGAGCACCGTGTGATGTTTCTTCTGACTCTGCAGCCTAAAACTCGGGGAAAAGCTTGCATACTTCCAATTTGTCCTAGGATTTCCAGTGAAGCAGGCAGTATTCCTGTTTCTTATTTACAGCACTGCAGCCATAAATTGGAGATGCTCCAAAAGACACCAAATGAACCCCATCCCCCTTCTCCCCTGTATTTAAATTCCATCTGCTTTTTTAAGCATCCAGTCTTTCTAAACTGTTCTGTTAACATTACAAAGAGGGAGTCTGCCCGCGAGAACGTGTCTGTATGTTTTGGCCTGGAGAGAAGTTGCAGGTCTGAATAGGATTTAATGGGGAGTTGTTTTTCCCTTTAAATTGACTTGCTAATTTTTTAGGCGTTTTACTGAAGCTGAGGCTATTTTGTAAACTCCTAGTAAATGGCATTATGTGTTGATCAGATTAACATTTACAACTGAAAACAGGGATTTTGTAGAGTCTGCTTCCCTGAGGCTGTGCAGGAATGGAGGTCAGCTACTGACTTTTACTTGGACTAGCAAAAAGAAAACACAAAATGAGAACCAGTGATGAACTAGTTTACTAAGGTAGCAACTTTTGATTTTTATTTTTTTCCCTGAATATCTGCTCTTGGTGGTTGAGCAGAATTTGCTACATTTTTCCATTTTTAATGACATTAATGTCTAGGGTTGTATCATGAATTATTTCTATCCACTAGAATAAATACCGGTGGATATTAGTAAGGACTACACATGAACAGGAGCTAGTTACAACACTGTGTTGCATTGAAACAGTTACTTAATCACAAGACACATAATTTCAGTGCTTCATTTATTGAGTCCATTTGCCTCCACAAAAAAAAAAAAAAAAAAAAAAAAAAAAAAAGAAGCCACAGAAGGATTTGGGTTTGGTTTTACTCAGCTGTTGTCTCTGTTAACGACTCCCTCAGCCCCTCCATCCCACTTCTTGTGTTCATGTCCTTTTGTATGTCATTAGGATTCATTGCCTACAGAAACTTGAGCGATTTGACAGAGCTAGAGAATTTAGCCTGGCAATGATAGGCACCCACTAGGCATAGACCTTGTCACAAGGCTTGTGTGACAAACCTTAACTACTACTAAGGTCGTTACAGCTAGGTCTGTAATTGGGCAGATTTATGCTCCTTTTACCAAACATTTGGCACTGCAGTCAAAAGAAAATAGCAATCCTATCTGCCCTCTTTCCTGTGTGCCAGTCAGAGAATCAGTGCACCCACATAACGATCTGGAACAACAAAGTCATTAAAGCCTCCTCCTCCTTAGGGCTTAGTTTGTTCTGAAACCAGACCAGCTCACTCTGTAACTTCTCAGGATGGTTGTACCCAGTCAAAGGGAGGAATGGCTGTGGCATGGGGAGCCAGTCTGTCTCGGAACAGTTTTAAACTGCCTTGAGGTGCTTGTGGAACAGCAATGTTGGAGGCAAATGCAGCCCTCTCCTGAATGCTTGTGCTGGAGCTGGCAGTGTTTGTGAGGCCAGGCAGATATTAATAACTCATTGCATCAGTCACCAGCTCCAGTAAGTGTTACCCAGAGACATCAATGGCTTTTAATGAATTTCAGATGAGACTAGATTTGGTAGGTGCTGCCTTCTTTGGTGGTGCTTTTAAATTAATTTAGTAAGTATAATGACCAAGTGGACATCAAAGAATAATGAATCTCCTACTAATGAGAACTGGAATATCTTGGTATGTTTGGAATGTTCATACTCTTAACAAGTCAAATTAGCTTTAAACTATGAAACAGGAATGAGGATTTTATGACTATCTCAGTACTTTGCATGTTGTTCACTCTAACAATTCCATTTGCATCTGAAGTCTTTGCTTTAGCTTTGTCTTTCGTGTTTTAAGACACAAGACTTCTATCTCAAGCCCTTAATGTACTTATTTTAGTAGATCTAGTTATGACTTCATTGATACTGCTGTGGAAGATCAAGAATAAATAGTTATTCTAGAAATTTCATTTGGGAATCTTGAAGTTTCTTTCTTGAAGGCTTAATGGATCTTCAGGTAAGTATTCCAGCTGTTTAAACACTTTCCTGTCTTAGCCATGACTTAAATTTTAACTGATTGACTTTCTTCTGCAAGTGTTGAAAGCAGAATTTTAGAATTCTAATTTCAGGAATTTTAATTTGAAATAAATTAATGTCTTTTTCGGTTTTAACTCAAAATAGTTATTATTTACCACATGGCAAGGATTGCAGTGAAAATTCTCCTTTCTTAGTTCAGAGAAAGATCATCCCTGAAAGTTGTTGTTACCACTACAGATCCATCTGGCATGTTCTGCTTAGTTCCCATGAGTTGTTTATGCTGAAATTTAGGTGAAAATCTGTAAGAGGCCCATATAGTAGTCAGCATGGAAGAATGTATTAATTATAAGTGCAGCCAGAAGATGTGAAGAGTTAGTCTTAGCTTCATGAGACAAATTCCTGCATGCCTTAACAAGAGGTACTAGTTGTTATTTGAATTCTTATATTTTGTATTATTTTCTACCTATGAAGCACTTCCTGTGGATTTTGAAATAAAATGGCCATACCCCCCTGATAGAGGTAATTTCAGTGCTCCTGTCTTGCATTAACAGAGAAAACCAAGGTACAGACAGATAAGTCTTACGTCTCATGACAACAAATTAACAAAGGAAATGCTATATAAACCCTTTTTGCATCCAGCTGAGTGAATCTTGTATTGGTTATGATCATAATTATCCCCGCATTCCAGTCCAAATGAATATCCTTTGAGGATCACAGAGAAGCTGGATTGCATAGTTTTGGTGCCCCTCTGTATAAGTGAGTGTAATATTCTTTTGGGTCATTCATTGGCATGTTAATGTGCACTTTACTGTGCTACAGATAGAAACAATTCACAGTAGTACTGTGCTGAGATCTCTGCTCTGTGCTCTCCCTACTTGCAGATTTGATGTTCGAATAAATTCTGTTGAGAACCAGTCCTGGAGGTCACCTGGGCAGCCTGGCCCGTTATTTGACCACCTTCATGGTTTAAAAGCAAACATGGAAAAGAAAAAATCCCACACCTCTTTTTTTATGCCTAATTGAATTGGCCTTGTTCAAGCTTCTGATCTGTGCACCTCCAAGAGTAGTTTTCTTTCCCTGCACTCTCTTTAAGTGAGCATTAAGGTTTCTCCCTAGCCTGCTCTTCTTGGAGCTGAACACACTGAGTTCCTCTTTTATATGCCATGGACTACACAGCTGTTTTGATGGCCCTGCACTGGGCTCATTCCAGCGTGAAAACATCTTTCTTTCATGGGAGAGAGCAGAACTGGACACAGCCTCTCACTCTAGCACACTCGTTCCCCAATTCAGCATCATCTGCTGAGAGTGCAGCTCATGTTCCACTGGTTTAGCTATGGGATATGATAACAGACCTTCTCAAAAGCCAGGCTTTTAGTCAAGGTGTACAACATCCATTGCTGTCCCCTTATCCACAGGTCTGGCATACTGGTTGGTCAGCTGTGATTTGGTAAATCCATATTGGTTGTTCCCAATATCTCTTTTGCTCTTCATATGCTTGGAAATGGCTTCCCAGGGACATTTTCTCCATAAACTTCCCAGGAACAGAGGTGTGCCCAGACATCTTGTAGTTTCCCAGATCTTCCCTCACTCTTCGAGATGGGTGTGATGTTTGTCTGTTCTAGTTCCACTTGTCTGACTTGACCTTTTGAAGGTAATAATAACCTCACACCATCATCAGCCAGCTGTCTCAGCACCACTGGAGGTATCTCTTCTGGTCTCAGGATTGTCTATGTGCAGATGGCACCAAATGCCCTGTCTGCAGGTAATGCAGACTTTTCTAGTAAGCTTGTGGAGCTGAGAGGTCTGGGGACAGATTTTACTAGTAAAAAACAAGACAAAGGTAATTTCTCTGCTTTTTCCATGTACTTTGTTGCTAGGTTTCCTGCCCCCATCATGCAACAGCCTCACAATTTATTTAGTTGCCCTTTTGCTGCTCATGTGCTTACAGAAACCTTTTTTACTCCCCCTTCATATCCCCTTACTAGATCAGTCTCCAGCTGATCCTTGGCTTTTCTGTCTCAATTGTTGCACACCCAAGCAGTGGTTCTGTATATCCTGGGAAGCCCATACCCACCTCTGCTTCCCTTTAATTTTCTACATTTGAGCTCAGTCATGAGTTCCTCTCTGCTGGTCATCTGACTTGGTTGCTCAGCCTTCTGCACAGTGGAGTAAACCTTCCTAATGCTTTGAGGAGACTGTCCTTGCTGGACCTTTGTAACTCTAAAACTTTTTATTTGGGAGAAAATTCCTATCACAGCACATAGAGGTTGGGGTCAGATAATTGATATCCCCTTCTCTTCCTTCCTCACTAATGAAGTAAAGAGCAGTAGGTCTGGCATCATAATAAGTGCAAAAATTTACAGTCAGCGCTTGCTCCCAGACTCCCTGCTCCTTCACTGGGTAGTCAGATATTAGCCATTCCATAATGATATGCAGCTTAGAAATAAAATGCATGTTAATTCCAGCAATAAAAAGATTTGACACATACAGCTTGTTAAGCTGACTGCTGGGTTGAACCCCTGTAGTTCTTTAAAGCTAGAAAGCAAATACTTTCTTCTGTCTTTGTCTAAAATTCTGAACTACTTGTGTAAATAAATATTTTAAAACACTGTACTCAAAATCCAGATGCTGCTTTGGGGAGGCACATAACAGCACTTTTGCAGAGGGAATTTATTTCCTCTGTTTGTGTTCTTTCTCCCAGTAATAGTTACTGTGAAAGCACCAGGGCATGGAAGCTTGTGACTAGTAAATGCTTTAGCTGCAGATACTCTGTAGATGACAGCTGTTCTTAAAAATACAGAGACAACATATCGCAGTCAGGGAAAATATCACTTAAACAAAAGCAAAATATCATTTGTGCTGGCAGAAATGGGAAGAGATACTTTTTTGTTTTTCAATATTTTTAATAGATTTTATATACTTTCTAGTCACAACTGAATGTTGAAGTAATCATCCAAGATTACATAATACATTTTCTGTCTTCTGCCTCACACCTTAATATGAATAAAGTCCCGTTAAAGTTAGTTGAATTTATATTCTCTGGTTTTGAAAGACAACTTTAAAGTGTCCATGTAAAGAAACATTTTAAGTATACCTACTTATTTTGTAGATCACAGAAACTCATATCCATATAATATCTATCATAAAAGGTTTAATAAAATGTTACTCCTCTTATACATAATCATTTTGAACAGTGCTTTGCAACATAACAGTACCACTCCGTAATTTTCCACAACAAAGTTATTCTGTATCCCAGGAAGACAGTAAATAATAGAGTGGTAAATGATTCTTTTGAGGAAAGGGTACATTGGTTGTGGTAATGTTTATTTTTATAATTACTACAAGGTATTTAGCTCAAATTTGTGCTTTGGCTGATATTGCCAACACAGTTTTCATTTCCAAAACTAGTCAGAAAAGCTTCTAAAAGTCTCCTTTTCCCCTGCTGTCCCTTCCCCCCAAATGCTTCATAAACAAGTTTCTGGTGTGTTGACCTGGAAAGTGTAATCTCAAGTGACAGGATGTGTACCATGCTCTCACCTGGTTCCTTTGATAACAGCTGAGCTATTTCATGTCATGAAGCTGAGTGTTTACAGCAGGAGGACAAACATATGAAAGACAGTAGTAAAAGTTTTGAGTTACATTTTGCATCCATCATGCCTCTTTGTGACTGTTATATGTCAGAACTTGCTTTTCAGAAATTTCCTTTGAAATTAACCAAAAAAATGCCTTTCCTACTAAAACAGCTATATTTTTTCCCTGCAAACTGAATTGAAATTGCTGGTAGAACATTTGAAGTCGACATTGTATTCCTCTAATGTGATGTTTTAAATCAGTTTCATATTTTGGTTGGTACAAATATATGTGAGTAAAAACCTATAGAAGCTTTTAAGTCAATGTCATTTTACAGTAGAAAAAAAAAACAAATGTAGCCCTTGAAAGCAAATACCAATAATATTTGACTGATGGTTACAAAACCTGTTAGATGCTGATAGGGCTCCGATTCCAAAGGGTTAAGTCTGTAGTAAAACCCAAGAAGAATGCAAAATGATCAAGAAATGACATGCTGCCTATTGTTTGTAGCTATAGGATCAAAATAACAATTATACATGCCAAATAAATTCTAAACCTGTAAAAGAGAAAAAGAGGGGGTGGCTGTAAGTACAGGTGCCAGAAGCATTAAATAACTCTCACAGACAAGGTGCACCACTGTTGTCTTGAATGCTGCTGGGTTCCCCCAGTCTGGCATTTTTCCCCCTGCACTAGACAATGTGCATTCACTGCAGGAGACTAGGCTAAGCCTGCGTCTCCCAGACCTGCCGGCTCCTTCTGCCCAACCCGACACAGAGGTGCCTTTGTCAGTATAATTACCCTGCCCTTGTAGTAGAAATAGTTTGTTTAGAGCCTTATTTGCAGGTAGAGCTGGTATAAGCAGGAATTAGCATGCTAAAGAACCTGCCCCAGCACTGACTTGGGTTTATTTATCCGAATCTTTGACAACCAGGGGTTTTTTTTCCTCCGTTGGTTTATTCAGTGAGATACTATCCGAGATTAAGAGCTTTAAGGTTATTAAAGAGATTGAAGATGGGAGCCAACAGGCTGTTGCAGAGGAAGGCGCATGTCCTGGTGTGTAGGATCTCCCAACAATTCCATGCCTGGCAGGTCTGCACCTTGGCTGCCAGAATAAACTCGGGCGGATGCTCCTTACTGCTTTCTGGGGATTGATTAAAACTCCCTTTGGCTTTCAGCACGTTGTCCACATCAAAAAGGTGCGAGAAGTAAAATAAATGTTTCTTTTGCTTTTCAAGATACTGTGGCCAATCTCCCTAAGCCTTCCTAATTGGTCTAGGCTGGTTGCAGATGATTAACTTGACGTTAAATGGGACCTGCTTTTAAACACGCTTTCCCAGACTTTAAACGGAGTGATGGGGGGAAACTTTAGACTGTTGCAATGCTGGACCAGAGCCAACCTTGGTTATTATTAAAGTGGATCCAAGTTTTGATCCAGGTTTTGTTTGCGCTGAGCCAAATGATCAAGACATCCCTCCCTCTCTGCATACCTGAATGTATATTATTAGTGATATTAACAATATGTCACTTCTACCCCATGAAAAGGAGCCTTTTAATGAAGGGGGAGGAATATTAGCAGCTCAGGAACGGAGAGTTGCTTGCATTTGGACTTTATTGATTTCTGTATTTGGACTTTATTGATTTTAACTATATCAAGATATTTCAGGGTATGCAAAGAATGCAGAGGAAAAAATCTGTGCAGTGTTTAATGACAACATTGCAAAGAAAATAAAAGTATTGGGCCCTGAGGGCAAAGGCAACAAGGAGATTTGCTCTGAGGAAAAGCATGCTCTAAAAATAAATCTTTGAAGAAACCATGTCAGTCTGTGAATGTTTCAGTTGTGAATTTCATAATTTTTCTATGAAGTAAATACAGTAAATACAGATATTTGTTCCTTAAAAGGTTGGGCTTTTTCATGCAGAAGTTGGTAAAACCCTTGTCTTGTCTATATGAAGATTAAAGGTAAATTGTTAAACTGGCTTCTATTGTGCATGAGAGTCCAGAATACTTGTCTCTGTTGAATACAAAAAATTCACCTTCTCTGTGTCCTCAAGGTAGAGCATAAGGGGTAGAGCAGCACCAACACCAGTGCTTTTTTGACTTCCTTTGTGAAATTTTGCCTAGTGTCTCTAGAAAGGCATAACGAGAACCAGCGATGGGCAGCATAAATCAGACATCCAGCTGAGTGAGAAGCCAGAGGGTCTGAACAGCAGAAGTCATTAACCTCCAAAGGGAGTGTCAGGGGAAGTGTTCAGTACTCAGTCTGAAAACATCAAGAAATAAGCTGAGAAAGTGTGGTGGGAAGCACTGAGGGCTGGAGCAGAGCCTGTTGTGCTCCCTGTGTTCAGTAGCTGAACAGACACAGAACAGCCAGACACAGAAAGCCTTGGCTGCAAGATCTAATGGCTTTTTTAGATAAATCTTTATTTTCTCAGAGGCATCTCTGACTGCAAACTGCACTTACCAGAGTCTCCTGAGAAGTAGCTTGCAGGACCTGTCACACATCCTGCTGCCTTGATCTGCCTTGCCTCATGGAAAGGCAACTTTATGGTTTTTCTGACACCTTGCAGCTCTTTTGTCTGATAACCAGCATCCAACTTGGATAAGCACTATATTTTAACTGGTATTATAGTACAGGCTAAGCTTACAGATGTGTCCAGGCATATCATTAGATTTAATTAAATTATGTGGATATTAGCATGTCCCCTGTGAAATGTCTGGCACTGAGCCATGTGCTGGCAGACCTGTGAAAAAGAGAAGTACAGTAAAAAGGGCACCCCCCCAAGGGTTAGTGGATGAACCTCAGGCAGTTTCACCACGTCTCCACCCTTGCTTCAAAGAGAAGAGGCTTAGGCTCATCCATGAACCATTTCTTTCTCAAGCTTGAAAGATTTTACCCATTTTCCCAAGCCACCTCTTGTTTGTGGCTTCCTCCTGGTCTTACTCCTGGCAGGCTCTGGTGTCTTCTGGATCTCCATTCTGAGGAAAGGCAAACTGCAAATCCCTTCTGCTGTTGGAGCATGGATACTATTTGATATTTTATTTTGGCTGACCTTCCCTAGTGGCCTTTTTGCTTTTCCTCCTGCTTGAAAAACATTTGATTGCTCGCCACTACCCCAGAAATTTCCTTTTCTGTTTGCTTCCCTCAGATTTGAAACCAGCTGCATTGCTGGTAACTTCACTGGCTGATAATGGTACTTCCTCAGATTGATAGTAAGGCAGATTTAGCAGTAAGAGATGAAAGTTACTGAAACAAACTGTATCGCAGATAACTTGTATTTTAAAATTCACAAGTAAATCATGCTGTTACTGTGCTGCAAAAGACTTGCTGTTATGCACCTACTCCCTCAATACATGTTGCATTATCAATTATAGTGTCTGTATAGAGGTATGGACTGGGCGCTGTTTTCCTGGGAGTATTAATTTTAAATGGGAGTGAGAGGTGACAGACCTGTTTGTGGCTCTATTTCAAACACTTCTTAAACTCCCACTACAGGTTCATGGCTACAAGGTCAACTCTGTAAAGTTTTCCAAAGGTGTTTTCAGAGTTTACTCAAACACGTGGCATTTTCTCCATTACCAGCGCATAACTACAGTACTTCAGAGTGAGGGAGAACAAGTAGACAAGATACATACAATGACAGAAATTACTGAGCCAAGAAACAGCACAGAGACACTCCTCAGCAGGGATGCATGTATCTTTGAAAATTTTGAGGGGGAAATTGCTTTTTCTATAAGGCCTGTGCAGCAAAATGAAAAAATACAATGTTGCTCTGTTCTCTGATATTCATGGTTCGTCATGGTAAATTTGCTCATTCTCAAAACTCATTCTCTTTTGCAAACAGGGTGCTAAGGCATGTTTCCTTCGTGACATCCCCTTCTCTGCCATTTACTTCCCCTGTTATGCTCATTTGAAAGCTTCATTTACAAATGAAGATGGGAGGGTTAGCCCTGGAAATCTGCTCTTGGCTGGATCAATAGCTGGTAAGTTCCCAGATTTCTCTTTTCATGGCTCTATACTGCTCTGGCAGCACAATTATTATGATAGTGACAACAGTGAAAAATGTGCAAAAGGACTATGTGCAACAATATTGTATTTTGCAGCCTTATGCAGAAACAACAAAGTTACTATGCTGTAGAGTGAGTTGAAGATACTGTAAGTTCCTGGTATAATCAAAAGAAAGGGAAACTAAAGCTTTTTGCTGATGTTTTTTTATCATTTATCATCATTCCTTGTGAAGTTACTGGTTTTGGCTGTGTCTCACTGGTAGGTAATGTTTTATGGAAATTATTTATGATCTAATGAGTCTTGAATTTTGGTACATATAGTCCAGAAGCCACACTAGAAGCATAGCTCTCCAAACACAATGATATTACAAGTGACAAAATTATGACAGTATTTGCTACCCTCAGTATCCCATTGGAGATCCTTGGCTTCTTGAGGATTTGCCTTTATCATTTTTTAAAATATCAAACAAAGCAGAACATCTTGAAAACATTGCTGCAGTGCCACAGGTTGCTAATTCCTCACATACCCAGATATGACAGAGGGTGCAGAGTGTGATTTTGAGCACTTGGATGTTTTAGTCTGCTGCATACCAGACAGAAGAGCCCAAACATGCTTAACTTCTCACAGATGAATTTAGCTTGAGTGCCAGAGCCTAAGGGAGAAGACAGAGGCTTTGTAAGCCTCAGCTTGCCCTTGTGTTTGCTGCAGGGCTGGTACCTCCACAGCCCCCAGCTTCTACACCCAAAGGGGACTGCCACTTGATAGCTGTCTGCTGGAGAGGGCAGCTTGAGAGACTTGCTCCTGCAGTGTCCATGATTTCTCCCCTAGGAAACAAATAGGCTTGCAAATTTGTGCAACAGGACCTTTAGGGGAGTGTGTAGCAAGCAGGAAGGGTCAAATCAGCTGGGGGCTGCTTGGTCTCTCCAGGCTGCAGCCAAGTTCCTTCTTCAGCATGGCCCCTGGCAGACTGCTGTGACCTGCCAGGTGAGAAAAATGAGGGAATAGCATGAATCCAGTACAGAAAGGTTGTTTAGCAATATTTTCTCATTTGATTTTAAGCTTTCTCCTCCCTGAGAAAACTTCTTGGTCAAAATTATACACAGGGCTGCATCACTTTGAGAGCAAGGCCCCTTTATAGCCAGTATCTGGTCTCAGAGAACAGCTAAGATTGGCTGGTTTGTAGTGTTGTAGCATACTGATTTCTATTCAGTAGCTCATACTCCAGAGGAATTGAGCTGGCACAAGCAAAGCACAATCCAATGATTGCTGCTCAAAACCCCCTTGTCCTCTCCCCTCCCCCGCCCCATTCCAAAGCCAGGCTCCAAACCCTCCAACAGGAGCTTTTACAGCCAGTTTATTTCTTACCCATTTTACTGGAACAAAACAATTTTTGAACTTTAGATCATATTTACAGACTTGAAACATAAGATGGCATTTTTAAGCCAAGTAATTTCTTAGATTTTCCTATTTTTCTCTTTCTAGCCATTGTCAGGTGATTGCAGACTGAGATAACCGTCCCTTTGAAGTTCAGGCACAGAAGCAGTCTTTATTGTTGCTGATATGGCTCACCAATCTAGCTATAATGTGAATTTTATCCAGTGCTTCCTGTGAACCCCATCCTAGGTTAACTCTCATGAGCAAATTACAGTGTTAGAGATACAACACTCATCATACTGTTTACAAAAACAAGAAATTTGTTTTATTGGGTACATGTAAAGCGTGATGGGGGGGTGCATGTCTCCACTGTTTTGCCAAAAGAAAGTCAAGGGAAAGACAGAACAAAACACCTACCACTTCTGAAAAGCTGGCTTCGGTCTCATCTCCAGCCAGGGATCTCACCTGGTCATCAGACTTCAAATGTGTGCGTGAGCTCTGGCTGCACATGGAAAACTCCCCCTTCCCACACACAGCCCATGGTGCTGGGATATTCAAGCTAGCCATACTGACGTGCACCTGTGCTCTTTGCCAGTGGGTCCTGCTTTTACTACCTACATTATCTTCCTTTCCATTGTGGTTGGGGTCACAGGAACACATGTGCCATCTAGTTTGATCTGTGTCTGGTTTTCAGGCATCTCAACCTGTTGTGCCGTAGCATATTCTGAGATGATTCTAATATCATCTGCAGGGTCTCTCCTTACTTTGCTCTGTTTGCTTATTGCCTCCATGAAGTTCCTTCTTCTTCCCTAGCTCCTTTTTATTCTTGTCAGCTCCTGCTGGGCTATTTGTCACATTCTGATTGTAAGCTTCTCTCAGCAGCAATCTGTAACTTCAATTTGTCTGTAAACGCTTTTGTCCTGTACACATAGTTCCCAAAGAAAGGATTTTAAGTATCTCCAGTGCAAAATATCCTCAATAATATGGAGTGAGTGATAAGGAGATGGAAGTCAACGTGTAGAAAGCAGAACTGTTTCTAAGTAAGTTCTTAGGTTTTCTTGAAAACACTGGTTGGCTTTTGAAGGACAAAACTCTGGCTTTAAATTGAAGATTCAAGCAATACCCTGGTGTGGGTAAGGCTAAGCAAAGAGGAATTTCAGTGTTTCTGGAATTCAGAAACCTTTACCAGGTTTTAATGCTTGCCTGCCAGACAGCCCATGCTTGCACTGAGTGCACACTCAGTGTATGAGTTATTTTGGGGGGGCAAGGAGAGGAGGAGGAAATCTTTTGGTGACACGCACATGATTTGATCTCTTGAAGCAGTCTGCAGGAAGGGTGCTCTGGAGCTTGAGGCCAGACCATGCTGGTTTGGACAAAATTTGTTACAGAATTATTAAGCTGGAAAAAAATAAAGGAAAGGAGATTTATGCATCTACATCTAACCAAGTTGGTTTGGAACAGATGCAGAATGGAAAAGTAATAAAACCATAAGAGACAGTGTCTTCTGGGTACAGTCTTGGTGCTTTTCTTTGCCTTTCTTTTTGGCTTTTTTTTTTTCCAGTTCTAAACATGCCCCAAGTTTGGATAGGGATGGTTTTAGAAATACCACCCATCGGTAATCTGGTATTTTTTACTTTCAGTTGATATCTGCCAGAGTAAATTTAAATCTTCCTCCACATATTCTGCTGAGGATATCAGCTGTGGCTTTGCAGCTGAGCAATCTGCCATTCCTAATGAGAAGAATGACCCTTTCTGTAAGCCTTAGCTCTCAAGCAATGCTGAGCATGCATGGCATTATCTGGTTCTCGGTGACATTGCCGTGTGAGGGGTGTTTGTGTGTGTGTGTACAGCCTATTCTAGCACAGAGTACTCCAGGATGCCAGGAACCACAGAGAGGAGCGAAAAGGAAAGGGAAATATCAACCTTCCCTCCAAATGCTTTGTGTTTATTAACTATGCAAGTTTCTGATTAGCACTGCTAACTCCAGTCTGTGCCTCCCAGCTTGGCAGGAAGCATGTGATATGGTTGTTCCTCTGGAAGAATCTCTCTCTGCATTAAACCATATCCACAACAGCAACCTCTTGTTGCTTGTTGCTTGTTGCTTGTTCTTCTTCCCAGGTTCTGCTTTAATCAAATGTGGCTGAATTCACCTGATGTAAGGAGGAAAGACCTGCTTCCCTGTCGATAAATGAGATGTGTAGTATATGTGCCAAACCAGTGGTACCCACCTGATGACTTTTGTATTGTGCAGGTATGCCTGCAGCCTCTCTGGTCACCCCTGCAGATGTCATCAAAACAAGGCTACAGGTGGCAGCCCGAGCAGGACAGACCACCTACAGCGGTGTTGTGGACTGCTTTGCCAAAATCTTGCGGGAAGAAGGTCCGAAGGCTCTCTGGAAAGGAGCAGGAGGTGTGTAAAAGAGCTTTGATTGCCAAGTGATTACTAATTGTGGCATTTATCACTTAGGAACTCTCTTTTTTTCTTTCAAGCTCGTGTATTTCGATCTTCTCCTCAGTTTGGTGTAACTCTGGTGACTTACGAGCTACTGCAGAGATGGTTTTATGTGGACTTTGGAGGAGTGTAAGTATGTGATGTCTGAATATACCAGGGATCCTGAAGTTACCCGTGGTTCTGTTGGGTCTTGGTCCTCCTCAGGACATCAGAGCCAGGGGCTTGCTAGGACATGTTGTAAAGGCTTTGTAAATATTATTTGCAACCACATTTTACTGGTGGAGGTTGGAATGATATTCCAGTACCTGTTTCATAGCAAGATATTGCCGCATTTTATATCACAGTTTCAAGCAGGGGACCTATGTTAGTGTAAACAGAGACAGTGGGAGGCTAAATAATGGGCTGGGGATGAAAATGCAGGAAAAATGTGATGCCTGCCAGGTCAGGATACACTCTGCCTTAGTTCTCATTATTTGGTGGAGAAGCCTCATTAGGCAGGGCATTTGATATCCAAAAAAATGTACAGTTGTCACCAAGGTCAAAACCAATTTGTTGGAGCTTCAGCTGCCTTTGTTGACGATACAGGTGGATGTGCATGTAGCTGTTTAACTTGATCCCAGAGCAGCTGCAGACTCTATGGATCTTTGGCAACAGCAGCTTGAAAGCCATGACAAAAATTACTTAAATTCTGCTATGTTCCTGAATTGGTTGTGTGCTGCAGCAAAGACTTACGAACCCCAGCTACCTCACACTAGTTTTGATTAATGCGCTGCAAATTTTATCTGGATTTGACCGTACTCAATCACCATGAAGGCTCCTAACTATTCTGGAAAGTTTAAAAACAGGGTATTTCTCCTTACCTTGCAGAATTTAATTTGGTTACTTACAGGGAAGTACACTCAGATGTATCATTAAATTTACTTTATGGAGGAGATTTTTGTGAATACTGATTTTAGTCTATGCAATTAATTTATTATTTTTATTATTTTGCAGAAAACCAGCTGGATCAGAGACAGTTCCTAAATCTAGGATCACGCTCCCTGCTCCTAACCCTGACCATGTTGGTGGTTATAAATTGGCAGTTGCCACTTTTGCAGGGATTGAAAACAAGTTTGGACTTTGCCTACCTCGGTTTAAGCCATCGCCACCTACCTCAAAGGCTGCTGCAGCAGTAGGACCCTAAGTTTATCGCTGTAGGGTTTTTGTTATTAGTTGGGAAAGAGCCACTTTTCTAATTGGTTAATACTTTGTTCCTTTAGCTTCTCATCATATAAAAGATTAGCTTCATTTGAGTTTTAAAGTAATTTTCATCTTAAATAGAATCATTTGTCTTTGTGCTTCCGTAACCAGATCACTGTGAAATTCTTACCAGTTGTTTTAAGTTTGGGACCATGAATGTATTTGTCCACATCTGACATGTGCTTGTGTTGGGAAGACACTAATTTTAGGTTCCATTTATTGGGGAGGGCTGGGTGAGAGCTGTGAACCAGATCATTTTACAGGCAATGCTCAGTTGCAGATTACCAGGGCAGATGTCGCACATATTCACTCAAATGGAAAACTCAGTGGATATCACGGTGCTCAAAGCAGAATGATTTGGACTGTGTGTGTAAATTGGTTTTAAACTCGGTGCGTGTCTGTAGAGGTCAGCAAATATATACCCGGTAACCTAGGTATGCTAGTACAGCTTCAACTTCTCAGATCTGTACACGCACAAGTTCTGTTTCTGGATTGTATTATGGAGCTTTTATGTGGAACATGTTTTTGTAATGGAAACCACATTTATAAATGTTTAGCCGTTGTATTATGTTACTGGTATCAAAATGCTCAAAAGAAAGTGTTATTGTCCATAGTCTTTGCACTTTATGGCAGAACTTTTGGCATTCTACTACACATACAAGGAAATTTCATAACTAGGTGCCTATCTTGGGTTGCTGGTGTTTGGAATTCAGTTTGTATATGCACTTCTATAGTAAAACGCTGCTTGTTTAAATAACTGCAATAGAAAATTCATGCACTGTATCAATGGTACCTGCCTTAACTGCTGGCTTGTAATTGGCAAATAGATGGTTTCAGATTCTTATTTACTTCATTGAGTCAAAAGAGATTAAAATAATCTAAAATAAAAGATTTTACTTAATTTTTGGTGCCTTGCACAGTGTTTAGAAAATTCTGTATTTATGAAGATAGAAATAAACCTTTCAAACAGATGCACACATGTTATTCTGTTACGGAAATAGCGCAGTACATTAAATGTCTTGTTCAACTTCAGTGATGAAGTCAGGTTAAGATGAAGCTAATATTTGCACTTGTAGGCTATAAAAACACCTGCAGCTTGAGAAAAAATTACTACAATTCCCCTGCCTAGAAAAGACATCTGTTGGTGGAGATGTCACTCAGGAAAAAAGAGAAACTTTTTACTCAGTCAGAAGCCAGGATTGAAGCTTTTATATTTTTATCTCTACATTTGGGGAGAGGTTAGTGGTTATAAAAAGCCTGATTACCTAGTCACTTGAAGGTCCTGTTGGGTGTCTTCTATGATACCTCTTAGGATGAGGAATTTGGCCTTGCTTCTCTCCTTGGAGTGGGAGGCATGAGGGTGAGTGCCTTCAACCTTGACTGTACACTGAGGGAATGCACAGATGCAGCATCTCTGCAGAAGAAGGAGTTTGCTGTGCAATACCACACTGTGCTGTAATTTGTGAAAATACTGAAATGGAAATCTCTCTTGATTTTGCATTTCTGTTTGGGTCATCATGAAAATTATTCTCCTGGGCTAATTTGTATTTTGAAGTTACTAGTGAAATGAAGCTCGAGGGTAGGAGTAGCACTTGTGCACATGAAGGTGAGGGGAGCAGATGACATTTACCTGCCAGCTGCATCTTGGAGTCTGGCTAAACCACTGTGCAGAGACTGCTCTGACAGGCAGCAGCTGCTTCTTGCCAGCCCTGTGTATCCAAGTCTCCCCAAACAACAGCTCCCTCATTTCAGAAAGAGGGGAGAAAAAAGCTCTCCCTTAAGCTAACCCTTAAAAATTAACCAGGATTTTTGGTTAAAAAGCATGTCACAGAAGTAAAACATTCTCACTGGGAGCTGCCTGTGCTTCACACATGAGATTTTAGGCTGTTTAAGAGCTGGTTTTATACTTCACCTCTCAGGTTGGCTGACATACCATGTGAGGGGTTTCTGGGGAAAGTCAGCAGCCCCGGGAAGACGTCTGAGTGCAGAGCTGCACCTTCTCCCTGATCCAGGAGAGGAAGTGCCTGGCCACTGGATGGGCTTGGTTGGCAGCTGCTTCCTCTTGGCTCATTCTGGAGAGGGACACCCAAGCTGCACCCACCAGAGCATGTCCCTGTGCTGCCTGACCCTGAACCCCAGCGCTGCTGGGGCTTTGCAGCCAGGAACGGACGAGGAATTAGAGCTGCATAATTGGGGGGCTTGCACAACTTCTTGGCTCATGTGATAAAGACCATTCGTTGCTTGTGTTCCGCAAAAACCATTTCTGTGCCTTCTGGTGCCCTCTCATTCCCAGGCCTAGCAGTATATTTAAGACTTGTTCTTTATTCTGGGGATGAAGGGCAGAGCTCCCACAGGAACAAAGCTCAGGCACAGCTCTCCTATGGCAGATCCATCTCAGAACGCCACAGCCTTCATCTTCTCTGAGCAGGGCTGGACTGACACCCCCACCCCACCCATGGTGGCCTTTCCCTTTGCCATTAACTTTCTTGGAGGATCGTTCTCTCCTGCCCATTTCTTCAGGGTCAGTAGACATCAGATGTAGGGGCAGAAGTGTTGAAGAGCCAGTGGCTGCTTTGTTAACATGAAGTGCGTTTAAAACATTCCAAATCATACTGCAGCTCTGCCCAGAGATCTTGGGGAAGATCTGTGCCCACAGTCAGCTTCCTCCAGACACAAAAGGATGCATTCCTGCTCTGAAAAGCTTGCAGGCCAAGGAATTGCCAGATTGCCTTGTAAACAAACAAAACGCCCTGAGGACATTGTCCTCTCTTGGTTTCTGGGTGAGTTATGCAAATGGATAAAAAAGAAACCTCACTTGCTTCCTGCACTCCAGCTAACTTCCTGTGACAGCACTTCTAGAAAAAAGAAATGGCCAAAACCTGGTGATGTTACCTGTCAGACTGAGAGTGGAGCAGGGGTGTCCCTGAAGCAGTTACCTTGATTTTGTTTCTTGGTCCAGCAGAAGCCAGGAGATGCTTTCCTGCCTGGTCCCCAGGGATTGGGTTGGGTTTAAGCTGACTTAATACTGACAGTTTGCAGGGATGCTTTTGTGAGCAAACTTAGCACAGGGCTCAAAAATAAATTGGGCAGGTTTTTCTAAACCTGCTAAAAATACAAAATCTGACAAGCAGCTCTGCATCATCTTAGGAGGGGACAGCCTGCTTGGAATGACCTTGCTCTCTGTGCACATACACGTCACACTGCGTGCTGCTGAGATCCTCTCCAGTTGCACAGGGACAATCAAGAATCCTCCAGCTTTGCTGTTTAAGCACTGCTGTGAAACTCAGACTCTGTTTTCGGTTCAAATATTTGCCTTTTTTGCATAAGCTAGAAGGCAATTTCTAGAGATAATAATCATTTGTAAGTTATTTAATGGTTGAGAATATACCAATCTCAAGATGTTTGTATTTTAAGTGTCTCCAGAGACCTTAAAAAACATCAAATAACACAGAAGCTGCTTGGGATGAAGTGGTTTCTTTAATGCCACGTGCCATATGGTGGTTCTGCTTTCTGCACGGCGGGCAGCAGACAACTCAGGCTGTGAGACTGGGCAGCCTTCCCTAGTGCTGAATGTGGGGATGTCATCAAAGTGTCTGTTGCCCTTCAGAGAGATGACATTTGAAGTGTAGCAATCATTTTAGCTGCTCCTTGCACTGTTCCTCATCACCAGGAAGCAGTATTATTGCTTGCAAGATTCATTCCAGCTGCTGTAGTTAGATTGCCTGGCCTTCCTCACACCCCAGGCTGTGCAGACACTGTGTACCAGACACGGTGGTATTACTTCAGAAGTATCTTTGTGTGTGACTTTGAAGGAGAACCAGTCCTGTAATCTTCCCAAGGACAGGTAGCTACCCTATAGCACCCGTAGGCACTGAGTCCTAAGACAGGAGAGTGGCCTTTGTCACTGGTCAGTGGAAAGCATCCCACTCCATGTGGGATGCCGTTTTGCTTTGTGAGGGGTTTTCAGTATTCTGCTGTGCATGCTTTTTATCAGTTGCTAAAACTCTTCAGAGGTTTTCCACCTGTCTTGTGTGAAAGAACCTATTCCAAGTTGTTTCCATAGATGCAGACTGTCATTTGTAGTGTGAGATGATGTTATTCCAGGGCATTGTAGGGCCTCTGATGTTTCCAGAAGTAGCAAATGTTTGGGGCACTGGTTTTGAGACCGAGGAGGAAACACCATCCATCTTGGAAAATTTATTATGGAGCACTTGCTGAGTATTCTGTGGAAAAAGCTGCAGCTCTTGAATTGTTGCAACCCAGCATCATTTGTCCCACCTGCTTTGTCTCTTTGAAGTAATAAGCTACAGGTAACTCTATGGAGTCTAATCTCAGCAGAAAAGACTTGTTCTGATAGCCTTTCCATGCAGATGTTTGTGGTGTTCCCAGACTTCAGAGGTAGCCTATTTGACTTCCGCCTTTCAAAGACCCACTGAGTGCTGTTATTTACACCTGGCATTCCAGCCCCGTGCTCAGTTTTGTGTGTCCTGGTCAGATTCCAGGGTGGCCAGTGCTGTGCATGTGTTCTTTCAGTATACCCTGGCTATCATCATCTTTCTCTGTTACCATAGGGTCTCTTGAATAAAGTACATAAAGGTGAAGAATCCTGCTTCACCTTTCAGCCAATGCCTTCAGCTCCCACCCCCAGTACCTGTCATGTCTCCCTATGTCCTCTCACAGCTCCTTTCAGAACAAATCCATGTCCCTGGCCACATCATTCCTCTTCCTCTTGTCTGTGCTGGTGTAGCTCTGATCCTTGGCACTGAAATCAAGGGAGACTCTGGACTTTCCTTCAACGAATATAGGAGAGTTGTCCCTTCCACATGTACCATACAGTCCTGTCTTCCATCCTAAACCTCAATTTAGCCTCTTCCTGCCACTTGCCTACTTCTGCGATAGTTTGGTTTGCTTTCTCTGACCTCTGTGGTTCAGATGTGCTCTCCAGCTCAGTCTGAGCACAGCTTATGTCCTTCACAGAAAGCTCACTTGCAATGGCCCTGAAAGCCAGACTGCCTTCTGACCCATTCCACACCTGGAGCAGTCATGGCAGCATCCTGGCAGTGCTACAGCATAGGACATAACCCTTTATGTTCTTCCTTCTATTCTCTGGATGTTCCTAGGCAAAAGAGACAGGAGAAGATGGTTTCTTTTTGCTCAAATTCAAGGATAATTTTGTATTTATTTCCCTACTGGGCAGATTCTGAGTAACATTTTGTCATATGGGCTGTTTGAGAAAGCCAGTGAAATGCAGCTATTTGTTTAGCAGCAGGAAAATCAAACAAACAAGAACTGTGGGAGATTCTGGGAAGGGAAGCAACGAGGGCAGGTCAAACTCCACTGCAGGATAATCATGAGCAGCAGAAGGAAAGTAAATGCCTCTTGTTCATGGGTGCTTTTCCATCTGCTTCAGCTGTGTGAAATGACTCTTTCACGTTATTGCTCTGTAGATACAAACCTAGTGATTTCTGTGGAAATTCAGATCTTTTCCTTGTTCCCTCTGTGTACTGCTGGACCTCACACACACACAAAAAAAAAAAAATGGAAGAAAAACACAGAGTTCTCTAACATGGCTCCAATCTCAGGAAGCCACCTGAAAATGACTGATAAATCTCTGCTGTGTACTAGGCCTTCTGGGAGAAGATGCTCCCCACAGCTCAGTGGAAGGACACTCCATGGGCACTGGGAGTTGCTTCTAACCACTAAGAAGAAAAGGGCAGCTTTTCCAAAGGATACATTTTTCTCAGCCTACTCTGGGTTTAGCAGTGCAGACTTGCCAGTGATTCATTCCTCAACATGACTGCCCAAAGATAAGATGAGCCAATGCGATGAGAAACTTTAATGTACAAGATCTTTCTTGTCAGACTCACAGTGCTTCTTGCTAGAATGGTTCACCTCCATGCCCCTGAGTGTGAGCCACTGCTAAACTCAGATGGCAGAGCTGCCCTCTGGCTCAGCAGAGTGCTGTGACATGGACATATTGATTGAGGCAGCCTCGTCACCAATATCCACGTGGGCCACAGCACTCAATGAGACCAATCTGCACTGTTCCTTTCCTCAGGCCACAAGATTGTCATAAAGCCTGTTCCTTTGTCCCCTGTCCCAACCTGTCTCTCAAGACAGTCTACAAAGGCCTTGTCTCTCCTATTCCTTTTCTTTCAGCACATATGGCAGCACGCTGCTGCTCTGTGTGTGCATGTGTGTGCAGGTAAGTACAACAGGGATGGAGGGAAAATAAAAATTAGCCCAGAAGCTGACATGCATTAGTGCTTGCCCACGTAAAATTGGCAGCAGGGTCTGATCCACGCAGGTCCATTACCTGGCAGTCCCAATGACAAAGGTAACTATTTACAGAGCAGCTGCATGAGCTTCCTGTGAGTCAGTGCAGTCACATTTGCCCGGTGCCTCAACAGAGACTGGTAATGAACATAGTGAGCACTGCTAGCAAGGAAAGATCAACCACACTGCAACAGAACAGGCCTGATACATTTTATTGGCAATACTGGTGTCATACTTGGGAACCACAACCCTTTGTCAGACTGTTAGTGTTAACTTGCGTGACAAGTATCAGTGACCAACTGAAATATAGTTAAAGTGCCTAGAAATAATAGGCATCTTAAAAAAAAGGAAAGGGAACTCATTCCGTCCACTCAAGCCAACCTTTATAGATCTTACATCTTAAGCACAACTGATGTACTGTAATTGTTACGTGGACTTCAATGTAACCTCTACAGCAGCACACAGACAATGCAGTTCTCTCATTATGCACATGCTTTAGGATCGTTTATTTTAATGCTTTCAAATAAATATGTTCCATGCAGCACACCGCAATAAATAAGGAGCAGCAACTTTCGTATAGTACATCCATTCATAATGTAAGTCACCATGTGATACACCACATCTAAAGTCTTTGGCCCAGTCCCATACAGTGAAGCACACCACATCTGCACATAATCATATCTGGCTTCATATGGATTTAATAGGACTATGCCAGAAGGGCAATGTGAGCACAAGTTTAACCAGGGGTTCCTAGCTATTAAATACAGCTACTAAGTAGTTAAAAGGCAACAACTAAACCCATAAAGGGTTGATTTGTCTTTTCTTTCTTACTTTTCAGACAGGAATATAAAGTATGAAAATGCTCTGGATATTTTCAGCCTTGTATAAAGCAGTGTGATTAATATGGAATGCTTTGAGCAATACTGGCATGTACACTGGCATCAAAAGCCACAGCAAGACTGACTCTGACACTGAACACTGGCGCACTCGGCGGGGGAAGCTGCTGTTGTGGCGGGCGCTGCTCCTCTCCCTCTATGCTGAAAGCTCCACCGCCCCCTCTTCTTCACTGTCGGCTCGGTTGGCGCGGATCTCCACCAGGGTCCGGGCGAAACGTGTCCACTCGTCATTGTGTGGCACAGCCAGCTGCAGGACAAGCCAGGAGAGAATTAATTAGGACACTGGCAGTGCAGGACTGGTTCTTGCTCTGGCCCAAAACGGAGGCACCTTTGAAGAGGGCTCCTACCGCTATCAGCACAGCTGTGCACAGTGAAGCACCGAGGCATATCCTGCACCAGCCCACTGCGGGCTGGTACCTGGGAATTGTGGCCAAGCTCACAAGGCACATCTGGCAGTTTCCTATTCAAGTACCAGACAGAAGGAACCTTTAGTCAGCAGCAGACCAAAAGGCTTTATCTGCTTGATTTTGCAGTGTTGCTGCAAAATCTACCCCTTGGTTAAAACATTTCAGATTTTCCAAAGTAGAGCAAGGCCTTGATATCTACATGTACACACACGTATGTCTCACTTCACACACACACGAGCTGGCCATTGGCAGTCAGCAAGGCTGGGCCCAAGGGTAATTGTTTGCAGCACCCTGGTCAGTGTGTACAAGGTAACAGTGCTTTTAAAACGTAGTGTTGAAATTATTTTCCTGAAGTTCATTAAAGCTCTAAGTAGTAAAATAAATATATTGTGTTGTTTTAGTTACCCTCCTCTATGTTAAGGAATTCACAGTTACCAGAAATGCATTACAGTGGAAATATTATACCAACTGGATACTGCATTACTAGTTGGATTTTTTTATATCATCATGCAAGATCCATTTCTATTTAATACCATTGATGTTTCTAATGAAGAGCTCTTGAATATTAGGCTTCAAGAGTGATATGTAATCTAAATAGCTGAACTTCTAGACAAAATGCTTTAGTGCTACGGCAAAATAATACTGCAGTCGTTTCCAGCTGGATCCAATATTGCAATTTCTGGAAGATAATGCAAACTGGGACTGAGATAATAAAAAAAAGAAAAAAAAGTAACGAAACACCAAAACAAAACAAGCACTTTTCTCAACTTTGTTTTCATTAAGTCAAATTCCAGAAAACAGCAAGAAGCATCCACATGAACCATGCAAGTTTTTACTGCCCTCCTGAAGCGCTGTGATCACGTCCTACATATAATATGAAAGAATAACTGTTTCAAGACATTACACAGTGCTTGGTACTGAAGAAGGCAACTCTTTTGGAAACTACAGGAAACTATAATAAACTGCTGTCCACCTTAGCAAATGGATGCCTTTTGGACTGAAGAATGGGTATAACCGTAGCTAATCCAGTCTGTACTACTTAGTATTCAGTGTGAACTGACTTATATCTTTTAATACACCACAAGAAGTGCCAAGCAAATGGTCAGCTAACTATGTCCATGTGGCACTAGTAGATCATAGGTGCCCATGAGGCATATGGTACATTGCAGTGGAAAACAGTCAAATTATTCTCTTCTCCTTATATCTCGACTGGATACACAGACCTGGAAACTAAGAAAAGCATGTTACATGACCCAGCTGGCAAAAGAATTTGTGTGTATGCCCAAGATTAACTGCGTGTGAAAGCTCCATATAGACTGCTGCAAGTGTTAACTGTATGGACAGGAATTTGCAATACAAGACATAAACATCTCTGTATCTCACTGGTGATTATCAGTTTTTTTCCAATTATTTTTTATCTAGCTTTGCCTCTACATCCAGTATTTTGCGGAAAATACTGTGTGTTTTTCAAAGCTCAGTACATAATACATGTATTATATATATTACACATAATATACATAATACATACATGTATTATACATATATCAGTGACTGAGTTACATTATGAAGGGCTGGAGTGCAAATTTGGGTTTTTGTCTGTTGAAACACCAAATGTAGTACAGTTAGCATTAGATGAGGCTGCAGACTGAGAAATGCAGCCTGTGAAAAAGCCCTCTCAGCCCAGTTAATCCAGGCATCGCTGCCATCTCTGGGTTTTCCCTTCTTTGTCTTCCACTTCTAGCATTTTTCTCCTTTGCTTCTCCCAGGAATGGAGACCAGAGTTACAAGAGTAAATAGTTTCAGACAGCTGTCTCTCATGCTCACACGCACAGATGTGGATCTGGGATGGTCTATATCTGAAAGACCACTCTATTCTTTCAAAATCCTTCAGCAGAAGGAACTGTAGCACCAGAAGAGAGGTCAGTGCACCGGCACACAAGTACCTGTAGCACACGTTTGGCCACAGCCACACACCTAGACTGGCTTCTGTAGAGTAGTAAGGGGCAGTGCAGAGATCCTTCTATCAGAGATGGAACCAAACCCAGCTGTGCAACCATCTCCCTGTTATTACTGCTTTATTTCTTCTGATGTGTACAGCACTACCATTTGTCAAACTCTTGAATGAAGTGGGTCTCACTGATTTCAAGTAGAAAAATCTTTATAGTGGAGCAATATCCTAGGCAAAGGACTTTCTGAATTTAATAAAGCATTCCTGCTCCTTGTCTTGTAAAGTCTTTAACAGCATTACATTGTATTAAGTACCTGAAAAAGAAAGTATGTCATTCTAAAGAAAAAAATTAAATGTATTTATGATATTGAGATAATTTAATTGTTTTTACTCCACAGCATAGCCAGAGACTAATAAAATAGAAGTCCAGGCTATAAAAAGAACTTGGTATCTCAAAGTGTCTCCCCAGGAATGTATGCATTACACGTGTTATTTTTAGCTGATAGTGTTAGCAAGGTCTGGGCCATTTACAGTGACTCAGTTCACAAAGCAATTAATGACCAAAGTCAATACCTTTAGCACAGAGGAAAAAATATTCAGTGCCCACATGCAACCAAATTCCTTACAACTTCATCTTATTTTAACTTATTTAATCTCATGTACTGCGACATGCTTTCAACAAGGGGCCAATCCTGCTAATAGACTGTTAGTAGAATAAACCTCTCTAATATAAATTCCTCAGGGATGCAGCAGGAGACCTTAGTAATAATAAAGTCAGAGGAAAAATTGTCTTTTATTCTCCAAACCCCTTCTTTCTGCAAAGGCCCCAATACTAAACCACAATAGGTGGTTCCTTTTATACAGGAAAATACCACAAATAAAACCAAAAGTATCCACAAACTCCAATTCAAATTCTTCTCTGGATTAATGCTCCCCTTCCAGTCATTTTCCACTCAAGTTCCTTCATCTGGGCACACCAACACCTACAAGTGCTGGAGACCTGGGTTTATCTGTGGGATCTCTCTCTCAGCTTTTCTGCACATGTTATTTTTTGCAAATGCTGGGGCAGAGGTGGAAGAAATGAGGAGATACCCCATGGAGGAAGGGCAGAGGTTTGAAACTATCTGGGTGTTCCTCACTTATGTGGCAACTTTTCTGTCCACTTCCAGTAACTACAAAGCAGCACGTGTTAACTTTCCTGTCATGATGTTGATGCAGGGTAGAAATGTTCAGCAAAGCATAATAATTTAATATAAGAACTTATTTGAGTCAGAAGGTTATTTGAATGAACTGATGCTAAGGTATGGAGCAAAACAAGAAGCTATTAAGTGTTTTCCTCTGGTCCCTTTACAATGGAAGGTGAATGCTACCCACACCTAATTAATTGAATTACACTGCTTTAGCTTTAACATCATGTTAACATGTAACATATTAACCTATGTTTAGGTTGCATGAGACAGTAATTCTAATGAGAAAAACCAGTATTATCTACAAAAAACGGCAGCCAGGCTCTTCCTGACAAGCGCCCATCCTTGCCTTGCTGATGTGTCACTATTCTACATGATTTATGCAGTACACAACCGAATTGTATCTCAGTGCTACCACAGAGCATTTGAACCTTCTGAAGCTTCTGTTTCTTGGGAGATCACTCTAGCCGAGCACTTCACTTATCTGTCAGCTTTCCTGACGTGCTCTGCTCCCCACTGGGCTGACCAAGGAGATGGTTTATGTGTGTCCCCAGATGCAGTGACAGAGTGTTCCGCCCCTGAGGCTTGCCAGGGAGCACAGGCAGCACCAGGCACATGAGTTCACCAAAACCAGCCTCCTCCACCTTCTCATGGAGCCACAGACTTCCTCTGTGTGCAGACCTTCCAATGCATATACCAGAGATCTGACAAACACAAAGCTGTATTTCTGTGTTTTCCTAGAAACTGTGCAATTAGCAACTTCACTGAATACTACTTTGAAAACTGTGACAGAACTCGGGAAAAGGAGATGCTCTGAGCAGACAACTCTTGATGCTATCCTCTGAGTTAATCAGTGCTGGGCTCCCTGAGCAAGCAGGAAAGGAACAAAAAGCAGTGCCTAAAGATACAAATCAACATCAATTTCATTTTCAGATAAAGTAACACCTTCTAGTATATTTGCTCTTTAAACTTAGGGAAAATGAAAAGGGTAAAAAAAGGAGACAAGGAGAAAAGGAGAAAAGTTGAGAAGAAGAGGAGGAGAAAGATTTTGAGACAAAACCCCCAAATCTTTGAATGTGCCTTTTAAAGGAATCTATCCAGATGGCTGAAACAAGATATTAGAACATATTTCAAGACTTTTGTGTATTTCCCTCCTATCCATCTTTTTTATGGCTGAGTATGTTTCAGCTGAATTTGTCCAAATCCCTGTATAGCTTCAGTTTCCCTAAAAAACCATTTTCCAGCCAATGAATTATTCATTGAGGATATTTCACTTTATTTCTGGCTCCTTGCCTTCCCTGAAGTCTCTAAATCTTTGGGATGGGAGTGGACAAACTCTTCCTGCCTTCATCCCTCCAAGCTCTTCTCCATCACAGCTCTCCTTTGAGGGCAGTGGACTCTCCTGAGAGCAATCAAAATGCAATTTCAGCAGCAGCAGCCACCTCCACTTCAGAGGAACCAGTGTCCTATAAAGGGACATTTTGTGTCCTCAGTGTGCTCAAAGGGAGCACAGTTGTCTATATTGAACTGTTCCATTTCCTTTTAATGCCTGTACCTCACAGGCCTATTTACCTGTCACTGAGACACTCATAACCTGCAGCACTGATCACTGGTGAAATTATTATGTGATCCCAGTCACCAGTTAAGTAGTCATTGTTTTTTTGGCTTCACCTAGAGCTCAGAAGCCTCAAAGCAAAGAAGTTATGGGAAGAACCTCCTCGACATCATCAGTGACTGAGGGGTTATTGTGAAGGGGCAAAGTTTTCCAACCAGCATGGCCCGTAACACTTCTGACCCACACATCCCATGTGTACATACAGGTGTAAGTGGAGACTCTGACAATGAGCAGCTACACCACGGCTCGGAGGATCTGCCAGAGCCTGTGGTTGCAGCCAGCCCACGTCGCCCTGGTGCCACACACTGCTTTCAATTACATGTTTGCAGACGAGCCGGCATGGTGGTCCAAGATACACTCCAAGGGTGATAGCGGCTCCCAGCTCAAAAATCTGTGACCCACTCAGACATTTTGTAGAAGCACAACACTTGCTTATTTTTGTCTTAAGAAAAAGCTTGTTCTCAGCTAAATTGGTGGCTTTCTTATAGCTAATCACCATGCTCCAAAAGGTCAGACACGTTCTGATTAACATGCATCTTTCGTTAGTTTCATTTGGATTTGTTGCTGTTTGGAGGCAAAGGGTGATCTTATTTTAGACAATTCTGTTTATTTGTCTTTGCCTCCACAGAGCTGTATATGCCATAAAATCTCTTATCTAGCAGGGAAAATAAAAACTATATAAAAATTAATGTTCTAAAATAGCCTGTTGCTATTACAATTACTTAGAAGGGCAAGTTAAACACTCTTTGAAGAGATAGCTAATTAAAACTTAGAAAATACTCAGATTAATCTGAGTTTGTGGACAACAGCAAGTCTGGTGAACTAGTGACTAAAATCTCAGACTTCACACTAAGTTATTTGTGTATGTGGCTTATCACCATTTTTATATTCCTTCAATTCAATTTGACAGCATAATCAGATAAGCATAGCTTCAGGCAAATGTCGTTTTAGCTATATTTTCTCTGAGCAAAATTTTTGTCAACCCATATTGTCCGTATCTATAAGTGCTGAAAAGAAATCTGCAGCAAATACTTCAAGCAATGGATTAACATCTGAATGCAGTTATGACATTGTAGGTAAAAATGTGTTTCATGATGATAAACTATAATACTTGAACTTGATGATTTCGAAAAAGTAGAACAATCACTTGGTCTCATTTTCTGGGTAAAAGACAGCACTTGCAGAATGAGGATTGCAATACAAACAGTGATGAACTATTACAGCTCCACTTTCAGAACTGATCCTATCGTCTGAAGTTCAACAGATGTTTTGTCACTCTTGTTGTGGTGAAAACAGATATGACAATGTAAATATTAAATATCTTGATACACACATACAGCAGGCAGGAACACACCTATTCTGGCCCTGGTCTTGCCCCCCAGAATCAATTACAGGCTGCCTTTGATATTTTTCTCAACCTATACGGATATTTTATTTCCTGAAAAAGCCTATATTTTTTCAGGCAACACCCTATGCCACACACATGGATGGAAACAAAGTGGGAGGTAATATGCAATGAAATGGCCACCAAAGTAACCAAGAGCACCCTTTCCACATAACTAAAGTACCACTGTATTTAACTCTTGGGAGAGCCGAGCATCACTGTTAACAATGGATGAAACCACTGGCAGGAACTCAAACCCCACATACTGCATGCAGATGATTTTAATAAGATACAGTGTTCAGACCACAAAGGATACACTCCAGAGTAGCTCTATATATATTTGTTTACTTAATTGAAGGGGTGGAATACCATAGGCAACCTAAATACTGCATTTATTCTATGCACAGCAGTCAGTCTAGTGTCACAGACACAATATACACCACCCTTCTATGAAGTTAATTACTTAGCCCTCATCTAGATTAATGTCTGTTGTGATTTATTTTGTTGCAATTCACCAGCAGGGTCTGATTTAACTAGTGCTGCCTTAGTAAAAAAAAAAAATAATAATAAAAAAAGAGACAAAATATTAGCTAATATCAAAACCCCTCAACTTAAAAAAAACCTGAATCAATTTTCAGCAAACTCAGACTTTTTATTCTAAGAAGAACAGTAACTTCTGAATTGTTACACAGCCGATGACAAATTATGTTTTGAATACCACGCTAACAACAGTGTGATTTTAATAATTTATATGTAATGTGCAAAGATATGCTGTACAAAGGGCCTACATAGGAATTGAATATTTGAATGCCCATTAGTTCTTTTCTAAACTTAGTATTCTTCGTCTGTATCAGTCATCTCAATGCCAGTCTAACAAGAGAACAAAATAAAACATAGCCCGTGAATTACATATACGTGACACATAAATACATATTAACAGAACATTAAGACTGCAGACTGTAACACTTCAAAGATAGGAAATGTCAGAGTTAAGACTAACTCCCTCAATTTGAGCATGTTATTAATTTTGTGTTATGGTACTGTCTTTAATCTTAAAAGAAAAAGAAAAAAGTAAGAAACAACAAAACCTGCACTAGAAGCAAACACCAATTATGGAAAACTTCAGCCTGAAGGATTACAACTTGCTAGGGTATATAGAAAAGAAAACAAGGAAGTGGGAAGTATATTTAATTGTAGACAATGCTGCAGTTCCACCTCTAAAACCAGAGTTGGCTTAGGTTCTCCTGAATTAACCAGAAGGAATGATGTCCACGCTATCAAACAGATTATGCCTCAAATTGTATCAAAATGCTGCACTTGATATCGACTACAGAGGATAAAACATTTAGTAATCATCAGTCATCATGAAAGAGTTGACTTCAAACTCAAATTTCAATAACTTCTATTTCCTTAAATCACCTCTTATTTTTAAAATATTACGGCTGACTATAAGTTTACAGCTTGTTCTTAAGCCCACTTAAACTGCTTTCAGCAGTCATATTGGGAGAAGTCTCTCTTACACATCTCCCTTGAGGGATACTTTAAATGGCAGAGAGGATTGGCTTCTAAGTCCTTAGAAACAAAAGAGATTTAATACAGTTAATCAGCAGAAAGAGCAAAAAGAGCATCTGCCTATGCTTGAGGAAAGCTCACAATTTTGCTTTAACAGAGGTGGTGCCCTAAGCAACAAAGTTCTTGCAGTTCCTGCCATTCCACTTCTTCTGTAATGCCATCAATTTACTGGTGGATTGAGAAAAACAGTGAGGAATGCTGCCTGCCATCCAGCTCCCATGGGGATCTCAGCCCTGCTTCAGCTGTCATTTCTCAAAGTCATTGAAAAGGCCTGGAATTTTTTACATGTGTTTCAGGACATTTAACATTTGGAGCTAAGGGATCAGGATTCCTCCTCCACCAAATTATACTATCAGTTGTCATCATTGCACAAGAAAGCCTAAAAATACCAAATGAACTAAACTGGAAGGTAAGGAGCCCTCGACCTGTTCTTTCCAATACCAGCTATTTTTTTTTATGGACAACTACATTAATTGGAAGAATGGGCCCATCGTTCTCACTTGCAATCGCAGAGCTTCAGCTTGTGGGGTAGCTGGACTGGCAAAGGTGCCTCCTTGGAAGTTCAGCTGTGTCAAGCACTGTTGCCTCAGGGAAGAAATAAATCATCCTCAGCTCAGCTTGCTTCTCATCCAGACCAAGCTGGCCATGTCCTTGCCATGATCCATGCCAGGAAACCTGGCAGAACAGGAACTGTAAAGGACTTCTGCCACAGCTTTCTGGCTCTCAGCTGGCAAATGGACTCTCACCATAGCAGCTGATAAACTGCTCAAAGATTTTATTCAGCAGGACAGTTGCTGCTTTCTCTGAGATTTTGTACACATTCCATTATCTGCAAGAGCTCATCCATCATGAAATAGCCGTGGGGTTTATTTTGTTGTTTTTCTATTTAATTTTTTTTTTCATTTTGGACATAGATTCTTCCATCACTTTAGGCACTGAAGTATAGGTTTCACATTTAAATATAGAATATAGAATTTTATACATACATAAATATTTATAAATACAGAATATAGAATTTTAGCTGCAAAATAGGATGTATTAAGGCCGAGGGTTATCCTCAGTTTATATGTTAACTGTTACTCTCCAAGTCACGAATTAAGTATTTTTTCATGTTCAAAGTACAGACCATTCTGTAATCCATGAAGATTGCAATCACACTTAAGGATTCTCAAAATGAAAACTGCTACTGGATATGACAGGTTGAAACCACGAAAGCCCCCTGAAAAAAATTAATTATACAAAGCAGCTCTTGTCTCAGAAGTGTTTTAACACCACAATGATAAGTCACAGATTTCTCTGAAATTTGCAAATTGCTGCACACAAACTGAGCTTAAACTGAATTTCATACTTGGCAATTTTCCTCTTCTATACTTTCTGTAAGTTACAGCTATGGACACTTTGCAGTAAAATTTATTTTTAGATCAGAAAGGAGGTGAAAAATTTCTGAGAAAATGTCACCCAACAGACTAACTAGGTATTTCAAATATCTACCCTGTGACACTACTAACATGCATTGACTACAGCTCTGCTCCCCTGCAGTGTTCCACAGCACAGGGTTAGGGTGGGGGCAGACCAGCTAAAGGTGAGACCACTGTCTCAGATACAGCTACCACAGAAAGCCTGGACCCAGATTCTCTTTTCCAATAAGCCTCTTGACAAGTTTTCAGGAGAAGCAGTAACTGAGGAACTCATAGTGAAGCCCCTGGTCGTGTCCATGTGGATGGCAGTGTCCATCCAGATGGGTATGTCCGATCTGGGCTTCCCTTTGCTCTTTTTCTCTTGCCCTTTACAGTGCTTCCGAGCTCAGCAGGAAAATACCAGCAGGAAGACTGTCACACACAGCTCTCCCTTCTCCCCCTCCTGCAGGCTGCACTGTGCAGACAGGGAATGATCTCTTACAGATTCTCTTCTGCCTCTCTCATCACTTCGTTATCTGAGTGCCTTCCAATAGTGCATTTAGCTACATGATTAACTCCTGTCACATGTGGCTTGTTCTCTCTGATCCTCTCTGCAGGGGGAGGATCTGGGCCTTTGCAAAGGAAAAGGAAACATAAGTCAGCTTTAAAAGTAGTGTGCAAATGAATAAAAAGGACTAGGGCCAGAGTTTTGTTGGTTGGTTGACTGGGTTTCTTAAGGTTTTTATTTCAGACGATGAAAAGTTGAATATTTCTTCTAAAATATATTTGTATCAGATTGGAAACTCATGTCTTTTTACCCTGTGAAAGTCTCTAGGGAGCTAGTAAGCTGTCTCTGGAGAACCGCTGAAATATTTCATCATAAGCAAGTAGAAGCTAAGAATAAAGAATCAACTGAATTTTTAAGATGAGCATTTAAAACCCCCAGCCCTTTCTGTCTGTTTTCACTAATACCCATTTAATTTCACTGTGTAAGCAATAAATGAGAAAAATGGCACTTTCATTAAAAATCTGACACTTCCTCCTTTAATTATAACAGGTAACATTCAGATAGTAAAATGGAAGTAGAATTTTGTGTCTATTTATCTGGAGAGAGAAACAGAAGAAGCTGTTGCCAGGAGTAAGCAAATATCTGGGCTTGGGCAGGAGAGTAACCCTGTGCACCAGGTGTGACACACTTCTGCATCCCACACAAACACATCACAAAATCCTGGGGAACAGGCTCCACTTTGAAAGGATATTTGTCCCACCGTCTCTACCGACTCTGGCACTTCAGCCTTCTGATAGTTAAAAATATTCTTTTAACTTTTGACTCCAGTGAATACACAGCCAGCTTGCAGCCACATGCGCTGGTGGCAGCATGTCCTCAGCTCCACAAGGTCTCCTCCTCTGGCCCCAAGCACTCTGCAAGAACATGAAACTTCTACATTGCCACCAGGCTCACACCTCCCTGGCTTAAACACACCAAGTTCTTCTGTCCCTTTCTACAGGCTACTCTGCTCTCCCTGTAACCCAGATCCACATCCTCTGACACATTTCAAGAGCTCTTTTTTAATATAAAATACTTTTTTAAACATAAGAGTAAGGGATACTGCAAAATATGGATATGACCCGGAAGAGACAGATGGGGAAAAAAAGGGAAACAGAAGTAATAGAAGTAACAGAAGTAACAGAAGTAAGAGAAGGTGGATGAGAAGCTGCTTCTTTTACAACCAAAGGTGCAAAGAGCATTTACTAAGTTTTGATCTTTTAAACAACATCAATTTATGAAGCTGCTTTGTAAGTCTGAAATCCATGATGAGGGAGACTGAGAAGAGCAGAGACCCAGTGATGCCACATGATACGCAAGAGATGGCAGAGAAAGGAAAATGCAAGGGCACAGGCTGGCACTGTAGATAAAGAGCTCCAATCCTCAGCAACCAGCCTTAGGTAACTCAGATTAATTAGATCACGGCTCAGTTTTCCCTCTTGAAAAGTACTTCCCTAATAAAGATTGTTATTAGGAACATAAGCCTCCATTCCAGCTTCTTTAAGTACACAAACAGACTGAAATAACAAGGTAACTCGTATCCCTTTCCATTTCTTATCAGTTTAATACAACCTCACCGACAAGCAAACAGCCTTCAATAGGTGTGTATAGGGAAATTTATACTCAGAGGTATAAATTTACACATTTCTATATATGGATGTAGCTAAACCTCCTTTTAAACTGTAGAAGTATATAAACACTTGGTTTTAACTTATCAACATAACATTGTTTTTCTACAGAGGAATAAACCAGTGCTTACATAAAGACCTCAAAGCATTCACAGTAACCTAAAGTAATGAATATTGTAATGAGAAACACAAGTATTTAGGGTGATAATGACTGGACTTTGCTCTACTTAGATCAGCTCACCCCCTATGGAGGCTACCAAAGCTTAAAGATTTTATCACCCTAGTAATCAGCAATGGGTAATGGCCTTCATAAAACACAGTAATTAAATTGACTGATTTCAAACTAGTGCATTTTTTTCATTAGGGAGTTCTTATTTAACCTACTTCAAAAATCCCTTTGTGAATACAGACTATATCAGTCAAAATTGAAATGATGAGGAACAAGGAGCTTGTTCTGCTCAATATTTCAGACATTATTCAAGTAAAAAGCTGAAGTTCCTTGTATTTTTTTTTTTGTCATCTCTAAATGCTTCCAGTTTTTTTTTTCAACTTATAAACTGGAAGAAAAGACGAAGCAAATCAAAACCTTAGTTCTTTACATTTTCCAACAACTCTTAAGAGAGTCTGCTTTGTTAAAACACGTTTTTAAAATTCTCTGAGGCCAGGGTTCCAACCTCCCCAGCAGAAATATCAATGGTGAAATTTAATTATCCTCTATGCCTGGATTGTGCATGTTGTTGTAAGTACTGTGTCTTACTTAATCTTTGAATGTTTTTGAATAAAACTTGGTTGTAAGCACAACCCCTTATTATTGCTCAAATTTGCCTTCATGATATGTATATGAGCCATTTATCTGTGTTCCAGGAATACTTGTAACTCAACAGAGATTTTAAAATAAAATGTTTTATGGTGAATCTCAACTCTGCTTTTGTGGCAGAAACTTCCCAACTCAATATATACTCTACAGAAGCTTTATGATGGCAAAAGCAAACCTTACTGGAAAATCTACCTGGGTAACTACATGACACAAAATATAGCTTCATATTTCTCTCTCTGGGCTACAGCAGTTTTTAACTGCATGAAGGAGATGCTGGATATGTGTTCCCTGTATGAAATCTATAGTGAAACGCAAGGATCTCAAGACAGGAGTACAAAGTACAAATGCTTCCCCACTCTAGCCAGAAAAACAAGTGACTCAATAGTCATGCTTAAATGTGAGAGCTGGTCACAAATATATTTTTCTTTCTGTCTAGAACCCTAGGAATTTCAGAGCAGCTGTTAAAGGCTGCTGAAATCAAAGGAAATTATTTTATAGGCACCAGCATGATATCCTTACAGTACAACTTCATCCACATACTTCAGGGCAGTTACCAGCTCCTCCCTCTCTGGTCATGTACTTGAAAATGAGATATGGGATTAACACCTATCATGGAGCAAATGGGGAAGTACACAATCAACCTAACACAGCAGCCCTTAAAAGGCTTAAGGCAGTATTAACTCTGAAACCTAACAAAGTCACATAAACTTCCATATGATTCTGATTTCACTGCAAGGAAGCAAGGACAGAGGTAATAACCATACCAAGAATCCCAGGTAACTGCTTCATTGGCAGAGCCAGCCTTCCTGGATGTCTTGAGAAAGACATTTTCGTACTTCTCCTCAGTCCACCTGTCATACTAGTTGCCTTTTAAAAGCATGACTAGAACTAACTGTCTGAAAAGCTACCACACAGATGCAATAGTTCGTCCCATAACCACTTAAACAGAATAATGTACTGCATTATGCTCCTTGTGATTACAGCTTCAAATTCTGGGATCCCTATGTCGCAAACTTATTTTATATTTTATTAGAATCAAATAAGAAGTCATTGACTCACAGTTTTTATCTATGTACTCACAGTGCAAGCACAATATGACCTGGAAGACATAAATGGGAAAAAAAAAAAAAAAAGAAATCATAGAAGGTGGATGAGAAGCTGCTTCTTTGACAACCAAAGGCACAAAGAGCATTTGCAATAAGCCAGGTAAGCAACAAACATGGTTGTTAGAGAATATTTATGACAGCAGGCAGTGTTTAACATCACTGAAGCGTGCACAATGGGAGCAAGCTTTCTAGAAAATATATCTGCAAAACAGACATGCAGTTAGGGCTAACTATCAATCACCTGAACATGTGAATAAATCTATAGGCAGTGGTCCATGCTCTGTTAAAACCAGCTTCTACCATACAGAAAACTTGCTGCTCAGTAAATTAGCCATAAGACCAGAGAATCTAAAATATATTATACAAACAATCACAGTGATAATATCACAACTATTATGCCAGCAAAAGTTTGAATATATAGATCTTACGGAGACTAAAGTGCATTTACAATGATTGGTTATATGTACTAGTTAAGTTATATAGGTTTAAGATCCCATCACACTGAAACAATCGGATTTTTGCGTGTTTGAGTTTCTATTTTATTTTATAATTCACATTCTTTAAAACAGTGTTTGCTGATCCACAAAAGCACATCTATATGGACTGTTTAAGTCTCCTCTCTGCTGGAATTGTGTGTGTGTAACTCCTATTAATGCTAATGGGCATAAAGCACACGCATAGAGGAGAAAATAGACCCCTCACTGTGAAAATAAATGTGTTCAGTTATTTTCAGATGTGATGCCAAAATCAAACAACTAAAAGTACATAGTCAAAGAGACAGCACTATATAGCCTAACTGAAAGTGTCACCATTGCTTTTAACTCCCTGGTCATGGACCCTGCCATGTTCTTCATGTGTCTGACATTTCTTGTCATAAAGACCATGACTGGATAACATATCAATACGGGCCAATCCTAAATTTATACACAACTGAAAACAGCCCTGATCCCATACTCCTTACCTTCACAAAGGATGCAAGGTTAGGCCTTATGTCTTATGTTTTTCACTTGGGTCACGTTTTCTTTTTATATCATAGGGGTTAATAGCAGCAGTAAACTTTACTGCTCTCTGGGATAGTTCCTTAAAACCATGATGAATCTATCAAAGAAAAATTCCTACCACTTAATTTTTCCCTTAATGGTTGATAGCCTGATACTTTCTGCTCTGACCAAAATTCACAGAATAAATGTTGTCCAAGAAACAGGTAAGAGAAACTATTTATCTAGTAAGGTGAAATTTAAAGATAAGATGCTGTAATAAAATACAAATATAGTATTTTTTTCTTCTGATGGAACCAGTGCTTTATGAGTTTACAGCTGATCTAATATGACATTTGGAACAGTCACAAGAAAAAAAAAGGTTTTTAAAAGGGTGCAGTACAAGTGGAGCATTCATGGTTTTGGTGAGTGTATTTAGGGTCTTTCTAAAGTGGCCTGCTGACTTTCTAATGCAAGTAATCACACCTATCTTCCCAAATCAGGGAAATGCACCTTCAAACAAGTGGATGCTACTGAGTTATCAGCCAGGCAAAGATGAGTTCTTCCAGTGATGAGGCCTTTTCAGAAGCTGATGTAGGAGACAAGAAGAGTGCTGTCACACAAAGGCCACCTTTCACACCTTAGTGTCAGGATTTGCAACAGTGCTGGGTAAAATACGAAAGTTAGCTGCTGCTGGTGCTGCACAGTCCAGCTCCCAGCCCCTTGACCCCAGCCACATGCTCACTCATCTAATTCCACATGATTCAGTCCATGGACCAAAACAGCCCCAAGAAAACAAAGCAAACAAATACTTCTCTACTGATCCGTCTCTCTCTGCATAAGCACTGCTACCTGCACAAAAACTGGGCAGTGAGGGATGTGGCTAAGGATGGCTGCCAGGAGAAGAACTTTTCTTTTTAAACTGTCAGACCAGCCCCGTCAGATCCCAGAAACAAACCCCTATAAAAAAGACAGTCAAAGGAGGACCCCAGCTGAGCCAAAACCTGGCCAGTGTCTGCACACTGAAGTAAAGCAAAATCCCTAAAGGCTGCCATATTTCTGCACCAGATACTTCCAAAAGTGCGTGTGCACTGTGAATCCCCCATGTGTCATGCCTGAGGACAGCTAAGGATGGACTCTCATCAAAGAGCTCTTTACAGACTGGCCCACAGACTTAATGACCTAAGAGGCTGCTACTCACTGTACATGCCCTTGGTTCCAGGCACTTGATCTGCAAAGTATTTCTGCATCTCACTTGAGGCTTTATAGTGAGAACAGCTGGCCTAAGGAGTATACAAGCACCCTCTCTTTTAAACCAGAACAAGGCACTAATACCACAGCAGCCCCAGCAGTGCTGCAGCCCAGATGACCTCTCCTAAATTTCATACAGTAATTACTGCAGAGACTGATACTGCCTGACTGAACCAGGCGACAAATTAATGATTTCCTCCATTCATTACAGAAGAGGAGGATTGGCAGTGGTCTGTCAGTAGCCATGTGGATAGACATCCATTGGTTTACTTAAGCGCATATGGAGCTGAGCTGGAGACACTGAGGCTCTGCATGGGCAGGACACACAGCATCCCTAAAGCAGAACCCTTTACATAGCACTGAACTGGACTCACACAAATCAATACTGCTGAATGACTCTGTTTTCTTTTTCAAGTAATAGAATCCCGTCTTTCTTTTTTATTTGAGTGTATCACTGTGACTCATTTTGCAAGATGACGTCTTATTATACAGAGGAAAGGTCAAAAACTTCAATATTGCTACTTCTGCGTAGAACACTATTTTCTTCTGGGTGAGCTTGCAGGAGTAAACAGTCCTATGAATGATTTGGTGTATGATATGCAAAAAGAGACATTTCTACAGCCTGTCTAGACTCTCAGACAAGATCAGACTGTGCTGTCATCAAAGACATTTCCACAGCCTTTCGTATCACTTGAAAGACAGATCAGTCATGCAAAAATGAAAAATAAATAAAAACAGCTGACCTGCCAGTGTCACTGTGGAAATCTGAGCACAGTAACCTTAGACAATTTAGAGATTATGCTAACAACATGGCAAGAAGTTTTAGCAAACATTTGTGAGGCAGGGCAACTCCTGCACTAGGTGAATGAAATCCAAAAATGAGTCATGCACAAGCAATTTTGCTATGGGCCATAAAATCACTTTATGAGAGTTACAGATAATTCTGTATGCATTCTATAATGTTTCCCTACTGTGTAGAGATGAGTATCTCAGTATCCTATCACAGATAATGATGGAAAACAAATTCTCTACATAAAAGCTGATTGCTCAGAGATTCACCCTTAACTGTTCCAAGGGATTGTAATGCCGATGGAACACTTTATACTGCATTCATCAACAAAGAGTGAGATTCATCACTGCCAAACAGTGCAGTTTAGATGCTTGTTATAAGATGTAGCAGGGTGAATTGAGAGCAGCCTTAGACACAGAATATGCAACCTGCTATTGTCTATCACGCATGCACCTACCATCCCTCAAAATGACACCTCTCATTTCCATCTGTTAGTACTCTTGCATGTATTCAGACATATGAAGCAGTATCAAAAGAAGAGATGCATTCTGTGAATGTCATGCTGGCAAAAACTTGCAGCAATAAGGCAGTCATAAAATAACAGATACTGGAGTATAAAAGGTGAACCCTTTAGGACCAATTTTAGAACAGCGCTGCCTCTTTTTGCACCTCAATTTTTTCTTTATGTTCTTTTAATTTTTTTAAAGTGTACCCACAGGATTATTATAACAAAAAAGCTTGAAAAACACTGGAAGCTTTCAAAAGAGGTTTCTCTCATGAGACTTTAACAAGTTAACTCTTTTGCAAGGTAGCTTTACAACTAACACACTGTTGGCAACCCAAATTCAACGCAGACTCCACTGAAAGAATAAAACAGAATTATTTCTTAAACTTGGATGTGGCAGTCTTCAGGAGCTGAGCTTAAAAACGAAACACAAAACCCCAACAAAACAAACAAACCACAAAATAATCCCAGAAGAAGATACCTCTCCAACATCATAGACCCATATGCGGCCTTCTGAATCACCAACTGCTACCTCCTTCCCAGCCTGGGCCCAGCGGACACGGTTGAGGGCAGACGCTCCTTCTATGGTGACACTGGCTGTGGGAACCTGTTGAAACAATAGGAACAGGAAGGACAATAAAATCGCACTGCCTACAAACCCAGGGGTCAGTTTTGAATGTTCCACATGACTCAAAGTCCCCTGGCATTGCTGGAAGAAGCAAATGACTCTCATTGGGGTGAGAAAAAAAAGGAAAAGGGTTCATTGTTTCTTTGATCACATGTGCTAAAAAGAGAGAAGAGTCAGAGATTGCTTGGAATGAACAGTAAAAGGGCAGTAAGTGAAGCCATTTTTTTCCCCCCCTTAGCCCTGGAAACATGCAAAAACAAATCTTTTTTCTCAAAAGTCACTAATATGACCAAGAAACAACTGAGAGCAGGATTTGGCTTCAGTCCTGCCATGGCTTCTGACTCAGACCCAGATAACCTGAATGTCAGCAGACACATCTCTGTATTCATGCTGACATATCCTTTGAATCCATACTCACCCCTGTGGCTAGATGCAGAGGCTGAAACTTAGGTATTCTATCAGAAAAGTCCTGAGCTAATCACTTTAGAGTGACAACATGGCAGAAGTGAGAACAGCTGAGCTGACATTTTGGAACTCCTACAATATATTCCCACAATTCTCTTTTACATCCCCAGGACATTACTTCTGCTTTAAATACACCTGGATGCTGTCTAATTCCTAAACCTCCTCCCTGCCCCAAGTCAACCAACTTAACAGGTGATCCACAAGAATACATAAAAATTCTGGTTAATGCGTGGGATGAATAAAGTAACGAACATGATCTTAAGAGAAGTATTTGTCATCTACGCTGGAATGAGGGCATCAAAAGATGCTGCAGGAGGAAGGAACTGAGTGGGTGTTTGTCCCAGATAGGTGGATCACTCAGTTGATTTAGGTCACCTCATATGACAAATGACAGTAACCTGAAAGCCTACTAATGCTCCACCCAGCTGCCTTTAATAGGAGAGAACCTGCCTGAGCAAGGAGCCTGTAGCTTGGCACAACAGTCTTCCAAACAAGGCTTTTTAGTTTCTGTGCCTTTTAGGTCAAGGCAAACAGGACAGGATAGCTGCAAAAACAACCCCTCCACCAGATCTATCTGGTGGGAAAAGGTTTCAGTCACATTGTGAGATGACAAGGGAGTGTCCCAGGATGTATAAATGGGCATAGAATGTGGAGCAGTCTCGGTGAAAAGAGGTAGCTGGACAAGAAATGGAGTCCAGGCTACCCTGAGAGGAGTGACAGGTACTCCTTCTGTCCTTATTGGCAGTACAGTGCAGCAGGAGTAGGAAGAAAGCAGCTTGAAGTTTGTATTAAACCCTGGTCTAAACACTGACAAACTGGCAAGATTAACAAAACCGGTATTTTGCTGACCTCATCTCGGTTCTCCGACTGTAGCTGTACATTTTTGTTGTGAGACAGGTCTAAAGATTGTGGAGAAAAATAATTTTAAAATGAACATTATGTAGCTCTGATGGCAGTCTCCTCCTCAGCCCTAATGCCTTCATTGTGTCACAACAGACGAGTGACAGCAGAAAGCTGAAGCTCTACAGACTTGCTGAGACTCTGTTACAGCCACAGCGCGTGCACTGCCACGCCAGCAGCTGGACAAGGACAGGGAAGCAGGGCTGCTTCCCTTCCCTCTACCCCTGGAGGCTCCCTGCTCCCCCTCACCAACCCTGGCACCAGGCTGCCAAACCAGCTGGCACCTCAAGCACAAGGATGCTGTCACAGCTAAAGCATCACCTCGGCAAAGGGCTTCAGAGCAGCGTCCTGAGGCCCACGTGAGAAATGCAGGAGGATTTTGTTTGCAGAATGATGTAGAAATAATGCTGGATATCGGTCAGAAAGCAGATACCATCCTCCCCCTCTTTAGGAAGTCATTCAAATGCAAATAACCACTGGACTCATCTCCCTATTGTGCAAGGCCCAGGTCCTGTCCAAGGCAGTATTACCCAAAAAAGCTGGCATGCACTAACTCCTTGTCCTGAGTCTGTTACCTAAGAAGAGCCAATGGCCTTAAGCTGACATGGAGTCATTTATCCATGATAAAAATCACAGTAGAAAACAAGCAAGTTTAACTGTTGCCATCACAGATTTCGGGGGTGGGGGGGAATGCAGCCAAAATTAATTTCATAACATCATTTGGGAATGGGTTTTTTCAAACAGCTAAATGCCACATTTTAGAGGACTAAGCCACAAACCAGCTATGTTTCTCAGAAAACTTCAGATCACAGATATGTGTTTCATGTAGAAATATACAGTCTATATTTAAAGCATTGAATTTTCACAAAGTCTTTCAGAAGGTTGTAATACATAACTCTAGAGCTGGGGTTTGGTTTAGGTTTTTGTTTTTGGTGGTTTACTTTTTGTTGTTGTTAATACAGCATTCTTTCAGTGTTCCACATAAAAATAAGCAGCATGAATGCCACAGACACAAGACACAACCCGTGCTTTTTTCAAAACCCGATGGTTTTGAAAAATCCTGTTACTAATTCACAAAGCTATCTAACAAAATAAAAAGCAATACTGAAACAGTCTTTTAAAATCCAAAGAAAAAAACCTTTTCTCCAGTGATACAGAGAGAAATACAGTCAAACCATAGTATCTTAAAATAGATTTGTCTGCTCTCAGTAGTGATAGTTTAAATTACACATGCCTAGTTTAGACTTCAAGGTAAGAGTTTATTTATAATGGTAGCATTATGTTTTTAAAATTACATTTGAAGTACTTTATAAATTCTCTCAAGTTGGTGCTTGTCAGATTTTAAACAATTTTAAAATGAAATTTCAACAGATAACAGATTAAGAAAGATGCAGCCAGAAAAATCCGCATGATAAGAATATAGTTTTTTGGGTTTTTTATTGCCTATGTAGTGTCAAAATGTTTCTAGATATAGACACTGTTCTCACTTTAAAAACCAAGGTACAGCACACAAAAAACCTGAGAAACATCTGAACAGGATATAACACAGAAGAAATAAGCAACTTTGTCAGCTTCATATCAGTTCATACATAAATAAGACTCATCAAGCACCAAGATATCTTCTCCACTCTTGATCAAAAAATAAATGTTATGGATACATAGGTAAGAAATCAGCATTTGCTATCCTGAAACTGTTTGCAAACCTCACTAGACTGATCCATAAAAAGAATATTCATTTTGCAAAAGAATGATCGAGTGGGTAAGGATTTTTTTCTTTTCAACTTTTTCTAATATGCATTTATAACGTACAATATCAAACGTGCTGCTTTTCCTTGGTATTACAAAAATAATTTCTGATACGCAGAAATAAACATGAAGTACACCAATAGCCTTGCAACTTTGTAATGAGATTTTGAAAATAATTATTACAGTGATTAAATCCTTAGCACAGTGTAATAATCTAAGTTATTTGGTCAGAAAGCATCTAGCTCTCAGGAAAAATGTTTTCAATAAATACCGAGAGCAACACTAATGGAAACTCTGCTGCGATTCAAAAATTTGAAGGCAGCATATGCTAACTAAACCCAGGTGTTTTCTTAATTGATTTTCAAAATAATTCCTAAATATTAACGCGGCTTATTCCCCAAATTAAACAAAGCCAGGACTCATTAATAACAATCATATCTGGATCTTACACAGAGATTTTTATCAATAGCTAGCAGTTAAACACAGTAATAGACCTGTCATTTTCTACTGCCTTCACAAATACTTTGACATCACATATCTGACATCTAAAAGTAATAATGATCTAAAAAATAGGTGTTTCAAGATCTCTTATTACAAAGGCAGAAGTGCTGACAAGGAGTTTTTCTTAGCAAATAGCTGTGCAGACTTAAACGGCATAATCAATTACAGAAATGGCATAATCAATTACAGAAATGTGGAAAATTATTAGCTAATTACGACCTACCAGATAGAGGGTAAAAGCAAACAACGATCACTTTCGGTTACAGTGCTTAGAAGAACTGTTTGCAGTTCTCTCTTTCAGAGATAGTTCTATTGCTTCTCCTGTGTAACAAAACTTCACATCTATTCAGAATCTGCCAGTTTATCCTTTCTACAGATGTTTTTATTTGTTTCATCAGTGCTCAGTAAGGAAACCAAATTATATTTCTGTGTCCAGAGACCCAAACTTGATTCTTTTAAAAACACAAAGCTCGGACGCCATGGAAATAATTCCAGTCTGATCCTTACATGAGAGCTGATTTTGACCTCTCAGAATGGAAATAATTTGTGAAATCAGGGGGTGGCCTTGCATGCAGAATAAAAGCAGGATGAAGCTTGAAATTAATTCTTTTTTCTGATGTTCCTATATATTTATATGTAAACACACCGAAAACATGCAGCAGTTTGCTACGTACGGCCTTATTTTTGATGGGAATGGGATCAAGCAGTCCAGACTAATTTTTTTGAAAGAAATTATGGTTTCCTTGAGTAAAATGGCAAAACATCAGTTGATTTCAATTTCAGCCCTGGTACTTGGGGGGGGAAAGGGTTTTTTTTTTCTCCTCAAAATGCTGGGTTTTATGCTCTGTGTTTCAGCCTGCATTAATGAGAACACCTGAAGGATATGTCCCTCCCTTCCCAAAATAAATTCTTAGGAGACTCCTCCTGTATATCCTCCAGCTGTATGTGCTCTAATTAAAAAGGCTGCACTGCTTCCTGCTCAGAGCACTTCAAAAGGCCTCGCTGCTCCCCTTGACAGTGCAGCGCCTGGTGCTGGTTCCTCTTACCTGTCCATGCTTATTTATGGCAAGCAGCACTCACTGGAAGCCATAAACTGTGCCCGTATTTTACTCTGACTGAAACGCATGGCAGGTTTGCGTGAAAGGTGTATTAATGAGCCAACTAATCTTAAAATAAACAATAAAATTTAAAAATAGGGTGTATGGAGGAAAATACTGCCGCTTGCTCTTCCATCTTCTCTTTTTTGGACATAGAAACTTGCCAACTAATATGCGATGCTTTATTTTCTTACAGTCCATTTGTTCTAAATTTTACGTTGCATTAAGTAAAAATATGGAAGACGTTTTGTGTTGAAAAAATAACTTCAATTTTTGTGCTGAAAACTGATGACCAGCCATCTAGGATTGACCTCAGGTGATGACAGGTTTTCTGAAAATCATTTTGGGATGAAACTCAAATCCAGAAAAAACAGTATCGATTTAAGCCTCTGCTGGTTTTAAAAATTTGAAATATAGGAGGGAAAAAAACGGGGTTTGGCAGATTTAGAAAGACACTTTTTAAAAAACGCAGTGTTTATTAGTCTCAAGCTTTGCTAAAAGTGCTCTGATTAATCCTTTCTCACCAGTCAAATTCAAAGTCGACACCTTTCCAATGGTCCCGACTATTTAGCTAACAGCAGTGGAAAGAAAACTTGTTATCTGCATTTGCACCTTCAAGTTCCGCAGCAAAGTTTAAAAACAAAAAATGATGAGGGTGTATGGCCCTCAAATGGCATGTGAGAGAGATGCCCTGTGCTTTGAAAGACTGAGGCGGGGTACTAAACAGCTCAAAGGCAGGGTGCGAGGGGAGAGGCAGGGGCACACGCCTGGTTTCTGACCCGCTGGAGGCACTGGGCTCCCAAAGCACAATCCCCAGAGAATGTGGCGCAGAGGGCAGCAAGCAGAGAGGGAGAGGAAGTCTCTGAGGCAGTCCAACACGAGCCCGGTCCCCGCTGGCGGTCAGTGGCGGCGTGGCCGGGCTGCCGAGGCGGGACCCCTGGGTGAGGGCCGGCATGGCAAACCTGGCGCTTGGAGCGTCGTGCGCCAGGAACGGGGTGGGGGGATAAAAAAACCCAAACCTGAAGAACGGGCGCGCTTTAGAAGCGCACCTTAAAATAACAGAGGGGGAGGGAGCCTCCTCCCCGAGCCGGCACCGCGGCATTTAATTGCGTTGGCTTTCTGCCGGGGGTGCCGGAGTGGGCCCTCCCGCCCCTGACAGGTACCGAGAGCAGCAGCAGCCCCGCCGCAGGGGAGGGAGCGAGAGAGGGAGGGAGGGAGAGAAGGAGGGAGGGAGGGAGCGAAGGAGGGAGGGAGCGAAGGAGGGACGGCGGGCGGGCGCCCGCGGCAGCGGGACCTGCCCTCCCTTACCCTCCCCTCCGCACCCGAGCGGAGCCCCGGCGGGGAGGATGGCGAGGGGTGCCCTCGCAGGGCAGCGCCGGCCCTCACAGGGTTAGGGTGTCTCCCGGCGCCCCGCTGCCCGCCCGCCCGCCCGCGCCGTCCCACCGCCGCCTCACGGCCTCCCTCACCTCGGTGTCGTTATTCAGGTTCCACAGATCCAGGCGCCCCATCCCGTCCACGCAGGCGAAGAGCGCGGGATGCACTGGCGACCACATGACATCGTAGACATAGTCGGCATTGTCTTCAAAGGAGTAGAGCGGCTTGTTGTGCTGTAAAGCAGAGAGCGGCATGAAGACTTCGTGGCGCTAGTGCTGCCTGGGGCTGTCTGGCGAGTCTAATTAAAAACTTTGCACATTTACAAAGTGTCATAAAACTTCCCCAGATGAAAGGTCCTCCGCGAAGGGCGGGACTGCGCTTTAATGGAGCAACAACTGTCCGGTGGGATAAATGAGATGCCCGGTGTGAGGGGTGTGGGACGCGCGGATGACGGCGCGGGGGGAGCGGCCGCTCCCGGCCGGCGCCCCGGCGCCCCGGCACCCCGGCACCCCGGCACCCCGGCGGCGGGCGGGGCTGCGGAGGGCGGTGCGGGAGGCAGCGGGCACGGAGCCCCGCGCCCGCCCGAGCCCGGCACGCCGGAGGAGGCTCCGATAGGGATCGTGAGGGCGGCGGGAGCACCGCGGGCGGCGGCTGACACCCAGCGGCGGGCGGCGGTAGCGCACCGGGCCTGCCCCGCCCCGGGCTCCCCGCGCCCGCCGGCTCCGCAGGGAGGGAGCGAGGGAGGGAGGCAAGGCTGTCATCTGCAGCAGGCGGGGAGTCGGAGGGAAGTTAGGAAGTACACCAGGAATAAAGTGTAATTGTCCCTCATGAATTATTCATCGCATCTGGCTTGTCTTTAATTTTTGCATAATGGCTTCGCTAATCCCCGATCAATTAATGGAAAATGAAATTTGAATGATAATGAAAACTCCAGAGATGAAAGAAATTAAGTATTCTCATGGCTTGTGACAGAAATCTAAACAATGGGACTTCTCCGAGGGTCTCCCTCAGTGCCCCCCTCCTCCCGCCGTTCGCTGCCGCCTCCCCGGCGAGCGCGGCCCGGCGGGACCGGCCCCCTCGGTCCCCGGCCCCGGGAAATGCGGCATCACGGAGCGGGCCCCGCAAGTGTCCAGGTCCCACCCGTACAACACCTCGGTCAGGTCCCTCTGGAATGCACCCTCGTGCATTTTACAAAGGAAACATTGTCCGGAGTGCCTCAATGCATCGCCACGCATTATTTTTCCGAAAAGTGGAGTGACTAGTTGCAATTATTATATGGCTTTCCTGTCGTATATGATTAATTTAAAGCGTTAATGCAGTCGGTTTGACATCTATTTATAGACGGGTCCTTCCTAGCTTTGGATTTGGTGCTCTTGCACCCCAAGGTGCTTGGATGGATGCTGGGGCTGGAAGCACTGCAGGGTCAGTGCATGGGACAGCTGTGTGTCCATCTCTATACTGCCATGTCTCTGAGGATTGATGTGCTGTGTTGCTGTTGCAGCACTGAAAACAATTCTGTAATGTTTCTGGCCATCACAGGTATCACAAAAAATTACTGGAAGTATTCAGAGATTTAATTACATGACTTTGTAATTTGAAAATGTACTGAAAATACATAGGGATTTATTCCAGAGGCTGGGTTTTCCTCTGCTTGAATTAAAGAAAGATGCTTTGATTACAGGATCGGGTCTCAAATTTTTGTAACCAGCCTAATGGATTTTGCCCATTTCTTAAGACTAACAAACATTTTGTGTAACAATGAAATGAAATTAGAGCTTGACCTTATTACCTCGAATTTATACAACGTTTAATTTCTTTTCCCAGGCTGGAGTTTTGCAGAAGAAAATGAAAAAAAGTAGAAAAATATTTTCGTTCCTGAAGAAGTCTTTCTCTCCAAACACCTATGTGTCTGCTTACTATATTATCAGTGGAGTTACTTACATGTGTTAATGGAATTACTTACATGCTCATGCTAAAGCTTTTCCAGGCTCTAAGGCCAAATAAACACCAAATTTTGGAGAGGCGGAGGTATTTCATAAGAAATATCAAAGTGAATCTTTACAACTGTGAGCCAGGGAACAATATTTAGAGAGGGCTACATGGATTCCCAATGCTGCACTGTGGATTTTCACTGAAAATCCATCTAATTTAGGTTCAGATATATCAAGTGTCTAAATCCTGGTGGGCACTGAAGATAGTAGTATAACAAAAGAAAAAGAAATCTGGTCAACTGCTAGATGGATGGGATATTTCCTATTCATGGAAGAAGCGCTACACATACAGTGCTTTAACATATAATGTCATGGGAGAAGTAACAAAATTCCACAGAAGGTAAGGGCCTATTAAGATATCAATCAATCCAGGGCAGATTTCAATCAGCATTTCCTTTTTGTCAGCATATCAAAACTTGTTTTGATCCTGAGTGTGGCACTTTTTAAATGGATTTTTTAGTTCTATTACTTTATTTTCCACTTCTTGCATAAAGACCAAGGCATTAGAAGGAAGGGTCAGGAGTTTTGGTGCTAGTCTATATCTTGCTGTACACATGTTGTATAGTCTCTGGTAAACAGCTTTAGCTGATGTGCCTCTGTTTCTTTTGTTTTTATCAAAATAAAAACACTTTCAAGGTGCTGGGATTTGACGTGAAAAGCCTCAAATACCAAAAATGAAATGCTTTACCATGACAGTGGAAATATTCAGTCAGATAGATAGTCAGAGGAAAAGTGTGGACAACAGGCACAATATGAGTTTTGAGAAAGATCTCAGACATGCAAGGAATGACACACAAAATAATGGAGAATAATAGGGCGTGGAGCACTGCAGAGAAATAAAAAATTGCAGGATTGTGAGCAGCCCAACCAAAAGGCAAGATGAGCTGCAGTGTGGTTAGGAAATCAGGGAGAAATCATATGATGGAAATCAGGCAGTGGTAGGGTAGTGGAGCTGATCTACAACTTGACACTGCCCCCAGTATCACTGTCCTCCCAGCTTGACTGTCTGCCAGTGAAAGAAGAGAAAGTATTTCCCATACTGTCTTGTCTTCTTGCACTGTTTAACCAGAGAGGAACACAACAACTGCATAAGGACCATCTTGCTTTGTGTCCTGTCTTCAACACTAACAGCGACTGGCCTTTCTTAAATGCTGACGTTTCATCCTGATCTGAGAGCAGTTACGTTGATTTCATTGTGAAGACTCCATTTGTGAGTTTAAGCGTGTGTATGAATGCTCACAGGACTTCCTTACTGTGAGCCTGCCTCCTTACTACGGGCCCAGGCCTGCAGATCTTGTAATACAACAATTTATGAGTAAGGACCGATACCGACTGCTTTCAGAAAATGTTGAAATGTGGAACCATGTAAAGGTCACTTTAAAGCAGTTTTAAATTACCAAAAGTTCAGACCTACACAATCCATAACTAACATATGGCTATTATTATAAAACAACTGAAATTTAAGCTTGATGAACTTTCATTCTTAAATATCAACCCACTCTGTTATTCAGTAGAACAGAAGAAACAGTTTAAAGCAGTATCTTCAGAAAAACTTGGGCCAAATCTACTTATTAGTGAAAAAGAAGAGTGTAGGGTGGAAATACAGTCCTAAAGAATCAATGGAGATTTGCCATTGATTCCAAAAGGACGTGATTTGAGCATTTAGTGGAAAAGGCAAAAAGCCAGTTCCAAGACGTGATTTTTTTTCCTCATTTATTTAATAATGTTATCAAAATCAATCATTTATCCTCAGTGTTTGTATTGGGGCATTGTTTAAGAGGACAACGAAGAGTAAACATTTTAATTATCCATTGGCTGTCTAGGAAGTAAGACTTGTCTATGAAATAAAAAGCTCACCTAAATAAATTCTACACATTTATATAAAAGAGGGGGGGGTTTACACATAAAAATTTGACCAGTCTATTCCACTTATTTGCATAGAAGAATTCTCTTTAATCCAGGAGGCGCCACACATAAAGTAGCTAATTATCCATATAAAGGAATGTATACATATCCACAGGTTTTAACTAGCATCTGACTTCTGGAAAGCCATGGAAAAAACTATTGGCTTTGCCCACTTCATGAAACTAACATTTTTTTTTACACGTTGCCACAATTCCTGTGGGTGTCAGCTCCACTTAAAGGTACTTTCCTAGACTGTACCTTCAGCAGTACAGATACATGGTGACACCACACACTCTGCTGTCTTCACTTCTTTCTTTCTACTCGATTGTCTTCTGTCCTAAAGATGATAAGCCAAACACCATACTTCTGGCTCTCACCATATTAACAACAGCCATCAGTGTTGTGCAGTATTGCCAGTTGATTCAAGCTGATTCTGTTTTTCTAGGTGTGCAGCAAATATGACAGATTCATTAGTCCTTGGCATAGAAACTTTCTGAACAAGGTAATGTTGTTTGCTTCGGCTCAAGCTCAGGCTTTCAGGCACTTGGAAAGAGCACAGCCAGAGTGGTTCTGAGCAGAGGGTCTGTTCCTCTGTCTGGCCCTTGAACAAACCAGGGAATAGGAGTTGGAAATGAGATGATCTTTACAGACCCTTCAACCCAAACCATTCTATGATTCTATGAACTTGGTCTCTATAAGCATTGTATAAAATATTCTATAAATAAATAAAACCACAACCTGCAAAAGCGTGTCAAAGAAAGAGATAACACACAGAAGAGATAACACTTCCAGAAGAGATAACACACAGGGAAGGTACAGTCTTCTGTCTTTCTTTAACATGAGTGCTGGAGTCACACTGACTAGATGATGTCAAAGAAACTGGGACAGGGCACAGCTTGTGGAACTTCTGCTCAGGATAGGATCTGTGCTTGTTCAGTGTTTTATAGGCCCACTCTTCTCCATCTTGAAAGAGAGCTCAATGTTTTTCTGAATCCAGGCTCATTGTTTCCCTTTGACAGTGACATTTGACTAGGCCTTAAAACATGGTGACAGCATAGCAGAAACTAAAAGCTGTTGGGAATATTGAGGCAAATACTCATTGAGTCTGGTTTTACTCTGGTCTTGGCCTTCAGTGTTGTCCCTCTTGGGACACCATCTATTAGCTGTTTAGGATTGCCTGTCCATACCTCTTGTGGTGAGAAGTGCTCTGTTCTGTACAAGGCTCAGCTGCTCTTGCAAACGTTCGTGTTCTCTCTCAATTGGTATTGAGCATTGAGTCAAAGAGGCCCTGGTTTTCATTCAGACTGACTGATCTCCACAGGAATTTTGCCACTTCTGGACTACCATGTTTCTCAAAAATCTGTTTTCTAATGGTTACAGTGATCTAGAATTATCCAATAGCTCCTACTTGGATACTATACTTATGCGACTTGACTAAATTCAGTTTATGCTCATTTTTAAAAGTTACAGCATTCCCATGAACTGTTACTAAATATCATAAATCAGAGGCAGTAGTTACAGGTACATCCCTGATGGCTCAGCAAAGCCTGTCTGCATTCTCCACAAAGGGTATCATTATCCTACAGACCCCAGCACTATACAACTCACAACTTGCAGCCTGCTCCACCTTTTGCAGAACTAGCCAGACCTTCCAAGGATGGCAATGGGAATGCAAAAGGGGGTTGTCCTGCTTCAGCCACCCAATGTCACTGGCTAACTGAGGTACCCTGAATTGAGTTCCTTTACCTGCCTTAAAATTCCTTCTGGTAGTCAGTTTCAGTGCTGGATTGCAGATGAGCCTCTGAGACTCAAAGAAAATTTCACTGGGCTATGACTGATCTGTATGCTGTCAGTCACTGTCAGCTAACTACTAGGTCACTGAACCAAGTCTAAACTGACTTGATTGGCAAGATAACAGGCTGAAGTTTTAGACTCAGTAGCAACAGGGGGAAAGGAGTGAGTGTGGAAGTGATCCCTACACTCGTAACAGCCCTTTTGTTTAAGTGCTGTAGTATTGTTACACTGATTGGGTTTTGGCATTCTAAAAGCTGCAGACAGACAAGGCAGAAAACTGTTCACTTTTAGAAATCATTGTTCTTGCAGAGATGCTGAAACTGTTGCCTTTCTTTATTGTCAATAATAAAAGAAAGTCCAATATTTTTGCATAAACATGTGGGAATTATTATGGATGGAGGAGGGGACAAGGCTAAGACCGAAAGGAAAGGGGCTATGAGAGCAGACCAAGTCTGGAGATAACCTGATGATTACATTTTTGTGGTTTCCTTCAAAGTCAAAACGCCACGAGTGAGTATAAAAGAAGGAAGCAAAGGAAAAAAGGTTTGATGATTGGCACAGGCGGTTTTAATGAGAACTGATCTTAATGTCTAATACTATGGTATGAAGAAAAAAATAAAAGAACTTGGAAAGTCAGACAGCACTTGTCTTTTAAGAGCATCAGAAATTCAAACAGCAGAGCTTTTGAAATCTGTGAAGATAGCCTGGAAGCCAGTTTTACTGACAGGTAAACTGCTTACATGGTTAATCCTGCTTAACTCTTTACGTGCTCAGCAGAGGTTCAACACATTCTGGCTGTGCTGCTCTACTTCAAAAGTTCTCTTCTACCACGCCTTTCCACTTACCCATGGGAAAAAGACCTTTTTATTTTCTAAAGAAAAAAAGCAGAAAGCATGGCATTCCTCTTCACCACTGCATATTAGCTGAGGAACTATTTTCAGTGAGTTTGATATAAATGTGCATTGCTTGATGCCTACTATAAATTTAAATTATTTAAAAGATTTGCTTGCAATGGATGAACTTTAAAAACATCAGAATGTATGTAAGGCAAACTGGCTTACAGCGTTCCCCAGCTCCTTCTAGTTCTAGTTCCTTCTGGCCAGGCTGCTGTATTGTTTATTCATTTTAGATCATCGAGTTTAATTCCTAATCTGGAGCCTCTCTTACTCCACAATTACAAGAGTTGTGCCTATGGGTCTCCACTCTGAGGTTTAATATCCTCTGCTTCATTCACCCACATCAAGCTGGAGGCAAGTGCAGACAGCAACACTGGAAAAGCTTATACAGGTATCTGCCATTTGTTCTGTACTTCCTCAGACTGCTGACTTCATCGCTGAATGGTAATCAAGTTTTCCACTTTTTACTTAAAACATGCATCTAAAACTATGCATTTGTCTCAAGAGACTTCTTTACAAAACTTGTTATCTGCATATTACATTGCATAACAAAATACTATTGTTTTCTTTTGGAATTTCTACCTGCTTCTAAAAATGGCTCAATTTCTTTGAAGAAGCTCAAAACACTACAGGAAGTCTTACTGCCCTTGCCTACCAAACTGATTCATAGTTTCTGTAGTTCATATTCCTGCCTTTATATTACTATATTCCTGGATTATTTTTCAGAGAAGCTCTTGAGGGACTTTCTGAGAAATACAAGCAAGGCATGTTGATTGAAGAATGACCAAATCCTGGTCAGAGGAAACACAGTGAAACACTGAGGGGCAGATTTGGCCTTCTACCTGCAGTTGTCACTCCCTGTGGGTTTATATCCCACACAGATGGGACAAGGCAGCAGGGCTGGAGAATGAGTGGGATGATTTGGGAGAAGCTGGATGGGTGCACTATCCTTTCCTGTCATGCAGGAGAGGCAGTAGCACACGCTGAGGTCCTGCATGTACCTCTTCTGGGGTCATGGGGACTGGGCTCCCTGCTTCGGGCCTCAAGTTGTTGAAGAGAGGTAGTTTAGCTCAAATTGCAAGGCGAGGAGAGGAGTGGGATAATGTAGCTGCGGTTTAGTTGTTTCCCACCTCTGCAGTTCTGATGGGAACGTTCAGTATGAGGCCCCTGAAAATTCAATTTCTCTTTTTAATGGAAAATGCCGCTTCATCGCAGGGTACCTGGCTCAGCATTGCGTGTGTACTCAGCGAATTGCCAGGCTTTCAAGTGACCCTGCTGCTGCAGTTCAGCTGCCAGGAAGCAGGAGCACAAGGAACATTGCAGGATGGCTGACACAGCCTGATGTTACAGCACTGTCTGCTAAACAGTCAAGATTAGTATTTGTAGCTGCTGCCACCAGGATGCCTGCAGAGCTTTCATGGGTCAGTAAGCAATGATTTTGAGGCTAATTATTATTGAAGACGACTTTATCTTGTAGGACTTGAAACATGGCTTCTTTTTTTTACTGAGAACAAAAGTCTGTCACATGGCAGAGAAAGGATGGCTGCCTGAAGCAGGTGGGAGAAAATTTCCATTAGGGAAGAAGTCCTGGGCTTTATATACTGATAATTGTCCTGAAATGTTTCACTATTGCATGTGAGCTTGATCCTCCAGTGTAATTCTGCAACAGAACTGTCAGTGGGAGGTTTGCATTTTGATTTCAGGGAAAAAAGGAAAGATGACTTTGTTTTGCACAGATTATATAAGCTCCTGAAATCCAATTCTGCTTTCCATGTGCAAAGCTGGATTTATGTTAGGGTTTTCTGAAATACAGTTTAACCCACTGAGCTTTTTAGAACTCAGTATTTTAGATAACTGTTTTATTTGTGTGTGTTCCATTCTTCATGAAATATATCACAAAGAAGCACCATGTTTCATGTGAGCAAATTAATTATGTTGGCCAGCTGATGAATATTTTCCTAACACTTATCAAATATGGCTACACAGAAAACCAAAATCATGAGAAGTATTTCAAGTGAAGAACTTGGGACTCATTTCAAACCACCTGACTTCACTTTGGTTTTGCTCTTTAAAATTACCAAGAAAATACTTTTTTAATTTTTTTTTTTTTTTTTAAATACAGCTGGATGAGAGCCAGACCTCTGGCTCCAGAGGTAAAGGGCAAAACCTAAAAAAATCCTGTCTGAACAGGCAACTCCACCCTCTTCCCCAAGTCATCTTGGCCTTTTGACAGAAAGTGTGCTCTGAAGCAAATTCATTCATTGCCTTGTTTTTGGACCAAACTCAAAATTCTGAACTCACACCACACAGAGACCTTTTCCATGAAATCCCAGCCTGCTATTTTATCACCTTTTGTCATTCTCTATAATCAGATAACATTTGGACAGTGATTAATCAAATTAATCATTTTCTTTACTTTTATCAAAGAGAAAAAGAACTTTGTGTGATAATGCAGCAGTGAGGGAGACCATTCTAGTCAAGTATCTAAAATAAGAGGAGTGAAATTGTCCCCTGAGATAGACATTTGAGGTCAATCAAAATCAGTTAGAGGGAGGAGTAGTAAAGGATTCCACAGGATTCTGGCTGCAAATCAAGGTGCATATGTGTATGTGTGTGTGGTGTCGGATAAAGAGGCTGATTCCTTCCTGGTAGTGGTTTGGGAGAAGCCAGAATAAGAAGACAGACTTGGGAGCTCAAAAGTGCTGACATGTCTGCCAGTTTAGATATGGCCTGAGGCTGTCCAGATGCAAGAAAGCCACCAAAAGCTACAGCAACTGATCATCTGCCAGACTTGGGCTCCTGCATAGTCAGTGGCAGGCAGGAGTGGTGGTATCTCCAAGAGATGTCTAATGTATGCAGTACAGTTACTTCTTCCCAGTGGCTGCACAAGAAACCAAAGTGTGAAAGCTCTACATAATAAAAGATCCAGGAGGATCCAACTTCATATGAAGTAAGAGTCATCTAAAATGCCTTACATGATAATATGAGAAGACAGCCCAAAGGTGACCATCAAGCAGTGATCTGGTTCATTCTGTAGCACCCTTTTCCATCCCAGTAAATCTGGTCTATTAAGTGGATCTAATCAGATGCTATCAGCAAAGCTTCTGGGGAAGGGCAGAGTCACTACAGGTGTTACAATAACACCAACACCACATGCTTCTTTGCATTTTTCTAGAGGTAGGCTTCAGCTTGGAGGGGATGGTGTTCAACTCAAGGCTAAATGACAACCAGTGGAGTCTGAAGTTACATGCTGATAGGAAGGTATGACAGGTAAAATAATTTGCTCCAAGAGACAGGAGGACTGGTTCATACCCAGTGGTACCAGGTGTACCTGGGTGTAACAAGCACATGGGTGTAAGATGTTCAAGGTACAGAGATGGATGTGAAGGCACATAGCATAGAAATAGGAATGTTTGCTGTTTAAAGTGTGGTTTCTCAAAAAAGCTCAACAGACTGCAGACTGGAGCAGCATAGCATACCAGAAGATAAGAGCAGCATGTGAGGAGCATAAGAAACAAAAGACAAAGGAGAGGGACCAGGAAGGCACTACCACGGATGCACATGCTAGTAAAGCAAAACTGAGCATAGGCACACAATGGGTAGTCTGTCACTGATGGCACAAGTGACCTCTGCTTCCATTAGACCCTGTTAATGGTTATGTGGTGGTCCTGATACCATTCTGCTCACCTCTGAGCTGCCTTCTGATTATGGCATTACCACCATTACTTAAACATTAGCCAGAGGGAGACCAGCATGGATGGGGATACAGCAATGTTGTTACAGTTATTCCAGTCTCTGCCCACCTGAGCGTGACTCAGGCATACGTGCAAGAGGAGAAAACAAGTCAAAACTCCCCTCAGTGGAAGGGTAAGAACTAAAGAAGGCATGTGAAGGATGAAAAAACTAACAAAATCCAGCTCTCTGTCCAGATCCTTATTAACTCCCTTAGCAGCAAACAAGCCATCTTCTAGGCTTCAGCTGAAACCAGCTTATGCTTTGCTATGTTTTAACAATTCCAAGACAACTTCCGTCTCTTGACACAATATCAAAAAATTTGCTCTCCAAACAGCAATTGCTGTAGTAATAACAACAATACTTACATTTCATTATTTAACCTCATGCTATTCATTCATGAGGATTAGTGTTTAATTAATTAACAACACTTAGCATTTCCACTTAGCACTTTACCTCTTCAAAGCATCGTACCGACACTACCTAATTAAGGGCAGAGCTCTACAGACACTTCACATCGGGACTTCCCTTTCACAGCTCTGCATCCAAGACTTGCTCACACAGTGTAGCATGAATTCAAGTTGAAAGCCCTATTAGCTTCATCAGGAACCAGGTAATGCCATGGTTATCAAGGAACTGTATTTGCAATTTCTGTTTCTTTTCCTCTTGCTTATGGTTGCTTGCTATTCACACAGGGATCTAATTTTTGGCTAATGTGATGGATGATAATGTGAACCTTGTATTAGTGTTATCTACAAAACACTCATTCATCCGTTAGTGAAAATCTTGTTCTCGTCACCTGGTTGAACTGCCTTTAGCTAGAAAATGTGTTAACCACAAAAACATTATAAAATGTCAAGCGAGAGTTTTTAAGGGAGATGGTGCTTTCAATCCATCAGTCAAATGCCTGCTATGAAAAGTGCCTTTCTTGTAAGCACCCCAGGATGCTACACAACATCAATAGACAATATAAACACAAAGCTTTTATGGTTCACTTTACAATTGGACATTGACTCTGAACCTGTGAAACAGAAAGGAATTGAATTTCATGACCAAAGAGGATAATGTGCACAGGATTAAGTAGACATCGCTTGTAGAAGCAGGAAAGCAATACGCCTTTGGATGCTGATAGGGAGATTAAATTTACAAATAAGAAACTAAAGAAATAAACCAATTCCGACTAAAAACTTGTTAGCCAGCAGAAGCACTTAATACTTCACATCAATCCACTATTTTTTTTCAGAGCCCACTGATTGACTGAGCCTTGACTATGAGAACTGAACAAAGAGAGCCTTAAATATGTAGTAGCTGCAGCCAAGAAAATTATTCAGACAATATGGAAATAAACTTCTGATGCAGTTGAATGGGGAGAAAAAGAAAACATTCATCACAATTCAAGAACTTGTCTAGTGTCTCAGAGGATGTTTTCACAGGGCAGTGGCTGGTGGGGCAGCAGCTGGGGGCTGCTGCTGCTGCTCAAACCTGCTCGAGAAGAAAGTGAGTGATCCAAAACAGAAATGTGGCTTCCAGCTCTGAGCGGTGCTGTGGGGTGTCACGTGCACATCACAGCTCACCCAGCTCGGTCAAACAGCTCTCTCAGGAAGCCCCTCTTGCCAGATGAGCCACAGCTGGATAGATATCAGAAATTTAAATGGTTTGGTTCTTTGAAAACTGATTGTCTTGAACAAAATCAGACTCAACCATTCTGACACTGAAATATTCCACAAGGGTAACTGTGTGTTACTATCTGCAGTGTCTTTGTGCCCAAAATATGCTATGTTAGTGTTACTACTAACTTCTAAAATCCCAAAAGTATAAAATAAAAATCAGGCTTTATTATCTCTTAATGCAATTTCACTTAAGGTGCAGATGAATGAGACCCTCATTGCCATATTCAGCCTCAAGCTGACAACTAAATACCAATCCTTTTCTGTACATGTGTGATTTGAATTCAATACTTGCCTTTCATCTTCCCTGCACTCCCCACAAACTCTTCTCCCCTTACTCAGCTTCAGCTTCAACACTCCAGTATTCCCCTGTCACCACTGCCCAGGACTCCCTTGTCCCACACACCAATTAGCCTATCTAGCCCCAGTGAACCAACATCTAAGCTGTCCATCCTGCAGCCTTTTCTAACATTTACAACCTAGGAACCATCCCAGACCCATTCCAGCCTGCCCATGTCCATGCCTCTGGATTACTTTTGTATTGGTTCAGGCTGGGTCTAGTGATAAATATAGTGAATGTAGTAAAGATGTGAATTAGGTAAATCATGTATCTTTCTCACTATGAGTTTCCTGAAGTGTAATGCTCAAGACAAAACCATCAGCTGTGGTTACTGCTGATTAGGAAAAGATACCTGTAATTAGCACACACATTGGATCAGGCCATTAACAAAAGCATTAGGAAGCCACTATGGAAGCTGATTCATGTTGTAATCTAGGTAACTGCTCCTTTTTCCAGCACAAGGCTGTCACATGAGCCCTTCTGATCACTTTCATATTTACCATTTGTTGTGCATCTGCTCTAGCATCTCCAAGCCCTGATATCTTGGAGTTACACATGCTGAGATACTTCCTGACTGGTGTCAGCTTCCAGTACTGGAACTCTGCAGGGTGCAGCTCAGGATGTGAACCAAATGCAGGCATAAAACTAACTTGGTTAAGGCAAGAACCTGACATTTGGAAAGCTGTTCTCTGTGTGGTGTATAGAAAAATAAATTTAGATGACTTATATAATTAAGATTTTACATCTTACTGTCCTGTTTTACTTAGCCTGGACAATAAACAGGGTTGGTCTGTTTAGCCTGTCCCATGGAGTGTTGGGGTTTCAAAGTTTCACAGGACTGTGACATTTCTGCTGTTCTGCTGCTCCCTCTGAAAGAGGTCGCAGGCAGACGGCCATAGAGTAGTCAGCAACAGATCCCTGGTGGTCATGAATGTAAGTTCCAGTGTGTACTTCCTCCCTGCTTCCAGTGTCTGATGTCATTGGGATATTTTATACCTTTTGGCTATCACAGCCTCCTCCAGCAGTGAATTTCACAAGTGATATTGATTGCACTAAGTTGCACGTGCACTTCCCCTGTTGCTTCATCAGAGGAAAGTGTTCCTGCTTGTGCACCACCATGGTGCATAGTATTAGCCTTGCAATTTAGCCTGCACTGGGAGTGCTGAATGGATTGTTTGATGGCTGGGAGTACCAGATATCTTCATCTCCCTGCCTTGTGAAACTGCACAGCACTAGGGTTAATACCGAAATGAAAGCCTGCTAAAGGACAAGGCATGCTCCAGGGCAAATATGATTGAGGGTTACACTAGCTATATATTTTACTTACAATTCTACCACTACGCTCATTCTAACCTCAGCCTTTCAATTAATTGGCTCTTAGGACTTGATAGGATTAAAATATTTCTAACAACAGCATTTTCACAAGCAGCATTACTTGTACCAGCCCAGCTTTGACTTCTTACCTTTGTGGTCCACAATTTCACTGTCCAGTCAAATGATGATGTGACAAAGAGATGGGAAAAGTCTATTGGACCCACTGCCATGTGACAATTGATTCCTGTGACAGGTCCTTGGTGGCCTTCAAAAATTTCACCAATGCCAGCTTTACTACAGGAAGAAGAAAGATTTACATGCAGAGAGTGATTTACTACCTAGTGATTTAATATAAGTTTTCTTTACTGTTAGGTTCCTGTTTCCTTTTAAAGTTCTACTTGACCTGCAAATCTCTCTCCTTCTTCTAAGGCCTTTGCCTGCAGAGGTTTACTCCAGTGGGCAAAATTAATGCTCAGAATCCAAGCACAGGGAGAATTTATCTTACTTCTGAAATACTTACCTTACTCACTTCTATATACACTGTCTACTCCTGTAGATTGAAATAACATTTCTGTATAATTATAAAATAATTCTAAATTGTAATTATACTATAGCTTATGCCTCTGAGTATGCCATTATCACAAGGAATAACCATTAAATAAGAATGCAGATATGTTAATGACTTATCATGGGCCATTCTTTTTCTCTTAAATATCTAAGATAACTTTTCATAGCAGTCAATCAAGTCACTAGGAAGTAAATGCTTTTTCACAAAAAGTGAAGGAACTGATCCTGTGATCAGGTATCATACAGTCATTAATTTGAACAAGGGGAGATGTGCATTTAATCAGCCAGAGGCTAAAATAGCTGTTAGGAAGGAAAAGTACAATGCTGTGTAAGAGAGAATGTTCACACCTTTCTTCTTCCTGGAAGCAAATGATGCCAGATCAGTTGTCAGTGCTGTCTCACAGTGTACACAGACAAGGGAATCATGAAATTACCCTTTTAGCTAGATTGTAGAAAAATTGCAAGTGGAAGAATATACATTAAAAATAGCCACAGCTCTGATGAGCCTGTCAGCCCTGTGCCAGTGTGAGTACAGTGTACTGAAATGGGATATGGAGCTGTGCCAGAGGAAACTGGTCCCTCATCCAGCTGGTGCAGCGTTCCCTCATCTCTCCTGTGTGGACAGTGTGGCCTCACTTAGGTTCCCCTGCCAGACCCCGCAGCATGTGCTGGAGCAGTGCTGGATACAAGGACACCTCTCATTTCATCCTGGCTATCTGCCAAGTAGTCAGTGGGGTAAGGGGAGTTCTGGAGCAATGAGGCTATTCTGTTTATCTGCTGTGCTTTGACACACCTTTTCCCAGAATAACGTATGGCCCTTCACAGTGCCGGGCTGAGGGACACAGGAGCCTCTGGAAATAAACCAGGGATGATAGCAAAAAGCTCCAGGAAAGACAGGCAGGAGCAGAAGGGCTTTTGTCAATGGACAGTAGAAAAGAAGATCTAAAAAATGATCTAAAAGATGCTAAAAAGAAGATCTGGCACCTTGCCCTTGTGAGGAACAAACCAGGCAAGTCTGGAAGTTCAGAAGTGAGAAATGCCCTTGGGCATGCTCCATTCATCTTAGCAGCCTAAGACTCATTCAAACCATGGGCTGCCACACAGCCTATCAGCCAGTATATGCCTAAATAGACACAATTTTGGAATACTGACAGTGGTCAGGCTAAAATAAAAATATTATAAAATAAAAACACTGAACAAAACATATGCAAATCAGTATTTATAAAACATTGGGGATGTGAAATGGAAGCCTTACAATCTTAAACCACTGTATCAATGTCTTTTTTGGTCAACATAAACTCAGAATATGATAAAATACGGATTCAGAGAACATTGCATACTACTGGTGGGGATGAGCTCCAATTCTGTCAGTGGAAAAAGTTTGTTCTTTACAAAAACCTTTCAAGTTTCCCAGAGATTAAACTACTGCTGGAAGCTAACAGAGCACACTAGCATCTTGCAGGTTTGCAGGGCGCAGAACGAGGAACTTGCAGTAATAGATTACAGCCTGGGTTATATTATGCATGACCACTGTGTATGAGAGAGAACAGGATTCTCTAGAACCCATGTGGCACACTGTGGCCGCATCCATGTTATTAAAGGAACCAGGCCTGTGGTGGCTTTTCTCTGATTTATCCCTGTAGAGACTCATCTCATATCTCATCTCATCACATCTCTGACAAAGAGGCATTTCTGAGGGTCCAGCCATCTTCTCTTCAGGCACATGACTGAAAAAGGTGAAGGAAGTGAACCTAAGGGTAATCATTGCTCCCCACTAACTACACAGGGAGCCTGGGATAATTGCCCCAGTACAACAGGCTGTAGCAAAGATGCTCAAAGTCAGGCATCTCCTGTACTGGTCACAGGAACAGTACAGACATTGTTGATCCAAGAGAAAAAAACACAACACTCTCCACACACACACTTTGCTCTCTCTCATCAACACAGGTACACAATGTTTTATAAGTAAAAAATGCTGAACTTCACCTTCCATGACGACAGGCTGTGTAGACTGTCCCCTCTTCACTGCCCACAACAAAGTTATTGACATCTCCGGTTGGGAAAGCCATTCCTGTGACCGCCACTGGCTTGGACTTATTGTATACCAGCTCCATGCTCTCCTACCAAAACAGGTTTTTGTTATTATGCTGGGATCTCCTTTTGTTAGTCTGGGTTGGGTTTTTTTAATAACTGATTTCTAAATATTACATGGGGTAGCAGGAGAGGAATATGAAATAATTTGACCCAGTCACAGAACTTTAGTTTCTGCATAAGATTTAAGAAGATGCAATGGCACAAACCAGGATGCTCCTGCCATCCCCAGTACTGTCTGTCACACGAATGAGACTGGCAGGAAGGCAATGGTCTTTTCTGCATCATCTTAAATCACCCAGAGATGACAGGTGAGAATTTAAAATCTAATGGGGCAGAAACTAAAGATAATACCTTAATGGTTACATTTGCCAGCCTCAGGCTTTAATAAATCATGCAATACCCTTCTATTTACATTCTGGAAATCAGTTGTCAGGAAGCACATGTAACATTGTGTGCATGTGAGGCATTTATTGCACTGTGTCATTTGTCCCTTTGCAGAACAAAATTTAAAAGTACAGGTCTGGTCACTACCACCATTCTAAGCTTTGCTTTCCAGGGATTTTTCTGAGGTAGCTATAAACACTCCCTCTAGACTCCACCATCAAGCTACAAACCAGCAGGAGAATTTTCTGTTTTCATTTGGTAGCTATATTTTAAAGTAAATCAGCATGATGATTTTTGCAATTGCAAATACAATCACCATGCAAGTTTGTGGCTGTTGCAAGATGTGTATGCTTTGAGCAGATTTTGCACAACTTTTTAGTTTTTCATCCTAAATGGTGTAACCCAAGAATCCACAAAAGGCCTGAATGATTTCACCATTTTCATTTTTAGCTATTTAAGTGTTTATGTTCTCTATGTTTAAAAAGTCTGTGCTGCTGTTCTTCTAGGGCCAAAGCCTGTAGGGTTTTTCTCAAAAGGGCTTTTTTGCTGTAAAGAAAGTGGGTATCCCTGTGAGAGGAGAATGGTGCAAATCCATGAAGAAATGCTTGGTTTATACTTTTCCTTGAAAATAAATGATTTCTATTGTAAAGGCAAAATAAGGCATGGAAAATACACTGGGAGACCACTCCATATTTCTGTAAACATATGAGAGAGAGAGAGAGGGAGAGAGAGAGACAGAAATTCTGTTAATATGGGAAAGAGACCACATATTTTTGCTAAAATCTTCTGGGGTGAGATCATCACTTAGTGTCTCTGCAGAGGAATGACCATAGGCTGTGGTGGACTCTCTGCTCCCAGTGCCCACACCATGACTGTACACAAGTGCTCTGGAGCTGTGTCTTCGGAAAGATTCAGACTGACACACATCAGCAACACTTTACTCCTCCCAGTTTAAAGCTATGGCATGCAGCTTGACGTCAAGCCCTGTGCCTTTCTTTTCTAGATCACCATGAGCCATGTGCCAAACTTCAGTGTAATGTGGGGTGTGTTCCCATCCTTGATGAGAGCCAGTTTTGGAGCAGGGAAATTCCATTTGAGTGAGAAGGTACTGGAACTCAGATGCTCACAGATCTGTGCTTCAGACTTTAGTATTCCACTAAGTGAGAATGCAGGGGTGGGATTTGTCTCCTTGATATTTAGGTGAGAAACTGTGGAAGGAATTAGGGTGCTTGAACACAGGTGCCAGGGCCATTTTAGAGGCCTCAATTTCTACTGCAAAAGAGATTCTTACAGTCCCAGGGCACAACTACCAGCCCCACACTGTTGCCTGACATGAGCAATGTGGTTGGAACTTTGAAGCTGGCCTCGCTTTGAGTAGAGGGGTAGAGTGATGACTTCCAGAGTCCTCTTCCACCCTAAGACAGGATAGTTCCATGTCCAAGGGTGGGTATCTGAATTAGCTTTTCACACTTGGATGGGATGAGTCATCCTCCAGAAGTACCAGCCTCTCTCTACCTCAACTGTACAGAAAATTCGAATTTCTAACTCAGACTTGACACATCAACTTTTAGATGGTTGAGGTTAGGATAGAGGAGTCCCACCTCTTGTGTCAACACTGGAAAGCAAATAATTCAATAGTAATTGCACATTAGTGCATGATTAATGGAATCATTATCGGGAGTTTCTATGAAGCATTTTGAAACAAGATCAGATCCCATGATGCTTAGTAAAAATGATATTAATTTTTTTTGTAAGAAATTGTGTATAAAAATGAGTGATGTGTTGGAATAGAAAATGTACTTCTTCAGAAGATAACACTTAAAAGATGCTTTCTATACACCTTTTTCAGCACTGGATTCTTTGTTTAGTTTCCATTATTATAATCACAAGTGGTTTGGGCAATTTTCCTGTGTTTCTTTTCATTTCTGATACAAAGGAAAGGAGGGGAGGGGGAACAGACAATAGTAGCAAACATTCCAGAGGGGGAGAATTAGTTCTAAAACTTCTGATTTGCATTGTTTGTTCCTTTGGCTACTGAAGGCAGCAAAGTAAGTTTCCGAGTTTCTGACTGTGTGCCTTGGAAACCTGCAGTGCCTAGGGTGTGTTCAGCAGCAGTGCAATCTAGTCCATATTTGTTAAACAATGCTGTAGAATAAGTGCAATTTATACCACAGGCGACTTCTGTAATTACTGTGCTTTAAAATGGGCTATTTCGTTTTCACTTGAAACTGACCTATGTATTAACGTATTACAATAATTACACGATTTGTGGTAAAGGAAATGGGGTTTGGCTCTTAGCAGAGACTGCTGGAAGCAAGCTGTACTCTTTCAAGTGCATTCACTGGTTTTAGTTTGTATAGGATGCGAGATTTTGGCTTTTAGGAGCTATATTCCTCTACTCAGGTATCCTGCTCTACCAAAGACACTTTTCCCCCCTGTGTAGATGAAAACAAACCCACCTGTGGAGTTGAGAGCATGTCCAGGCTCCAGGAGCACATTTTGCCATCCGTAGAGACAGTAATAAGATTGTGTGCATTCTGTGTTCCAACTACATTCACACAATACACAGGATGCTGAAAACACAGAACACGGCAAGTCAGAGAGTCATTCTTACATTTTGACAAACAAATTTTTAATGTCTCATATGTTATTTTAAAGAATGATTAAGTAGTCACACAATGCCTGGAAAATATAAGACTCAACTTTTGCCAGATAGGAATTGTTTTGGTTGAGTTTTTGTGTTTCTTTTTCATTTAAATTTTAAGAACTACATTATGGAGGTGGAAATGTTTTCAAAGTTTCATTTTCCTCATAATAAAACAGCCCAGCTGAGTAATGCTGTGAAAATACCGAATTATGTGGATGAGATTTCACCCACAGGGACATGTATCATTCTACTGATGGCTTTTGACACTGAAAATAACCAGCAGAAAGAGGAAAACTGTCCAAACGGAATCAAAATGAAAACGTTATTCAAGAAAACAGCTGCACAAAACTTGAACTCAGCCAGAATTTGGCTTGCATGCTAAATATTTGCAAATGTACTCCAGTTGAAGAACATGAACAAACCCATCAACATTCTTCAGCATTGGCCAATACACCTTTTAGAATCTGTCATTGTAAGTGGGGAGTGACTGAATTTAGGGTGTTACACCTGGTTCACCATAGTGCAGTCATTCCATGGAGGCTGAATTCCAGTTAGTATGCATAATGAAACTTGGCCTATTCCTTTTCCAAGGAACCTGGTAACATTTTGAGCCTAAAGTGTCATCTGATATCTGATGGTGACATATGAGGGATGGGTCAAGTTCAGCAATCTCCAGAGTGAAAAATCAGTCAGACAGAGCAATAAGATTTAATTTCCTTTGACCAGCACAAGTGGTACTGCTAAATTAAAGGTTAGACATATAAAAGAGTCAAGCAAAGAAAACTTAATTTCTCTGCTGCGTTTACCAATAAATAGAATACCTGCATCTCCAGAAAGAAAAAAACATTTTTCTCTAATTGCCTAATTAAAGAAAATTAGGACCAACTTACAAGAGACCCATATGGAGCTTCTAAGCCAACTCCATGTTGTGTTAGGAATGTAGCATTTGGTCCTGCTGAAAGGAATGGCAGAACTGCCACTTATGTCAAGATCCAGCTGCAGGTCACCTACCCAGTCAGTGGGGAATGTCAGAAATCCTCAGAGCTCTGGCTCACTCTCACATTTGATAGCTGAGTGGGCCCACTAAATGTCCCCTCTCCAGGAGCAAAAGGTGCAGCACCTGTACAAACAGTCTTTGTGCCCACACTGAGATGGACTAAGCAGCTGCTGCTGAAATAGTAACTTGTGCTTGGAGGAAACCTGTACACACCAGCAAGTCACCAGGTCCATTTGATGCCAATTTTTTTTTCTTTCTCTCAAGATTGTCAGGCACCTGGTTTCTCCCAGATCATCAGATGGACCCCAATTTGTCCCTCACATGTGTCTCACACTATTACCCTCATATCATGGACCTTCTTGCTGCTTAGTTAGTGCAAGCTAATGGCCCCAGTGCTAAACATGATTACTGCATACTGGTGTGTGAAATAAGCACAGACCTCTTTTTTTTCATAGGCTTTTCACCTCCAGTAGTCCAAACAGAGTGGGTGGGAGGAAACTACAGCAAGCAGTGGAATATCTAGAATATTTAGTGGAGGGGAAAGAGTCAGCCATGTCTTCCCAGCAGCACCTCAGTGTGTCAGGCCTGGCTTTAATCAGGGCTACCAGCCATCAATTTCACGCACAATAAAACTCATGGCAGAAATGAAAAGATGTAAGGAAAGCAGACAAAAAAGACAACCAACTGTATGTATCAGAAAGTCTAAACAGGCTCCTTCCTTTCAAAGGGTTGCTGCCAGCTTGCTTTTATTTATCTTGGAAATGAAATCATCATGCAAAAAGGTTTTGTCTTAATTAAAATTTCCTGTTGTCCCAAGTGCAGATGTGTGGTGGGTGTGAAAGGAAATTAGTGAGTAAGCTGTGGGTAGACTTCTCTTTCCTGGTGAATCCAGGCAGTAATCAGTGATACTAAATTTCAGGAAGGTTTAAGTCAGGGAAAACAACACAATCTATCTGTTTCAAATAAACAAAGCAAGAGAAAGAAAAGAGAAAAATCCTTTTTCCACATACAGCATGAGTTCAAATTAAAAAAAGACTATTCAGCTCACGTATCTAGCAGTACAAAAAGTAACATCACTAACACAGTGCTGTCTTAATTTATTTTTTTTTTCTTGTCAGCAGGGATTCAAGCCAGCCTTTTGCAACCAAGACCTCATTTACAATTTATGTAAGTAATTCCTATGTATGAATATAAAGTAAGCAACTTATTGTAAAATCTGAGCACTCCTTAAAACATCATGCTTCCTCATGTTAGACTATGTAAACACTTATTTATCACAATCCATGACAGCACATAAAGTGCCCATCCACAACTGAAAGTAATTTATTTATATTTTTCAAAAGCAAAACATTACATATTGTTCTATTGAAATAGCAAAACTGCTTTAATATATAATTCCAGGAGGTACAATTTTGCCTTAAATGATTTTTGAGTGTAAACAAATTACTTCCCATTAATCTTTGCTTTTCCACTAGATTTTGAGTCCCAGTTGTTCAATTTTCAGTGACAGTCAGCTTCTTGCCACTAGTTTTCTGGTCTGCTACATCTCTAAATTGCACTTCCAGGAAAGACTGTTTCTTTTCATGCAGATTGAACAATATTACTGGCAACAAAATGAGCAAAAACATTAGGGAAATGAAAAGCAATGTTGAAGTTGCAACCCATGGCACAGATCATTAGATAATTACATCAACATTCATGATAGTGGAAATTTAGGGAACAATATTTGTATTGCCTGGCCCACTAAGCATGTCTGTGCACACCTGTAATTTTTAATATAAGAGAATTGCAATCATAATACTGGCCCCATACTGAATCTTCAGCAGTAATTCACATGGCATGGCTTCTGGAGTTGTCTTTTAACTCCAGGGATTATGTTGTCACAGTCATCTGAAAGCTGAACCTTGATCTGTAAATTCCAAACATTAGAATCACAGAATTGTAAAAGCTGGAGCTGCGAAAGTACTATCACTTTGTCTGATCCTTCATTCTGCTAGAACAAGATTATTATCGTATCTCTCAGAGTGCTTAGTCGAGTTCAGTTCCTTATGCTAAAGAAAACTTGTTTTTTTCTGCACTCTTATATCATACTTTTGCATTTTTCTCCTTTCTACTTTCCATTCAGGAATTGCCCTAAGCCCATTTCCAGGATGAGCAGCTCCACCTTCCATCTCTCCTGAAGAGCTCACCCAAACCCAGACTGTGGAGGAGGAGAGCCGAAGAATGCACAAGATATTTGTGCAGGATGGACTGGATGCTAGTGCCACAGTGGAGTAAGGACACTTTAGCAGGGAACCCAGGCTTGTCCTTTCCTCCAGCACAACATGAGCACTTTGTGATGTAAGGGACTCTCCTATCACAGACATCATCCTTGTATTACAGAAAAAATCTCTTCTTTCTCAGGCATTTTGTGTTACTGTTCCGCTCATTTATCTTCCAGACATCACTAGAGCCCTCTGCCACCATCACTAATTACCTCCAAGCATCTGTGTGTGCCAGCAAAATGCTCTCCTGCATCATTCTACTGAAACAATCTCTCCCTCAGTGTGCAGACTCTGCCCTGTGGCCCTGTCTGGAGCAGAACACCATGGCAGGGATTCACTTCTTTCCAAGGGCACCAGTGTCAACTTATAGGAGTCCACTCTGAGACCTCCACAGGTGCCAAAGGAGAAATTTGTGTACACCAGGACAACAGTAATGACTCAAATTGCCTGCCATGTCGGACTGAGAAGCATACAGCCCCCACAGTGGTCTGTCTCTCTTTACAGACGATGGGGACAAGAATTGCAGTGCCACTGTGTTGGCACATAGGTGCCTCACTCAGGTGTTATACTCAATCCTGCTTTCTTCCTTGGAAGGGAGAATAATATCCTGACTTGACTGTAGAATGTGTGATGATTAAGCACTTACAAGAGGTGATTGTTCATGTCTCATATCTACTTTTTTCCTTTCAAGTACCACAGTTTTATTTTCATCGGTGTGGGAACTAGCACTGTAGACACAACTAGGCAGCTGCCTTTCCCTGATGACCACCTCCTCTAAGGAAAGGAGGAGGTGACTTTTATCCTTACCGTGTGAGCAGCAGCAGATAAGGGAGTTCTCTGAACTGGAGTGCGCCTGTGACTGCGATTATCCCACAAGACAATTTGGCCAGAGTACGTTCCACCGACGACCAGGTTTGGGTGAAAGCGGGCAAAACAGACTGACATCACGGAGGACTGGAGGAAAAGAGGTAGAGAAGAGAGGGGTTACAGTGGTCAGCCATCTTCATTTCTCTCCCTAGGGAAGCACACCGTAATTAGCACTTTGTATTTTAGGAATCACCCTTTGAATTCTATTCATACTTCTTGCACACCAGTAATTCTACTAAAGCCAACAGGACACATTCAAAGAAATAATTTTGACCCGAAAAATGTGTCGTTCCCCATTGGTCCTGGGGAAAATACAGGATGAGTCTGAGCATGATGCTAAAAACCTGAGATAACCTCTCCATGACAGTGATGGTAAAGTGCTTAATTACATTTCCAGAAGTGAGAACTTCAGCTAACCAGATGCCAGCCAAACAGAGAATTGCATCCTGGCCCATGATATCCCATCAGGGAGAGCTCTTTCCCTGTTTTTCCTCTAACTTTTAACTCAGGCAGCTTGAGGCAAGTCTGTGAAAGACCCTCTGAAGTTCACCTCAAGGTGTGCTGTCTTGAGAGCATCAGCTGACAAGCTGTGTCTCATTGCTGAATCAATGACTGATTTCTCTGCTACCAAGGTCTTCTAAGAACAAAGGGAACCACACTTTACACTGCTTAAGCAGAACTGAGTTCTTCCTCATCCTAATGACAGCTGAGTTATCTCTGGGTATTTTCTTTAGCTGGGGATGCTCAGGAGCCCGACTGGTGTGATGGGTACCCTGGCTACCTGGTAGAGTGCCCCACAAGCCAGTATGGAGACTGTGATCTATCCCAGCTACCACTTTTCAATGTCTTTAAAATGACATGCAACAGCTGAAGTCCTCAAGGGAACAGTCCCAAGACCTTCATGTGCCAACAAGCCACAGCCAAGAGCAAGAAGCAGTAACTCCTTCAAGTCTTCAATGCTCTTCTTAAATAATTATTTCCCATTTTTATATAATTGGTCCTGCATGTTATGCCTTTGTTTTATGCAAATCTTTTTTTATATTTTAATGACTGGATATTTTGAAGTGTTGGTATTCCTATCTGGGAACACACTTTACTCAATGACAAAGGGTTAACTAAATTACCATATTTCATTTCCATACAAAGCATGGCAGACATTTAAGTAAATTTTGTTGAATTAGGAACACTGGAGCTGCCAAGCTGAGCTAGACCCAGTGTCTACCTAGCTAATGGCCCTGTCTCTGGGAGAAGTAGATGGGGTTGTAAAACCCTTGACATGGGCAGATGTGTTGCCTCCTTTTCTTACTACCCCTCATGATGATTTCTAGTGGCTAGAGACTGATTTGAACTCATGAGAGTCTTGAAACCCCTTCTGATAGGGCTAGAATTAATGATGCTAACTCTTGATGCCTATAACTAGATTAGTAAGAATAAAGCAAAATGGGAAGTTTAAACAGTTTTTATTGAATTCATGTGGCTGCCTGATATCAATTGTTTAAAGGCAGATTATATGCTAAGTGAACTTAATAGACATACTTACAGCATACAGCAGTATATTTATTACTGGGGTGTTTTTTTGACCTAATGAGATAATCAAGACAATGAAAAAAGCTGCCATTACTTTTTTTCTTCCCCACTCTCTCTGGATCCTCCTGGCTGTTCTCTTGACATCTCTCTACTTTCCCCTCTCGACTAACACTTCTGCATACATTTCTCTGATGTTATATAGTCTTGCACCCAACGACTAGATGATTAGTGTACATAAATGCCTATTTTAGTCCATATCTAAGTACTTGAGCACAGCAATTCCATTATGGTCAGTCATAGTAATGAGAGGTAGCTTCCAAACAGCATTTCCAAAGGACCTAGATGTACAGAAAATAAACTCCACCCCTAAGGAGCAGGAGTTACTATTAAACAGGAGGTACTACTAAAAGGGGTTTAAAACTCAGCTACACTGCAGCTGCCATCCAGTTTCCACAGATCTCCCCCCCCACATTATAATTAAACCGACCCTACAGCACATGTTCTACATTTTATCTCTTTGTTTAATGGCTCCGTGAGTTGTTTTAATCAACCCCTCTCATTCCTTATAACTAAGCTGACAGATATTCTTACATGAAGTGAAATAGCTAGATGATTTTAAAATAGTACAGCTCCACCACTGTGTACACCCCACAGCAGCTACAAGGCTTCACATGTATTTTAAGAAACCCCAATTCAAACAGTCATTCCACAACAAAGTTCCCAAGTTTGTCCCAAACAAACTTGGGAGACTGAAGCAGGGCAAAGAAGCCAAGTGGACAGTGTATTTTTAAAAGTTCTGCTTTCATGGTTAGCATGTTTTTGCATTTAGGATGCCAGAATACAGTTGAATGGTCAGGATATAAACTGCCAAAGTGTGTTTTTCATAAAGTTCAAAAATAACCTACAGACATGACATGGGCTTGAGCTCTCTGCACTGCTCCTAGTCTTCAAAAGGTGAAATGTTCACATCCTTTTAATTATGTCAGCATTATTTTTCTATCCAATAAAAAATTCTGTCAAATATTAGAATTTAACAGTTTAAGGACTCCATTCCATAGCACTTAATATAGTGATTATTTTCTTAAAATTAATGGCAGTACACAGATGAGTAAGGGCTGTAAGATCAAGCCCATTCATTTAAAAACTTGAAAAGTATTAATTTCTTAGTCTTAATGGGAGAGAGTGGCTGACAGGTCTCCAGTCTGTCTGAACAGCTCTGTGCTCAAGGACAGCAGCAGAAACCATTCCCTGTAAGCCTCTTCTGCCCCCAGGCTGCCTCTTGTTTGCCTGTTCAAGTATTCTCGCTCCTCTGAAACAGCTTTGTCACTGACTTCAAAGGGGGAGGAACCAGCCCATGGTCAGGTTTTTAAAATAACAGCATATCCTTGGTTGCACTTCTACCACACCCTTCCAGGGAAATCTCACGGCACTTTCCAACAGCAACGGTAAAGCTTCCCAGTTTTTCAGTTAGGGATATTTTATGCTGTAGGTGCATAGTTACCTGTAGCAGAGGACAGAAGCAGCTAGTTTCACAGTATATGGCGACAGCGCATAAATAAATGTAGGAGGAATCATGTCAGAAGGCAATTACACAGAGTTTAGTGTCCACAGTGGAAAAGCAGCTAGGCTAGGAGATTCCCAGCATTATCTTTCTATGGGTGCCACAAAGCATCTGTCTGAGCAACTGTTGGGACCCACAAGAGACAGGCAAAAGCGCAGTGTCTGGTCATCGGCATTTCTCTGAATTGCACTGTGCAGTGAATCATTTCAGTATTTACTTCAGCTTAATGCTCAGGTGCTTTCTCCCTCTATGCAAATACAGCCTACTGGATTTTGCTTTTTCTGTCTCTCCTTAGCTTTCTCAGCGGCCTTACGAAAATATTTCTGGTGCTTCTGGCTTTGTGATCTTCCACCCAGATGTTGCACTCTTAGCGGGGCCACAATACTGATGCTGCTGCCTCATGCCATGCATGCTCTGCCTCCCTGCGGAGGCAGACAGGTATCTCCAAGGGCCAGAGGAGAAAACCTGAGTTAGTTCCATGTGGGAACACTGCCCAAGCATAAGAGAGAGCTCAAACCCTGGGGATTTTGCCTGGCAAACTGGCAATCCTGGTTCTCAAATGCTACAGCTTCTGCTCCCAGCTGCTGCAAGAACTGCACTGAAAAGATAATTAAGAAACAAAACATAAGATGTCCGTGCTTTTGTTGCAGCAAAGAGAGGGCTGGGCCTCACAAACAGAAGTGTTGCTGAGCCTTTGGAGAGGTCTGCAGTTAAGGGGAGGAAGCAGCACCCTTTGCCCCCTGCCTTGGTCGGGGGGCCAGGTCACCTCAGCCCGTGGGGAGGAGCACTGTGGAGCCACCTCTGCCTCCCTGTTCCTTCCCTCCCTCCCTCCCTCCCCATTAATGCACTGATCCAAACAGGCCCCCAGCCCTCTTCAAGTGGCTGGCAAAGCTGTTTTTTATTTTAGAAGCTTAATACAGCCCAGATTTGGATTAATGATGGCATATCCCGTCAACCACAGGTACACGTGCTTGGGACAGACAGTCATTTAGCTTCTCCCTGCTGAGAAGCCTGACCTCAGTACCCACATCTGATGTGTGTAAGGCCCTGGAGACTCGGCTGTCTCTGCTCCTGTCCATACGCTCGGATGGCACTCTGCCCAGCCACCAGTCAAACAAGTTCACAAAGACCTGGGTGCTAAATAATAATAACAACTCTCAATAGGCAGTGACTACTGCCTTCAGCCAGACCTCTTCTGCAGGAAACCACCCCCGGAGCCAGCATTGCCATACTGGTGCCATATGCCTACGCCTGACACCAGATGTATCTCAAAACAATACTTTGTCAGTGGGAAGAAGCAATCCGAGGAGTTCACAGGGATTTCCAGGCTCCAGAAGACCAGGTTATATTGCAGCAGGCTCTCAGGAAGCTCCTGGGTGGATTTTCCAGCTGAGCACATGCATGTGAAAAAGCACTACCATCAGTGTCATGCTGCTGTGGGTCACTCTGACACAGTGAACTGTGGGCAATGAAATCCACTGCAGCTGAGATCATAGAATCATAGAGTATGCTGAGTTGGAAAGGACCCATCAGGATCATCGAGTCCAATTCCTGCACAGGAAGAATTAAGAATCACCATGTGCTGAGAGCCTTGTCTAAACACTTCTTGAACTCTGTCAGTCTTGGTGCTGCAACACTTTCCTGGGAAAGCTTTTTCTAGTGCTCAACCACCATCTGAATGAAAAACCTCCTCCTGATACCCAACATAAATCCCTCCTGACGCAGCTTCATGCTATTTCCTTGAGTCATGTCACTGGTCATCACAGAGATCAGCACCTGTCCCTCTTCTACTCCTCATGAGAAAGCTGTAACTGCAATGAGGTCTCCCCTCAGTCTCCTCCAGGCTGAACAGACGAGGTGACCTCAGCTGCTCTTCCTTCGGCTTCGCCTCCAGACCCTTCAGCATCCTCATGGCTCTCCTTTGGACACTCTAATAGTTTTATGTCCTTTTTATATTGTGGCACCCAAAGCTGCACACAATACTCAAGGTGAGGCCACCCCAGCTCAGAGCAGAGCAGGACAATCCTCTCCTTGCCCAGCTGGTGATGCTGTGCCCAGGACACAGGTGGCCCTCTTGTTGAAGTGGCAGATCCTTTTCCATGCTTGGGGGACTGAGAGCAGAGGGACAAAGCTCTGGTACTGCTCCTCAGCTAAAACTATGAAAAGGTTCATCCATAGGATGTTGCCTGAAGAACAAGGACTGAACCACTGATCATTTATGTCTGCGCTCCTAAGGAATAAATAAATCAAGAGGGAGGCCAGAAGCAGACAAGCAACTTACTCATAACCTTTTGTTCCCACTCCTGCTCATCAAGAGCAGCATTTACAGAGTCTCTGCACTCAGAGTCCCTCTGAAAGCTGCCTAACCTTCTTCTGACCAGGCAATCAGGAGACCATTTCATTCCTGCATTGCTATACACACATATATCTGGCTCCCTACATCATAGGGATGATATACTTCTACTGAAAATGTGGATTAAAACCATCATCTAGAAATAAAACAGCAACTGAATTGTTATATAAAGCCCTTTTTTTGTGACCAGTCATGGACTGAGAATAATCATGGAAAGTAGCAGTATCAGATCTGAACACTTTCTCTGGTTTAGGAACCTTTCTCTGGTTTTGCATTACAAAAGGTATGAGATACCTTGAAAGAGGGAACTTTAGGGTGACTTGACTCTGGCTACTGAGATACCTGGTATTGTACACTGAAATAGAGCCTGTATTCCTTCAAAAGTTCTGTTTATTTTTAGTACCTGCTATTGTGAATTTGGATATTTCTGAGTTCCATATAACTGTCTAAGCATAATTAGTAGTAACAAGAAAACAGCAGAGAGAATAGCAACAGAATTACAGCTACTTTTGAAATTAAATTTGAAAAGGAAGTTAAAATGTGATTTAACAAAAGAGGTAACCTCTTAATTCTGAAAGCTTCAAATTCCAAGACTTCTGTACTGCTCCCCTCCAACCATCTTCCTATTAAACTATGAAATAACATCTGAAAGATTTTTTGCTAGAGATTATTTGCGGTACCATACAAAATTCGTCTCTACTAAAAATAAAATAAAAGCAGTTGACATCCTTCACATATTAAGAAAAATAAATAAAACCAAACAAACACTTCTTCAAACCAAATGTCAGAACTCTGTTTAATTAAAAAAAGGAAGTTTATACTTGGTTATGGTGTGTGTCGACATCTACCCCTTTGATTTACAAGAGTATGGACGGGAAAGAACAGATTGCTTTATTCAAGAGAAAGAAAGGAGGGAGGGGGCCCAGTGTGACAGGAAAGAGTGTAGGCTGTATTAACTTCAGTGCTTGTTAAAACATGAAGGATTAATGGTAGAAAGGGAGGGAAGAATTGTGAATGTCTCCAGTTTAGGATCTTCAAAAATGTTTGGGGATTCTAAGAATGTCTCACCAGACCACATGAAAGCTGCACAGAGAGACTCAGCCACACGACTGCTCTAAATCCAAAGCTGGTATTGCTCCACTTATACCATCAAACCAATGGAGCTGAAATGTAGCCACAAATTAAATTTATTTTTATTGAAAAAGTACTAAGTCCTTAAAAATAAGGAAAAGAGTATGTCAGGAAATGCAGCCTTTCTTAGCTGAGTTTACAGGGTAGGTAACTCTGACATCTAACCTCACTGCTGACATCTGAGTATTGCAGCAGAATCAGAGCACTCTGCCCAAGTCTGCAGAAAGGCAATATCCAGCCTTATGACTTCATTTTAAATAGAGCAGAAAGCTGGAGCTTTCTGCTTTCATCTCTGTAACTGCAGGTTCAGCCCATGTAACTACCAGAGAAAAACGATCGGGAAAAAAATCCACAAGCTGCCTTTGCAAAAGGCAATCTACACTTCAGCCCTTCTGCAAAGTTCATTTGCTGTAATTATTAATTCAGCAGTGTCATGGTGACTAGGAAAAACAGCAAAACTGCTTGCTGTATTGCAAATGCAGATAATCCTGATACTTCTCAAATTTAATACAGGGAGATCCTGTGTGCCTTTATCCATGACTGCAACAAGCAATCAATTTAGTAACCCTGAATTACTGCACACACATGCATGCCTGAGAATAGAGTCTTTGCTGAGCATCAAACTGTCTTTGTTAGACTGACGATGAGACAATTAAAGCAGGAGAAGTAGGGAGTCATTTCAAAACAACAGCACATCAAAATAAAGTTTTCTTTCCAAACAACTACTTCAATGTTAAGTACCCAAATATGTTTGTTTTCGCTGATTAGGACCTGACTGCTTATCAGATCTCAGGGTCAAATGATTAATATCTATGTGCCTGCATGTTGGAGAAGCAAGCACTTCCTTGGTTTGTCTATTTTTATTTAAGTCATGGTGCTCTACAGTTATTCATAAGCACTCTCAGTTGTTTTGATTAAATTACTGACAAGCTTGAAATGATGGGTCTACACCACCTTTTCAGACCTGGCTCCTGGGGGCATGTGTCTGTGGGTGGAGTGCAGAGACCTTCTGCCATCCCGCCTATTTCACAGGCTGGCCACAATTTGGAGCAGATGGTAAGTGTCAGCTTGAGCATGGTAGTCAGCTTGCATGCAGAAGGGCTCACTGGTTTCAGCTCAGCACTAGCCAAAGGCTTCTGGACCAGAGCTGCTGTACATGTAGGGTCATGGTGTTACTGCCTGCCACCGCTGCTAACTATAGCTGCAAGTTTTGTGGCACAGAGACTACTTTATTATGATGGGTTTGTAACAAAATCCCTACTAAAGCATCTCAGTCTGATGAAGGCCCCTAGAATTGAGAAAATACTAGCATTACCTGAAAAATTCACTCTGTGCAACGGTTAGAAATACCATATAAGCATCTTATTTTAAGCACTGCAAATGAAATCGGATCTGGAGGGGCACATACTCAAAACATCATGCAAATCTTCTGTAAGTGTTGCAGTTAGCCAACTCCTAAAGCATCTCGGAAGGTGAAGCCACTTCTATCTAGCAATTACCTGGGGAAGTTGGCTGTGAGGAACAAATCCAGGAATTTTGGTCACTCTTCCTGATTTACTTCTGCATATTATCTCTCTGATATGATCTGATATAGAACACAGGTGTAGACTTGCCAGTCAGCCCCATGCTCATAAAGTGTCCCAGCCATTTATCTCAAGACTTAAGCTTCTTAATGTTGCACACTTCTGCAGGCAGAATCTCCTTCCTGCTGGAGCCAGGCCTCAGGAGTGAGGCTTAAGAGTCCCTATCCAGAGGTGTTCCCATCTAACATTATGCAAAAGCAGAAGAGATCCCCCAGAGATTGAGGTTAGGCTGGGATTTTGGTGTCCTGGCCTCTTTTCCTCACAGTGAAAGCACAATAGATAATCACTTGATGGCAAGTTCTGGAAATACCAGTGTCAGACTTCAGAGAGCCCACAGAGATAGAAAATTCCAAATCTAGAGCACAGGAATAGAAACACAAGTCATTCTCATGATGTGGTGATGGTTTTGTGGTTTCTATGGCAGCAGTTCCTCAAACCAATGCATTTGATCAACCAAACTATGTGAAGCCACAGATGAATTAGAAAGCAGTACAGATGCTGCAAGAACAATTATCTACAACTCAGCCTGTGAAGTTTGGTGTAGTAGTCACAGCTGCTTGTAAGAGAGTCACAGATAAATCTCAAGTGTAGCACTGAGTCCAAACCCCCAGAAGAAATGTAAAGGCCATGAGAACCGAGGCACAGTCAGAAGATTGAACATATTGAACCAAGAACACTTTAAATCCCCAGACAAGTAAAGAACTTACTTAAGTCCATCTTTTCTCAGAAGTTCATGACCTTAATTGTAATTAATTCTAAGTTCTCCATTATTTTAATGACTCAAAAAACTGCTCACAGCCAAACAAATTGGTAAGTGCTTTCTTAAACAGGCAATTTTTAAATTCAGGCCTTCTGAAAGCAAATGACCTCCATTCTGTGGGGAACAAAGGACACCCTGATGTTCAGATGGTCCTGGGAAGACTCTGTAGACTTAAAGACAGTCTCAACCTGACAGACTTCCACATCAATATCAGAGATAGGGAAGGGAAAATGAGTATGAAGTGTCAGAGACAGACTCACTAAGTTGCCAATGTTGGGAGGCACACCTAGAGATTGTCTAGTCCAACCCTTGGTCAGAGCAGGATCAGCTGGAGCAGATTGTTGATGACTTTGTGTAGCTGGGTTTTGATTGTCTCCATGGATGGAGGTCCCATTGCCAGCTCATGTTGAGTTCCTCATCAACCAATACCCCCAGGTCCTTCACCTCAGGGCTGCTCTCAAACCCTCCCCTTTGAGCCTGTATTTGTATTTATTGTCCCTCCCCAGGTGCAGGACCTTGCACTCGGCCGTGTTGAGCTCCATGAGGCTCAATGACCCAGTGCTCAAGCCCATGAGGGTCCCTCTGGATGGCATCCCTTCCCTCCAGCGTGTCATCCAAACCCCACAGCTGGGTGTGGTCAGTGACCACGCTGAGGGTGCTCTCAATCCCACTGTCCACACTGTCCACACTGCTGACAAAGATGTTAAATAGCACTGGTCCCAAGCCTGACACCTGGGGACACCACTTGTCACTGGTGAGCCCTTGGGCATTGAGCCATTGACCACAACTCTTTGAGTGCAACCATGCAGCCAATTCCTCATTCACTGAGTGTTCCATCCATCAAATCCATGTCTCCAGTTCAGAGACAAGTGCAGGACTGTGTGAAATGCTCTGCACAAGTCCAGGTAGATGATGTCAGTCATATGAAGACTAATATGCTTTTAAATTTGCCCAAATCCATCACTTTCACTGATGTAACTTTTATAACCAGTGTCACTATGTAATTAGAAGTAATTGGAAATAATTGAAAATTAATTTAACATTGCACATAGATGTGGCGACTGAGAGACCGAAAGGCACAAATAAACAGCTCTCTAGTGGAAACAGAAGATACCACAGGTAAGTCTGTATTTAAGAAAGGATGGAAACATGAGTTGCTGCCACGCTCTTCATGTAAATTACTGTTACTTCAGTAAATTACTGAAGAAATTCTAGTATCAGTAGCCTGACTCTGCACCCACAGAGCATTAGGAAGAAGCTAAGATCACAGAGGAATGAATGAAACCCATTATAGACAATTTTTAATTCCCCTTTCTCCAAACAAACCTTAGTTTTCTGAAATTTCACATCCTGCTTTCGTCACCTGCAAGGCTATGCTGCTTAGTTTCTACGATTTTTTTTGCTAAGTAGCTTTGTAGAGGAGGAAGGATTGGGATAAATGTTTTTCAGTCTCAGGGTGAAAGCCTTAGTAGCACTAAATCAGCATAGTTAGGCCACCTTAGAGTTTCTGACTCCTGGAGTATCAGCGGACCACCTCTTGCACAGAAACGAGCATCCCTGGGTCATTCACTCTCGCCAGTGATGGGATGTTTCATAATGCACTTTTATCCTGCCAGGAAGAATGGATTTATCCCAGAAAACTCATGTCATTAGTTCTGCACAACTCCAGTACAAATTTGGCTTAGTCTATTCATTTACACATGTAAACATGAGATAGCAAATGTTAAGCATGTTTTTCCCTCCATGAAATGAGTGGTGATTTAGTGTATGTTCATGAACAACACGGAACTGAAGTGGGATCGATATTTTTCTTAGCTACGAAAATACTAAACGGTGTTACAAGAGCAATCAAATTAATTAATCACATGTCCTAACGCACTCTGGCACATTTTGTTGTAGAGATAATGAAAACACTCTGATCTCTGCAATATGACAAATTGTTAAAAGCATATTGCTTCTTGTATGTAGGACATTTGCTTGTCATTTTATGTTAAAATAAATGTACTTTAACTTCTCTTTCTCTTTGCCCCATGGGAAACATCTTCCAAGGATAATATCAGTATCTCAGCCACAAGGCACGTGCTTCTGCATTCCCTTTGTGAGAAGCCAGGAGTGTTAATCATCATTGAATCAATATTGTCCATGTACAAAAGTTCTTTTTAAGGAAGTACTTGTCAGTCATCTACCCATGGGGGCAGAGGGCAGAAAACTGTTGATTTTAGACTTAAGGCAGTGGACAGTTGTATCCTGCGCTGTAATGATGGATTCCTTGGTTTCTGGGGCCCTTTACAGCAATTTAGAAGAGTTACTGGTTTATATTTTGTGCCAGGTAACACAAAAAGAGGCTTCACTCCTCACATAGAGCTCCCACAGAGACAAAAATCATGAGGTGAAATAATTTTCTTGAATGTGGACCAGATCAACTCTCCATTGCAAGTAGTTTACACAGAGAACAGTTACATAACCCAAACAGAAATGTCATGCCTATGGCTGTTTATCCATCATTTGCAGTGCATCTAGGGAATTGCATGGTATTTTACATCCTTTATGGAAAAAAAGTCGATGGAAGGATCTCAGTGACTTACTGATTTCACATCTGATCTTGCATTTCTTGTTCACCTAAAACATTTTTAGCACTGGGAGTTTCAAATATACGAAAAATATATAAAAAATAATATTCATATCAACAAGGGAAAATTGTGTTCTTTTTTCCCTTCCTTCCTTTTTACACTAGGCTGTGTTGAAATGTAACCAAATCAACAACTACTAAACTCTAAAATAACCCCAGGAACAATTGCAGAATTTGGTGATTTTTTTCTCTGCAATTTTGGGATAGTGTGACAAATCTGCATTTTTTTATCAACACAGATTTTCAAAATTCTGAGTTGAACGAATAATGTCATGTGTTTGTAAGTATCAATAATCTAAGCCATCTGCAAAGGAATGGTTTTGCAAAGGCATTTCTTTCAGGACACAGTGGATTTTGTCACTGCTTGAGGTTTTGGCAAACCATCAATATCACTATAATTTTCTCTCATGAAATATAATTTTTGACTGAGATATTTTTTTTTTTCCCTTAGCTAGCTAAAGTTTAAAAATATTGCATGTCTAACTCGGCAAATTCAAAAGTTAGGCTTTCTCCATATTGTCTATTACATGCCAGTAATTCAGAAAGGTATAATGCAAGTTATCAGTGAAATAAAGGAACTTAAAAAAAAAATAAAATTGAATGCTCACTGTATCAAGTAGCCAACATATTCTTTATATTTGGTTTGAAAGGAAGATTACAGAACTTTAGGAAGAGAAATAGCATCTTTAAGTACAGGTTCATTACAAATCTCTATTTTCACCCTTGCAAAAAGCACAATGCTATTGCTAGTAGTGACAGTGTATCATTTAAGTGTATGACATCTACCCCCTCCAAAAAAAGCTTAGATATGAGAACAGCTTGAAATTTTCTATCCAAGACAAGCAATTGTCACTTCTTAATTATTTGATTCATAATTGAAATCTCAGTTTCAAATGAGGAAGACGATCTGTGTTAAGCCTTGCTCTAAGCAAAGGAGCATTCTGTTGCTAGCAGACTTTGTATGTATAAACACAGTCCTCAAATAATTCAGAATGTTAATTACCAGTGGGGGAAGTACACCCACCTTTTGTATCAGCAGTCATTTCACAGACTGACATGGTGTACAATTATTTTGTTATAGAAATTGTCTTTGATGGGTGTGTGGCTCTTCAGAGCTCTGTACAAGACAGCGAGAGAGCCAAGTGATCATGGGAAAAAACAGCATTGCTAAGGGTTTGTAAAGATACAGTTAAAATCCAAAGGAAGGTACACAGCTTCGTGACATCCCTTTAGTCTAAATAATGATGTTTATTTGCTGTCTGACCTTGCCTTCTCTCACTCTTGTTATGAAAAATATAATGATTTGAGTTTTGTGGAAATAAGTCTGGTTTAAGAGATTTTAGGACTGAAAGGTGAATGGATACATGGAAAACACGGAATACTTTGTTTTGAACAGCAGATGATAGTAGACTCCATGTTAACAGCTGTGGCATTTCAGCAGAAATCACCAAGACTGGTGATTTCAGGACTGCCAGACTGTCAGGACTAAGACATTGTGGCACCCAAGCCAGAATATACATTTTACATTTTCAGTGCCTTTTCTGTCCTCCCCCAACAATGTCTTTGACAGGAGACCCAATCACTTGTACATGTGGTGCTCTTTGTCCCCCTCTGCAAATCTGCTGCATGCAGGTCACTCCTCTCACCTAAGACACCAAAATCCATTTTCCAAGTGCTACACATAGCCTTCAGATGTGTGAGTGTAACTTCTACTGACTCACACACGATCTCTCCATAAGTATTGCGGCACTAATCTTAGGCCAAGTGAAAGGTACTTCTAATCAACAAAGGCTAAAAGTGATGCAGCCTCCAATGGGAGGACCAAAACCCACAACTGGTATCCTCTGAGAACAGAGGGAAAACTCTAAAACAAAAGCCTAAGAGACAAGACACGGGCTGTTTTTTACTGACATCTTCACAGCACAAACTGTGTTGTGTATTTCCACATCCCAAGCAGAAACATGGCAAAGAACAAAAGTTTTGAAATAGGAACAGAGTTAAGTATGTCGTATCACAAGCTGTAGCTGGAACTCTTCTCCCCCAGTCATATAGTTAGAATAAGAACTTCCTTAAACTGTAATTCAAAATGGCACAACTATGCATCTGCATTAATTATTACAGTGTGCAAATAACCACATGGGCACAAATGTAAGAAAAGTAGAGTGTCCCAGAGAAAAGGCACAGCAGAGCTTTGCACTGCTCCACAAAGATCATCCTACCAATGATGCACAGCAAGAAACAAAATTGTTTCTTTATCTCTGAAGAAGCCCTCCTTGGCATGATTGACAACAGTTTTATATGTGTTACAGCAGTCAGCAACAAATTTGGGACCCTGGGTGCTGAAGTATTCCCACTATGACAGCTGTCTCAGTATCTTCACAGGCAGACATTCAGAGGCACATTTACCAGGGAGCTACTATGAAAAAAGGTAGAATCTGATTCATGTTTAGGATCATGGCATCATGGGGAAACTCAGGTTGGAAAAAACTTTCTCTTCTGAAGAAGGGGTTTGGGGTTTTTTTTGGGAATATTTGCAGTCAGCTCAGAACCACGTCTTCTTTGACATTTACAGCCCAATAAAGACTGATCACAGGTACTCTCTTCTCACTAGAAACTGAGGAATTGGGCAAGTCAGCTCTGGAATAGGACATGCTGGATTTTTGGATTGATTTTACTTAGGAAGGTTTGTGAAGCTTAGATAGAATTCAGGATCTTTAATTTCTTTTAAGTTGCTGAATAATTGAATCCTTGCTTGAAACTTAGTGCTAACAAGGTGAGGAAGTTTTCCTGGAAAAGCATCATTATAACTAAAAGAGAAAATTTTCTCTTCTTTGGAAAGTATTCCAACCATACTTTCTCAACTTTCCTTAACTTCTTGTAGCATTTCTTCTCTTTAGAAGCTCTGAGCTCTGGTCTGGCTTCCACTGAGAAGGAAACTCAAGGACAAGAGGGAAAGGAGGATATTAGTCATTCAGGCTTTTACCTCAGGCTGTTCCACACACAAGTTTTGTGGATTTGGGCGCTCAGCACCTTTAGAAGTCAGGCTGCTGGAGCAAAAGGCACATCTGAAGGAATTTATGTTGATTTTGAAAGAGCAGACAACAACAAAGGAACCAAATTGAGAAAAAAACAAGGCAACTCTGGCCAATATCAGCCACTAAATATAGCCTTTCACTTACCTCAATGCATCTAATTCTAAGATATGCATTTATGACTCCATCCATTTAGTTGAAAAGGGAAAGACCACACCAGGATAAGCAATGAAGAGTGGTCAAACACATAACTTAATGGCAGTGTATGGAAGCCACTACAAAAAAGCTAGGGGAGAATGAAACATTTTGTGGTGCAGCTGTGTAGCTGATTTCTGTACCCAATCCACCAATATTTTCCAAGCATGGACAGCTTTTCTTGAAATTAAAATAGAAAACACAAATCCCCTTTCCCACAAAAAACCTGACAGTTTAGTAAAAAGATGGGACTAACCAAGTAAATCTGACTGCATAGCATTTTAGGAAAAGGACAGAAATAGCTACAGCTACTGAAAGTGATATACTGCTGAAATATTTTTGTGATTATGCTAAAAGCCAATCTGAGTCTTTGAAAGAACTCTTAAATGGTTACTGCTTCCTCAAATAAAAGCCACTTCATATGTGTTCTCCTTCTTTAAAAATACACCGAATGTAGTTGCATCTAATGTCAGATCTGTACATCTCACTGGCCTTTTGAGACACTTGGAAAAGACATAGCTGACAAAGTGGAAATTATTAGATCAGGAAATTATCCATAATAAATTAAAAGACAGTCAATGTAGTATTTTTCTGTTTCTGTTATCATTAGATTGGGTGCAGTAAAGCAGAATTCTTTACTCTCCAATAACAATACAGAGTCCTCCAAATCAGAAACTAGCATTCAATTTGGTTTATTTACATGAAACTAATATCTTTAGCTGTCTTCCTCCTTCACCCCTCCTCTTCTGAAATGATGGATGTTTCAGGCTGAGATCCAGATACCTCAACCAGCTTTAATAACCCCTCTTCAGTTCCAGAAGAAAGGAAATGGTTTGCAATACCCTCAAGTCCCTTAGATACACTGATTATTTCTTTTTCCTTGTGACTTCTGTCTCTGCAGATCAGATCTAACCCAAAAGCTATGAGATCTGATAGAAGAGCAGTGCTGTACACATACTAGCAGGCCCTGCTGAAAGAAGGGGTATAAAGCTCAGACTATTATCTACTAGCCCATCTACTGCAAACTCTGAGTTCTCATTTACCTCACTTGACCAGATATGTTGCTGTAAAGTTTCAGATACTTCCTCAGGTCACTCTGGCATAGAAAGTTTAGATCAGACCACCATGAAACAGAAACATCATCGGGGCAGAGAAGATGTGTAGTACAAATAGTCCTCATAGTGAATGGGTAATGTAGATTTTTAATTGAGTGTTCAGGGAAAAAAACACATTAATGACATAAAAGCACCTCCTGAAAAAGACAGAAATATTGAGAAATATGGTTGGTGCTAGTCCATCAATCAATGGAATGGGAATGTTCACATCCATGTCCAGCCCCATGCACTGCAGAGATCAATACAGGATTGAGCACTCTTTGAGTCAAGATCATCAATAACTGTGAGATACTATTTTTGTTTTTGTCACTCCCACCTAAACAGAAACCAGCAGTAGCTGAGAGAAGCAGTGTGAACCACTGCTTAAAATTCTCCCAGCTAAACCAAGGGGAGAGTCAATGTGATTTCCATGTTGTTGCTGGAATTCATTCCATCTCTGGATACCGCCAAACCAACCCAACTAGAGGTGACTCATCTGCATGGTTTCATAAAGTACTTCTGAAAGGCATGTGTCTTGCCTTTGGAATGCTCTGGATTACACCAAGAGTATGTGATGCTCCAGCCTGGGGGAAGAGGACATCCCTGAATCTTCCCTGCAAAGATATTCCCAGTCTGCACGCCGCAGTATTAACTGCATGCTCAATTTATTTCTCACTACCTAAGGAAAGCACTGAACATGCATTCCTTTGACAAATGATATCACCCTCTCATTCCAGTTTTGCTCCTTATGCAATGATTTTTGCTTGCATAGGAAAACAAATGAACAAATTGCCCAATCCCTCATTCTTCCCTGTTTTCCTATTTCAAACTTTGTGGTAAAGAGATGTATGATGAGCTACAGAGGAAAAAATCTGGGAGTCACAGCTAAAATACTGTCTGCACATAAAGCAGAAATATAAAAACCCAAAGAAGGGCAAAAATAAAACACATAGAAGAAAAAAAATATTCCGTGGGAGGTGAGAGTAAAAGTCATCAGGACTATTATAGAAAGCATCTGATAGAGCACATGGCTGTACATATAAATTAATGAGTAAGCATATCCACTTGGCTAATTATAATTTTTCCTTTAATGAATACTAACTAAAACTGAGCCCAGTATTTGTAGCACAACACATTGTAGAGCTATGAAATTTACTACTAAAATTGTTTTAATGAGACAACAACTTAATATGACTTTAAATTGGGTAAGAATTTCATATTTACAGAATACACCACCCCTCATGTTTGAGGACTGAAATCAAGTCTTTTGCTGACTGTAGCTAGGCAAAAAACATCATTGCCAGTAGATTTTTACATCATTGTCTGTCATGGCTGATAGACAACTTGGTTCTGGCAACTTTCAGCATTTCACATTCTCATATGTAAGATTAAAAACAGTCTTAGAAAGAGGTAAAGAAAATGAAAAAAATTCCATGGTACACACCTGGATAATAGATCAGGAAAAACAGGAAAACATTAAGGGTTCTAGCTTCAAGAATTTACCAAATGTGCACAACTGGTATCTGAAGTTCTCCCTGCTGCACTCCAGCCAGATCTTTAGCTGTCCAGAGATAGTTCACAGATCTATCTCTATTGATGGTAGCAGAACTCCTGAGGTGAAATTTCTTAGAAGTTTCTCAGAAATGCCTTCATAAACCTATTTATTGATTTGGCTTATCAGAAGTGGCTTGCAAATGTTCACCGACAGTCACACCTGATATGAGTTTCCACTTCCTTGAGTCTTGCTCTCTATGCCCCAAAAATTGAAAGGCAAAAGGTGTATTAGTCAGCATCTTGTAGGATTTATCAAGATCCCTTTTTATAGAAAGTCTTTGGGAAGGAAAATAGAGGCCTATTGGGGAAATACACTCAAAGTACGGTGTTTGTCATATCTGGGCAACCTAGCTGTAACAGTAAGGTGTGTGTTCATCTCCAGCTGTTGGGCTGGACTGTTGTGAGGTCATGTACTTGGTGAAACAAAATTTGGCCTCTCTCTAGAAGGCCTAGAGAAATAACTGAATCAGGACTGAATAAGGGAATGTTTCTCTAGCAAAATGGTAATATAAATGATATGGGGCTGACTAATTATACAGTTTGTTTCCACTAACAGAATAACATGATGGTCTGAAATCCAGACTATGAGCTAAGATACTGCTCTTTTCTTATTTTCCATCTGAGTCAGTTACAACAAAACCTGTGTTCAAGGGACCAAGTTGCATACTTTTTGCTTTCCCATTTAATCACATGTGGGTATCCCTATCTGATCTGAAGATATGCAGAAGATACTCCACATCAAAAGCCCTATAATGGTGGTTCAAAGACAGATCCAACTCATAACGGACTTAAAATGCAAATTATCTATGGTCAGTTTGAAAAGAAAATAAGTATTTCCCATGGGCAGAACTGATTTTCTTTAGCTGAAAGAGAATGAATCCAGGATACATGTACAAGCATGGTGTCATATATGAATCTGAATTCATAGGTTTTAAGGTTCCAGTTCTAAAAGGGAGCACATCCAGCAATGTGAGGATTAGACAGAAGCTCAGCCATGCCAATGGCTTTGTCCTGTGTGTTTTTGTTTCCCTAATGGAGAGTGCAGCCTGTCTCATTGCTTTCAGTGCAGCAAGTCATACCTCTCCTGTCTAAGTGTATCTGGACAGAACTTTATTGGAACAAATTGTTACGTCTTTAGTCAATCTTCCTCTGTATGCAGGAGGGCTACCCTGAATCTGGTCATTATCTTGCAAAATCAATCTAGTTTAAGGGTTATCCTTACTAGAAATGCCATCTCTTCTCTTGGAAGTTTTGTTCAAAACATTAAGCTGCATGTACATTTATAGAAGAATCTGAACATGGGATCTGAGCTAAGACCTTAAGCAGTCTGAAAGAACACATTGGCTGCCAAATATGATATCAAGGAAAATTCAAGCCCTCCTTTCAAAGGTAATACACACACACACACACACACACACACACACACACACACACAAACACACACACACACACATATATGTATATAAATCTGTATGGCATATTCGCAGGCCTGAACTCCTTGTGAAGTTGTTTTTCAGTATAGCAAATTAGAAAAATATGTCCAGAATTAAAGGTTACTTAATCGGGTTGAAGCAGCAACTTCAATTCCAGCATCTCCCTCCCACTATGTTACATCTGATAATGTACCCAAGTCCAAACATAAACTTAGTTCAAAAAGATGTTTGGACCTCAAATGTAAAATGACACTTAGCTTACACAATTAGCCAGGTAATACATATCCTTCCAAGAGAAGCAATTTTTACCACAGAATTATCTGCATTTTACTAATCTCTGATTGTTAAGTTTTACTTGCGGAAACTTTTCCATATGGCTTTTTGAATGCCACTGTCCTGTATTTAATTACCACAGAGGGATATTAATGAAGAGGTTTGAAATTTGGCCCAAGCCCTGTTCCTCAGTTTGGACAGTTTGATGGAGATAGAGCCAGTGAGCTGAACACTTCTGTCAATATGAGGCTGTGCCATTCCACACACAAAAGCACTGACAAAACAGGAGTAAATAGACATACAGAAATGAAACCCTCAACTATTTTTGAATTGTCCATAAACTTCTAAGCCAGCATAATTGTAAAATAGCACTGGGTGAAGTGAAGCACTATTTTGCTGACCTAAAGGACAGTCAAACTGATTGACCTGAAGGAATTGGTGGAGTAGTTCTTGAAATTGAGACCGTTTTGATCAAGCTGGAAGTCAGACACATGTCCAAAAATGCAAAGTTTACTACCCAATTTTAAAGGGAAAACATGATATTGAGCAGAACCAAGGCAAGGGTAGGCAGCTTGAGTGCAGAGGATGCAAGGAAGTTAACGTGGGTGGGAAAGCATGTGTGACTGCCTGGATGAGGAAGTGGTACACCACAGTTACTTCATAAGTGCGAGGGATTTATGAACTACATCTCCTAGGGACTGTTTTAAATAGATGAAGAATGATATGCAGCCCTGACAGGCTTTTGTTTGAGAAGGCTGGTTGCCTTCTAAAAACACTGGACTGTCACTTGTACTTTTACTAAAAATGCCTGTTTTTAACCTTAACCTTTTCATGTGAACAGTGGGGAGATTCACCATGCAGTAAATTGTTTTGTCTAGCATAAAATCAATGGCTTCTTCAGCCTTACCTGACAATGGAACACATATTCTGGCGTGGTTTTCTTGAACTTCATGTTCCACACCAAGGCTACCCCATCAGGCTCATGTGGAGCATCTTCATTATTGTTATAAGATGCAACCATCAATTCAGGGTACTAGAAAGGAAAAGAAAATGAAAACGAAATAACATGGATGATGAAAAACCTACACAAAATCATATCAGAAAGAAATAATCTGCACTAAATGTGCAATATCTGGTTTTAATTAAAATGCATGCTAGTTCAATCATATTATTCTGCTTCATTTTGGTTTTACATTTTACTCATCCCTAACATCCTTAAAGCCCCTGATACTTTCTCTCTATCAGTTATTCTCAAATATCCCAAAGGCAATGCTATTTTCTGCAGATAATTCTTAAGAAAAGACAACTAGCAAAATAATTATAAAGGGAATGAAAAGGAAGGAAAAGGAAAATTTTGAAAGCTTTAATAATTTTACTGTATTTGCTTAAACATCTCTTCAGGGACGAACTACTATCTTAATTGATTTTGATAATAAAACACTATGACCATAGGGTTGACTCGCTTTTTTTCTGAAATACACATTTTTTAAGCATTCCTGAAAGCTATTCTTTTATTTCATTATGAACTCTTATTCACTTATGCACAGAATCAACTTGAAAGCTCTTCTTGATGACTCAAATGGCAAACAAAATATTTTCTTTGCAGAAGCTCAATTTTGCAAGATGCTGAGGTCATCTTGTAAAGCACAGGGTGACCTTGAATTCCACAGATTCAGTAAGACTGATGCAATGAGGGCTCTAAAATCAGAGCCACACTTTTCTGTATACCCATTATCCACTGTTTTATAGACGTAGATATGCAACACACATATTTATTTACCTTGTTTATATATACAGATCTATATATACATAATATCATACACGAAAAATCAGAACTTCACACTATCTTGATGACCTTGCATCATTTTAAAACACCAGAAGAAGCAACAATTTATCCACAATTAGTTACTTTCTGTCTACATAGTATTCCCAGTTGTCCACTCTCACATGTTTGACACTAGGCACCTCCGGTAACCTCTGTCCTTCCCTCTAAATATTTCCCTGTTTAGAGGGATAAGGCAGTGGAGATTATGGCATGTCCAGAGAAAAGCATGTGGCTTCTGCAGACCTACAAGTCATCAGCCCAAGTTCTGCAATACCTACACTCTTCTCTTGCAAATTAGAAATGCTTTCCCTCAAAATTTCTCAGTATCTGCAAATTATTGTCACTTTTTGTCTTTACCAGGTAAATTCCTGCCAAACCATCTACCACTTTTGTTAGAGAACAGTGCAGCTGATAGATTCAAAGGAAGCAGGACGAAGAAACTCTCATTTGGAAGCTGTGAATTTGATCCAAAGGCACTTTAACAATAAAAGAAATCCCAAACCACCACGCTTTCTATTATTATTATTGGGGTCTGAACCTCTCTGCTCTCAAAATCCATTTGGAAGAAATAATGCACGCAGCTGTAACTTCTGCCACCAGCAGCTATTGCTTCCCACATTCTGTACACTTCCATGGATAATGTATCACAGAGCTGATGATTTTTCTATTCAAGCTCATAGCTCCAAATGAGCCTGGACCCATGTGTGGAAGAATCAGCAATGACACATGGACACCACAGCTTACCCCTTTCCCATTTAAAGGAAACTCTGACTGGATTGTATTACATCCCTGCAGACCCTGGCTGCTGGCACAGCTTGTAAGAATGATTTAGCTCCCAATTCACTTGCATGGAATTTGGAGGATGCAGTAGACCAACCATGTCTTCTCCCTCACCAAGACCTGAAGGACACCTGGGGGTGGATTAATCCCACACCTGAGATACTTCCTCTCTGGACACAGTCGCACCAGCTCTGCCCTCGACGGCTCTCATCCATCTTACCCCTCTCCTCTCTCACTCCTGCAACAGAGCTTACAACCACTTTTGAACAGCAAGCTCTGCTTCTCCTTTGAACCTTTCCATCCCACGCTGGCCCATGTCCAAGTAAACAGAGTGTGCAGCAGGCTCTTGACAGGGCACCACGTTTTGGCTGAGCAGGTGGGGGACATTCACGAGAGTGGCTGAGCCTGCAGTCATGAAGGGGAAGGTAGGTGGGCAGACAGAATTAACAAGCCCTCCTGCCAGCGTGACTGCAGCCAGCTAGGGGGTGTGATCAGGTCCAAAGTACCAACTTTGAGGCACTCTGGGGCTCGTTCATGCTCCTGTGAAGTTTAGTGAGCATGGTTAGCAGCACATCTGGCCATAAACAAACACTGACTCAAGTCTTGCTGGTCTATTGGTAGGTTTTGCAATCAGTTTATGTATTTAACTGGAAGCACAGTTGAAACTTTATGCCTAGCTGAGTAACTCCATTATGAGGCTTTTTGACTCTTAAAAAAACAGCTAAATGCAGCACCCTAAATCCTCTCTGGCACTTCACACTCCGATGCTCCACTCAATCTGCTTCCATTTACACAATTTCAGTCCTCACCAGGTGTCCAGATGTCCTGCAACTGAAAATAACATGAAAATGGTGCTGTGCAAAACCTCATTCAAGGCTGCTGCCTGAGAGTCAAGAAAGACACATCCCTATCTCCAAGATCACGGTTTTCTTGGCTTCAGGCTAAGTTAGCTCCCATGGACAGAGTAAGGATAGAATACTATAATTCTTTTGTGTTTACTTTCGGTCTGTTGGGCCTTTCTCTAAGATCCTTAAGCCTCTAAGCCATTTTCTTGTTGCTCTGTGAAAGAATCAAGGGGCTAGAGGGTTAAATCGAATGGTATGAATGATCCCACATGTTCGAGACCATATTCTACATGTGACTGGGAACAGAATAATTTGTTTAATCAATGCATCAATGTCCTTTGTTTGATTAAGCTTCTATTTTCCTCCAGGCTGTTTCGCAGCAGCAGTTTTATCGGAGAAAATTGAGCAATGTGTTCTGCAGTTCTCATGATTATTCAAGTTATTCTTTGGCACAGTGGACACTGTCATGTCCTGGAGCATGTGTGAGCAGCAGAGCTGGTGGTTAGGTGAAATAGTTCTGTCTGCCTCCAGCTCCTGTCCCATGCAAATAACTCAAAGCAGGAAGGAGAGGAGGCAACTCCATACTCCCAAGCTACTGTAGGGCAGCATGCAGAAGCCCCCCACACAGAGAAGCCCATGCTGGGGTGCCAGGGAGCTGAGCATGAGGAGTTAACAAAGAGGAAGGCAGGAGAGGCCACCCTGGAACAAAGAGGTGGGAAGCAGAACATGCCTTCAAGCCCCAGGGGCTGAACAATTACATTTGGCAGTGCTCTTCTGAGGCGGCTTTTTTTCTTGCTGCCCTGGGAATACAGTAAGAGCTGCCTGTTAGGAAAATATCAGATAAGAATTCCATGTAATTTCCAGCCCCTGAACAAGTGAACAACCTAAGATAAGTGTTTCCTCAGGCTTATATTTGATTTCTGTGGAAATCCATATGTGCTTAAAGGCCACCCACATCACAATAGTGCATACCTGTTGCTAGGCTGATATTTTGTATGAAAGCAAAGGTATAAATCCTTCATTTCACACATGGGGTGCAAGCTGGCTATTACAAGAAGCCTCTCTGCAGCTGGCTGTTGTGCACCACCCAGACCTCCTCAGCCTCCCAGGGGGACCCTCTGATTCTTCTCCCCTGCTGCCTCCCTGTCCTCTGGGCAGTCAGCTGCCACCTTGCCTGGGAAGTACCCAGCGGGATGCAAGCAGCTCTGCTGCCTTTTCAAGGGGAAAGAGAGAGGCATGGATTGAAAGTTCCTGTGCCCCTTATCCACTGCTTCTCTCCAGCCTGCACACAACATTTATGTACTTGACCTTGAGCACTTGCTCTTTTCATGTGCATGTCTAATGTGGTGCAGAAAGAGCTGCTCCTTTAAGATTAGGCAAAACTTGCTCATAACACCGGGCTGACTACATCTATAGCACACATCTACATCTATAGTACACACCTTTGCTACCCACACCAGGCTGCACCAGGTCTCTGGAGACTCTGTGGCACACCTGAGGCTGGGTTTGGGGCCAAGCAGGCAGACCGGCTTGTGCTCGCATTTTTCAACTCAATGTCCTCTTGGAGCAGTTTTGTTATATATGTATGGTGGATTTAGGAGCTAGTCTCTTTGGTTCTCTCCCCAGGGAAACCAGATGCTTTGCTCCAGGCTAGAACCTAGGAGCAGGCTAACAATGATGAAACAGGACAAGGCGGGCTGGAGTAGAACCAGAACCAAATTCGTTTAACAGGACCTGTGACTATGTCTGCTAATCCTAGCTCCCCAACAGAGTAACTAATTAAACTGGTTTCTGCACTTTGCTGATGTGATTGCATTGGTTTTGGAGAGCTTAAGCAGGTCTATCATGAGTTTTATTTTCCAATGACAATGCTTTGCACTGCAGAGAAACTGGGTACATTCCAGGCATGCTACTTTAGCATGACCCAGAGCAGCTGCAGCCTCCTCTTCCATCACCTGAAGAGAGGACCCAGCAGTTTCTGAAAGACTTCTTTTTCATCTCTCCATATTGTTCATATATTTTCACATTTTTAGTTTTAGTATATTAGATAATTTTCTCACCATTTTTTTCTATTTTTATATGCTACTATATATAGTTATGCATATTTAATAAATTAATTTTTGTTAGTTTAATTTTAAACCTTTTGTTCTAAAACAATTTCCATTTTTGGCTGAAGTAGTGAAAGGGGAAGGAAAAGTAAAGACTTCATCTTGGTAAGTTTGTTAATCTAAGGTTTCAACACAACATCCTGATTTTGAAGACCAAGTAACATATACAAAAAAAAATGACAGCTTCATTATTGTTCACTACTCTTCTTTACAGAGAAACGTGCTTCTGTTCACACAGGGCCCTGCTGTTAACTCAGAAATAACATCCTGCTCTGCATAAAGAAGAGCAAACAGAAGCTGCCCATAAGTTTTACAGGGAGAAGTGGAAGTGGTATGGAAAGGTATCTCCCAGCTTCTCATCTTACCTGAAGAGACCAATCCATGCAGGTGACCACACGATGCTTTGACCAGTGCTCATCATAAAATTGCCGATTAAAGGAAAGGTTGGCTCCTGCTTGAACATCTCTGTGTGAATTCAAACAAAGTGACAAATTTTCAAGTACCAGGGTTCAAATGCTGTGAAAAGCAGTGAGAAAGTTTTTGACTACTCAGATCTCTGCTCAGCCTGGGGAAGTCTGCCACCTTGATTTAATTCCTCTCACTGACTGTCTGGCTGAAAATGATGCAACAAGGAACACATTTTAGATCTGTTTCACAAAACCACATTTTAAAATTTCTCACTGCCTGCCTGACTCTTCTGAGTCACCCTGGGCCATCTGTGGCCTCTTTTTCTCTCGGGATGAACTCAGGAGAACTCAGCTCTCCCTTTTCTGAACCTTCACCTCCAAGCTCTAACCAAATCCCTCTTACTTTTGACTCCTGAAATCTTAAAGGTGCAGCACCTCCTCCCAGAGACGGAGACAGCAGATGCTGTGTGACACTGCAAGGACAGGCTGAAGCTCAGTGCTGGCCCAACACTGCCACACTGATGCACTCAGCTGGCCCACAGGGATGATATTCTGGGTTAATCTCCAGTAATTTCCATGCAACACAGCTACTAATTTCCCATGAGGCTTCAACAGATACATAGCTGTTGAAATGTAAATATTTCCTCTCCAACTAACAAGTTTTACTGCTTTTCTCCCATATCAGTTGCTGAAAACAAAACTTGTCACTTCTCGTCTTGGCTGCTGAGATTGCAAATGCTTTGGGAGATCATTTTCATCCCCACAATGCATGGTATAGTGGGATCCAGTACAGACCTGAGGCTGTAGTAGAATATAAACAGCACTAGTTTGAATTTGTGCAAATATCATAAGCACATACACGTCCACTCCTGGAATGTTCACATTTATGTGTACACGTATATACACACATTTATCTATTTAAGTTATTTTTCCAGAATTTTAAATTCAATCACAGAAATGAAATAAAAAAATTAAACCTGCTGAATAATATGTCAAATTAAAAAAAAACCAAACCAAACAATCCAAAACCCAGATCAGCAAAGCACAAGCTTTACAATATGCTACTTTACAATATGATTTCAGATGACAAAGTGACCCAGGCCTTCATGAAGAGATTATGAGCTTTTCTTAACTAGAAAAATGTCACATTTTGTTTAAAGTTAAGGCTTCCTATTATTTGAATTATCTCTATAAAATCTATTTTACAAAAGCAAAAAAACCTCCAAACTGACCCATCTTTTTCTTCTACGTCTCTGCCACTATAGTCAAAGAAGATGTCAGAATCTTCAGCCAAAGCTCGCTCAATTACACGTATTGTGCGGTCAAAAAATATCAGGAATTCTTCTGAATGGAGAACTTGTTGCTTTTCTTCTTCTGTCAGTTCTCTAGGAGGAGCTTGGAAAATGAAAAAATGTAGTTAGGAGTATGACATTTCACCCCTTTCCCAATGAATCAACATCTTCAGTGGGTTTCTTCTGACATGAAAGCTTGCTATAGCCATGTCAGGAAAAAAAAATCAAAGCTTTACTCTTAAAATCACAACTAAGAAGTTTTTAATATGTCTAAACATACTCCTCTATATTACCAGAATATAGCCTTTACATAGACGAGATCTTATATCTTATGTATTTATTATTCTGAAATGGAAAACACTTAAACCTCCCAAATTAAATAAACTCAGTGTTCCTATTTCAGGAAATGGCCGTGACTGACGTTTAGGCAATACCTAACTGGAAAAAGCAGAACACTTATGTAACAGAGGACCTGTCAGAGGAGCTGAAGATAAAATAATCTTCTTAACTTATACTACAGTTCTTTATATTAAAAGGTCTCACATAATCTTTCCCTTCAATTCTTCCAACTTCTACTTGGTGTCAATGATAAATTCTGTCTTTGCTTCAGAGATTTTGCAAAGTAATGAAGTGAATAACCAAAGATATTCTCTGAGACAGCAAAATTGAAAGCAACCAGCCAAACAGCAGTTTCTTTAAGGGAGTGTTATTCCTTGCAGAGGAATCCTAAGACCCAGGGCAACAAATGTCACCGAGCCGTGGGCAGAGCTGCCCTGAGAAGGGTAGGGGCTGTCTTGGGCAGCACTAAGAATAGCATGTCCCCCACAAGATGAAGCTGCTTCCCTACTTGTACACAGAGTTGTTAAACCTTTACTTCAAATATTTCCAGTTTGGCCTTCATTTGAAAAATGCTATCTTTAAAGGATGCACCAGTGCAATGTCTCCATCAGTTGAATGACCTGTTGGTAAATTATAACTCAAACATGAGCATCAGAGGGAATGAAAGTCTGGATGTTACTACAGTACAAAATTCTGTTCTCAATTACACTATCAGGGTCATAGTGATACTGAGGCAATATTGTATATTGATTATGCATTTGCCCACATTTGCTTCTGAATCATCATTTTGGTTATATTTCAGAATCACTTGTATTCCAAGAAATGACATTAGTGTCTTTATAGTTACCCCAAACCAACCTTGCACCTAGCCTAAATTCCCAGCACAAAAAGCTCTGTTGATGGAGAATTTTGCTCCAAATTTATAATTAGGAACACAAACAACATATCATAAACAGATTTACTGCAAAACTGCAGAGACTACAATGTAAGAGTTTAACAGATGATCAAAGGTCTCCTGCATTTGGCTTTACACTACAGATTTGAGGTGTTTACCTGTGAAAATGACCTTGCAGTCTCTGTAGGCCCCATTGGGTTAAAACACCAGCAGCCAAAAAAGGGAATTCAGCAGTTCAGAGAACACCCACCATACAGCAAAGTTTAACTCCCAGCCCTGTCATACATATCTCAATGTTTAATTAAACAATGAGTGACACAGTTTCAAGCTACAGCTCAAAATGATTTTCTAGTTTCTGTGCCATGCCACACAGTTTCTTTCAGTGATCAGGCAGATGTGGCCCTTGCTCTCCATCTGGTTTTTTCTTCAGATTGGATTCATGCACTCCAGTGCCCAACGGGATGGGGCACGATGCCACCACCAGCCCCCAGGACAGGAATGGATGGCAGGGCACAGCAGCAGGCTGGAGGAGTGACACGGTCATCACTCCTGCCATCCTCAGCCACCTCTGCTTTCAGCATACCTGCTCTCAGAGCTGCTGTGGTTGGGAGAGGCTGCTGTCACCACACTTTGCCTCAAGTTTGCCTCGAGCTAGCTCTGAAAGACAAAATCTCTGCACTACGCCTGAGCTAAACAGAGAGGGCGGGAGAAATGCAAAAGGTGGAGGAGCGATCTGGCCCTCAGGAGACAGAGCAGCTAAGTTACAAACTTTAGCCTTTGATGATCTCCTATGGCCTTGGCCCTATGCCTCCTACCAGCACATTAGTGGTCTCTGTGGAGCTCCACACATCCAGAGAATATCTGCATCCCCTCACATGCCCCCACTGAGGAGCAGAGTGACAATTACCAAGGCAGGAGCACAATTTGCCCCTAAGTGCTTTACACAGAAGCCATGCATGTGAGAGGAAAAGAACCACTAGCAAAAAAGTCCAGCTTGACCTATTGCAGCATCCACTGCTGAACAGTAATTGGCACTGAGGGAACTCATCTGGCAAGGAAGCCTGTAATGAGGCAATATCCCATCGTCACCACTAAAGCATTGCTTTCCGAGAATCAAAGACAACAAGCATGACAATGCAGCAAAATGGCATAAAGAGGGGGAAAATAACTGCAAAGGCAAATGGAAAACTCGTTTTAAACTGCTCCAAATGGAAAAAATTATTTGCTAAATCAAATCCTCTCTACAGCTTGGAAATGTGAATTTATTACTAGAGCATTTGCTGACTATAACTGCAAAGAAAATACAACCCAAAATCAATAGAAAGGGAAAAGGCAAAAAATAAACAACTTGGGACCTGTGGAGTGCTCACAAGCAGTGGAGGCACACATGATTGTAGTTCTACCTCAGCAAAATCTCCCTTGCAGTTAGCAATGATCTGTGGGAGGCCAGCAGTCTATTAAACCATCAGGAACACCTTGGCTAAAGTTTTTAGGGCATAAATCAGCTTACCTCATTCATCTGACTGACACACCAGATGCCCCCTGGCAATATTAAGCTTCATATTTTAGCCTTATTTTCTTCTTTCATTCGGCTGCCTCTGAAGTTTTATTTGAGGCAATCTCTTCTTACAAGAACGTTAACATCATTACTTTTTCCAGTGTAAAACATTGCTGTAACTACTGTAAATACATGAAGTATAAGCAAAAAAAAAACAACCCCAAACAGACAGGTTTGTTCTTTCAAATATGGAGGTTTTCTAACCATTTATCTTTCAGAGACATTTCCATTTTCTCCTTGTTCCTTCTCCCTGTCTGTCCATTACCTCAAATAAAATAAAAAGAACCTATGTAATTTTCTGCAATTTTTCTTCCAATCTTGGAGCTTACAATGACTTTGATCTCAGCTTTCAAGAAACACGGGCTCTCTTCAAGGAAAACTGAGAAACATAAGTAGCTGATCAAAGTGGTTTTTTTGTTTTGTTTTGTCACAGAGACCTATGTGATGTGACAATATCTCCAGAAATTCCCTGTAAGAATACAGTATTTGTCTTCAAGTATCTGCTCTCCTTGGCATAAAACCCAAACCGACCACATCTAACCTTCTGTGCTGAACAAAGCCCAGCGCAGTGTGTAGTTTACCACTGCTAAAAGTTACGTGCTTATTGCCCAGAGTGCAGTGAAAATTCCTGCAAAGAGAGCTCCGCAGTTTGCTCTTGCTGCAACACCATAGCTTCCTGATGAACTGTAGTGCCTGTGCTGTGATCCCACCCTCAGGAGCTGAGCCCATCTGTGGCCCTGCACAGCTCATGGCAGGAGGATCCATGAAGTCACCAAGTGCTGCCCTACGGGAGCACCGGGCATCGTGTCTGCCCAGGAACCCCCTGAGACATGGGTGGCACCCACCAGCAGCAAGGGCTCTGGGGCTGTGCTCAACAAGGTGTGCCAAAGAAGCCCTGTCTTCATGCTAATGGATAATACCGTACAAAACAAAGTGGAATTTACATTTAAAATTAAATTGTTGTACAGAGTAATGTATGCACAGAGGACACTACAGGGAAAGAAATTGTGAGGTGTATCTGTAAGGAAAGATGTGCTTGAACAGGAAGGTCTAGAACATGAAACAATAGTTGAACATGATGTGAAAACAACCAATTTATTCATGATGTATTTACAAAAATAAGAACATTTTATCATTTTATGTGACTTAACATAATCTTCAGAAATACCATATATCACATCAGGTCCTTTGTCCATAAATTTATTTGGACAAAACAGAAAGAAACAAAAAATTATAATGAAACATCTTTTTGAATCTTTAAGAACAAAGATAAAATTGCCTTAGGCTTGTTCTTATTCAGTAGAAGCATGTTTGTAGTAAATATAACATAAATAGCTGGGAAAACAGTGCAGGAAAAAAGTTAGAAATATTCAAGTACCAGGATTTGAGTCTTCTCTCAAGCGAGTTAAAATTATAAAGAAATAAAACCCCAAAATACCCCAAAACAAAACAAAACAAAACAAAAAAAAACCCCACCCCACATGTAAATAAATAAAACAAAGCTTCTTCTGGAATCTCAGCAATTCTAAAAACTTGACAAGAGAAATGAAAATCAAGTCCATTAAAGGAAAAAAAACAAAACAAAAACCAAAACCAAACCAAAAGAAAAAGACCATAAGGAGTATGCGAATGAAAGAAAGGGCAAACTAATAAAAATAGTAAAGCAGGAAGCAGCCTTGTTATCAACCCAGAGATATAATGAGAGACAGAAGGAGATTATTAAAACCCCTTTAAGAGCTCTAATATTTCTTTCAGCATCTATTTAAATCCATGTAAACTTCAGATGTGCTGACTACGGAGGACGGCTGAAAGGTACAGGGTGAGAGCTGCAAAGTGTGAAGTGGCTCTTAGCAGCTTTCAGTCCTTGCCTGATGATACCTTGTGATCCTCCTGTTTTTCTTGTGCTTTGCACTTTCATCTCAGGCTTGATATATGCCATATCCTGCTTTGCTGTGCTCCATACCATGGTTTGATATATGTCATGTCTTTGTTGTGCTGGCAAGACACTTCATGGCATAACCACTGAAGATAAAAAGGAAGATTTCAAGCTTTATTTAGGGAACTTTTGACTATGGAGTAGCAAGTTGCAGAGCCTAAAATTTGATACTGTGCCAGGCAGGGCTGTTTCCACTGCCTGTGCTTCTCCAGGGGTCATGCTGGACACCACCCCTGAGCGTGCCTGAGCTGACCGTAAGGATGGGTCAGCACACCTGAGCTCACTGTGGTGTTGGTGGCAGTGAAACCGTGGCATTTCTGGCAATGACAAACATCACCACAGCCTGTCTTGCTTTTCCAATACTGATGCCTGAGCTGTGGAGAGTGAAACCATCCCCACCAGCCCAGCCTGCTCTGTGGACACCTGAGCTCCATGCACAGAGCCAGTGCTAGAGCAGGGTGCAGCAGGTCTTTGGAGCTGCAGGTCCCAGCCTTTCCCATCTCAGACTTCCGTGCAAGTTTCTGTGGATATGCCCATGGCTTCAGATAAATGCAGGTTGAGGCCCACTTTCAAGACCAAGCCTGTCCCATTGTTCATGTGGCTTCTACTGACACAAAGAGGAGCCTTAGGTGGAGCTCCAGAGCTCTCTGGTGGTGGAAAACCCCATCCCACTTGATGCCACGGTTTGGGACCGGTCTCTTGTTTATGTGGTCAGGAGAGGCTGGGAACAGGCAGAGCCCTGAGTGAGGTATCCCACACTCAGTTCCTCCAAAAGCAATGGGGAGCACATGCACACGAGACATGGGTGGCAACAGGCAGCCTCACAGAAGGAACACAAGGTGGTCCCAAGGCTTCATACACTTCAAGTGGTCAACAAGTCAGTTCTTCATCTCCTGCTCCACTTCGGGGGACTCAAGCTGCTCTTCTGCCCTTCACACCTCCTTGGCAGTGAAGTTCTGCAAGAGGTGCCATGCCAGACAGGCTGCCCCTGCCAGGACAGGTGCACTGTGGGCCTGACAGTGATGCTGGGACATGTCCAGAAGCAGGGTCAGATCCTACAAACACCCCTGATTGCTGAATAATCCCACCAAACCCCACACAGAGCAACTCTGGGGTGTGCAGGGGGAAGATGAGGAAATTAAGCATGAAATAAATGTCTGAAGAATTCAATTGAACTACCTATAAACCACACAGAAAAAAAAAAAAAATCACATTTCCTCTTAAAATACCATTGTAAAAATAGAGCACTCTTGTCATGTAGGTTTGGAGAGAGGAGACTGAACAAACCGCATCCAAACTTTGTTTTTTATCCTGACCGATTTTTGAGTTATATTCATGCAAAAATGGTCTGCCTTTCTCTCCCTGCACTTCTCTCTCCCATGGATTTTTTCTTAACACTCCTATAACTCAAAAAAGGCCATGCTGATTTTTTTTAATCTGTTAAAAAATGTGCTCCCTGAGCTGAAACCAAATTTCAGCCCAGAGCAAATTTTTACGTCTGGGTTATAAATCCCTGAAAAACAGGATTCATAATGGAAGTGCTGACACAGCCTTAACTACTATATAGCAGTGTGAATGGCGCCACTATAATGTCTATTAGAGATTCTTAAAAAAGTTTGCAAAATATTGTCTTGCCTTGCAGAGAAAAAGAAGCCAGAGTACTTAATGCCAACATAAACATGCTTTTAACCCATTATGTGCTAATTTGCAGAAAAGCTATTAATTCTGAGTAGGCACACAGAGTGCAGCACCGACAGGAAATGTTCTTCTAAACTCCTGTTTGACTTGTAACATGGTTTTAATCACTTCCATGAAACACAAACGATGGCTTATAACTCTGAATGTTGCTCAGAACATGAGAAGGGTGATTACAACAGAGAGGAAAATGGGATTTTGTAGGCAAAAGAGCTAAAGCCAACAGGAAGAGAATGACACCAAGCACTAAAAAATGGGACTCCGTTCCATCTCAGTTTGGGGACAATGGCTTCATTTGATTCACAGCATTTAATGCCTGTCATCAGCACACCACTATTTTATCTATCACAACACATACTACAGGTCAAGTTCACTTTCTATCAGGCAATGAGCATGTTTTCTCCTTCCTTGAACCCCGTCAAATGTTAGCACCTCACAAAGCCGGTTCTGCTGAAACAAGCTGTGCCTTGCTTTTACAGCCTGCAGTTTGAGTGTCTGAGACCAGTGCTAAACCAGCCCAGATGATCTACTGCTCCTGGGGGTCTGCTAGGCAGGGAAGGGGAGCACTGCCCTCTGACTAAAACACAGCAAAAAAATAAAAGATGTTGGCAGTGGTGGCTGATGAGCAAAGTACATAAAAGGCTAACTTGAAAGACCATAAAAAAAGTGAAATAAATTAGTTCAGGGTTCTGTTTTGCTCTTCTCTTCTTGCAGGAGTTTGTGCTTTCTCCCTGTGTATAAGCATTGGCATCACATTTCTGTGGGAATAAATGGTTGTGGGGTAAGCTGTAAGTTGAATACTACAGGGACATTCAGCAACTCTGGACAGTGCATAAGCACTGTGTGCATTAGTAGAGGTTTTTATGGCTTTCTGTTGCCATCAGTAAAAGAGATGCTGTGTTAGGTCCCATGACTGCAAAATCCCATATGCAAGCTGACCTCACAGTTTTGGAAAGAATATTAATTTTCATGAAAAATGAAGATTTTCTATGTCGACACATTCCTTGCTCACATCCTCAGTTCTGCCTTTGCAGACTTGCCTGACTCCTGTTCCTGCTGTGCCCACTGCTCCCCTCTGCCCATGGCATCAGTGGCTGTGGAAGATGGTCAGTGGAAGATGAAGAATGATGAGGAGCAGGAGGACTGAGTTTATCTCTCCACATTTCTACAAGGACCTAAACGAGCAATGAACACTGCAGAATTTATGGTGTTGGTGATTTCTGTGATGCTCTAACGAGGGAAGAAAGATCAATTTATAATCAAAATGGTATGGCTGGTACTGCAACTCACTTCAGTGGGTGAGGATAGCAAATGTCGGCACTGTGTACCTGATTAATTTTTTTTTGATACTGATGAAAATACACCAGTCTCCCCTGGATGAGAAACAAGCATCAGCTGCTGTGTTTCCACTTGAAGATTTCATGGACTTCCATGTAAAATGGCTCCATATTTTTCCCCTAGTGAGATTATCTTGGGAAAACCAAGCTTACGGCTCAAATATCCTGGTAATGAATCACCATAGCAAGAAATTACTTAGGCCCTACCTGAAGAAGTAAAATACCTTTCAAGAAGCTAAACAGAATTTTGAGCAGTCATGGCAATACAGAAGTAAGAAATGCTGGAGAAGAAACCCATTTCCTTCTACCCTGGAGCTGCTGCTATTTCAGTTCTTTTTCCCTACTCAACAAAGGAGTGAGCATTGACTGTTGAAGGCATTGACACACTAGAATAGCCAATACCCTAGTAAATTTCTAGATGAGGAAGGCCAAATTTCGCATCCTCCTTCTAATTTGAAAGCTAGGACAGGTCTAAGGAAAGGAAAAGAGACACCAAGCATATCTACCACATCCAGTGCTGACATGCATAACTTAAACAAGTGTCTCTTGTCTGCACCAGAAGCAAGTAGTAACCTGAATTTTCGTCTCTTGTAACCATGCAGAGCACCTCAATGCAGAGTAATGGACAGAAGGGCTGGTCCTGTCTGGCTTCAGGGGTTTTTTTAAGTTCCTTGAGGCAGTTCCCACAAAATGTTTTGATTTTGACAGAAAACATTTTTCAAGTGAAATTATTTTCTGCTGGAAGATTCCTGACTACCACTAGGTTTAAGTCTGTTCATCTCAAGCAGGCAGACAGTTAAGGGCTCCAAGTACCTCTGAAGACCAACAAACTTTATAGAGCTGCTGGAATGGCTGGCATTCCCATTTTAAATCTTTTCACATAAGCAGGATATTTGAGCCAGAGGACAAATTAGTACCAGTACTGGGATCCAAGAATCTCTACTCATTTTCAAATTATAAGGACACGTAGCTTCTTCTAAGCAGCTCAAGTCTCATGTCTGTCACAATCTTCTCAGGCCTACCAGCTGGGTCTCTGGGATACAGTTTTCTGCTTTTATGCTACTCATATGGTTTTGAATCAATAAAACTGGTGACTTAAAAGGTGACTTAAAATTTTTGTGTTCTCAATAGTGGAGACTACTTATAAGAGTAACTACTGGCAGGATCCAGTCCTTTAAACATCTGTCATCCTTTTGATTTTTTAAGGTACCTTCTTTCACCTCCTGCTTCTGGTCTTGATTTTCTGTCTCCAAGTCATCCTGTGTTTTTGGTTCCACCATCTCTTCGTCATCTTCATCCTCTGAAAAGAAAAAAAAAAAAAAAAAGGAAGAAAAAGATTTATGAGATTCTCCTCTTTAAAGGGCCTGGAAATTGTCTGACTTGTTTACAACTGTGAAATAGCAGCAAACCCAGGTAAAGCAAAGTGCCCAGTACATGGAACATGTATATTTATGCTCAGAGTGACACTCTCAGACATCTCCCTCCCAACTGCAAGACAATCTGCTCACACAGGGCACCTGCCACTTCTGCTCCCCATAACTTCCCATCTCAGATGTCAACTGAATATCTCCTTGACCTCGGATATGACTTCTTGGATGGCATGAGGACGGATACAAACATGTTTCAGCCTGGCAGCTATTCCACAGCTGGGACACCTGCTATCCAGATACCTCATTTCCAATTCAATTCTCACCAGATTAATTTGTCTTTTGACCTACAGGAATAGGTTAAACAGAAAACTGACCTCAGGTCAGATGCCACTAGCAAGGAAACAAGTATGGCACAGTTCTAAAAAGTCATCACCATCAGCTGGGGGAATACAGCAACCAAAAGTGGCATTTGGAGCTTAGGAATCATTCTTGCATTAATACAAATTTAATGAACACTAAAATTTGACACATGTCAGTTACTACTGCCAGATGTTTTAATGACCTTTCCTGACCTATGCAAATGCATCTCTCCCTCCCCCTCTCTCCCCACACTCACATGTTCTCATTTTATTCAGGAGGGCAAACCATTCATTCCTTGATGTTTCTCTGAAGTTACAAGGACCCAGACCATAATATAACACAAGCAGAGCTGGAAAGACAGCGATGAACCAAAATGGCTCAGAGTCTTCCTAGCCCTCATTACTTGTTACCAGCTTGTTACAGCAATGTGATTCCTTTTCCCTGTGCCCAGGGCTGGCACCCAGCCCACTCACATTCTTGAGAGGACAAAGACATACAGCTTTCTAGATTCTGTGAACTATGAGGACTGAAAATAGATCTCATCCTAAAAGTAACAGTAAGGATGAGTAAATCCACAGGCTATGGAGGAATTACTTTGCAGTTATTTTGGAGCTTGACATACCACCAAGGCATAGCAAGCATTACTGGTACCCTGTGTTGGTTTATGGCATGAGAGAGCACATGTTGTCCTGTCCCTGGGGCATTCAGCCATCAGGAAAAGCACTGCAGTTCCTCTGGGGCTTTCTGAGCAACCCGCTGTCACCATACAGTTCCTTGTGTTGTGGTGTTTCTCCAGGCACACTTCTTGCTCTAACCTGCCATGCTAATGAGGAAAACATATCATGCTTCTCCAACTGGTCCTTCTGGCACCTTCTGCTGTGCAGGCTGGCTGTAATCAGTCCTGGCTTCTTGTGAGATGGTGGTGCTGACAGGTTGCGTTCAACCAACAGGAACAGGCAGCTGTATTTTGTTTTGAATAACGTAATAGGCACCATACTATTCCCACCACATTGCCTACCCTAGGACTTCTCTCAGGAGCCCAAAGGGGACATGTTGCTAGTAGGACTCAATGATCTTTGTGGGTCCCTTCCAACTCAGAATATTCTGTGACTGTCATTCTGCAGTATCTTGGCTGGAGATCATGGCTGAGACACATACTGTAAGGAAATGTCTCAGCATGGACAGATATGCTTTTCCCTATTGGGAAAACAAGGAAATCTTGGCAGAAAATGTGCCATCATTCCCCTTACTGCTAGTGACTGCAGTGGGGAGAAAAGGAAAGCTCGTCTCCCCAGCCACCAGGGAGGAGGGATAACCATGTGCTTCACAAGCTAGAAAGGGAGGAAGAATCCAGCATGGATGAACAGACATTTCCAGAATTAAAAGCTCAACTAATGAATGCCACTCCTTTATCAGGGATTTGTCAGAACATGGAACTTGAAGTGGAAAAAAGGTAGGGTACTCACAATGCCTCCCTTTGGTGCCTACTTTTCCCTAGGTACCCTACACATAAGGACTAAGGAAGAACTTTTAGAGAGTAAGCCAGGGTGGTTCAGCTTGCCAGGGTAAATACGTTGCTCTGTCCACTGGCTGAAAGACAGATAGCATCCAACACAGTCAGCAGAGAGTCAGCAAGAAGAGCTCTCCTGCTGCACAGGAGGGGTGAAAAAAGGTCCTTCTGTGGCACTAGTGGAGATGGCGATGCACGGAAGAGAGAGGCACTCCCAGTTTCAAAGAACAGGTGAGAAGTGTGAGCACCTGGTGCAGCAGGGAGTGAATACTCTGCTAACCTCAAGTACCATGCACACACTGATAGGATCACAGTGCTGTACAGATATATATGTACATATACACACAGACAGAATTATGGCAGATACTAATAAAATCAGTTCCTACAAAAGTTTTGTGAGTCTTGCATTGTAAGTTTTCACTCCCTAAAGCATCAACTCTCAGAACCAGCTGTTTAATTATGGATTTCTGCTTCAATTTTTAACTTGTTTCTAGCCTGCCAGCTTGTGCAGGGAAGTTTCAAAAGGTGAAAGGTTTGAGAAAATTTTCAGGCAGCAAACAAAAATGACACCAATATTCAACTGAAACGTCTGGGATTTTTATGGCTTCTTGCAATGCTTTTTAATGCTTTGCTTGCAGTTTGGTAATAGATAGGAATGATGTAGCAAATTTAGAACTTGAGATTTAGTAGCAGGTTTTCAGGTTGAAGTGAAGCAAATTTATCCTTTTTCTAGAAGTCCTTGATCTCCCTGATTTTGGGCATCAAATTATTTACTTGCCTATAGCCCTTTCCTGCTTGTAATGCAGAGTAGGGATCAATGGAAGTAAAGGTTACTGAAACACATGGCATGACTTTTTTCAAGGGCACAAACATCAATAAATTAGTTTAACTGAGAAAGCAGTGCAGGAGTTTTTAGCAGATTAGTCATGATTTAGATGTCCTTATTTATTTACTGAGAAATATATACACATACACAGAGAAACTTGACTAAAGGAATGATAGGGTTGTGAGTCAAATGCTAAAATCTTAGCAAATGCCAGAATTTGGATTGTCTGGGCACGATTAGCTCCTTTCCCCTCCCCACGTGTAGGCATGATGACATAATTCTGGAATTTCCTCCCTCTTGAGTGGTTGGCTTCATTTTCTGGGTGCTCAGCAAGAGACACCTGGGGCCTAAAATGCAGAAATGCTGAGAGCTGAAGTCAACTGGCCCTGTGCTTTGAGTGGAGAAAGTCTTAGGGAAATTCTACATGTGCAAAGGCTCCCACAGCTCCCTCTTTCAGCTTTCACTGACAGTTGTCATTGTGACACTTTTGTCCTTTCTCCCCCTGTGCTTACGTCCTTTTGCAAGGTGGCAATAATATATTATATAATATAAATATATTTTATAACACAAATACACTAGCATCAGCAGCAGTGTTACACCCTATTCAGAAGAGAGCAGGGTGTAACACTATCAGAACACAAATGTCTATTAAAAGAACCACATGAAAAAGAGCTAGTAATGGAGACATATATAACTGCCATGCAACACCTCTCCTTTGTAGATATAAAAGGACTTTGCAAGGAGGCCAGTTTTGCTATGCCTATTTACCACACAGAAGCTGACAGACCCACTCACTGCAGATCACTCAGTAAACCAGCAGCTTAGGGAAGATAGAGTGGGCTTCAGAGTTTCAGCCTTGAGTCCTGCCCACTAAGGCCACCCTGCCTTTTACTGTAAATAAACAAATCCTCAATGGAAATGATCATTAAATGCTTGGATAATGATGTTTGCCTACAGAAGCTGGTGGAGCCATATGTGGGATTAATACAGACTGAGATAACTGGACCAAAAACCTTTTCTTCATAACTCAGTGATTGATGACTCTCCAGGCTCTAGGAGGTGGCCAATCAGTCTGAACAGTGCTTGACAAAGTAAAAGCAGAGCAGTTGTTTTCATCTTGGTCTTAGCTTGAACACTCCTGCTTCTGTTCCAGACCAGAAGTGGTCTTGTCTGTCTAAAAGCTTGTCTGTTTTTCCCAACTACAGAAGTTGCCCTAATACGAGTATGACCTCTCCCTATAAATCTGGGGGTTTTTTCCATCTGGGTGTAAATACTAATTTTCAAATGTTATCTGATTACTAGCTCAAATGAGCCTGCTCTATGCCTGGTCTTTGCCTTGGCCACCACAACCACTTGCAATAGGTGGTACAGGGGAAAGCCCTGTGAATACATGGCCATCTCCCTGGCAGCTGTAGAAGAAATGCCCAGATGTGCTGAATCGGATCAGATATTCACAGAGAGCACAGATGATCTCAGAAAATCAGACCCTGCATTTCTGCAGTGCTGGACTATTTAATACCTACTTGGACTTTCAAGGGCTTTAAGCCACTGTATTTATTTTCACAGCATATAAAAACATACCAGGCACATTCAAGACAAACTAGAATACTAGAATAAATAATTGCTTCTGAGAGGACTACACATGACATTGGCTTAGGGTTTTAATTCTTTAGACGAGTAGTGTTCTGCCATTTTTGGATTGCCAGTTTTAAACAGTCAGCACTGGTACTTCACAAATAGATGAATAGCTTATTTTTGGGGGGATTTATGTAGTTATAGGTCTCTGTTCTGTTAATACATGTAGCATCCATTAAACAGCAGGCAGCATGTTGTGCATTCTTCTTCAGTGGAGGATTTACACCTCCTCAGACCTGCACCTCTGAAGCTAAGAAGTTGCAGCTTCTGTGTATTGTTTTTAGAATTGACAGCTATACTGAATTAGACTGATAGCTCTGGTTTTAATTCTGGGTAGGTATAAAAAATCCCTTTGTTAAAGACACAGCCTTAAAATCGCAATTTAATTAGCATCACAATTATATATTTTATTGACTGAGTCAGTGATATATGAGAAGCCAGTGAGTTATTACATGGGGTTTTTTATCAGCATTGACATGCCTTCAGTGCATGAGAAGGATAAGCCATGCATATGACACCTTCAATAAAACAGAGTGTCTTCACAAAAAGCAGACACCATTTTTGCAACAATGAAATACCAGAAGCCACTGTATCAGTTTTATATTTACAATTGTTCAAAATAATTTTTCTGCTTCTGTTACAAAAGAACTACAAACTGAACAAGAACAAATGCATTGTATTTATATTGGCATAAGCCTGGACCAAAGAAGTTGAATACTGTTGGCATTATCCTAAGTAGGAGTTAAAACACTGCCTTTCCTTTATGAATATGTTCTTTCCATCACTAGCAAAATATGCAGCAAGCAAAGGAAGACATATTTTTTCAAATAGGATTGCCTGACATTCCACATTTTTGAAAATCTATGATTTGCAATCTGGCTGAATGACCTATTTTTCATATAATGTCATTTTTTGAAATATGTCCAGTTTTTCACTTTCATCTTTTGACTGCCCTTTGAAGCAAGAAGAGAATTAATTCATCAGTGTATCTTGTTTGCAGAGTGGGTTGTGAGACTGGACGTACACTGGGCACATGTTAGTCATCCCAGATGGAAATATTCTTGCATTAGGGCTCTTCTTGGCAATAGGCAGCTGCCTTCTAAAATGTATTTCATTTATCCAAAGCAGGGAACACTACTCAGACCTCAATACTGAGAAAAAAACCCACAGGTGAACAGAACTTGCCCTAAGCTCCATGAAGCAGGCAACAAATTTCAGGCAAGAATTTCATGTGAGCTGAAGCTTGCAAGTATATTTGCAGTCAAGAATCATATGTATGCAAGACACTGCTGCTCACTACCCAGAAAAATACTTAAATGTGTATTAGAAGAACATAACAAAGGTCCAGATCATCCCTGTGAAGTTCCCCATCCCTGTTAGAGAACACTCCCAACGTCTTGTCCTTATGAACTAGCACAGTGAGTTGTGCTTTCCAATGGACATCAGATGGAAAGAGAACACTAGAAAAAGAAACTATAGAACTGATGAATGAATTTCTGGAACCATCTTATGGCCACAGCACCTACAAATCTTGAACAGAAGTATATGATGTTCTTCCTTCACTTTCCACATACATGATTTTACTATGAAGAAAATGGTCTGTCTGTATGTTCCTTGACTGCCATTCTGCAAGAGCAAGAAAAAAAAATCACAGCACTACAAGAACAGCATCTTCAAACTCCCTTGATTTTGCTATCTTTGTTATCTTTTGTCATGTTTTGTTATCAAAGTGCTGTCATGCTCTTATGCAAAAGAGAAGCTTTGCATGTTGGTAGAATAGAGGTTGTAGGAATCACACTACTTTTACCAGAGTTAAGCATATTGACTCAGTGATTTTGAAGAAAATATTGTTCTGAAATTTATGCATAAAATAGTATAATATGTGTATATATAATACAAAACAATATAATGTTTGACACATATGTTATTTTAATCCAGAAGACTGCAGGGCAGCTCTCCATAGGATTAATTTATTTAGCCTAACATCTTCCACAGTTAGTAGACTAGTAATGATACATCAGTTTTAAAAGTGCAAGACTAAGGGAAAAACCTAATTTTCTTGATTTTTGTAAAACCAAGTACATCGCCCATGTCTCTGACACGTTTAAGAAGGGTTTTCTGATCTCATCCCTTACTCTGCAATGCAAATTTGCAAGACTTCACCTCTCATCCCATAAAGGGCAGGTGTTATTACCAGCCATTACAACCAGATCCCCAGAGTCCTCCTCTCAGGCTTCAGCTATCCTTGTACAAGCACAATGAAGGAAATACATATTTCACCCCAAAAACAAACACTTAGCCTGGCTGACTGAGAGGAGTAATTTAGTTCAGAAAATTTATTTTGCCTACAGCATAGGCCATGCCTGTGCTATTGCCACTTAAAAATTTGTCCTAAAATTTACTACGCTTCCCTCTTAAAACAAGCACACCATAAGTAATTTTTACTCAACATTTCTTCTCAAAGCTCTCCTTAACAATTACCACATTCAATTACTCCTAGTCAGGGGATTCTGAGGTCCCCAGTATATGATTTCGCATAACCATCTCTTGATCTAGGGTTACGCCACTCAGCTCCTGTCCCTATGCCTCTTCCTGACTTGTGTTTGCAGTCAGATTTCTTTTTGGTACATTATGAAGACAGAACTTATTTTTTCCATTTTGTGACAAATGATAGACTAACAGAGCCAAATGGCAAGAAAATGTCACAGAAAAATTTGTTTTACTGTACCATTTCACTAAGCTCTTCATAGCTCTGACTGCAAACCTTTGCCCTGGTTCAAATGTTAAGATCACTGCTTCAGAATACAGTAATTTCTTTACCAATTAAAATGGAAAGCTGCTTCTGACTCTTCAGGGAAGCATTTCTCTAACCCAAGAAACTGATTTTCCAGTTCCTTGGCCTGAACACAGTTTTCAGTTGTGGTGAGAGTCTAAGAATTCAAAGTGTCCCTTGTTTTTAGTTGCTGGTTGGTCTAGATCAGAAGTGGATTTTTCTCTCCTCTTTTGGACTGTTGCAACATCACACTGGTTGAAAGCATTTTTCAGTCCCCAGATAACTAAACTGAAAAGTATCCCACTGGAGTCATCACCTCTTCTAGCTGTCTCCCTTTTCTCCTTTCATTCCCTCTCCAAAGCTCAGGTTCAATTCTATTGTGCTTGAAAATAATCCAGTTGGAAGATGTAACACAAAAAGGAAGGTACAGAAGTTTCATTTCCTTGGCCATGGTTGAGCCTTCAAATGAAAATGCCAACATGAAATAATGTTTGAAGAGAAGAAGCCTTACAGTAGCATTTACAGCCCCCTCCAGCTCTGAAAACAAATAGTACAAATTTAAAATACCCTGCTCCAGTATAACTGCAGTTAACCTTGAGGAAGCAAAATACGGAGAACCTTTATTTCTGTGGATGAAGAAGGGGGTTGTTGAACCATGCAGATTTTCACAGCCTCTGAAACCTGTGAGGATTTGTTCCTGCTGTGCTGCTGGAGGAAATCATGTCATGCCAGCAGCGTGAAATGACTTCTGCCCTGGGAAAGGGCACTGAGACACGTGGCAAACTTCTGGATAGGGCCTGCTCAAGTCATTTTCAAACACTCAGATCATGCAAGAGTGTTAAATCACAAAAACTTAAGTATGTTAATGAAAACCAGTCCCCACAAGCTATGGCGTGAGCAGCAATTGTAAAACAAAAGCTGCTTTCACATTAAACACACACACACACACTGATGAAGTATCTGGCACTTACACTGAGCCCGATACAGAGGTCAGTCACTGGGTACTAGGTACTTAAAACCTTAAGTACAGTGCAGACCAAGTAAATTCTGTGGGACTGCTACTTCTGAGACTAAGACTTCACTCATAGACTCCTTTATTCCAAGTGAAAATTACTTTGGACTCCTCTCCTATTTTCCACCATGTTTTTGCATAAGCAAGACTACAAAATCTGGCTTTTGTAAACAAAATTAATTCTCTACTTCCATGCTGTATGTCTGTTCATGCAGCCATACTAATATACCTTAGGTCAAATTCTTCAGCCCTGACTCTGCATTTAACTTCTCCTTCAGGTATTAGCATTGAGTTCTGGCCTTTCAGAGTTTTTCCTTTTGTTTTTGAACATGAAATAAATTTTCAGTTCAAGGCCCAGAAATCACCTGAATGGCCACACAGTTTTTCGTATGACCATGGTTTAACTTTTAGTGCCATCTTTTCCACAAATCTCTCCATCTCAGTTCGATGGCTTTTTATGAATAAAACCCGATGCTTAAGATGTAGCATATTCTTTTGTAACTGAAATATCTGACAGCATGAATCTCTGCATTTACACACAAACCTCAGCCAACAGAAATGGAGACAAGGCTGCTAATATATTTAAACTGGAAAGGATAATTGGAAAAAACAACTATATTCAAAAACAATTACCACAGCAAATAGACAAAAACTCCCTCTCTTTGTCTCCTAGACACACACATGCATACATTTCTCTCAGCGCTTTAAAAATAACCATTAGTCATACGGCAAATGCATTCTACATGGGCAAAGATTAATTTCAACATTTTTCTTAGGAAAAGGTGGGCAAAAAATGCTTTATTAAAGAATTTTAAACTACAAAAGAAATGCTGGGTCAGGGCTCGATGAGTGTGTGCTTATTACTTTTATAGGCACTGAACGGACCCCACTTAATTCTGTTTCCCACTGACGCCGCTTCACCTTAGTCACTGGTGTTAGCCATGATTTGCATCAGCATATGTGAAAAAGGAATTCCCTCTGACAGTTTTGAACTTGCCATATTTTAATTTCATTTTCAATTTAATGTTTTTGTTCTACCACACTGGAAGAGGAGAAGCTTCCACTTCTCAGCAACTACTCCATTGCGGGGTATCCGGGCGAGCAACACCTTTTGGTGGCAGAGAAACCAGGGCACAAGCACATCAGCTTCTTGTCCAAGGTCACTCCTGAAAAAGCTGCAGATGACAGAATGAAATCCTGGCCTCCTGATTCCTAAACTGATATTTCAGCCACTGCTTCCCCTGAGGCATGTGATCAGGGCTGCTTTGGAGGCTGCTCAGCTCTCATTATGTTAAACCAGCTGTTAAAAAGCACAGCCGGTTTCCCCCAGCTGCTTGTTGCAGCCTGTTGGGAGAAGACCCAGCTCCCGGCACTGGTGTCCCCAGGGCTGGGAACCCCCTGCCCACACGCCCTCTGCCCTGACCCCTGCCTTCACCTCCCTGCCTGCCAGCTCCTGCGCCCCTCTGCCCACCCGGCTGCCTCTCGCCTCCGCTCCCACCCTCTTCTGCTCAGGGTCACACTTCAAAGTCTCCTGTGCCCCCGGGAAGGCCTCTTCCTTCCTCCTGGCCCCTCTCCAGTCTCCCTGGCATTTGGTTTTCTCAAAGCAGATCTCAAAAATCCCCTACTTGCAGCCTGGTGCTTTCTGCACGCCAGGAGCCCTACCCACCTGCAGATACCTGTTTGACACAGAAATGCCCTCTGATCTGGATTCTCAGATGAACTTCTAGGTTTTTCTAGGAACTTGGGTTATAAGACATTGATTAAAAAAATAAAAAAAGAAGATAAAAAACCAATCCCCATCACCCAAGTTCACAATTCCTATGGTTAAAACCCTATTTATCTTTTGCAACTCAAAGGATCTTCTTAAGCTCAACAGACTTCAGTAGGTTCAGACATCTCAACAGGCAGAATGCACCTGCAGTTGGGGTACAGGGGAAGATTAAACTGCACCATAACCATTCACTGGAATATGCCGTCTTTTCCCTACTTCACAGTTGAGACTCATCAGGAAAATCATTTCTGTGGCTACTTTATATCTGTCCCTCTTTGGAAAATGGATGCTTTGAAGTGACACAATGCCTGCCTGTAAATTTAAGCCCTTCTTTTTCTCCCAAAACACTGCCAAGTCCCTCTCCTGCAAGCTCTTGGAATCTCTCAGCTACAGACAGGAGTCTGGAGAACTCTCTGCCTCATGATCCTGTACTTAAAGAAGCACCTCTGCATCAATTTATTTTTTTTTTTAGGAAAACAAAAGAAAGAAGTTGCTGGCTTCAGACCCTGTGTCCTTTCACTGTAACACAGCTCACAGCTGTGAATTCACATGTGTTAACTTGGGATGCCACAAACCAGGCAGCAATGAGGTTGTCATCCTGATCTGAGGAAACACAACGTGCAATGAATTTACTGCAAGTGAAGCGTTTTGCTGTGATAATTCAAAGCACATTATGTTTCATCAGCTGACTCTTCCATCTATAGCCAGATCACCAAAGCCAGCAATGCTGGAGTCATATTCCTTCAAAAAGGTGCAGCTCCATCAAATCTTGGTATTTTGCAAAATGGTGCCACCTTCTCTGTGGAAGTGGGAAAATTAAAAAAAGAAACCAAGATGAAGAGGCAGTCCTGGCAACATTAAAATGGCCTGTTCTCACATTTTCTGAATGGATTTTTTTGGGGCCTTCCATTGAAAAGTACTTATTGGATTTTTTACTTTTAGACTACTTTAAAATATGAGGTAATGCAAAGTAAAATTGAAAGTTTTCAGTTTTGTTAAAACATTGATATTTTAAGTAACCAAACTGAAAAAGAAGGCAAAATTTTACTTAAGGTGGAGTGTCAATACATTGGAGTCTTCTTTCAAGCTGGTACAAAATTATTTTTTGAAATTTGAAATTTCACAGCACTGCATGAAAAAGAGATTCCTTCTGGGCCTGACTTTAAAGGAATCACTGCCTAAAGGATGCAGTCATACTTGAGAGGCAATTTTAAAATCTGATATTAAAACAACATAGAAGCACACACTGGATTGGGAATAAGCATATATTTCATCACCATAATGCCAAGATGTCTCTTTCTGTGACCTGAGATTCCCTCTCTTAAGACCTATTATTCAGGTTAATAATTTCTTTTAGATGGGACAAACTTCAAGTCCTGCTTTCAGTCCTAAGTGCCTGAAGGCAAATTTCACATCCATGTCCTGAGAACAAGATAACAGATAGTGGTAACAAACTTGATGCACACCTGAAACACAGCCCAGTACATCAAACAGGAGGTTAGCAAACAGCTATTTATTGCTTTTGAAGCCTGATCCTGACTCTTTGCATTTGCGTGCAAAACTCAAAATGAAAAGGACAAATGCATTATGAAGCCAGGAAAGTGCTACCAATTTGTCTTGATGGCTCTTGTATGGAGAAAAAGTACACAAGCCAAGTCTGACCAGCATCTTGGAAACCACTGTCCTAGTTGCCTGTCCAGTTACATGGCTGGATAAAATGGGAAAAACCATTTCAACAGAGGTGTTTGTTTTGGGGGTGGGTACTGGGGGTAGTGCTAAATTCAGCAGCCACAGCAGAACAAATAGAAATTGTGAGCTTTCCACTACATTAATGAAACTTCATTCAAAAGGTGGAGAGTAATGTTCTTCTACAAGATGGATAATTCACGTAAGCTGTGTGATTCAAATACTCATGTCTCCACACCAGCTCCACACCACCTTGGGATTTATGTTTTATTTCAGTTTTCATCAGGCTGCTTATGAATGACCAATGACAAAAGAGCATGTGTGCATTTTTCTTTTTCACAGGCCCCTGTTAACGAGGACTCTGTTGCATTAAGATAGTCAAGATTGTCTCTGGCAAAATGTGTTGAACCAAGGTGTTTGCGCCTGCATAAAATTAAGCCACAAGTAAAGCACTTACTTCTGACAGCAGATTTATAATAGGAAAATCCCAGCAGGAATGAAGAGTTACAAACCCCCGTTGTAGCCTTTTTCATAAACTTCACCTTGATTTAGTATTTCAAACAAGTAGCAGGAAAGGCTAACAGCAGAGGTAATCCTATCATCTTTTCTCCAACAGCACCATTCCATCTTTTTGACTTCCTCATGCTGCTAACATGAATTCAAATCATCTGTGTTTAAAGTTAAATACAGTGATTGACAGATCTTTGTAGTCTCAGTTCATACTGAAGATTATTCTAGATACCTATCAGTTATTACTACAAGCCCTGTCTGATATTCAATACCTACAGGGAAAATTGTTTTTAACAGTGTAATGTCTGATCTATTTTGAAAGCTATTTTAAAATAAGAAACTAACTATAACCAGGTGGCTAAAATCTAGACAGGTTTTTTTATAGCTTGATTTTTGGGAAGAGAAGGTTGGAGATAACAGCAGAACTGTCTTACACTCCAGTAACAACCATGATTCAGAGCAAATCTCAGGCAAAAAAAGCATTTTGTTTTGATTCCATGACACCAGTTTCTGTAAAAACACCTATTCCAATTACACAGGACACAGGAAGGTTTAGGGGTTTTCTCCCAGCTCTTGGAACAGACTCATGACAGTACACGCTGCTATGAAGTAATTGCTTCCTTTTATGAGCACAAGCTCATTTGCTGTGCTAGAAAACTGGGACGCTGGAAGAGACTTCTGGATGTCCTAAAAACTTTACTGTAGACACAGATGTGAAACAAAATAGAAAATGCAGTGGTCAGACCACTCATGGTGCTCAGGGACCTGTGATGCAGAAAGGCAGAAGGTCCTCTTCCATGAACTCACTGCTGTGCTGAGCCACAGTCTTGCTGCTCCAGTTACAGCTGTACAGAACAGGCTGGCTTTGGGCACAGGAAGATCAGCCACTTGTGTGGGAAAGCCCTCTGGTCAATACCCTGTGCTCACAGGGAGACACATGGAAGCACTGCTCTCTTACATGGGCAGCTCAGCAAAGGTGGAAGATGGAGGAGGGTGGCCAGGCAATGTCAGCTAGTGCCCATCATTCCTTCCATGAGCTGATTGCTCACTTCAAGGCAGGCTGCTCCCTGAGTCCCATTCTTCCCCGCCATTCCATTTCCCACCGAAAGATTTTGGGTAAATTCTGGCCTCATTCTCCTAGTGTTTTCCTCCACAGAACTGAAATGTAATAGCAGGGAAAGAAGTACAAGAGAAGCATCTTGGCACAAGAAGCAGGCAGGATGCTGCCCCTCAAATTCCACCACTTTTCAGAGCTCCTACCAACGTGACTGAGATCCCACACAGATCTTTGTGAAACTTGATTAACTTTGTGCTCATAGTTAAATGAATCTGAAACTGTTAGACAAGAGCTTAACAGTGTGGCTCAGTTCAACAAAGTCTTTTCTGGTTTTGTGATTGGGATGTGAGGAGCAAGCACAGCTAGTGTGTTTTGGCTGTAAATCATGGTAGGAGAAGAATAAACAAAACTGGGGAACTGAGCTTGTGTGTCTTGGGTTAGTTGGGATGGTTCAGGCTGCTAAAAATTCCTAGTGGCTTTTTCAAGATTGAATCTACCCCTGCTTGTTATTCTGTGTGCTTAGCAATGAAAAAAAAAAAAAAAAAAGTACATAAGAGTTGAAAATACAGACTTTATAAAGTCGTACTCAGCCCTCTAAAACTAAAGGCAGTAATGGCATCAGTAAATGCATCAGTAGTTTGCCCAAACTGGAAAGTTACGAAGATGGGCAAATTCCATCAGCAGAATGACAGCTAAAAATAATCTTGCATGGAAATGTGTATGGAAGTTCAATTTTCATGCACTGGGCAAATAAAATCCAATTGATTTTTGCATTCTCAGTATTACCCCATTACACTTCATGAGAGCTTGAAAGAAGATGGTGATTTAAATAAAAAGATCCTCCCCTGTTTGTCAAGTTGTCATTTTTCCATCTGCAAATAATGAAACATAAACTACTCTAAAAGGGAGAGAGATGGAAGGGAATGTATTCCATGGATCTGTGGAGAACCACATAGAAACATATACAGAAAAAGAAGCTGCAGCATGGAGCACTTCCTGACCTCCTCTTGGCTACGAATCTAAAAGAAGTCTCCAAGGCAAGAAGCATGAAAGAGCTTAAACAAGAAACCCTTCAGAAGTACAGCTCTTTGCTGCATGAATACCACAACACAGGGAAAATCTGCTGTGTAGGAGTACAGTCCTCCCACTTGAAAAGAGCTGGTAATGCCATCATGTCACGGAAAGATTTTCTTCATGGCTTTTGTGCATTGAAGGCATTAGCAAAGTGGGAAAAGTGTGAGCTGACAACTGTGCGAAGAGTTTCTTAATTACATTGTAAAGCATGTCTCATTTAAGCATGCAGCAGAACTAATGTTAAAAATACATGTCTTCCCATATAAATGGATGTGAAATCAGTGCAGGTTAGACAGTGCACTCCAGAGCTCTTTACAAATGGTAAGAAGTTAAGCTTCATCAACAGCACATTAGTATTGCTACCACTCCAGCTTCTTCCTGCAGTGTTTGCAGTCCATGGCTGGACCTTGATATTAGCCGGTGCATGCTTCAGCATTTGGCCAAATGTTTTTGTTTGTCCTGCCTGTTCATCATCTCTCAGTTCACAGACTCACAGTTTGGGATGTGTTGACCCTTTCCTATCCATGTCTGGATGCCTGCTCGTATCTCCTGTGCCAAGTGGTTTCAACCAATTATACCCAACTTGCTGGTGGTGGTGACACTGGAGCTCAGATCAGTGTCTTGATGTGTTCCCACCCAACTGAGTTTCTCCACCTGGGGATCAGAGCTGGCTCCCAGGTGTACCAGACTGCAAGCCAAGAGCCAGGCAATGTGGAGCACCAGGGCATTCAGCCTTGAGCAGAGGCTCAAACTGGGAATCCTCATGACAACAGAAGGAAATAGTCCGAGTTTCAGAGATGAGAATTGAAAGCAGGGCCCTGTTTTTGGGTCTGATACTTTACACAAAAGGCTGTCTGAGTGACCAAATCAAAGTCGTTAGCACCTGGAATGTGGGTAAGATCTGCTGGCTTTTGAATGAGGACCACTGCCTGAAGACCACACCAGGATTAATGACTGAATTCCCAGATGTTCTGGAAATGAACATACTTACTCACACTACTTCCTTTTGTTACATGTTGGTGAATAGCAGCCTCCATTTCTGTGCATGCCATTTTTCTCATTTCAGCTGGTATATCTGTCACTGTGCTGAGCCTGCCTAGCACTGTAAGAACCAGAGAATATCCTATACAAATTAGTGACACAGACACCTTCAATAAACGCCAAAGTACACTTCTCCGCTCCGTCCTGCGCATGGAATTCAGAATTAAAGGCCAGGGTTGCCTTCTTTCCCTGCCTTTAGAAAACTCTAATAGCATTATTGCCCTCCTGCCTACTGATCCTTCAAACGGCATTTTCCTTCACTAGCATGCTTTTCAATTTGGGAAACCCTTTTTTCCTTTCCTTCACTTGCCTTGGAAGTCCACTGTTGCACACCCAGAGCACGAGCTCTGGCTCTTGTGGTGTCTGCACAAGGTCGAACGCGCACATGCAAGCTCACACACGCGAGCACAGGAGCCAACAGCACCGGTGCAGCTCAGCACCTCACCCTGCTTTGGGCTATGCTTTGATACAACAGGCACAGGAGCTTTGCAGCGTGGCAGCAACGAGCTGTTCCAAACACGCTTTGTGTTTTGTCTCCAGAGGAGGTGTGGTGGAGCACAAGGGATACTTGATCATAAAATGCTGAATATTTAAGCCCTCTTGCCCTCCCACCACCCCATTTAAATCAGCAATGCAGTTGGAAATACAACTCGGCTTTCAAACATTTTCTTATTTAATTCAATTTACTACTAGATTGATAGCTAAACTCAAAACAGATTTTACCCCTTTTCTCCTGGATGGGGAAATAGAGATGACCACATTCCCTTTGAACTTGGTTTAAAAATGTTTCTGTTTTTTCCTGTTAACTAAAAGCAAGCAAACAAAAGAAAGCAATTATTAAAGTGGTCTGTACAGGATTCATTGACACAGGGTGAAGAGCTGAGTCTTCCCAGGCCTAAGGGACAGGTGTTTCTAGAACTGACATATGGGGTGGCTGTCTCAAAAAAAGGACAAGATCTTGAAAGAACTTTTTATTTTTAGGAGCAAGCTTTCTCTCTACATTAAGGTTTGCTTTCTCTGAGTTAAGGTGTGCTTTGGGTGGTAGGAACTGTGATTTTGGGGGTGGGTAGATCCAAGAGACACCTATATACATAAGGAGAAGACATGTAGGATCACAAGAGATAAGGCTGAGAAAAGAATGCACTCAGTCATCACATATGTCATACTAGTTAACTTTTGGAAGGAGTTAACCCCAAAGTAATACCTATTTTGGGAATTACATGAGTAAAGGGGAATGGAAATTGATAACAAAACCACAGTTTCCAGTTCTGTAAATGCTAAAATTCACCACGTAGAAATTTCTAACAGCCTAAACAGGGAATAGTGAGGATTTTTTTGAGTGATCCTTCAGCAGAATGGAAGATTTAAAAGATTGTGGACACAGGGCACACAGTTCTCGTGGGAAAAGTACTAGGTCAGCCCAGCTTGGACTGAACTCATGCTGCCAACAGCTCTGTTCTTAAGCAGAGACATTTAATATTCACAGATGTCAATTTCTCCTCTTTCATAAACATTCATTGCACATTAATACTCTTTTTAAATTGCTTTTTTTTTTCCAGTCTGGTTTTGGTGACTGCCCCAGAGCTCAGATATTTCTCCAAAGTTTGGATGACTTTATTTCAACATCTATTTTTTTCTGAAAGTACATTGGAAATACAAGAAAATCTTCCTGTTCTTGAATCTCCGCGTCTTGCAGGTTTAACTTAGGGCAGGATTCAGCAACTTGCTCACAATTTTTTTTTCATGGGTTTGCTCAAGTGCAAAAGGTAATAGAGAAAAATGATGAGTAGATGATCTCCTGAGCTCCGTTCTGGTGTCAAGAATTACTTGATTCTGTGAAAACTGACTAAAAATTACACTAGCTGTGTCTTCAAATGTATGAGCTGTTTAAATTTTGGACAGATGAGATTTTTTATTTCAACATTCCTATTGTCAGCATTTACTAATAAAATTCTAAACTCATTTTGTTAGTAAATGCATTTCTGAGCAAAAAAGTACCATCACAGTGTTTGTAGCTGAGGCCTCTGTTCAGTTATTTTTGATAGCCTGAGACCAATGTGGAAAGGGCTGTTCTTTTACTTCTGTAATTCTTCCAGAGCCTATGGTAACGAAACACATCTAGAACTTCCCTCTACATTTCAGTTTAATTCAGAGGCCTATTTTACACACCCCAAGCACAGCTCTATTTCACACCTCTCTCATAACTTCAGTGAGTGCAAGTCCAGGCACAAAGCATGTCTGCTTCTGAAGGACTCAGTCCTGCAATGCCTGTTCATGCTCAGCTCTGCTCTGATGTTTAAAAGCCTCCTTATGAAGTACTTTATAATTCAAAAGTCAGAGTGAACTGTTTTCTGTTCAGAAAACTGCTCTGTCCTCCCTAGCAGACCCAGATTTCCTCCATGGGCACAGGAATGCAATAAACACACAAGGAGAAAAAGATCTACGAGGAAAATAATTTAGAAATCAAAGGGTCATAATATACCACTTAAAGTATTTTGTGGATTAAATTACTGAATAATAATGAAAGATGAGAGATTAATGACAACCTGGTCCAAAGACCTCTATTTATACCCAGGCCAAACAAAATGGTAGGCAGGTGCAGTGTATCCCTGAATCCATAGAGGACTTCTGTCTGCCCCTCACTTTTCAATCCCATTAAAGTTATTATACATGCTTTTGTAAAAAGACAAAAAATATTTCCCAGAATTAACAACAAATGTATTTTATCTTTAGTATTTACCTCTATCAATTACATTTTTTGGCAGTATTATAAAACAATGCAGGGCAAAAAAATGTCAATCCATTCTAAGTAGAAATCCATTCAAAATTGCTTTCATCTTTGTTTAGAGGAAATCCAGACAGGCAATTAAAATATCTTCTATTCTTGTTGTTTTTTATTTCTTCCTAGTGTGAACAATCATCTGAGATGTTTTTACTCTTTAAAGAATTTTAGAAATTTTTATTTTGTTCTCTGTTTTGCCATGGCAGTGTCATCACAAAATTGCCAGAATAGAAAACTTTAAATTATTTTATTATTAAATTAAAAGCAAATTATTTCTAGAAAAATCCCCAACATATATTTCCTTCCTCCAAACAGTTTTTTAAAGTTCATGTTAATGCCTTCTCTAGCTCCTGTTCCAAAGGTTCTTCTATTCTTATACAACTATTTGTTGCATATTCATACTTTTTTATGTTACTTTTTCTGTAACAAAGAGAAAAACCCCAACAAACCAATTTTCTGGAAACAAGTTTCCTCATTTATGATTTCTTTTAAAAATGGGGTGGGAGGGAGGGAGGGGGAAAAGATGCCCTATTAGCAACTTACAGCATCAAATAGTTGTTTTATATGCTGTAAGTTAAAGTTCTTTGTGATAAAGAACCACACCAAATGTACCAACAAAGATCAGAAGACTGAACATAATGGACTTTCCAAGCTGATTCATAAACAATGGCACATATATTGCAGTGTTCATGTTATTAGGAAGAGTAATGACTGGAGAAATTAATTATACCAAGAAATGGTCTTGATGACTTCTATGAATCAAATTCTGTGTGATGGCAAGAAATAATAGCTACCTGAAAGCTGCTCACCAGAATATACAAAGTAAAAAGGTGACTTTAGTCTATTTCCTCATAGAAAAACACCAGAAACGTATTGCAAATAGCATGCTGTACATCAAAGCATGGTGAGCCAGGATAGACACAAAGAGTAGCAGACATTTAGGTAAAAACTGCTTTGTCAAAGAACTTTGACAAAAATAAGCTTTTGGCACAGAAAGGGCATCACCTTAAGGCAATTGCAGGATACCTGCAAAATTAAAATTCTCCATAGAACATATTTTAGTGATTCTCTTTGGAAGTGTCATAGAGCAAATGCAGCAGACATCACTGCAAAGTGAAGCCCTATAGGGAGGAACACAGTTTAAACCACTAAAAAGAGTGGGAGGAAAGGAAAGAATGGGAGCTCAGCTCTATAAGCCTTTTTTAGGCCAAACCCTAGAAAATCAACCGGAAAGGCTGCGTGCTCAGCACTTTGGGTAACCAGGCTATTTGTTTAAGTGCCTGTATACAGATTTATGAGCCAAAGTTTCAGCTCTTTATAAATCCTTAAGCACAATGGCAGAGGGTTAATATTTCACAAGTTCTCATTTCTTAATTACAGTAAAAAAGATTAGGTACAAATCTACATTGTAGAGAAGATTTTCAGAAGACCTCAACACCTAACAATTCCCAGTATGGCCACCTTGAGTCTTGTAGAGAATCAATTATGATGTCTACTTATCTTAGACCTAAATAAGACCTAAATGTATTTACAGCCATGACCCTAGGACTCTCCCTAAATGCAATAAAACAGTTAATTTCTGTGCCTACCTACTATTAGATGGGCTGTGTAGGACTTGCCCCATCTTTAAGGTCTCAGCTTTGCCCTTTCATCTCAGCTGAATTTCCCTATCACACAGGGTTTTACAATTCTTACTTCATGTCAAAACTGCCATTGCTACGTGAGAGCTGAAAGGGCTGCAGAAGACATGGGTGTGCCAGAGGTGACCTGGACAGGTTGGTCCTTCCCAGATCTGTCAACTTTCCACTAGACCACTCTTCCTATGTGAATCCATGGTCTTCAGTATATCCCCAGATCAGGGCCAGGTTCAAAATACTGGGTGCTGCTCTCACAGCTTTTCTCAGAGGAGACCATACCTTCATTTTCCTAAGGACCACTGCTTTCTAAACAAATGCGTTGCTGAAAGAAGTCTTGAGGACAGGGGTGGAGAAAGGAACTGAGGTGGGGGGAGAAACCAAGATGAGGGGGATTGACTAAAACCAACCTAAGGAATATTTTTCTTATTCCAGCATGAAATGTTGACAGAATTAAATGTGGGATTAAAAAAACCAACCTTCTAACGCACAGTTTCATGTTACCTCCGCAAGAGTTTTGATTCCACTTATGAGACTTCCCGAATGAAAATGCTGGCTGTGTGCCTGCCTCAAAAATACATTTTTTCCTCAGCAGAGTGGGTTTGCCAGTTGTCAATGCCATTTCTTTGCTAGCCAGCAAAATACGTTCATACTCACAGCAGGCAATTACCATTCTTTTCTCTACTGGTAAGGGGCATGACTTCACTCCTAGGTTGAAGATCCCTGGATCCTTTCTGTATTGCACAGTCTAGTTAGCCAGTGTAATTAACCCTTAAAGCAAACGGAATAATTATTTCCTTTCTTTTTAAAGCAAGTTTAAATGGTTTCATCTGAGAATGGTTTTACAAAGAGGTGAATCTGTTTTACACATTTGTGGCCTGTTCCAAGGGGCATCGATTGCTGGGAACAGAACTGCCGCTGGAGCGAGGCTGCCTCACACCACGGCTCAAAAACCTCTGTTACAGGCTCTGAAAACAAAAAACACGGTGATCGGATCCAAAACATCTTGAAGTTAATGGGAGCCTTTTAATTACTTTCAGTGTCTTTGGGGAAAACCCTCAGGGCAAATATTCCTTTTTGAAACTCGTTCTCCAACTCGTGGGGCCGGGAGGTGGTATTTTTCATGCATACACAACAGTGTGGCAAATGCTCCCAAAGCGCTCTTATTACAAGCCCCAAACCATACTGGGAAAAGAAGGAAAAAACCCCCAGAGGTCTCTGCATTACAAGTCTGATCTGCTTTGTCTGATAAGAGCAACATTATTCCAGCAAACAGTGAATGTGATAGCGCTAACAGATCTGGACACCACACTCACTTAGAGCCAATGTGGCAGAATACTTTTAGGGTGCTGCTCGATGTGAGTAAAGCATAGCACACTAACCACTGAAAGGGGCCACAGCTGTATAAAGAAAAAAAAAAATTAAAAAACAATTTAGGGTCCTTATATGAAGGCCATTGTGAATTCAGCTGCACAAACCAGCTGCTTAAAAATGCCAGGCAGAGAGATTTGCTACAATCAGGCAGATCTTCCATATCTCAGCTGGGAAGTTTGGGGATCAAACCACTAGACATCCACGTTAATTTACAGAATACATGGATTACATCTTTCCTTGTCAAGCAGAAGCACTATTTCATATTTCTGCCACTACACATACACACTCCAAAGCCAGCATTGTGCTGCAGACAGAACGACACTCCAAAATATATGTGTCACTGCTCTTCGCTCAAAGGAACAAAGTTATCAGCTTTACCCTGTGTTTACACCACAAAAAATGGGATCAGGATCAGCACCACAGTACATGGAGTGCAACTTTCCAGACCAAATATAGTCCTGGAGTTATGTAGAACAACCTGTCCGTACCAGAAAATGCAGACAGCTTCTTAAGGGTTACATTTCCTTTTTACATACTTCTACATCAAAACCATATTGCAGCACAGCCCGGGATTCAAACACATCCTACAAAAACAGGCAGCATAACTCTGATATTGAACTCCAGCCCAGTTCTAATTGACTGCCAGCTCTCAGCCACTTCCTAAAGCTCCAGATAGCCAATACCAATGTTGTAATTTCTAAATGTGTGCTTCTCTCAGCAGGAGACAAACTCTAAGGGCTTCAGCTTGCTTTTTGAAATATAAACATGGTATCTTAACTCCCACAGTGGACCCCCACCTTCAACACCTTTCTGAAGGGGAAAAAATTTAAGGAGGGCAGCAGGGAGGCAGTTGCTTATTAAGAGGATATCCTTGAAGTATAAACAACCCAATATTTTCGTCATTCATTGACAAATCATTTACAGTGCTGCTGGTGAAAAGAAAGCTCTTCAGGCACTGGCAACACGGTAGACTGATAAGTATTTTTAATTAATGCCACTGTAATCACGTGTTCCATATACTTACAATGGTATTTTCATGCCGATTGTTAACAGCAAAATGGTTTTCAGTGCATGCCTCATTTTCCAAAAGCATGAATCTACAAAACTCAGAAGCAGCACACTTGGGCAAGAGAAATGTTTAATCATGGGAATTTAGGTGAACAATACACACTGTACATTGCTACAGCAAGGACTGGCTGACAGTGCACAGACACTTTGTCCTAGCTGGGTATCTAAGAGCATTTCTAGCCTTTCCATGCCAGAGGGAATTTAGGGAGAAAGCCAGTTGATGAAGTAATTTGGAGGCTCTTGAGTCCCTCCCTTCTTAAAATGGTTATTCCCCATTTTGAATGTCCATATTTTTCCAATTCACACTTCCTCTGCAGAACCTTTCAGTGGAATGGTAAACAACATTGTATCCCTTCCTTTCAAGTCAGAGTAAATCTTTAGGTGGAGACCAGGGAATAAGACAGTAATGCCAAGGTCTGGAGGACTCTAAGTGTGCTAGCAGTAGCATACAAGAAGAAGCAACACTGGTTTTCTTCACTTATAGGATTGTCTGAAAGGTTTCAAAAGTGCTGTGAAAAACATAATGTCACTTCCTGAAGTAGGCATAAAGACATATAAAAACATGTTTTCCAGACAGCCAGAGAATGTGGTTTTGGTAGCAGCGAGGAAGCCGCCTCTGTCACTCTGGGAAACGTGTTTAAAAGTAAGCTGAGTTCCAGTCCTGGCTCCCAGTGTAAGGGGAGTGGTGATTTAGTAATTATTTCTCTTGCTCATTATAGCATCTCATGCCTGCAAAGCTTGCAGAATATTGGCACTATCCCAAAATATCTCCAGTGCTGATAAGACATCACAAAGCACCAGAGTGTAATGATGCATCACCACCTCCCCACACAGCAACATGACATGAACATCACTGAAGAACAAGACAGTGACTTTATCGCTGAGTAATTTAATTGATGACTTGAGCTCTAAATAGCCACTTCCCTTCACCTCCTCAGCTGCATCCCTGCTTCTAAAGATGTCATCCACACTGAACTAGCACTTACTGTTGTGATACTGATTGATGCTTCATGGCAGCAAGTAAAAGGAAAGAGCTCTATTGGAAGTTCATTAACTTTAAGCTAATGCATTTCATGATAAACAACAAACTGAATCACTGGGGGAGGGAGAACAGCTTTGATTAACAGGAGATGATCTGTAAAACAGCAGGAATGACCAAAATCCAGATGGAGCATAGAGTGAAACAGAGGAAGATGGAGAAGCTAGAAGAATGGAAGAGAATACTGTCTCTCAGTGCAGGGCTGGCAACACAAAACCCCTAAGAGGTAGGTTCCCTAAGAATATATTAGATAAAGTAGGATCTCTATCCCAATGAATGCCTAGGATATTCATTTATATCATTCCTTTTCAGAAAAAAAATACACAAAGTTGCTGAGGGGAGACCTGAATAGGAAACCATGTCAGTTTATTTCACATACTCTGACTCCCATGATCTTTTTGGTCACCAGCAGTTTCAAGATAACTTGAGAAATCAAGTTTATGCTTATCCTGAAGAGAAGCTGGGACACCACCTCATAGCTCATCAAACTTCTTGGCTGTATTGGTTTCTCCATGAGCACATACACTGATGGAGTTACTTCGCCTTTCCCACCCAGTCCCTACTCCTAAACTGCTTTCTCTATTTGTGCCTTGGACAGACCCGCTTTGCCCCTTTGTAATATCATCTACAATGCACTCAAATGCTTGGTTAAAAGACTCCTATGTGATCTGGACTGAAACAAAACCTGTGACCCTCTCCATATTTCTAGGTGTCATTGCATACTGAGACTGAGGTCTCTTAAATCTCCCGGACTTAGGGAATGCAGGCAAATTCCCACAGCTGAGCAACTCAGAATTGCACAGGCTTCTAAAATTCCTCCTAATTTCTTCACTCAGTCTCTAAACAGAATAGGGATGTGGAACATGCTGGTACTTGAAGCTTAGAACTACCTCTTGGTTAATTATATAGTTGATTATGTAGGACTCTGTTGGCTGACACACACAAAAGCTAGGGCATTCCAGAAAAAAAAAGTTAAAAAAAAAGTAAAATAAATAGAAAGACCTGCTGCCACAACGTGGCAGGAGCTAGAAATGATGAGAAACAAGGTCCTCTGGCTTCATGTGTGGCATTTACAATATGGAAAACTCAATGCCACACATGAAGTACAGTAAAAGTAACAGAAACAACAAAGTAGTTCTTGGTTTCCTTATTTAAACACTTCAACTACAGCTGGAAGCTCCCTTTCTGCAAAAGCAACTCAGTCAGCACAAGCCCTCTGAACTTTTTCACTCGACTTGACTGGTAGAAAAAATACAGTTTTTTGCTTCTCTGTAACTGAATTTTTAAAAGTATGTGTGCATATTTAGTGAGGTTGTTGAATTATGGAAACCAGAGCTACACCCGACAGATACTCCTCAAAAAAAGAAAAGGCTTTTGTGCATTTTGATTGGAATGACTGCTAAAAATACTCCAATGCAGCTGTTTAATTTGCTATAGCTCGAATGCTAGTTTTACACTTTTAATTGCTACTATACAAAATTCTTTGATTGCATTTGATGAAATTAAGATTTCCAGTGTTTAGTGATTAAACCTGGGGAAGAAAATGTAACCACATGCTAGTTAAAATGTAAATTGTCTGTGTTGGGAAACCTAGGTAAAAACCTATTCAGATAGTTGTCAGAGGTCTGGTTATACCCATCTTGATAAACTTCTCTAAAAATGATTGTTCTACAGTCTCCAAAGGGTCAAAAAATGCATCATGTATCTCTAATTAGTAAACCTAGATTACATGGCAGTCACATAATTTTGCACTTACTTCTGAGGATAAAATGCCTTCCTGAAACAGCAAATGTCACATTTTCAAAGACCAAAGATAGCCTGGTTTAGGTACAGGTAATTTTGCGGGTGCAGTTTTTACACACTGGCCCTCAGGCATGCAAACACTGGGATTCACACGGACAGAACCTACACGCTGCGAGCGCGCAAATACCACGCGTATAAATAAGAGAGATGTTTACAAGAACACACAGAGCTTAGTGGTTGAGGTGTTTTGCTGTGCATACAGACACACAGGGTTTGAGCTCGCCTGGACTGATGCCGAAAGCCACCCGCATTTAACCACATGTTCTTTTGTGTGCTGTGCCTTGACCACCTCAAGGCAAGAGACTGCAGAGGAGAGGGTGCAGTTTCCACCTTAGGACATCAGAGCTCTCACTGTACTGTTGCCATTCAGCTACTTCTTCCTTGTGTAAGATGCATGCCACAGCCCTTCTCTCTCTAAAATTTGAAGTGCTCCAGATTGTTTAGTCTTACTGTAATGACGCTGTAGCAATAGTGCACTTAATCTGATATATTTCTTCTATCTGGCATAGGTGACTGTTGTGTCAATATCTGGGATAATGAGGCTGGTGTTCAGATTATCCTCTGGGAACTCGAGTCTATCACCCCAGACAGTGTTATTCAAGCATAGCTCTGTCAATAAAACCAAATATATACTCTTCTTTCAAACAAGAGCAAGCCATATGAAAGAGAAAGCTGAAGTGCCAAGAAAAAAATACAGTGGGTGTTATTGGAAGCATGTACCACAGCAGCATTTGCTCTCACAAAGTCTGTAAGAAATACAGCGACGGCTATAGCAAGCTCTGCAAGTACTGGACTTTGCTGCTGAATAAAAACCTTCACAAGCTGCACAGGGACACAAGGAATCTAACAGAAGCCTCTGCTCCTATGCATGTATGCAGTAGGCTGTACTTAATTCAGGCAAGCCATTTTTTTAAATGCTGTTACATTTTTACCTAGTAATTATATTACAAAGGCACATAGGGAAAGGACAAGCACACAAAGCACACTCTCTTTCCATTTTCTTCCTCACTACAAAAATGCCAGCTTTTGAGATGATCTCTGACTGAATTTTTCAGTACTAAATTCTACCTTCTTTTAGGAATCTAGTATATTTTTGCTATGGAATTTTACTTAACCAAAATATTTTGTGTCAGGCACAGCTTCTGAGCATTACTGTCTAGTGTATAAACGCTAGCCATACTTATACAGAGCAATCTGCAAAAGCTTTATAAAGTCATTTCTTACAATACCCCAAATGAAAGAAGTATGAAATCCTATAGTCATGTCAGTATGTCAGTTGTGCAGCTCCCATGGATTACAGCAGAAGTGGCATGTACATCTGGGATTTTTTTGGTTGGTATTGGGGTTTTTTTTGCTCTTTTTTGGTTTGGGATTTTTTTTTGGCATGGGGGTAGGAGAGGGGGTTTAGGATGGGCAACAAAGAAAAACATTTTGCATGACTACTTGCAGAAAGAATTGGACTAGTTTCCTAGCCCAGAAATCTGAAGGAGGTGCTGTGGCAAAGATTCAGTGCAAGACTGGGGTCAAAACACAGATGTGTGAACTCTGTCTCTGGCAAGGAGCTGATCATGATGTGCCTGTACGACACATTACTGAGGGCAGGAAGTGGGACAAGAGTTCCATATACATGCCAAAATTCCCTGTGCATCCAGATGCCTCTGCATCATCCATGCTGCAACACGTGTTTGTGTATGACCCAGAATGTGGAAGAGGTGAAGCCTGAGCTCCCTTAACCCTGTAACAGAGCGTCCCTAGATATGTCCCACACTGCACCCTATGAATAGTGGGAGCACAGGTAGGGAAGAGGGCTGTGCTCTGTGACACAGCCCCAGCTCCATGTGTCTACATACAGCATAGGTGTAGCCAGCATGGTTTCAGAGAAGTCCCACGCTTTCTTTGCTTTCCCTGCTACAGAGCAGATAGGAAAAGCCTGACCTGTCTACTTTCTAAGTGTGTAGCCATGGCTAGAGTATTTTCAGGAAACCACACCACAGGTATTTCCCCTATATGTTAATAGAAACGGCACCTGCATTAAGCAGTAAAAACACGTTGATTTTGCTACATCCTCTGGCACTGATGCATTTAGGTCCTCAAAGGCTCATTATGACTTAGTCCACTCTTATCCTGCTAAATATATGGTTGCAGAAGTTAAATAAATGTCATTAGGAAAGCTGTGATCTTCCCTCAGTCATCTCAGGCATTTGCTAAATCTGTCTTTTTCCATGGTGTTTTCTGTGATCATTTTGATGCCTGCAGCTCCAACAGAGGTAGTAACAACAGGAGCACTTGTTTATACAAGCCATGAAGAGCTGTCTACATCAGAGTACTGTTCTCTTTTGATCTGAAACACACAGTTTTGCCTATTGAGTCCATTTTTTTTTTTAACTGTGGCCACTTTTACCATAATTTCCAGAGATCTCAACTCATTAATGTTAAAATAGAATTTCTTCTGATAGACTGAATTTTTTTTTGTGCCAATAAATACAGGGGAAAAAAAAAATCATGTTTCTATCTTCATGATTCTAATTAAATAATTAAGATTGTACTAATGGCATGGGCTTGTTATAATGGCAGACAATATTATTTGATACAAAGACAAAATAATAATCTGGAGCAATCCTGTCTCATTAAGCCTGAAAACAAGTCAGATTTTGAAGTGTTTGCTGTGGAATTCACAAAGATAAGGGGCAATCTTTCTGTTTATTGATTTTTACCAGAAATAAAGATTAAGAGCTATTACAATGTTTTCTCCTAATCTTTGCATTGAAGATAGAGGCTTACTCAAATTATAGTGAGCAGCAAAACCCATGCACTCTGAGGCATGACTCATGTTTTCTTCTTCTGAACTCCCAGTCCAAAAGCAGCATGCGTGGTAGAAGGCATGGCTTCATTTGCCAACGCATGACATTTTTCATGCTGTCACAACACATCTTGTGCCAGCTAATCTGCCAGCCAAGAGTGGCACCCACCAGCTGCAAAGGATGCTCATCACCTCCATTCCCAGTTGGTGGGAAAATGCCATGTAGGAAAAAGTTTGGACACATTGAGCAATGCTGTTTCTAATAAGTTATTTGTAAAAAAAGCAAACAAAAAACAACCCCCTTATGACAACACTGAAAAATATAGCAGTGACACAGTCTTTCAGAAACAATTCATTAGAATACAAATATTTATAACTTATAAATATTTAAATATTCTTATTTAATATTCTTATGCACCCTCTGGCACAAAAAATACTGCAATGTCTGTATAGCCAAAGCAAAAGGTGATGAAAGTTCCTGTACAACCTCAATTCCCCCTCCCTATCCCTCCCTCAAACACTGAAGTTACCAGGGTTACACAGATGTTTTGAGATCATAGCACAGGGTCAGAGGATAACTGGTAAGGTCAGCTGGAAAAGGGGGAATGTAAACACACTTTTTGGACTTTCATGAATGGGACTCTCAAAATAGGAACTTCAGCCTGGAAGAAAAATGAGATAATCTGACTCCACTGCTCTCCTGTACTGGTATCGGATTGTCAGTGTCTTCTACACAACTCGAATTTGTTTTACCTGCTGATTTTTTGAGTGCCACTCACAAAAGGCAATGGTAAAGGGACAAAAAGTCTAACCTGGCAAGAATAATTTTACATTAAGGAATAATAAATAAATGGAAAATACATTCTGGAGGTTTTAAGCAAATCAACTAAAGATTTTCTTCTGTTCCATCATGATGGAGCAGCACACTCTACTGGCTGTTTCCTTGCAGTTTTCTAGATAAAGCCTTACACATTACTGGAAATCAGGATCTTTTACCGTTCCACTGATACTATCAGAGAAAACATGCTGTAGCTGGAAAAAAAGGAAAACCAAATGATACAGACAGCAAGTCCTGCTTCTGCCACCAGCTCATGTTGCTGAAGGCAAATGACTCGACTTGCAGCACTGCAGTTTCCATATTAATAGAGCAAGGAGAATGAAACCAACCCCTGCAATGCACACTGACCTTCACAGCCTAAAAGCACAGACTGAGAGAATTAGTACTGTTGTTTCAATATTCACAGTGAAAGTACAATGGTAGAGGTTTATGTTTCATCTTTCATACCAGCTCAGTCGTTCAAGATTCTTCAACATTGTAGCACAGCATCGTCTCAGGAGAATGATGTCTGTATACTTATCAAGATGTTTGTGGTTAAACTTCCTCTGTTCTTTCATTTTGCATCTCTGTGCAAATACACTATTTTGCCTGGGAAGCCTATAACTGATGAAACTGAAGACTGCTATTTTGCTGATTTTGCATGGGGTACATTACAAAGAGATGTCATTCACTCTCATGAAAAGTCCGTCTCAAAGGCATGTGCCCCACATGCCAAGTTGTGTGTCAGACCACAAGAAACAGTTAAACTGGTGCTCCAGTGTTGTGTGAGGTTTCTGATGTTAGCACCCAGTACACAGAATCCAGTTTCATGTAACTGATGGGTTTAACGTGTTATTCCCCTCAAAATATACTGATTCAGTATGTTCCCAAAATGTTACAGTTAAAAAAAAAGCTTGCATACTTAAACATCCCTGGATGTCATATACAGAGAACTAATTCTTCTTTCAGGTTGAAATAAACTAACCTATTAAAAAAAAAAAATCTCAGCTGCTAAAGCAAAAATTGATATCACAAACTGTCAGTAGTCATTAGTGTACTGCAAAAGTTTAAAACAAATATCTAACTTTAAATTTATGCAACTGTTTGTAGAATATCACTGTTACTGATATCTTTGCTTCCTTAGGACAGATTTCACTAACTTTTTTGTAATTCAAAAGACCATAATTTCATTCCCCAACTATACCTTTGCTTATGTACATACTACCTAGAACACTATTTTAAAGAAACTTCCTAACTGGAGATACAGAATTAAGACAGGAGAAAAGAAAGTAACAAAACCCCCGAGTCTACAAATAATTTTGTTCATAATTACATAGCAATTTTTTTATTAATAGCCTATTTCTTTCCTATAAATTCACTTAAAGATTTTGCCTTTTTCTGATTGCAGATAAAGAAATACAACCAAACTCTTACAGAGTTTACAAAAAAAGACAATATGATTGCAAGAGACTTTCATCTTTTATTCTACAGAGAAAGAAACAATTCCATGAGGGTCACTGAAACTCAAACTGGCTCTTATGTGCAGCTGCAATTTTTAGTTTATATGAAAACAAATCAATATAATGTCCACAAAGCTATGACTCTTTCTAATAGCACTAAGCTGAACTCCCCTTTATCAAATTTTCAGTAGAATTTCAAGCTCATTTTTCTAGGTTTAAAAGAGATTACATTCAACCAATCACACCTATAAATAGAGTATCCAGCCCTTTTAGCTGAAAAACTGGACAAGAACTTGTTTTGTGAAACTACTTCTCTGTGTACAAAAGAATACATGACCATGAATAGTATCACAGGAAAATAGGTAAGATAGTTTTCAGAGAAATGTTCTTTCAGAGAAATGGGGCAACTGGCACTTTTCACACACTTCTTTCTGTCTCAGAGCTAAGGAGGGATGAAATTTAACCCTGTAAGAGAAGCTAAATCCTTCTGGTATTATAATTCAGTCAGTCAGACTTCAATTCCTTCGTCCTTAGGGCTTGATTCAAAACCTTTTGAAGTCAACAGAAAGACTTCCCCTGACTGCAGTAACTTTGGCTCAGGTCCTAAGCCATGCTTCTATACCTTTCACTCACCCTTATGCCTTCACACCCTCCCAAGCCTTGGAACCAGCATGCTTGTTTCATGGCTTAGAGCAGCCTCAGGGCTGCTCTGAATTACTTTAGCTAATATTATCTCCCAAAGAACTAACTGGGGGGGTGGGGGGATACAGCATCCATCTATTGTACCTTCTCCTCTGCTGTATCTCCATAATGGCCTCAGAAGAATGGTTGGCTTGGGAGAGCTGAGATTTTTAGTGTGCCAAAAGAATTCATATCCAGAAACTAATTCAGCTGTTTTTATTTTAATGGCAGAAAATAATGCCAGATTTTGGCTGGAAACGACTACAATTCATCTCAGAAAACAACTTTCTCCCAGCCCTGCATTCCTTCCCAGCAAAGGGGACCTACGCAGAGCTGGGCTCTGGGAGCCCTTCACGGCAGGGGAGTGCATGGCATAAGGCCCTCCACATCCCAATAGCTCCAATTAACAGGACAGACACTTAGAACAGTGAGGGTCGGATGCACAAGGACTCTCCTTTTTTATGGCCATTACAATCAGTCTAAATTTATAAAGGTAGCATTCACAGTGCCCATTACATGTTTCTTAAGTGTCTCTAAATCTGGCTGAGTCCTAGCAGGATGCCATCCAGAACTCTGGGTTCCTCTTGGAGAGGTGCTGCCTTTCTCTTTTTTCCTCTATAATCTCCATCTCCACGGTATTCTAGGCAGCCATGCATTATTCAGCAGAGCATTGAGTAATGTGAGTGACATTTGTGGGTCCTTTTTCCCTTCATATTCTCATCAGAGAGAATTATATTTCATTGTTCTCAGGCCCAGTGTAATGGTCAGATGGTATGGACTGTTGGCAGAGCCACTTGCCAGGAACTGCTCTCCCATTGTCACATACATATGTGTCAAAGCCATTTGACCACACAAGCATTTCTTGAAATTCCATTTTATCTCACTGCTACTGAAATTAAGGTACATTCCATGGGTCTAAATGAGCAACACAAAGGTGCTGACTGCTAAACTCCATAAAAAATGTAGTCAGTGCAATCATAATTTGGATTATAACAACAACAAAACCAGGATAAAATAGAGGAAAAAGTTTACCAAGAATAGGGATAATAGGATATGGATCAGTGGTGTTCAGTTTGCACATCTAGATAAAAATTAACTTCATTAATAAAATGACATCATTTTCAAATCCAGAAAAAGTTTGTAATTTTCTGGCAAAATAAGAAATGCAGAACAGTTGAAATGCAGATTTCACATGTAGAGAAATGCAGATTTTACTGCAGACAATATAATATACAAATATATCACTCTCCACAGGAAAACCAAAACTGTATTACACAGAAAATCAGTCTACAAAGCTATACAACCACCAAAGCCATTACCTTTTATTTTGACTAATTCCTGCTCACTAATTTTCAACCTTTCTTTTAAGTGCAATAATAATATTGAATGGCTCCATGTTATTTACCCACCTCCTTTAAGATAATGTGACTGTCTACCAACCTGTCTGAATGCTCATACCTTCTCCATTTGAATTAACGAATTGCCTTAACCCCACAAAAACAACAAGCTATGTTCACTCTACTGTTTGTACTTTTTACTATTTCTTAACTAAATTTGTTCAAAAAAATTTTTGTCTAATCACTGACAGAAATTCCAGAATACACACGGTCACAAAATTCCTCTTCAGGATTTTAAAAAGCATGCCAGTGTAGAGAAGAAATCTAATGATCACATCAGCTCCTCATCAACAGACACAAATACATCCTTCTAAAATAGACTCTGAATTACACGTTAATAAACACCTAAACTGTGTGGAGTTATTTCTATCTTGTGACCTAGTATTTTTTGAAAGCTTGATGAAACATAAGCAAAAGAGAAATGTTTCTACAACCTGCAATTGCATGAAATAGGAAGTAATCAGGGGTCTGCCTAGTTTTAGTAGCACCATCTAAATGTGGAAGACAGCTTTGACCACTGTGATTACTAAGCACATAGCCAGCTGCATGGATGTGTTCTCCTTCCCAAAGCATCTTTCAAACACTTTGCCAGACAATGTGTTATATGTGACGGTGCTTGTGGGCCAATGACCCTCTATGTTCTCCACAGCTGCTGCCTGCTGACACAGGTGGGTTTGCTCCTAGCTGAATTCAGCCCAGTAGACGCCCCTGACTACACAGGCAACTCCAGGAGCCAACAGAAACAAGGAACTCCATAGCAAGATGGGTAAGACAAATGCTGTGCTCGGAGATCAGGCTGCAGAGGGGGTCTTAGAAGGGTCTGGCTCAGACAGTGATAAACACAGCATCCTCTGAAGTCTTTGCTAGGTGATTCTGGACTTCAGGAGAGTCCTAAATTACCCCAATTACTAATCACTGCTGGGCATTAACATTCTTACTCTATCCCTTCAAGTGGTGGGTTTTGTCTCTTCCTACATTTATCTACATGGATTTGACCTACTGGTGAAGAAGAGAAAAAACCTTGTAATATTTGGAGAGCCAGCTTATAATAAGGACATTTCATGTACCAGTGTATCTACAGCATGAAGCTGCTAAGCTGTAGCTTGAAATGCCTATTGCACTGTACAAGAGCAAGAGAATAGTCTACAGTGGAACAGCAACAAATTCAAACTTGAAAAGAGGAAACACTTTTTCTTTTCAAACAAGGTGTAATTGGACCTTGGAGCTCATTATGACAGGATGTTACTGGGGTTATGGTCTTATGAGAGCGTAGGCATGTACTGAAACAGTAGCAATATCCAGGCTTGTAATAGTTAATGCTTAAAGGAAGAGTATGGGAACAAAAATGAAACCTTATGCTTCAGGATTTAAAGCAATCTCAATTTACTAAGAGAGATCTTTTCTGAGTGTGATGAAAAGAGGGAGGAATTATCCACCTCTGCCAGCTCTGAGCTGCTGAAACATTTCTCTGAAATACCTCATTCTGGATGCTGTTGAAAATAAAAGTACTACATTGGATGAATCTCAGATTTGATCCAGGCTGGCATTTATGTTACCAAATATCTCTAACAGTATATTGCACTGTTGATTGTACACTACAATAGATTGTAGTGAATGCAAGGTAGCTTTCTTTAAGGACAGAATATTCAGATGGATTAACTAACTATTGTTTATTTGTTTACTTTAGTGTCAGATATGTCTTTTCAAGCCACATATATATTCATTTCACATTTAGACAGTTACACTTTGGAGCTCGTAATCACACCATCTTCCTGGGGTATATGTATGTAGGAAAAGACTTAGTATTTTTAGCTGTCTCTGAGGATCACAGAGATCACAGTTCAAGTAGTTTAAGCAAGGAAATTCTTCTGGGAAAAATGGTAGGGTGTGAACAATTCCCACTGACACTGTCAGAGACAATACATGCAAAATGATGGTACATGCAGCACAAGGAAAATGCTAAGGGCAATAAGGGAGGGTTGCACATAACCCACAGAGGTTTCAGCCATATTAAAATAAGATGGGTTATTGTTAGTAAGAGGTGAGAAATTGTCCCCTCATCAATTAATAGAAGGCCTGAAATACAGAATATGCTGAGTTATGTATTTTTCTGGGGAAATAACTAGAAATATTTTCTAACTGAAAAGGAGACAAGTGGATTTAAAACATATCGTGTTTTTAGACGACTACGTTTCCTCCATATGGAAGAAGAGGTATAAATATTGCATTTGAAAAATGTCATGTTGATAAAAAAAGCTACAGTTTCACCAATATAAAATATGAATGTAAACAACATGTCTGTCAGACATGGCTATAACATACTGCTTAGCACTGCTAACTTATAATATGCACCTATAATTGTTAGTTCTCTTAATGAAAGAAAGACACTGCATAAATTCTTGAACACATGTTTCACTTTTCCAGCTGCCTTGTGCTGTAGAACATCATGCTAACAAGAAGTGATGCTAACAAGAAGCTAAAACCAGTGTAGCAAATGGGGCATTTAAATATATATAAACATACAGACATTCATATATAAATAGAAACTAGCTATTTTGGGGAAATGAATGGATCCCTAGACAGACATATTTCAGTTTAATATTACCTACATTTTCCTACATGGTAACCATTACAGTCCTGCTTAATCAGAAAAAAAAAAAATTGTTATGCTCAGTGCTAAAATGGAAGGTCAATATTCAGCTATCATCTCTTTTACGTTCAATATGAAATTTTGTCTGTCAAGCAAAGGGAGGAAAAAGTCTATGACTTTTGACATTTTTCTTCAGTCACTTCAAATCGAGACTTGACACCTATATGTGTTAGTAAAAGGTGTGAGTGCTCATGTTCAGACCAGTGTCATAAAGACTGCCAGCATGCAATGCTAACAAAGTCAGAAACCCTAAATCTGTGATTTAATAACTAATAAAAGAGCATATTTTAATACCATCTTCAAATGTATTGTACTTGCAGTGTCTCAAAGAGGTTATTTTTTGTTCTTTCCTATGCCAAAATCCACATTTTCTTTTGTGATTTTCAGTCTTGACTCAAGTACAAAGCATCAACATCATTATTTACTGAGAGCTGCAGCCCAATACTGCTGTAGGGTGGCATACTTCTATCTAACCAGCACATCATAAAAATGGTATTCTGTTTGCACTGTGCCCTAAACACTGACTGCATAGTCATATGCAAGCATTAAGCTATCATCTTTCTTCTGAAACAGGAACAAAAAACTAAAAACAAACCAAAGGGACCTACATAAAACAGGCTGAGATGTTCAATACCTGATGGTGATCACTAAGAAGTCTGTAAGCTTGAGTATCTGATTAAACAGAGGGGGAAAAATGACCCTTTGAACTTATAACCTACTGGGGGTGGTTTCTACTGCAGTAACACCCCATTTAAACCCTGTGGCTACAGTACATCTGCGGTTCACTGGCTATAATTACAGCTTTAATACTGTAACTGTAGCAAACAAGTCCCATGGTGTATTAGACTAAACACACCAGGCATTTTGTCCTCTCGACTACAGCCTGTTTAATGGCATTTCAGGCTCCAGCACATAAGTCTGCTCTTGGCCACGCACTCCCAAGCAGTTAAAGCTGGCCTGAACTAGTTCCAGAGGAACACCGATCCAGCCCAACTGGGCATTGGACAATTACTTGAGAATATCATTTAGGGTTGAAACTGATATTTATCTAGTGATTGAAATCAGTTGGGAACTCAGATACTGTTGTGTCAGCATTATGTCTTTCCTGGAGCCTTCGGCACTGTTGGTTTGGCTTCTTCCTACACTGGGCATTTACAGCTGGGCTGACGTGGCAACTGAAGAAGCAGCACACTGAGTGTATTTGTTTGTGTTTTTTATTATACTTCTCTCTTTATCCTGGCCTCCCTCCTGAAAAAAAAACCAAACACAACCCACATCAGGAGAACTGAACTCACTTTGACTACACTTTCCCTTCCTTTTCAGAAGTCTGTCCCTGCTCCCCCCCTGCCGTGCATTGCAGGCAGGAGTCCAGCCCAGAGCCAGGGACTTACTTTGAGCCTCTTTTGCTGGACATGTTGCAATGTGCAGCCTCATCTCTGTAACTTCCCAAAGAGAAATGGGTGTCTACTTAGGGTAAATGACCTGGGGAAACTCTTTATATGTGGTGTTTCCCTCCAGCTTGATCTCTTTACCTCTGCCTTTAAGGACTGGCCAGTGGAGCTCCTGTTGCCATGGCTCGTGATCTATGTATGAAGATCCCTGTAATCCTCCCTTTACTGAGAGGTTTCATCCAGCCAGCCTTGTCCTGAGGACCGACTTGAATAGCTCAAGTTTTCCTTAAATTCTGCACTAAAATGAGTCATTAGCAGTCATACCCTTCTCCTGACCTTCAGAGTAAGAGCCAATTTTATTTTCCAAGAAGGATTTCACTTTTACTTTCCTTCACAAGATTACCATTTTTCCAGTTTTCTGATTATATCACTTGGTCAGTGAAACTTGGTCCTCCCCATGCTCCTGCCTAACACAGCTGGATATTTCTCTTACAGACATTTTATCTTTTTTTTTTTTTTTTTCCCCATCTCCTTTCAAAATATTCAGTATTTTCTCCTACATAGTATATTTATCTGAATGCAGAGTGACCCTGAAGACAAAGAAGACATTTTGCCTATGAGGTGGAAATTGGCACCAGTCTTTAAAGCAAGGCCCTCCCTTCCTTTGCTCCTCCACCATCTACCCTTGAACCTGTGTTCCTCTCTGCCTCTGTTCCACAGCTCCTCCCTTTTAACTGTCCTCTCCCATCACCATAAAACACCTGCATCCACACTCCCATTTCTTCAGCTGGAAAGCCCAGGGATGCTGTTCTAGTCCTACAGGCACTGTAGAGGCTTGAAGGGGGCATGCTGTTTACTTGTCTGTGTGTTAAGTAAAACATCCAAGTTCCTGACCACAAAAAAACATGGTGAATATGAGGCAAGTATATTCTTAGAGCAACTATTTAGAAAAGAAGTTTTATTTGTTTTTTGTTGTTGTTTTTTATTTGTTTTTATGTAGGAGAAATGGTAAATTTAATAAATGTGCAACAGTAGCTTACACCACAACCTGAGTCTGGTGGGAGCTGTTTCCACCAGCCACAGGTAGTGAGCAAATCAAAGAAAGCCACTTACGGTCCCATGCCACAGCTACTGCCAAAGCAGGCTTGGGCATTTCCTTAAAGTATTGGAACAGCACCTGGCAATCAGTTTGGTCAAGGGAAAGAGCCTGCACATGGATATTTAGATGCCCACTATATATCATCAAAATAACGTAGGTTAGAACTTTAAAAATAATATATATTGCCGCTAATAATAATAGTAACAGTTCACAGGATTGTAAGTACCTTTCAGCCTAGGTTATCAAAACACTTTACAAAGGCAGTTAAGTAAGTATCATTATATCTATTCTACTCTGACGTGACAATGACTTTGTGTCAGCTATAACTGAAGAACAATCCAATACTTACCCATTATTCAGCTTCCCAAAATAACCTGCGATTCTCTAAGCAGCTCTAACAGGAAAACGATGTTACAAATGGGGCAACAGAATGATTCATCCAACAGCAAATTTAATGGTTTATTCTCCTACTGGTCAGAGCTACCACCTCATTGAACTCACACTGTAAATAATGACAGCTTGTATCAGGATCTTTCACCCTGGATGTTTGCAAAACCCTTCACAAACTCTGCAGTAACATCTGGGAACTGCCACATGGCAGCACAACACAGCCACCTCTGGGAAGGAATGCAAGCAGCATACTGAAGCAGAAAAGTAAAGAAAAAAAATCCACGCAAACATTAGCTTTTACTAAAGGAAATATGAAAAGGAGCATAAATTCTCAGTGTAGAAATATAGCACAGCTCTTTTTGGTAGGTAACATGAAAGCTACGGTGAGACAATCAGTTGAAGAATTCAGGGGTTTCCTAAATAAACAAAAAAGCCAGGGCCCCAGCAGGTGGCCAAGTTTGATATTCAAATCTAACATTTTACATGTGGAGTTTTCATTAGGACAAGGTTACCACATGATGGACAATCTGTATATATTTGCAGATGTGGCATGCAGGGAAGTCAAACCTGGGCAAGGAGCATAATTCACAGCAATCTCTCTGCCCGAGAATAGCTGAAGGCAATGTCCAATCAAAGTACTGTCAGTGCAGCGCTCGGCGAATAAATGAGTTGCTTTGACAGGAAATTCCAACAGCAATTTTAATTCTGATCAGGCTTCAGGAAGTGGAAAGAATAAAAACACATCAATTATAGTGACAGGAAGTTTTAAATCACATGGCAAGCAGCTGCTGCCAAAGGACACGTCTGCCAGCTTTGTTAAGAAGTATGGTATTTTGGTGCGACCAAAATTTTACACCAAAGTTTTACAGGCTGACATCAGTCTCTAATTGCACGTTATCCCACTACAAGGGTAAGGAAAATGACACAGTGCAGACAGCACACCATCATTACAACAAATCAGAGAGACCACTTTTTTTTTTTTTTTTTTTTTTTTTTTTTAATCCTGACCCAAACTGAGCGTATTTATAACAAGTCCAGAACACACCACCAGTAATGATATGGAACACATGCATATCTACCTCAGTAAAGCAGGCAATGCCAGCAGCAAGGCAAAGAGACCATCCTTTCCTGAGAGCAGAATGATCAGCACTTTAACCATTTTACATGCACTGCTTTTTTTCATTAATCCATGTTGCAGACAGTGACCACTACAATGAGTCAGTGGTGCACCAAGGGCAAGCCTGAAGTTTGCTACCAAGCCTGACATTTGTTGATGTTCTTATTCTTACTGCATGTTGCAGGCTCAGTCTACCAGACAGCTTCTTTTAGTTATATGGTTGCTCTTCCATGTTCCCTGTGCAGTACCATGTAATACAAACAAATTCTAGGCTAGATTTTTCATCACAGAATACTGAGGGTTGGAAGAGACCTCTGGAGATCATCCCCAATCATAGAGGTCATCATAGCCCAATCCCCCTTCCAAGGCAGGGACAGAACCTAACTAAGCTGGCCTGGGAATGGGATAGTGGGCCTTGGGTGGGCAGTGAGCAGAGATCTCAGACTACATTGCTGATTTGCCTCTATGGGATCATCCTTCAAATGGCTCTCACTTCAGCAAAAGTCATTCAAATAGATGCAAATTGTTTTGGCCTCAATTTCAGGTACACTGAAGCTGTCATATACAGCACTGGATGGAGAAGGGCATTAAAGCTAATGCAAAAGTGATTTACAGTCTAGCACAATGCTATAAAGCAGCCCAGTTATACTGGGGACTTCGAACGCTGAAATAATATCTTGATTTCAGTTTTAGCAACAGGTATTTTGTAATTGGCTTCAGCAAGCATTTCTCTGCTAGAGTCCAAGAAGGGAATTGTTATTGCTGCCTACATGATACACATCTACAGAAGGTTAGTAGGACATGGCAAGTGCCATTCGAGGCAAAGTGACCAAAGAACTGTGTTGAGCAAAGATTGATTGACTCATATTCTACATGGATAACTGATTTATATCCCTCACAAGCAAATTATATCCTGTATTATATGCTGTACAGCTTCCTGGCTCAAATAACTCCTGCTGTCCCTTCACTAAAGTCATCAAGAGGGTCAAAGGGTTCAGATCTGAAGACTGTTTCAGGGTGGGTAAGCATAGGACAGAAAAGTTTTCCCTCAGAAAAGGAAATGTTCGTGAGTTTTGCTATTCACATGGACACAAATAGCACAGTACTTTCTAAAGGACTTTCTAAACTGCAGAAAGAAATAATCAAAAGTGACAGAAATATTTATGCAGATTTAGCAAAGGTCACCAAAAAGTGTGTCATTTTAACAATACTGGCAAGCTGAGTATAAAGTTTTTCTTTTCAAAGAGAATACTTTTCAGTATAAAGACTACTGGGGGAAAGACTTAAACTAACTCTACATAAAATTTTTCATTATTTCTTTGGAAACAGTGTGAATGTTGGATTCCAAAACAAAGAAAAAAAACCTGTCAAGATAAGACATGATACATCTTTTTATTTCATTTTAACTTCTACTTAAATAGTAAAAGAAGCTAAAACATGAAAGTGCTCATAGCTTCCTGCATAATTATCCACATTCAGATTTCTCCTCAGGAGAGATTCTGTGGGCTTTGATCCAGGGATTTTGAAGCATTTAAGGGAGATTGAGGAGCCAAATCTTCTATTTCTTCTGAAGAAAATATGGTATAATTTGCTTATGATTTTAAGGATGTTCCATGCACAGACAATCTAGCCTGAAGCCAGAGACAAGGAAAAATACAGGCAGACTTATTAAGTGTCCATTATTTTTGTAAATCTGTTTCTATTATTTTTCATCTTTGTAAGATTCTCTTTCTATTCTGACAGAATCAGTGTTTCCAATCCAAAGACTTAAAGGATATCTATAGTGTAGCTTACTAATTGTCCATATTTTTAATCAAAATGACCCTGTTTCACCCTAAAATGACACCAGACTATGTTCACACAGATACACGAATATGATGGTGCTACAGGGTTGAAGATTAGACTTCAGGATCCTAGAGATATTCTCCAGACTTAACAATTCCATGATTCTATGATTTCTATATACAGACAGGCATGTACAATACCTCCTAAAGACCACTGTGGCTCAAAATCACTTTGTGCTTCAAAAACTACCTAAAATGGGCAATATACTAAGTGGCACAGATTTTTCCTGCCAACAGTTACAAATCTATGTGTACAGACCTCCTTCCAAAATCCAGCAATGGCCTTAATAATCCAGAAGTTTTCCACTTAAGTCACCTAGAAGTGTACCTTGAAGGACAAGTGTCCAAAGGCACAGTCTTGGATGTGTGCTTGCTACCTTCACTTCCTGTCAAAATGTTCTCAGCACCACCATTTTCCTCGTTATGCATAAGGGCTGGGGCAGGCAGCGTTGCACTTCAGCTGAGCTGAGAAAGGCCCCCTTTTTCACCCTAAGATCATTCCTCAAGCCTCTGTTTCTGTGGCAGTTTCGTGTGCCAATAAAAGCTGCTACACGTCTGACCCTTGCACATCTTCCTCCTTTGTTCATTAGCCACTTTGTGCAACGTATCTACAAACCATGGAAAAAAAATCCTTGGTTTCAGTCATTTGACTTCTTTCCTGCTTGACTTCTTCTCTGTTTTTAACAGCAAGACTACAGCCAGCACCTGGACTCCTACACTTTCTTATGGCCCTGCCTTTCTGCTTCAAAGGACCCACTGGTTCACTGTCGGACTGTCAGTGTTCACAGGCTGGTGAAACACTAACAGCATGTCATGGGTGTGGGCAATTCAAACTCAGCCCTTGTAGTCCCAAGCTTTAGTCTTTCTCAGGTTTCTTTTACTTTGTTTCTAAAACTGCTTATCAAAAATAATTCCAGGAATAATGTTGTTTTAGAGCTGGAGACCACAGGAATATAGAGCAATGCCTAACAGCTTGACCACCTGACAACATTAACCAAAGGCAAAGAGCAGCACTGCTTTAACCAGGAGGTGAGAGCCTTTGATGTCCTGCCTGATACTGCACACTGAAGTGCATACCCCCATGATGTATGAAGAAATTATTCATTGTTACAGCTGTGTGATCCTCCCTTCATGTGGCCCTGCCCGTGTCCAGAGAAACTTCCACACCACGATGCACAGCTCTGAGACAGCCACCTTCATGCTCACACTAAATATAAATCAATCTGTTTTTTGCTGCATAGAATCCAGTCCACCAGCTGACAACAGACCCCAGGGACAGAACACAACACTCAGCTGCTGGTACATTTAGTCCAAGAGCTCCCTGTGCTAACTGACAGAAGCTCTTCCTTCCCTGAAGGGTACATTGCAGCTTATCAGAACAAGTTTATTTGATTTGCTCTAACAAAGCTTCACTGGAGACTGCAGTCAGAGCATCTGGAATCAGGAGCAATGCAACAAGATGACTCATTAGTCTGTGGTCAGATTTTTTCCTGTGTAGGACAGTCAACTCCTCATATCCTTTCCTTGTTACCTCCAGGAGTATCCTGTTAATTTCTGAGGAAAACACAAATATGTCTTTATGATTTTCAGGACGTTCTCCACTTTCTTCCAATTATTTCTTCATTTAATTCCTTTTCATTTCTTCATTCTTTACAATCTAGTATTTATCCACCTTCTTTCTCTGTTCATCATGCTTTCCTTTTCATGCCCATCACCAGGAAGTATTCTTCAGCTTTTCATGCTCCTTCATCTCTTCAGGTCTTTGTCATTCCACCAAGTGCCAAATGACACATTTTTCAGCATTTTTTTTTCCCCAAAGACTTTTTCTGATTTACTTTGTGACTGGTCCTCCCCAGCATCATTTTGTTTCTTCGTCGGTTGGGGAAAAAGAGAAATGGTGATTTACTGTTGTTATTACTATTGGCTAAACTTTAGAAAACAGTGTTAAAGATCACAGGTGGATTCAACACTGAGATCCCCCTCCCAAGAGAACAGTCTCATCTCCAGGAAACCACTGACTGTTTGTTTTCCAGCTGATACAGTGATACTCTTGGAAAGCCTTCTTTTAGTCACCTCCCAATGAGTATAAAAGGCTCTCCCAACCTCAGTGAGTTGATCAGTGATATAAAAGGGTGATGCTGGTACAGGGTGATTTTGTAACCAGTTTCCTATCCAATTCCTGACAACTTTTAAAACAAGACACATTATTTATGAAGATGCCTTTCAACATTCATCTCAGTTTTCCAGTCTCTGCAAAACCACTGGAAGTCTGTAACCTCCATTGCAGACATTTCTCCAGGGATCACGCTACACCCTGTAGAGATGTGAGTTGTTCCTAAGTCCTATTCCTCTGGTCCAAGACATCTTGCTTCATTCATTCCTTCCCTGAGGAACTTGTTCAAGATTCTTGCACAACTGAGATCTCACCATCCAAAGAACCACAAAAATACAGCTCTGTTTTTCAGTCCGGCCACACCCAGACTCAAGATTATGGAAAGAAAGTGCTTAAAACAAATTAAAAGCCTACCTCTTGTAGCAAGACAGAAGCTTAAGCTTGACAGAAGAAATACAGATTGACAGCTTGCAGGAAAAGGACATAGGTCACTGCCCTTTTAAGAGACTGTGAGTGAAAGCTGTAACACATGAAAGATTCAGAAGACTAAAATTCCACTCACTCTAACCAGCCATGGGAATGACCCAGCTTGTTGCAGTGTCTCAGCATGTCTCATAAAATACACTGAAACATTTGCTAACGAGGCTATCTGCATGTTATTGTTCATTTTTATTACAGCAGCACTAGGAGTGCCCATCAGTATCAGGACCTTGTGCCTGGTACAGATGTAGTGTGCTAACCAAAGGAGAACACATTCAACTTTCTACCCCCAACAGAAGCAGTCAAATAACGAGACCCTTTCATGTCAGTGTGCCAATTGTACAGACAAATGCTCAGCAGCATGGGTCATAAAAGCTAGCCCACAAGGACTGTTTCAAGGGGGGAAAAAAAGATTCTTAGATTTATTATAAGATTCATATCTATGCATCCATGCCTGTGCATTTAACCATATAAATAGTTTGCTTAAGTTTAAGAGACCTGCTTTTAAAAACTTCACCACTGTGTCATACCATGGAAACTACCTCAGGGCTACTAGGAAGGGGGTTCAACATCCCTCTTATAAAACACATCATTATGCATTAGAGGAAACTTCATTCAACAGAGAAGAATGGCACACCAGCTGGAGGTGAACACCATAAACCACATAAAGTTTTAATTAAATTCATTAAAAATTCTTTGTCTCTCACTGTGTTTGGAGGCAGATAGAACCCTTTAACAATGGCCAGCACACAATCAGGTTTGTCAAAACTAATAATAATACAAAAGCATTTGCTTACCCTGGGATATTTTGAAAAAGTTTGAGTAACTGTATTATTTTTAATATGGGACATTTATAAATTATTGCAAGATGTGGCCAGTATTGGAGCAGAGTTGCTCTTTCTATTGTTCACTGGATTGATAAAAGGTGTTAATAATAAAATGCATATTTTTAACAGTTACCAAAGTGAATCAACCTGGAGAACAGGGAAGAAGCATATTTTCCCATTTAAATGCAGATATAGATATAGATACAGATATAGATACAGATATAGATACAGATATAGATATATGTGTGTAATACATATGTTTAGTAGGTTCTGTTGCAATAAAACAAGGGACAATAGCTTTAAAGTAAGAGACATTAGGAAAAGTTTTTTTCACAATGAGAGTGCCAGAGAGGTGGCAGATGCTCCATCCCTGGAACCATTCAAGGTCAGGCTGTACAAGGTTCTAACTACCCCAATCTAATTGAATATATCCCATTGGAGAGGGATAGATGGATTAGATGATGTTTAAAGGTCACTTCCAAGCCAAATTATATCAACACATTTTTCTTGATCAATATTTCTTTACAGCATGTTTTCTATATTCTGTACTGGTAAGTATGAAAAATAAACACATTTCCTGCCCTTCAGAGCTTGCAGTCCATCAGCAAAACAGCATAAAACAAATGAAAATTACAGCACCAGATCCCCTCCTGCAAACACATACATGCCCGATATCAGACAACCAAATATGTCAGAAGACTAACGATGAGCACAGAACATGCATAAATATTTGCAGGATTAAGCCTGCTAACCAGGGTAAAAGAGGATAGCTATTTTGTTGCCTGGCTCTTATGTAAATGACTGTTTTTCAAAGCTGGAAAGCCTAGCAAAATAATTTTGTATTTAATCAAATACAAATAAAATGATTCTACAATGTACTGAAGGGCTTCACATCATGAGTCACTGACAATGTCAACTATTTAGGCTCTTGGCAAGCACTTAATTTGGTCCCAGTCCAGGTCCCATTTTAGTCAGTGGGAGTCTTTTCCCTGATTGCAACATGAGCCTTTGTTACTAAATTATCTCAAGCTGACGAACTGTGAAACAGAAAAGGTACTTTTACTAACCTTTTCTGATCTAGATTCATTAAGGATAATCACAAACTAGTACTAATTCAGTAATTAGATCTGAAGACATCCTCACTGCATAGCTAATACCTAAGGGTAGGGTATTCATTCTTTTATACTTCTTCAAGACACTCTAATACAATAAATATCAGAAGTCAAATGAGCAGTCCCACAACCTATGTGATTGTTGAAAGTGATGAAAGAAGAGATAAAAGCATATATTCCACATCCTATGCCTCAATAAACAAAGTTGTGGTTTTGTCCATTTCAGAGTCATGGTGCTATAATTTCTAGATCTAGATATGTATCCACTTGATACTCAGCACTCTTTGGGGGAAGGAATTTGATGAGCTTTACTGTATGGCAAAATCTTTGAGCAAAATGGAATAGAAACATGCATTTGAGGACATGCATGATATGCATTGATAATATGCAAACTAGACTGATGTATCAAAATAAATGTTAGCACATAAAATGTAGTATTGAGCCTACACAATAAAGTCCTCTGAATAGTATGAAAACACTATTTAATTGAAGATAATAAAAGAGCAATGTAATTTTTCTATTTTTTTCTCTATCCAATTGTCTTTATCAGCTGAGAAAGAGCTGTCCTCAATTACATAGGTTTCAGAGGAAGGTAAGATGCCTGCTTTTTCATTTTCTTTCATGGAGACCCAAGAAGCAACTTCAAAGAGATGAAGGAGCTCAAGAAAAGAAATAGCAGTAACAGTAGTTCCAAACCTGTTTCAGGGGATTACAGCAAAATACTTCATAACACACTTGCCCATATTCCCATCAGAAAATGGTGGGAATTACCTAAACTCAACCATCTAAAAATTATGGTTGAGTTTAGGTAAACTATTCTAAAGTTTGAATGCATTGGCTAAGTCGTGTAAGCAATGGAGAAAAGCACAAACAGAAGATGATTTTTCCAGTGTTATGATAAATACAGTAGATAGGGTAAATTGCCTTCAGGGAGGTTGTGCCTCACTCTTTTGGGTATGGAAAGTTCACACAAACAGGCTCAAGGTAGAGCTATTGCATGTGATTACATTGAACTACTGAAGTATCTCCACAAGGATGCAGCTAGTCAGCTTGGGTACTAGCACTAGTCATGCTGCCAGACCAGACAGCTCTGGGACAGCTAAAAATCCTAATAAATGATGCTGCTGTGAGTTCACTTAATTCATGTTTAAGCTTTTAGTGGTCTCTGCTATGGGGAGATGAAGAGATAGGCCTATGTCTCTGCACTGATTGTAATGCAGTTTGTGACTTGCTCTGAATCACGCATATAGACTGTAACAAAGGTAAGACTCCTGAGACTCACACAGTTGCTCTGAACCAATTTGGCAGGCAGTGAGGTCCAGTAGTGGTCAGCTTTATGTGTGTGTCTACAAGTATCTGTAAATCCACAGATATAATATAGATAGGTAATACATTGTGTAAACATTGTATCTATAGCTGTACCTATATGTAAATAAATAACTATATAAATGTATCTGCAACTTTTAAACGCATTTCCATCCACAGACCAGAGAGACAATAAAAGAAGAGACCAGATTCATCTCCTGTTCCCTCTCTGCCTCCATCCTGTTCCACCCTAGGAATGGCAGAACAGATGTTTCCCAAGCACGCAGTGTCATGGTGCACTTGTGCCTGAGCACTCCAGCTCTGTCCAAGGCATTCTTGAAAATGGAAGCTCACTGTTCACTAGACAACTTTTCATGACTGCACAAATGAGAACCAGATGTAAATTTGTTCTATTTTTGCTTAAACAGCAGCTCTTACATCCCTAAAATGTATGTAAACATGCCTAACTCTTAGGAACCCTGCCTACTTGGAAATCCTGAATCCAAGCTTTCTGCAATACCCAATCTAGCAAAGAGGAAAAGGCAGATTATAAGAGATGCTTATTCCTAATCAGTACGAATAGTGAGCATGTTACAGCACACGCAGTTCACATCTGGACCAAATTAACTAGTTCCACTGGTCTGGGAACTTGGGCACAGTCTGGGCTAGGGTCCATATCCCCCTCACAAGACTGTGTTGGGTTCAGCTCCTTTGGCCTCAATTATCTCCCCATGTGAATCCCAGAGCATCTCACATCACAGGTAAGAAGTTTGTGAAACACAGGCCAGAGGAGTTTGTGCTGTCTCATTTTGTAAGATGCTGTCTTCAACCTGCCCATTATCTGTGATGCAGTACCAGCACACAGAGAATTCTTCATGTAGTCATAAGCAAGATCTTTAGTGCTTTCTGTGTTTCATAGCAGATGAGTGGCTGTTTTGAGTGTGTTGTTGCTGAGTAATTGGTGCCTACGAGACGAAGAGTGAATATCTGAGTGGAGACAACAAGGAGAAAAATATGAAACAACCATGATTAAGGGTTAAAAGTTCAAAACTTCTCCAGTTGTGTAGCTTGGGAAATACCTTCAAAGAAGTTCAGCTCCAAACCAAGCAGTGAATTCCGAGAGAGTCCTCAAAATCCAGCAGCTGCTACTGAGATCAGTGAGTCTATTCATAAGTGCAGGGATCTGCTTGTGCCAGTCACAGAGGAGCTGAACCCATACTGAGCTTGGATGTAGCAAGCTTCACAACACAATTGGGATGAGGGAAAAAAAAAAGGAGTATCCACAGCAACAACATGCAATTATAGACTTAAAATAAGTGTGAAGTTTCATGGCTCAAGCTCAACACATTTCAGAAAAATGATGATTATGTTTTCACTTCCTGTGTGCTTTAAGTAGGGTATTAGCTTGTAGGAAGAGAGAGTGTTGGTTTGGAGGTTTATGGCTAGGACATACATCTGAAGTAATTGTGGCTCAGAGTGAATACATGCTAAGTTTGTTTTAAATAAGATAGATGGGCAAGTGACAGCCAGGGTCTGGTTGAAAAGTGACATTATTTGTGGAGACAGTCTATTGTATTGCAGCAAAAGAGAATTCCATCTTCTATTAATAGTGGCCAGTGGGAATTCATGCTGAGAGTTTTACTTTACTGACATACCCATTTCATTAAAGGTTTCTTCATCCAGATCCTTTCTTCAGTTTTCAGAGTAACTCTTGGTGTGTGTGAGCGAGCAAAAGGATTCTCTGGAAAGGATCCAGCTACTACTGATTTTGAGCAGGGATTCTCAAGTATTACATACAGATGAGACCTACAGTTTGCCGTTATACTAAATACAGCATGGCTTTACATGACCTTGGAGCTGCTCTTGGAAGGAAGAAGGGGGCCATGGGGTGCCACTGAGGGCTCTGCCCAGGTGCTCAGGTCAGACTGTGAGGACACACCTGGTGAACAAAGATGCAGCTTGGGGTGCATCCCCATTCATCTTCAAGGCCAGCAGTCGTGTGGGGTGTGCCAAATTCTTCACTCTGCCCAGCCCAGCCACTTGGCTCCCTCTCCAGTCAGTCTGAGGGCAAGCAGCTGACACTGCTCTATCCAAGGCAGGTGGCCTCTCCTATGGAAATGAGCCAATTAAAGGAGACTTTAGAGGGGCACAATTAGCCAGCTTCTTAGGCTGAGGCTCAGCTATAGAATTGAAGATAGAGAGGTGCTGAACAGGAGAATTTTCAGCTGTGTAATTTTTGACCCAGTACATTAGTACTGTGGGTTAAAACAGAAGAGGGGATTTTGGCACGTGAATCTTTTTCATCTCTTAGAGTCCAAGTGCCAAGGATCAAATTGAGAAGTGTGAAGTAACCAAGCAGTTTTCTCTACATCTTTTTAACACCACTAATGAAAGCCTTTCCACATTATGGCCTGTGTCTATTTCAGCCCCGATTTTGTATCTACTTACAGGATTAGAAAGATTAAGTGCTAATTAGAGCACTGAGGATTAATAACTGCTACTTCTGCAATGCACATTTTTCTTAATCTTGTCTTAAATGCTAGTGGAGATTGGTCCATGTTACAAAGCCAGAATTTGCCAAAGGTTACTAAATACATAATAGAAGGTGCTGGGTATTAGTTTTCATGTATACACTGAATAGGCATCACCCATTAGTCTAAAGAAGGAATTACAGGAATGGCAGGAAAAAGCATGCTTTCTGACGAAAACAAAAAGGCATGTCTTCATTGTTCTGTTGGAAGCACTGTTAACCCAAATTTCACCCTTTTTACATTTTCAGGTCTGAACCTTCTTGTTTGAGTGTTGTAATATGTATACACATTGCTAATTCAAACCATATTCAAACACTGCTGAAATTATACATAAAGTGATAATTAGGAACACGTAAAAACAGCAAATAGAAAAAAATTGGTCACTGTCATTCCACTGACTGCTGACTGGGGAAATCATGGTGTTGCTCATTAGTGGGACAATTTCCTTGTTCTCATGTTAAAGCTAAGTTACAACATACTAATAGTCATATATTTGCGAATAAGTTTAGAAATATTTTGTTGCTTGAGGGGAACATTTAACAAATCAGCTCAATACAGCAGTTGCTCATGTGTAAAACATGACCAGGATCTTTTCCAGAGAAAAAAGACTGAAGAGGAAGGTTTTCATTTCCAGCCAACAAAGAACTCAATTTGCATACAGGTGTTACAGGGCTTCTCTCTGAATTCATGGATCACTGCTAGTTTCAGATGTCAGGACAGAGATGGGTCAAAGGCACTGTGAGATGACTTGCAGCTAGTTAAAGGAGTCTGAGGTCAGGGCTCTTAACATCAGCTCTGTTGTTTTCCATCAAGCAACACCAGATGTAGCAGGATCTCATTGCATTATTTCCCACTGCAACTAAAGGAGCAGGTTGGTTTCCACACAAGGAGACTGACTACAATGCTTTTTGGGTTATTCTAGGAGAGAACAGCTTCCTATCTCTTGGGTGGAGGATAGGATCCACTTGCTCAAAAAGCACAGAGCAAGGATCACCCATTAGGATCGAGAAGGTGCAAGGAGGGGTGGAACAGCATGACCCCTCTCCATGACGGCTGCAAAAGCTCTGAAGCAGTATTGTTTCCATGCACAGAACAAAATTGCACAACAGTCCCCTCCAAGGCAGCACAGGCCAAAAACTGGTTCCCTATTTCATCAAGAAGGCAGTTAAGCTTTGGTTTGTTCCTCATCTTTTGTTGCCTGAATGGTTTGGAAATGGCATAGTTCAGCTGTGACAAGTCTGTTGTTCTCTCCCCACCCTCATACAGAATTACCAGATATACTTTCTTGGCTTGGATTTAATGCAGAGGTACCTTGTGCAAAAGAAACCAAAATCTGCAGAAGGTCAGAGACACTTTAGAGCAGGAAACTCCTATGTGTATGTGCTTGGCTTTCAAGAGAACTGCCCAAAACTTTGTTAAGATCGTGGAGGAGCTGCAAAGAGTCAAGTTACTTGATCGCTGAGTAATTAAATGATCAAGAAAAAATCTAAGCTCTCTAAAGAGTTTTCTTTTTTCAGACCTCCAACTGTGTGTGACCAGAGGCAATCTTCCCTCTGCTAAACCAGTTCTTAGCAGATAATTCCCTGAGAATTACTGATGCTTAATAAATTGTCAGATGTGCTTGTTCAAAACAGTTCAGCATTAAAAGGGCTCTCTCCATAGGAATATCTGAGAACCACCTTGAGAAAAGTCCCTTTCCAGAAGTCTTTAGAGAAAACCTGGAAGGAGAAACAGGGAATAGGAAATTGCTAATACTGAAGCAATGACTGCAGATTAATATACTGTTTGGCTACCTTTTTGAAATGGACTGGGACTGTCTTACAGAAATCCTGTTTGAGCCCAATCCTGTTACATGTAATAGGAGAACGGACATCTGATGTCCCTTTCTGCACTCAAACAATTAAGTATCCAGGACCAGACTTTGGCCTCTTCATTCTTCCTCCCAGAAGAAATCCTTAGAAATGTCAAATGTATTTTTCTGCACAACAAAAAACTGAGAAAAAAAACTTCTAAAGCCAAGATTTCTTATTCTAATTCTGTACCACATAAAATTATCATGAGCCAGGTGGTAAAGAAAGCCTTCAGAGACATCCAATGTCTGTAGCCTACTAGGAGTGGAACCCAACACACCTGGAAGCTGCCTGTTGTAGCTGTTCTGGAATAGATAAATTAACAAATTGTACTTTACTAATTGTACTTCAAAAAGGCATTGGCAATAGCAAGAGTTTGCACCTGATTTCACTAGTGTATTATTGCCCTGAATACCTATGACTGATTTTCCAAGGCATTTTAACATTTCTAAATACTATGCTTTTTTTCCCCCTGAATTTCTGTGTAGTGCCTTGATCTCTTCTCACGCTTCTTTCATCAGCACTTGCATTAATACAACTCAGTCATACAACTCAAGCACCTTCTGTTAAGTATAATTCTTTCTTTTTTTCCCTTGCCTCAGACAAAAGATGAGGCGAGTGTTTTTCCGCAGGTCGCTCCAGCATCCCCGCCTCCCTCCCTGCCAGCATTCCTCAGGCGCGGCTCTCCACCCCTGCACCACCAGAGAGCGCTGCCTGAATGCCTTTGAAAGATTTTTATGTCGAATTCAAATTTAAAAGGAAAAAAAAAAAAATAAAAACCCACCTTGAAAACTTTGTTATTTAGAAAAGACGATGCAGTTGTGACAGGAAGAAAGAGGAATTATTGAAAGACTGCTATACAATGCAATGCCTCAAATCTTTGCACTGTTTCATTCTAGTCTCATTCCATCTTGTATAGTCTGGTACAACAGTACAAACTAAGCTTTGTTGATTTAATCAAACAAAGCCATCTTGAATCAGAATGCTTCTGCCAGCTATTGAGATCCATGGTACAACTCTGATGGACTGCAGTCTGAGAAGAAAAGACAAACTGGATTTTTACAGCTAACTAAGAACACCTAGTGACACATGGTACCGTTTATGATGGAGCATAGTATTTTACAAAATTACAAAAAAAGTCCCAAAACTAGTGTCCCTTAGTACAAATCCTAAGGCTCTGTCTCTTTAAAAAAGTCTCTGCTATAACACTGATTCATCTTTAGGTCATCTTCTCTTTTTAAGAGTGATTTCTATCCTAGTTTTGCTATTCAGCACCTCCTTTTGTTTATAGCAGAAGATCTTTGCTTTTCCCCCAGTTATGTCCAATTTCCATCACACATTATCATGTATCCTGACACATGTTACATGCATGGTAATGCACAAATGGGCATCTGCATTTCCCATTAAATGATCAAATGTTCAAAGCTATTCTTGGGCCCAGACTTGACTCATCCTTTTCAGACTGGAGCTGAGCTTACAATTCCCTGAGAGGGAAAAGCCAAAGTAAGCTCTTTAACTTAAACCCCAGTTCTGATCCACAAGCTTTAGCCAGACTGGCCATGGGAAAGCTCAAGTATGATCTCGCTTAGTTCTGGGACTGGCTTTTCCAAAGTGTGGTGTGAATTCACAAAGCTAGAGCTGAGCTGCAGTCAGGCACGGCAGGCACAGCAGCACTGGGGCAGAGTTTGCTGGGCTGGAGATCTGCTGCACAGTATCCTAAAGCATTTACAGAGACACATCTCCTCAATGATTAAACCTGGAAATCTCGGACCTTGATTAATCAAAGTATAAATAGGTTTATCCATGGATTTTTTCATGGAAATGTTGAGATTCCAGAGGCCTGACTTGCTTTCACAGCATTGGAGCTCATCAGTCCTAGTCACAGATAACTTCCCATTCAATTACCACAACTCAAAGTAGGCCACAGGCCTCACATGATGCCAATGTATCACTCTTTTAGACATATCCATTCCACCCAATATTGACAAACCTAAATCAATATGGCTATATAAAGTGCTCTCTCATCAAGTTAGTCAGTGAAGAACTAGTCAGTGCAATCAGTGGCACCTAGAGAATTTTGTTTCACCCTACAGTAGGCACTTAACATTTGCTATCAGACACAGATACCTGAACTTGTGTCTCATGAGCCTGACTGTGAGCAGAATTCCCCTCTCTTCCCACACTGCTTTAAAAAAGATAACTTTCAGGAGCCTTAGTTAAGAGAATTGCCCTGTCAGACACACGCAGAACCCAACCCAGCCTCTGGAGCTCCACCTCCATTTTGCCACTTCATTCCAGCCTACTTCCAGATGGAGTAGGAGCTTATTTTATACTTTTTTCTCTAATAGTCAAAATACCCTTAGTGTTTGAAAATGTCGGATAAATAGATGGATCAAAGGTCTCAACAAGAAACAAAGTTCTTTGCCAGAACTGGGCTACATTTGTGACATAGGATGGGGTTACCCTGCTCAGGAGGTGAGTATGGCAGTTCATTTGTTTTCCCCTCATGAACCATCATCTGTTGAAGATGATAAACTGATGAAGTGCACATGACTTCCATTGTTTTAAAAAGTCAGATCTTTTCTTTTACACGGGACCTACTCTTTCAGGAATTCATTTCTGACTAACCCATTTGCAGTGACAGTCAAGCCAGAATGTCGGAACATCTCATTTTATTGATGAAGTAGTTCCTACTTCACAAAAGAGGAAAAAAACCACTCCTGACACTGGACAGCAAAGCCAGAAAGCTCACAGAATTTCTCCTTCTCACAGCCCAGAGTTTCTGAGGGGACCCAGATCAGAGGAGGATCTCCCTTCTCTGAGATTTTACCTCCTGGCCCATTGTAGAGCAGGACAGTAAGCTGGAGATGAGATGTATCTAGCAGAGCCTGAATGTGCAGAGCGTTTTTCTGTCTGAAAGGGTGGACTGCAGGCAGTCATACAGAGCTCAGCCCACTGCTGCACAGCATGAGGGATCTGTCCTGGGCAGAGGTCAGGCCAGATCAGAACAGATTTTCTGTTTTCTCCTAGGTGCACCTTCAGCAAACAGTGGCTCTGCAGTGCTTTACAGGGTCCAACCATTGAAGGCTACATGAGGCTGCCACTCCTGAGGTGATGTGAGAGCTTCTGCACAATGAAGGAAGTGTCCCAGAGACCTCTCAAAAAATATTTGGCATGGGCTAGGTCTTAATCAACTCCAGAATGGAAGAAATAGGACAAGTAAAATGTCTCTCAATGCCTACAAATACCTGAATTCAAGATCTGTTATAGAAGGAAGAGGGGGAAAGTAAAGAACACATCTTTTTCTCAGGCTCCAGAGCCAAGATCTGTGTGTTTTTGAAGTCATCCTGGAAGGAAGAAAAGGCTGAAGCTGACTGTGACCTAAATAAAGCATAAGAATTAGGTGCTTGTGACCAAAGGATTGAATGATGCATATACTCATTTCCATAAATAATAGAGTTGGTGAGGGAAATGACATGTCATTATTTCTCTGAAATAAAGCAAATTACCTGTTCTGAAAAGGAGTTAATATGTTTTTTATACAGTGAAGAATAATGCCACACTATTTCTTCTAAAATTAGCAGCTGACAAGCTGAGACTTCAGTGCACACAGCACCTGGCCCTCTGGCACTGCATGGTCGTACCAGAGTGAACCCTTCCTTTTCCAGTTCTATAAGATCTGGTGGGCACAAAGAACATCCACTGAGCTCCAGAACAGCAGTAGGCTTAAAGTACCCCAGAGTTTCTTTCCTGCTCTCTAGAGAAGCAAATGCAGAAAACCTGATGAGAATATTTCAAAAAAGCTGAAGAACTTGGAGTGGAGTCAAAGTCCTCTTTTCACCCATCTTTCCAACTAGCTGTACCCTTCATTAATTGTCTTCCAAACAAGAAGCAAGCATGGGACAATCTCAGCCTAAAATTCTGCATTTTGACAGTTCCAATATTTAAGGCAGGCAGTGAAAAATGAATTTCAAATGCTGAAGTCAGACTCATCCAAGTTTCTTGTTTTCTCTTCTCAAACTCTAAGGCTTCAGATGCTAAATAACCCAGATGCTAAATATGAGCCCATAACCATAGTAAAAGGCTGAAAATTTTACCTTGAAAAGACAATGGCTTTATTTTATCACATGAATGCAGAGAAACAGTGTAGAGACTTCTTCTCTAAGCTGCTCTCCTGAGGAATCTCTCTGCTGTTCAGGTTTGGACTGACAGTGTGATGGGTTCAGCATCCATAAAGAGGCTTTGGAGATTGGAGACCTGAGAGTTCATTTCCATCAGGCCTGGGAGACCAAAATCATGGTGCTTATTTACCCCCTAGAGAATCTCCAATTAAATAGCCTCTCAACAGAATAACCAAACTTTCCCAAATCTCCTTTACTGATGCACAGCCATAATCATATCCAAGTTAAATGCAGAGAATTTCCCAGCAGCAGATTGGAAAGGAAATGTAAGTTACACTTTCTGTCCCTCACACATCTGCAGGAAGAGATTGGGTGGTATTTCTTTCCTCTGTGTTTCAATGTGTAAAACACCACTACTGTTGGTGTTTTTTCCTTGATTGTGATGACAGAGAATAGGAAAGATAGCAAACCCAGTCACCAAACCCACATATTTGACCACTTCCATCACAGTTTTGGCTAGGCAGTTTAAAGTGCATGATGTTTTATGTTTGCACTTATCTTTTTTCATACAAAGGAGGAACAAGTGACTTTCCTCAGTGCTGGGAGGACCAATTGAAACCACTCTCTGCTCATTGTCCTGACTGCCAGGCTCCATGGCATCACACAGTTGTTTGGGGCTCTTTCCTTGAAGGGCAGGAGATTGTCCTCTTGTCAAGCAAGGAAAGGATTTTGTAATAGTTGAAGAGCTCCTTGGGAAAAAAAACCAAGATCCTACTGAAAGAGGATGCTTCCTGAAGTGAGCCTGTCTTTTTCAGAAAGGCAGGTCAACTCATGAGTGCTGGAGTTGTAGGCCTGAGGAAGGCAAACACAAAACCATGTCTTAAATTCCCCATATCCCCAAGTTCTTGCACTGGATAAAGACCATGTGTCAGAGAGGAAGGTCACCCTCTCCATCTGATCTAAGAATGAATTCACTGTAATGCTCCAGGGTTGAGCACCAACTGGTCTTAAGCAAAGAAGATAAAGACTTGGGGGCAAAACCCATTTTCTTGAGGCTTCAGCAGCCCACAGACAGACAAGCAGAGATGAGCTGGACTGACCCAGGGAGGCTTCTGAGACAGCTTCTCCCTGTGAGCAGGCAAAGCTCTCTGGACACGCTGCTGAAGGAGCATCATCCAAGCAAAAGGGCTGCCTGGGTTTGAAGGCACTGTTCCTGCCCGCAGATGACCAGGATAAACTTGTGCTCCAGAAAAGTAGAATCTGAGCATCTAGCTCAGTGGTTTCTATTTCTGCTTCCTAAGACAGAGCTGGTAACCCAGTTGCAAAAAAACTCCCAAAAAAATGGCTACATTTATTTTCCCCAACAGTAACTTAGACAGATTCACCATCACCACCTTCCAAACCTGAGTATTTTTCTTCTCTGAATGAAGATGGGTCAAGTTCTACACTATCTTCTGCAGAAAATTACTCAGTTGTTGAACTTTCCTGGATCCTTCATTGTTAACAGCAAAAATTATGGTCAAGACTGCTGTGAGTTTCTCCTCTTCTATCCACTTTGTTCTAGTGCATATATAACCTCAGGGTAATGCACAGTTTTGCATTCAGTTTAAATGGTAAATCAGCATTCTGCAGTACAACCCTCACAGATCAGCAACCCCCTGCCACTCTGTGTATTTTGGTTATCAACAAGAGAGCCCAACAGCCAACAAACAGCTCCATGAGTACAGATGCCAGCATGATTGTAAGCAGAGAGAAGGAAAGACTGTCCACATCCAAGTATGCAAGTACATGGAGCTAAGCTGCAACTTCTCCCTAAGCTTCACCTACAGCAGGGGGACACAATCACCCTAACTAAAGAACTGAGGGCAACTTTCCAACACTGCCTCTTTACAAAGCACAGAATTTATAACTTCCTTGAGAAAGCATAAAAAAATTGAGTAAAGCACAATTTTAATTATATTCACAGTGATGTATTTTTTAAATGTTCCCATTAAACTGCTATCTGAACACAACCCATTGTAAGTCAGAAGTAGTTTGGTTCCACCTGCATTTAAAGTGATTTCTATAATTATTCTCATCAGAACAGCCATTAATCACATAAACAATACCCAGCATACAGAAAATACATGATAAGCAGCTGTGTTATGACTCACTATTATTTTTATTACGTTCTTTAACTCAGATGCAAATTTTCTATTATTTTTTTTAAAAAAAACCATAAATCTTACCTTCAGATTGATGTGTGGCCAGAGGTGTCTGTGTCTCCTTGGAGTACGAAACCACCTCCCGAGGTAAGAAATCAACCTGGGTAATCTTTGACACCCCTAGTTTGTGCAGTCTGCGTCTAAGGTGGAATACACAACATCAAAAGGTTAGTCATGTTAAATGTGAATCAGCAGCATGAACAAATGTTTGCTGTTATGAACAGGATAAAAATACCCCAGTGTTTGTTGAGACAAAACACAACACAGTGTGCATGAGAAGTACCGTATTGTAGTGAAGAAAATTAACCTGGGAACCATTTGCAATAATAAAGTGCAGTTGTGGAACCTCTAGGTGATGCTGGTGAGAGGGGCTGCAAATGGGAGAGAGAAATAGCCTGCTTGTGTCCCTCTTAACATGCATCAAAATTCTCTTTCATACCATCATTACTGTGATGTTCTGCCTGCTCAAAGGAGCTCATCCTCAGCCTGGGCTACATAGCTGTGGAAAGGGCACAGTGGGTTTAAACCAGGACGGATTTGACTGCCAAGTGTTCAGCTGGGAGCAGTAACAGTCTTTGACTGGCAAGGTGGGTAACTTCTGTAAATAAGAAGATTCTCCTCCTTCCACAGGAGTCATTAACAGTGGCATTGAACTAGGTTTATGACTAGTGGAACCCTAATGCAAGGGCTAGTGGAGAGCTAAAACACAACTGGAGCAAGGCAAGTATAGCCTTCTCTTTTGTCTACATCCCTTACTTTAAATAAACCAAATGAAATGAATCACTGAAGCAAACTAACTGTAAGTAGGTAAGGGAAAAAGAAGAGAGGCAGCTGAGCAGGGTCATGAACACTTTTAGCTGTGCACAGTTCACTCAGGAGCAGGGGGAAAAAAAATCAGTTTATTTCTTGAATATTATTTGACTGTCTGCAACGAGTGAAGAATATAAAAACAGTTGCTTGGAAGTGCTTTATCGGAAAAAATGCCAACTTTAGCAGAGAAATAATGCAAACACAATAAAGAAATTAACTAAGTAACCAGTTACCTTAATCAACAAGTGTGAGCATGCTTGTATCTTTATGGGGAAATAAATTGCTGGACACAATGTTTCTCAACTTGCCACATTACTGAAGAGAACAATTTGGAAAACCAGAAAATTCTTACATATTATCTATATCCTCTTCATTTTCCAGATTGTCAGAAGAACAGAAGTCATAGGGGTTTTGATCTAATTAATTTACAGTGGTCTAGATATTCAATTAAGATTGATGTCCAAAAGGAAATGGGAGTTTCAAAAGGAAACTGTTACCACTGGAAAACACCTACTGAACTTTTCAGCTGCATCAGCTATATTTTTTTTCTAATCTATTTTACTCCCTGGGTTGTTATTAAGCTGACTGCAATTAGATTCAGCAGGTAATCAGTACAAATCAGCTGTATTGTGCAACAAACCACTAGAGCAGAAACAGTTGGTGTAGCTCTGAGTCATTCCTCTTTTCAAAGAAAAATTAACAAGTCTCCCTTCTTACAACCATCCCTGACTTTACCAATATGAACAAAATCTACAATTGTCTAAAAACTCCGCAGAAAAACTTCCACCTCATTACTGGGGCAGAAAAGTTTCTTCAGCTAGCAAAAATTTTAGTAGTTTTGCATTTTACAGCTGCTTTAACTTATGCTCTGTGTGAATTCAATGAATATTTAATATTATTACCAAAAATATTCAATAAATATTTAATATTAAATATTTAATAAATATCTCACCCCAGCAAACTCTCATGTTCTTTTCCCTCCCCCAGTACCAGATGTGCAAGCTCTGCTGCCTGCTTGGTCAGTTTGACTTCCCTATGTAATCAGTCCCCTGCTGCCCCAGGCTACTCTTTCCATTCACTGAGGTTCTTAAGCCTTTGCATTGAAAGAGTCTCTTGACAGTGGTCTTGGTTAAATATAATCCCTAATTAATTGTGTCTAATCTGGACCCAATTAGAACCTCACCTAATTCTAAAACAGTTTCACATGAGGTCACTGTGTATCTCCTGGGCTGCCCAAGGATGGGGAACACCACCCTAACGGAGAGCTGGATTTAACTGCTAGATGGGTGGATTGAACCTCCTTGCCCACTGTGTCCCAGAAGTGAGCTACTTCCCACAGCACTGAGACAATGCATGGAATTCTTCATCTGCAACACTTCCAATTCAGTAACTGCTGCTGCCTGCACAAATGCCTTGTGCCACCCATATGATGTAATTACTGGTGAACACTGGGAGGTTCTTCTTCATCTGGAGGAATGTGATCTACTGATTGACTGGCCAAGCCACCTCTAATTGTTCTCATGTTACTAAAAGTTGGCCTAGCCTTTGTTCTCAAACACTCAGGGACAACTGGAGCATGATTTCAACATCTGGGCTCTACCAAATATGTGCTGTAATGTTCTAATCTCTAGTTTTTCTTAGGGCAACACTAATTGGTCTCTTATTTTCCCATCCACGTGTTTCATCTGAGGTGCTCGTAATTCTCATAAATTCAATGACTATTCATCTTAGAGATCACATAAGCTTTGAAGGATTCCTTTCCAAACTGCCAATGGGATGTCAGGAGGGAGATAGTGATTAAATCCCATGCATTAAAAGTGATTCTTCTGTCAATAGGTATCATAAGAAAGATGTATATGCTAGAAGTGTTTTGCTACACACATCATTTAATTGCTGACTGCAGGATTTCTTTTGCATTGGTACTGTTGGTTTGTTTTTTTTTTCTCTAGTCTCAGGACACCAGAGGAAAGTTTAACTCGGCCTTGGGTTTGAAGACAGTTTTCTTTCAAAAGAGGCAGGGCATCCACATTAAAACCTGTGGATTTGCTCTTTGGCATACTTTTTTTCCATCTTTGCACTGACCACTAGTAATTGATTGAAGTATTGTAGCTACATACAGAGTTATCTTTTCATGTGTCAGATAAAGGCACTTACCTTGCAGAGCTGTTTAAGAAACCTTGCTCCTAGGAGTACTCATCTATTAATCCAAACTTCTGTAAAAAAAGCAGCTGGGATTTCTAAAAGTTTTCTGTAGGTTAAAATCGCTCAAAAACCTCTACCTGTTTGGTGCAGCCCAGGTAAAGTTGTAGAAATGTGACCTATTTGAAGTCACACTTCTTTATTTTGTGTAAACTACAAACATTCCCAGGAGTTCTGGATCTTTCCTGGTGAATAGACCTAACACACCTAACTGGAGCTGGGAGCAGTCAGTCAGCAGCTAAAGGGAAGTTGTTGTTTTTCTTACAGAACGATGAATGAAATAGCACATGAACAAGTGAAAACATGAGACACTTGCCTGAAGACTTAAAACAGGCAACCCTCTAACTTCATGGTAGAGCAAATTCTCCAGTGTAGTGATTTGGTTTTACCTATGACTCCTGCTCTGAAGAACTTGCAGCACTTTCAGAGGAACAGGTTATCCTAAATATCTCTGCAAGCAAGCATTTCTACAGTATTTACTACATTATTACTACAAATTAACTTTTTAATTTTTTTTTTCACTTGTATGGGAAAATGAAGTTCCATCCCAAGCTATAAAATATTAATTTTAGCTCTATTACAATTTTTAAAAAGCCTCATAGGTCTGAACTCAACTGAGGTGGCACTTATTCCTGGGCTAGGATCATTCTTAAGTGCAGAATTTTAAACACATTCTCTTAAGGAAACACATTCCTCTTAAGGAAAAAGGAGTCATTGTTACTGCATGTGGAAACAGTGTAAATATAGCCAGCAGAAAGAAGGGGGGAAAGCATCTTGGAAACGATTCAGAGAGCAGTCTGAATCAACAGCTACAAACAAAATCAATGTAACTATACATGCACATGTGTACCACAATAATAACATTTCATCTGCAATGAAATAGTTATTTGTATTGTGTTTCAAGCAACAGAAATAGCAATTTATCTTTTCATAAGCTTGTTTAAATAGTTGGGGTTTTTTCCCACAAAGCTGACTTTTCTGACACTTCTTATTTATGAAACTGAAAAAAGGAAACTTAAATTATGGTCTTTTTGAGACAAAATAGCAAATGAAAATCATATACAACCAGCTCAACTAGGAAGCATTTTCAACATAATTCTTGCAAAGAAATGATAACAGAAAGAGCTGACATATACCCAAGTTCAGAGTCAGACTGGAGTTGCAGCACTGAGGGGTCTGTGTCCCATTGCAAGGTCCTAGGGTGGTAATCAGCCGTGCAGCACGAAGGGGAGGGAAAAAAAGAACACACAGAATTAACTGAAAGGATGAACAAAACCCCATCTCCTTAGTTACATGCTCTATGTAGTACATTCAACCTCCAGGTGCAAGCAACAGCCGCCATATGTCAAACAAGGTTTGTAGGTCAAACAGAGACAGAGCAGGCAATTTACTACAACTACATATTATCAATAAACAGAGGAAAGAAGCTGGATTTTTCTGTCACATACTGATTAACGAAACATGGGGTTGGGTTTTTTCTCCTTTTCCTGAAAAATTCTAACTCTTTAACTGAGGTTGATGGATTCACAATAATTTGTAAAATCTGCAGGCACAATTTATTTATGTTTTTATGGTAAGACATTCCTGAGTTAGGCAGTAACCCATCCTGTTACCCAGCACTGCTCTGGGCAGGAACCTCACATAGTGCATGTGACAGCAAATGGCACACTGAAACCAGCTCTGACATACTCTGAGGGCATCTGGGACAAAGAAAGTCTTCTTTTCCTCCCAATAAGATTCCTGGGGAAGAGGGCAATAATACATCTGAGAAGATCAGATCTATGAGAATCTCTTGTCGACTGCTGTCAGGTGAGGCTATCACCAAATGCACAAATGTTCCAGAGGTGTGGTTTGAAGTGAAGATGTTGCTCCTTGCACTGCAATGCAGTTTCCCATGTGACCAGCTCTAAAACACCTTGCAAACACTCACAAGAGACTTTAAGGGGTCTTGTGAAATATTCAGAATGCTCCAATTTAAAAATGTAGAAACTGACATATCAAGGCCAACATTTTCAAAAATGCCTGCTCCTTCCCTGTCTCTTAATTTTACTTTATTTTTCCACACTCACAAAGCCACATCTTACATGCAAGGAAACTGCTGGAATCCATGAAAGAATCAAGAACATAGGATTGGCTCCTGAGCACCTTTTCCTGTAGTATGAATGCTAGATTATGCATTGCTCTCACTAGCAGAAGCTAGAGCAAAGGAAAGTGCTCCTTCACTAAGCAAGCTTCACCTCATGAAGACATGCTGGATAATGATAGTTGTCAAAATTAAAAACTCCCCTAATTTTTTTCTGAATACAAATTCTGAGGATATAGAGATCATAATATTACCAGGTTCAGCCAAAACCAGCCATTTAATCAGCTGTGGTCAATATACACAAGTCTTTCTGCAACAACAGCAACCTCTGCCAATGAATCACTCATAGAAACTAACAAGTTACTGAATTAGTTCAGAAATAGATCTATTAAAGCCAAATAACTGTTCTACCTCCTCTCCTTAGGTAAACTCACCCATTCTATTACCAGTGTTAACTCACTCTCTGAAGAGACAGACAAGGGCATGTGCTGCACTCTTGTCAGTTCAGAATGAAAAAGAATCAATCTCAACACCCTGTGCATACAAAAAGAATGAAAATCTGTAATGCAGAGCTGCCTTCTTATACAACATAAGGGCACTCATTTCCCTTAACTTCTTAAGAGCCATAGTAATGCTTATCAGGATAAAAGACATTATACTGACAGAGAAAAGCTTCTCCAAAACTAAACTGTATTACAAAAGGTCAGAGATAAAATAATTCAGCAATAAAGAACAGATTTTTCCCTTGTAACTTAACTGCAGTATAAGTACAGTAGAAAATGGACATAAGATCTGAATGGCTGATGCAAGGCAAAGGCATCAATGACTAATGCATTATAGATACCCCATTAAAAATGCTATCTGTGTGAAGATTACTCTTGTAATGTCACCAACGTCAGTTGCATATATTAGGACTTTCTATAAGTGCCAGTTTCTAATTTTACGGCTGCCTAGGGGCTACTTATATATTCATGTCCAGGTCTTCCAAACTCTTAAAAGAAAATACACATAATTCATTTCAGTTTCCTCCCCCTAACATTCACTTTCAAACCTACAGGTTTTGTAGGGGGGTAAAGGCTATTTCACCAGAAAGAACACCAATGGCATTTGATTAAAGCAAGAGCTTGCAATAGGTCTCTAGAAGTAGGATGCCTATGTTCCACCTCCGAGAATCCAGGTCACAAGAGAGGGCACCTTTACCTGGTACCCAGATAAAAATGCTGAAAAAAAATAAATTTAGAGATTTCCCACACTCAAGACAGCACTCAAATCCCAAGAGTATGAGAAGAGCAACACCTATGGTTCAGGCCATCACATGCAGATATGTATTGAGACACATTCTTCCCATAAGTACTTATTATCTGGGTTCTCACATACAGCCTTCACCACTCTGGACACTGATACCTACTTTTAATAGCAATTCTCCTTGACTCCTAATTATATCTGTTTTCAACAGTTTTAATGCATCTGCAACATATTTCCCAGATTTGTGCTCCACTGTGCATCCCTGTGTCACCACTGGCACAGGTGTGAGAAATAGATGAGGAAGCGATCTACTGTTGTCCTCTCCAGCTTGGCTGAGAAATGCTATCACAGAAAATGAGGCTGCAGGTAACAAATCTTCAGGTTTCAGGTCTCTTGCCCTGGGAGACAGAACACAAGTGGCTACACTCAGGTAGTAGAGGCTGGAGAGCACAGGGAGTGACTCTGTGTTTCAAGGAACACTATTGATTTGTTCTTTGTCTCTTCCTGGCACCTGAAGAATGTCATCAAATCAAAATGATAGTGAGTGAACAGTAAAGATGTAATCTGGACCTGCAATTTAGCCAGTTTCCATGGCAATAACATCAAAAAAGAAAGAAATAGATTCTTTGAGGTTTAGCAACCCAAAAATGATGTTGAATAGCCTGTGCTGTCATCCTGACTAGAAGATTAAAGCTAATCTGTTTGTGATGAACAGACATTGCATATGACATTCCTTGATCATGTGGATGAGCACCATAATTACACTTGTTCTCCCGTGGACTCTCCTCAGTGGGGATTTTGAAATGCCACTGGATCTGAGCAGAAAAGCAGTTGCCAGTCTTTTTCCAACTAGTGCATGAGTTTCTACTCCAGACACTTATTGACGATGAAAAGGATTATGTGTCATTGCTTTTCTTTTTCCTTTCTTACTTCTTCATTAAACAAAACTGCAATGGCTTGACTTCAAGTCCCCCAGAGACAGAGGCAGAAAATGTAATGTCACAGACCCTGAGGACAAGTGCATGGCCTAGGAGCCAGCAGCCAGGCTGAGCTGCTCCCACTCTGGAGCTTTCAGAGAGCACAAGTTGGTCAAGGTTCCGCTAAATGGATTCAATGGATTTTGGCACAGGTCTGTGTAGAAGAGATGTAAAACATTTAGTTGTACATTTTTATGGGGAGCAGAGAGGAGCACTAGACTGAGCAGGTTAAAGTAGTGCTCCCTACCAGTCCCCAGTCCTGCAGACTCCTCCCATGGGTGAAGGAGTGACACAGGCACAGCAAGGAGCCCTGGAAACTCACTGAACAGCACAGTCAGAGCTAAGCTAGATCAGTCTGTTCCCTGCACCCAGACAGCACTGACACTTTTAATCAGAACTGCCCAACATTGTTTCGGAGCCGGGTGCTGTATCAGTCTCCCACATAGCAGCAAACAATAGCCCTGTGTCACGGTCCATCCCCCTTTTACATGTTCAGCTGACCCTGGCTCACTGATGGATAAAAAGCTGTATTACTAAATAACAGATTGTTCTAAAGCAGCACAAAGGGAATGAGGGCTGTTAGATGTCACACTCAGAAGACAAGGTACAAGTGTTATTACCTCTCTTTAAACTGATCTGCTTTCACTCTCTTCCTTTAGACAGACATCTCAATAACCTATTTTTTCTCAAATTTAGGACAGTATTAATGCTAGCGCTGTTTCAGCTCTTACTACTGAAGAAGTACCAGATAATTTTGACACATCATCTTTTAATAACATGAAGAAAGAAACCAACAAGAGGAAGAGGCCCAGATGTCATATATTTACTAAAGGATCAGATGGTAAAACAACACTTATCTCTTCTAAATTCAAGTCCAAAGCATTAGGAAGATATTCAGAGCACAGTTCTAAAAGGACAGAGAACTGTTACAAAATTTAAGGTAGGAGGAATTCGAACAGAAGCGTTCCCTTTTCTGTAGCATTATTTTTATTACCATGGAAAAACAGGCACTGCCATGTGTTACAATGACCTGTGTAACCTTACCTCCAGAAGATTTGATTCTGATTGCATAATGTCAATTATGTAGATTAAAAATGTGGAAAAGACTAAAATAAATAAACTAAAAAAAAAAAAAAAAACAAAACCAAAAACCAACAAAAAACCCACTTGAAACCTTTTGGAAAATTCCCAGCATCAGAATGCATTAATGAAGCATAGATTCTGACAAACCAAAACAGTCTGGAATCCATGAGAGCTTCTCAGCTGATTCAAGCAACTTTGCGTCTGGCTTCAGCAGTAGTGTATGAAACACGTAAGGCATCAGTTCCAATACATATACTTAGTAATCTGCCATCATAAAATGATACTTAATATCTGTAATCATGGTCATACTGCAACAGAACTTGGCTCTGGGTAAGTGCCCCAGCACAACACTTTTCATATGCAACATACTGACAGCTTAGTTCTGACTCTGCTTCCCTGCAGCCAAAATCAAATCCTCTCTCATCTGCTGCTGATGCTGCAGAACATGTGTTCTGCATGACTTCTTTTCTCCCCCCACTCCCCCTTCCCAGGTCAAGAGCAGCCAGGCCTGAAAATCCGTGCTTTTGAAAAAGAGGCACCTCACATGAATAACAGGAAACTCTGCCTTCCCAGGGGCTTTTTGCAGGGCAGAAACCTCTTTGCAGCTTTGCAAATCACACCTTCAAGCAGAAACAGAGGAAAGCAGACACCATATTCTGGCATCTCCTGTCACCAAGAGCTGCTGTGCCCTCCAGACCTGGAGAAAACTGTACTGACAGTGCACTGAGACCCGAGGTATCTCCTAAACTGAGATATCCATATGTGTCCCTAATGAAACACCATTAGATCTGACAGGCCCCAAACCAAGCATCTCCCCTTGCAGCAACAACAGTGTCCTAAGATGACCCTTTCATATGGGAAAATAGTGATGCCCTCCTAACCCTAAAATTCAGTGGCAGACTGTGCCATGACTCCACAGATTAGGCTGTGCCAGGGTTTTTCAGTGGTCAAAGGCCAATCCGCTAAGAAGAGCACAGACTGTTACTAAACTGAAGCACAGAGACCAGAAATGAAGGTGGGACTCACCCAGAGCATTTGGACTCACCTATCCTTTAGGAAGTCTCAAGGCACCTTTGCTTACCAAAGCAATATTTCTAAATGGATGTGAATGTGACTAGCCTCATTCTCCCAGTCTGTGGTGGGAGGGGGTCTTGTTGTTGCAGAAGGTATTTATACAATCTTCAGGCACCTAAATGAAGGGCTCCACCAGGGAAACATTACCATGGACTCTTTCCATACAAACAGAAAGGCAGGAGATTGCTCCATGGAGCAGTTCCAAGCACCCAACTTAGACTCCTGTTGTGAATAGGTATTAGAGGTGGTTGGTATCTTCACTGTTCAGTCTCATTTTCATCTGCTGAGAAATAGATAACGAAGCAATCAGCTGCTACTTGACAGCCTGCAGGCTTCAGTCTGCTTCATGCTTTCTTTTCTTCTAACTTCAAATGCAACTAGCAAAAGAAGTGAATTAGGAAAAAAGAACCAACAAGCTCAAAACTGCAGAGAACACAATTCTTGCTTCTGACTTTGATGTAAAGAGGAGCCTCATGTTTAAAATTACAATTTTAACCCTGGATTACAATTTCCAAAAGATTCAGAATTGCTTACATGGGGAACTCTGCACCTTCCTAGTGATGGTGTATAGAAAAACACATTATACTCAACTCATACAACCTTAAAAAATACTGGGCACAACAACTGTGACATAGACACCTTTTTTAAAATCACCAGTAGAATAAAATGCTAAGATGTGTATGCATGCATTTTTTCAATGTGATACCAAATACTGTTAGCAAGTTGCAATCCAGTAGTATTTGCAGTTTCAATGTGTAATTTATCATGTGTCTAGACCACCTTTTTTTTAATGTCTGAATATTGCCAGAATGAATTTAAGACTGCATAATTATTTAGCTACTTCAAAGAATTCCACCTACTTTTTGTGTCAGTTTCTCCAAAGCTCCTTTGCTGCTTGCTGCTGATTAAATAGAAAACCTGAACTAAGAAACTGTTGATGAGAAATTACTGCAGATGTTTAAATATATGTGTGTACAGATAAGCTATTTATTTTTATTCCTTTCACTCTACATTTTTATAATTTTCTCTCCACTGTGATTTTCACTTTCTGATATTTTTTGTACATTTGAAGTGTGTCTCCAAAATAAACTACACAAAAAAAAAAAATAAATTCAGATCTACTAGTTAGACTAGTATGACTAGTATGACTATCACTAGTCAGAGATGGAAAAGTACCACTTGCCTCAATGGCTGGTTTGCATCTAAGCCACTATTCTGCTGCCATCTGTTTTGTTTTACTCTGTTTTGCAGATCTGCTCCACTGTGAAAGGATTGGCAAAAAGAAAATACCTTCCTTGTGCTACTTGTTTTCTGAAGCACACTATAAGCAAGATGGCTATCAGCAGTTGGGCAGGATTTGTGCCTCTCAACACCCCCCTCACTTGTGCTCGTAGAGCAGAAGTCTGCTCTGGCTTCACTGTGTGGTCTTGTGTTCAGAACTGGGCTGCTACTGCTAATCATAAAATAAAATGCCTTAATACATTCAGAGAACAAGGAGTTTGGCGCTGCTGCTGGAGCAGAGCCAGAAGGTTTTGTTTGGCTTTGCATTTACACTTCCAAGCAGGCTGACACCTCTGACTTCCAGTCTTCACCAATAAAAAGAGCAACTCTGACCTTCTTGAGAGCACAGCCCTATCTTTTAGCTGCCTGGGAACCATAAGAGCCCTTTTCAGAATGCCATGAGTTTAAAATATGGGGGTTTTTTTTAAGGTATATTTATGTAAAAATCACAGACAAATAATACTTAAAACACACATCTATGTCAAAATGCTTCTCGAATTAAGGTTATTCTATAGAATGGATTTCATAGTTTTGAAAAACCATTTGAGTTTTAAATCAGGATGAACAATTCTGGCAAGCCTGCAATAATAAGACCATATCACAGGACCAACACCTTGCTGTTTTCCATTTCACAGAATTCGACTAATTAAATCAGAAATTTAATTTGTCCAATCTGCTGAACTTAACTGCTGTATTTGAAGTCTGTCCTTTTGATTCAGGTCTGCATTACAGATCTCCTGGCAATATCATATTCACACTTTACATTCTATAGCCACAGAAATCTTAGTCTGCAAATTTATGCTGGTTTACCAGGAGGGTCACTGTAGGCAGCAGGCTGGATCTGTGAGGACAGAAGGTCAAATAGTTAGAGCTGACACAGATTTACTCTGAGAGCCAGACACCAAAATGGTCATTCTGAAAGTGCAGTAACAAAAAACAGGTTCAGAGGCATGGCACAAGTTGTTTTATTCCCTTAGCAAACTCTGAAAATTCTTTTTTCAAACACTATTTTTGTCTTGGTTTTCATACCAAGTGTAAGTCTGCGTAGCAAAACAGAACTCAAATGATCACAAATGTAAAGAAAGAACTTGGCAGGAGAAGTTTTACATGCTATCAGCTCGTGCAAATGCTTGAAAGGAACTGCAGTACTCACATCAGGAGTCTTTGATCCAGACTCCATGGATATGCATATGAGGAAAGTTTCCTCATAAACTTCAAGGGGCTTTGGGTGCAATTGCATAAAAGTCAAAATAATATTTAATAGTCAAATCTAGGAAAGGCAATCCATAAACTTGCAGAGGACTCAAAGAGGTAACACCAAGTTTGGAACCTACAACATTTAGGTCTGCTATTATTCATCTGAAGAAGAATGTGTAAGATTTCAGCAATTTTTTCATTTTGCTTTGATATTAAAATCCAGTAGCTGCTAGATGGAAGAAGAGATAGTGTTTCCCATCCTTTATATCATTTACTTTGTGGTAGAAAAAGAAAAATCATTCCAAAAGGGGATGAGATTTTTGTTACAATTAGAGCTGAAACAAGAAATCACTGTATGAGAGTTATCAAAAATTTTTCACATTAACAGTCAAAATGTCAGAAGTTCTCATGACCCAATGATCTGGCTTTTAATAGAACAGCTCAGAAATTATTTTCTGAGTTTGAACCATTAAAGTAAATAAGTTCATCTAAAATTTATGAATCAAAATCAGTTTTAAATGCAAAGCCATTCATTTTCATAGGTTCTGCTTATGGAAAATTTTACATGGCATACTTAGACTGTTTCAAAACTCCTTGGGGAAAAAAATAAAATAAAATAAAAATAGCAGTATCTCACTTGTGGCAGCAATTCCCACATTACACGTTTGAAGAAAAATCCTAAAAATTTCATTACTGAAATAGTTTCTCATTGAACCTTTTTACTTTTCCAGATAAAACATAAAATTGTGAATGAAAATTTCCTAAAGTCTTTTCAATAGGCTAGAGAAGGAGAAAGCATCAATATGCACAAACTGTATGAGTTTAAGATAGGAGGTGATCTTGCACAGTTTAATTAAATCAAGATGAAATTCAGTGCAAGAGAACTGTTTAAGCTGAGCTAGCCTTAGCAAGTAACTTGTTTTGTTTTAAGAGGATTAGTGTTTTAGTCCCCAAAATCATCTGATTGTCTGACTAAATACATGATGATATGCCTGTAAATAACTAAAGAGAACTAACTATAGCTGGGCTGATAACCTAAATGGTTAAGTGGGGCTTTATACATTAATTTTATTTTCTTCTGGATGCAGCTGGGGCTCAGGTTTCTAAGGCATTTTACGAAGCACCCTGGGAATGGCAATCTTTCCTTTTCCTTTGATTTATAGCATGGAGATGCTTGCTAATGAGAAAAATAATCAAAGATCTGGAGGACTGAACTCTATCAATCCTTTAGGAAGGAAAGCATGAAAATCCTTAATGATGCCAGAGGCTCACATGCTAAAAGGATTGCAGATGATTCTAATTAATATGGACCATTCAGACTTTGTAACTGGCACACACCAAAAAACACTCCCTACTTTCTAGGTCAGATATAACAGACACTTGAAAGCGACTGCCAAATATCAGTCCCTAAGGTGTCTGCTTCTGTCTATGGGATAAAAAAACCCAAAAAACTGGCAAGGAGAGGCTTTAGATATCTAGGGCTAAATATTCATTGAATGTAAAGGAGAAGGACTGTGGTTGTTGTGCAGGGAGAAAAGGAGGGAAAACAGTGTAAGAGATCTGCCATCCCCCTGCCTTGCATCCTAATCTATGCAGGGCAAGCTGCGATGTGCAAACAGCCCAACACAGTCACCCACTGCTATCCTGTAAACAGGCTGATGCTGGGAAGTGTGGGAGATGGCAGCTTCACTTTAAAAAGCAGCAGAGTTCCTAGGCCAAAGACAGCAGAGACAGCCAGGGGTCCCCCCAGGCAAGGGGAGGAGGTGACACTGTCACTGCTTCACAGAAACCATCACCATTCAGGTCAAGAAGGCTTAAGGCATGATTTGGCCTCTAAGTCTGCTGGAAACTGGAAATGAAATGTGTGCCAAGCAGTCCTGACAACAGAGTTGTGGTAGTTTAATGGGAAAAAATGTAACAGCCGGGTGTTATCAATTTCTGTCCTACCATGTAATGGCACACACCAAGCCCCACAAAAACAGAGTGGCAACACAGCATCCCACAGGCTATCCCATTTATCTATAGCCACCAAGCAGAAAAATTCTCTTGACTCTGCACTGTGAAAGACTACACAACAGTCCCTAGGGTTACAATCCTTCTTTGTCTGAATAAAGCACCATGCAAGCATAGTTTGCCATGAAGTAGTTATTTTCCCTCAGTCTTTCCTGTAGCTCCCTTAGAGTCTTTACATTGTTCTGTACTTCCCTTTGGCTCAGCCCATTTATGAAATAAGTATGCCACTAAATCAGCCATTTAGAAAGCATTTTGTACATATAAATTGATCTTACAAAAAAGCACCATAAAGAAAATAATCCACTACCAATAACTGTTACAGCTGCTGCTTCTGAGGCAATACATCACAGGCCCCCTTGTCCTGGAACAAGTGAAGAAGGATCCCTGTCATTTCTGAATGTGGTAACACAATGAAATGCTGGTAATGCAAAGCTGAGTGGCAGTGATGAAACAGCATCATGGCAAAGAACCTGTCAAATGCATTTGCTTAATGATAAAGTAGCTAAGCCCGAGGCAATACGGTTCTGTTGGCAGTGGTTTTAGCAGGTCTTACAGAAAACATGGTTTTGCTAATGTCTGTGAGAGATGCTTTCTACAGCTAAAGAGAACATAGGAAATATGCTGTATGGACAATTAAAGGTCATCTGCTACAATAATACAATAATACAACCTTCCTGCACAAATTAGAGACCAGAATCTAACTTCTTTTGCCTTCTTTTTCTGTCTAATTAAATAGAAAAGTAGACACTTAATAGAGAGAATGGCATTCTAATACCCTTTCTTCAGCTTGTTGATGTATTATATTATTGTTCTAGTTAAGAAGCTGTTTGAAAATTAAAGCTGAGTTTCCAAGCCTGATTTTTCAGGAAAAACAGACAGAACCCAAACACTTTGATGGCATGCAGATGTACTCATGAGAGATCATCAAACAAAATGTATCTTTCTGATTTTAAATATTATGTAGTAGGAACACACTGGAGTAAAGATAGCTTTTTTTTTTTTTTTTTTTTTTTACTGACAGGGAGCAAGATTAAATACAAAACTATAAAATAATGACATGCTTTGACTCATTTGGTGCCCAGATGCTCCAGAGCTATCTCTTTCCTTTTGACTGTGTATCTGAAAAGCATGAAATGTTTGTGTTTGACAGTCAGACATGAAGTAACGTGGGATTAACACAAGACTGGTGTGTGTGTGTTTAGATACCGCATTATAAATCAGAACACCTATTATCTTTACAAAAATGAGTAAACAATATGCTGCAGAGAAAAAGAACTGGAATCATATCCTGCACCAGGCCAATATAATTTTGGAGTGAACATCAACACATTGAAAGAAAACATATTCTAGTGTATTTCTTTTTATAACAAAATGGCTCAAAGTGGCCATGCTAGATGGAAGGAACACAGGATCATCTGATGAAAATATACAGAAATGCAGACTGTCAGCAAACTTCAAAACAGAATGAGAGAGAAGAAGACATACTCTTGACTCTTTACCAGTAAGGACATCCAACCTAATGTGACAGCTGCTATTATATTCTCTGGAATACAACTGGGAACATTCAGAGGTCACAGTGACTGCAAGATGAACTGATGTAGTGGACAAAAATATCATGCCATGAGCCAAAGCCAAAGGGGATATTGCTCCTCAGAGAAAAGTGCTCCAGCACTGTAGACAGCTGTTCTATTTCTAGGATTGCTCATTTATGTATTTTATGCAGAATAAAAAAAACTGGTGATGGTGAGGCAATCAGGATTCCAGAATGATCTAAATTCTCCAGCATATTACTGCTACAAACTCTCTTTGAGAAATTCAGTTTCCCTTTATCTTTTGTTTTCTTTGCTACCTAATGCAATGCTCAAACGCATTCTCACAGGATTTTTCATTAAATATTTAGAGCTTCATCCAAAGAAGGGCTAACCCTGCTTTACTGCAAGTATGCTTCATACACTGAATTGAACTAATCAATTTCAGTGCATAAAACTTATCACAAAACCTGTGATATCAAAGGAACAACAACATAAATCACATATGAACCATTTAAACCAAGTACTACATTGTACCCTAATCCAAATCAGAACAATTAACTACAGAATGAGTAGCTCTAACCAAACAAATCCACAGCACAGTCCAATGGGCTATGAGAGAAACAGCACAAAATAATCCAGCTTACATTATTTTACAACAGATAAAGCACCATTTTGAAATAACCATCCTTTGGAAGAAGCCACCAGAAGATTAATGCCTTTGTCTTTATGTGAGCCCACAAAATAATCAGCTACCTAAACCTACGCACAGCAAAATACACAAGTTAGAAAGCAAAAGAACACACATAAAATTCTTGCAGAAGCAAGGGCAACCATTAACCTTTACACATCCAAGACAGCTGAGCCTGGTGCTGTTCAGTGAGCAGATGGCAGGTAGGAAACCTTACACCCAGCCTGATGGGATTCTCATGTTCCCCAATGCACAGCGGGAAGTGCTGCACACATGGCACTCCACTGGGCACACACACACACACACAATTCACAATAAATGAGATGCTACTGTGCAAACCTACTACTGGAGGATAGTGAAGCTATCTGAGCACATGGAGGTTGTTCCCTGCCAGGAACACACAGGAGCAGTGAAGGATACAGGGCAGATTGGGCCACAGAGATGAATCACCCCTTGGTCCCCAAAAGGAACTCCTCCCAGCATGCCACATGCCAGGTGAGCACAGGAGCCTCTGTAGGTGACACAGGCACACACACCAGTGCAGGCTGGTGTGAGCCCTGAAGGCTGCCCAGCCACAGCAGCACCTCCTCCCAGCACAGATGTATTTCTGCTATCTTATGTTGGGTTGACATGCAAAGGGCAGATGGACCCTGCCTGAGCCAGGATACGAGGTCTTTCTAGGGAGCTGCTCAGCCCACAAAACCTTATACTGCACTGCCTGTCTCTGAGGCACTGTACAAGGTCTGTCCTCCTGCACTTCCTCAGACAACAAACTCAGAATTCACATGTGAGTGCTGCAAAGACAAGACTTACAAATGCCTAAGGTATGCTGAGCAGCAGAACCTGCCTCTCCATGGGCTTGTTTCATTGTGGCTCAATTATATTAGTTAGCATCCTCTCTAGCACACTGGGGTAGTAAAAGTTCAGAGTATCCAGGGAGATGTACATACTTATTACAAAGGAGTTTTATTTTAGTAGAAACAAATTTATGTTTCACACTATGCTACAGCACAGGAGCTCTCAGCAAACACCTTTACCTCAGCCCTTGTCTTCATATGCATTCAAATCTACACTGAAGTTGTGCATGTCTGTGTATGCATAAGCTGACCATCAGCAAGAGGACATAGGGAATCATCAAAATGCTTACAAAATGCTAAACAAACCAAAACACCTATCCTGAAAGAGCCAAGCATACTCTATTACAAGGAGAATCTCTATGCAATCCTGCAATACTGTCTTATGGAAAATGAGTCATATCTGACTACATCATATAAGAAAGCTCTGTGAACCAATGACCCATCTATTCAGAGATGGATATCCGCTCAGGCTATGTCATTTTTCCATCCCATCTGTGTAGCACAAGCAACACAGGCATCCAGAAAAGCAAAATGGGATGTGTAAAGCAATGTGGAGACAGGTAAGTTGTTCTCTGAGCAACAACTCCTGTGAATTGTTCAGTGCAGCCTGGTAACTAAGAACAACACCAGAATCAAAGTTTAACACACATCTGGCTACCCAGATATGATCCCCAAGATCACAAAAAAAAATATAAAAATTTGGCTCTCCTGTCCAACTGAAAACATTCAGTCAGCAGTTTCTAGAACAGTTATACATCTAACATCTGCTTATTCTTACAGTTGCCGTCATGGCTCAAAGGGAATCTGGAATGCTGCTCAAACCTAATGTTTTCTCCAGTGAAAAGGTTATGACAAATAGGAAAATGGTACTAAAGATTAATCAGCCAAAAAAATAACCCATAGAAACCTGGGATGCCGAAGATAGAAATGGTTCCTCTATTACAAAGTCCACACCTCCTCTTCTAATACAGTGAATCAGAGAGAAGACAACACTGCTCTGGCTATTGTGATAGAGATAATGGACAATGGTCCTGAAGGATAGCAGCACTACTAGTCTGTAGGTTGCATGGCAGAAGTGACTATTGTGGCCATGCAGCTTTTCTTCCTGTGCACCAAAAGGGCTGTACAACCTTTATGAATGAATTGTTGTTTGACCTATTGTCTGCCTGTTTGCCAGGCACGTTATCCTGGACAAGAAATGACCACTGATAGAAGATCCCACAGACTCTTTAAGTAAATTGTTTTAGCAGTGAATCTGTTTCACTGCTGAATTTTTTCTGTTTTGTATTTCTCCAACTTCAATTCCAAATACTTTGCTTTGCTTTTCACCTTTTCTGCTGCAGGAGCCTGTTTGCTCCTATGTAACTATTAAACTTGGTGAGCAAGTTAGTAATCAGTTTTCATCTTGCAAAGTAAGACTGAGTGAGATCTGTGGTTCCAGGACTACAATTAAGCAGCGTTCAAACTCTCAGTTTATCAATTTTCTTTCCTGAAAAACAGATGTCATAAATCTGTGTTTCTGGCTGAACTACATTCACTTTGATATAAGAAATCACAGATGCTTGCTGATCAAAGCATATCTCAGATATACTTGGTGATATTGGGACCAACAGATTAAGTCTGACAACTACCAGAAGTATCAGCAACTCAAAGAAGTATGAACACAACCTAGTTCTGTACCAAAATATGTTCCCTCTTACAGGAACGTATGAAGATCTCCTGCATTCTTCAAAGCTTTCAACAGTGCCTCTCTCCTGTAACGAGCCAAAATCTGTGACTTCACAGCTTTTTTATTTTTTATTTTTTTTTCTTTAATATCCATCATCTTCCTCTGGGGAACACTTCAGCAATGAGTAACCAGACTGCCCGCAGGATTTCTGCCAGGCTGTGTGAGCTCATTATTTCTGCAGCAGTTAGCAGCAGCAACAACAGACAAGCTGTGATCACTGAGATTGGGGCATTAGCAGCTTTGAAACTAATCTGCTCTCCTCTAAAGCCTGAGCTCAGCCTAGTACAGAAAAGTGAAAGATCTAATAAGCATGATGGCATGACAGGGGATCCAGCAGAAGTGCCCCCTCTATCACAGAAAGTGAAAAGGAAAAATAAATTAAAATGAAGCAGGATAACCTTGTCTATACAGGCAATAATATATGTAGTCAACAGGCAATAATATATGTAGTAAAATAAGTTTAATAAAGTAAGTTAGATGAGAGGTCTGTGCACTACTCAGAGAAAACAGCTGAGGTGGTTTCATCCTGTTTACCCACTGTGATGACAGTTCTATCAGCATCTTCCTCGCCAAGCCTGACCACTCTATCACACATGCAGGCTTGAGTGCACCTGTTCACACGGATGCTGAGCACATCTACCTGCACCCAGTGACACTAATTCGACTAATTGCCACTCAATACTATCCACTGATTACACACATTCCCCAGGGCCTGGACCAGACATTATCGTATTTCCATTACCACAAACCAGTCGCTCCAGGCAAAGATCTGCAAGCAGCCTTCCTGGCACACAGCACAGCCCTTTCAATACCTAGGAATATGCCAAGCAAACTGGGAGACTACAAGCAAGGTCTTAGGATTCCCACCGAATTCCTAGTACGGCCTCAAGAAGCCGGAAAATGGCTCCAAAATGAAAGCTCACAATGCAGAATGTCATGAGCTCGGAAGAAGGGGACAAACTCCATTCTCCTCTGAAAGGACACGTGGTCATGTGCTTTCATTGCGTGTTGCTGACAGAGAGCCAAAGTGGGTAACAGCCAAATAAATTCTTCCAAGAGCCTTTTTTTACCTTAATAGTAAACCAGTTACACCATTAGAGGAAAAGCAGGAATTTAGAAGTCTCCACCCAGCTTTGTCAGAGCTTCATGCAGGACTGCAGTAAATAGCTTCATCCTGAACAGCAGGCTATACTTTGCTTAAAAAGGTTTTTTTGTTCTACTCAGAGAATTTTGTCTTGTGGAAATCTACTGCATTTACTTATTAAAGCAGAATTACACTATTTTCTGTGTTTTAAACCGCTACATCTTTTTACTTAACAAGCTCCATTTCTTCTAGAGGGTAGTCCTGGGAGCGGGGCTGAGCTGATTTAATAGCAGCTGTGCAGTATCCACATCGAAAGGGAGAGTGTTTTCATCTGGCTGAAGGGGACACAACAAACTCTCTGCTTATGGAAGTGTGATTTTTCTAAGCAGAAGGCTGGTGTGGTGTGAAATCTGGTGACCTGAAGCTCTGTCACATTGCAGTCTGTGTCTGTAGAGGTATGATTTGATGTCTACTGAGCACTGTTAACTACAGAAAGCAAACATGCTGCTTTCAAGCCATTAGCAAAGTCTTGGCTCACAGAATTGGATGAGCTGGCAGCTCAGCTCTATCTTGATTTAGTGTGATACAAAAGGAACTATTAGGTTCCATCTTTTACATCTTTTATTTTTTCCCAAAATATACAGTATAGCTGCTTGTACAGCATCCTCATGTTCTCCTTTATTTTCTGTTCCAGAGAAGGAATTATTTTTGGATTGCCACTTCATTTTTTATTTCTCCCATGGAAACAAAAATAAGAAGATTACTCTTATTTCCATCCCTCACACAAATTCCACTTTACAACAAGAACAGAGCCGCTTCCCATCGGTTATTCATGAAACTCTCCAATATCCAGAGTTTCCAAGACAGAATTGCCAGTGGGTCCTGGGATGTTTCAGCCTGTTCCTGTCCAAGCTCTTCTCTGCCCCTTTCAGTGGCACACTGCAATGAGCAGTCAGCCTCAGGAACCTGAGGCAACCTGGTGTTGCATGAGGAGGAATTCCAAGGGGACTGATTATGTGAACAAAGATAACTCAACATGAATAACAGGTTTTACCTCTGGGCACATCTCCCTTTTTTTTCATGTATTTCCAAACAGCATGACAGCTTTCTGTAGGCCATTTTAAAAGTGTAAATTAATCTCTTGCTTTCACTACAAGGTTTGGGGCTCAGAGCTTAAGATCCATTTGCTGCATGCATTTACTTGCCTCAGATCTGAGACCGCTCTTACTGGGTAACACCCAGTGGACAATGCAGAAACAAAAGTACACATTCAATACTGCATGCTCTTATTTACAGCAGACAAGGAAAAAAGGGGGAAGTAAGAGCAAAGTGAAAAAAACCTCACATTTATTCAAGTCTGTTAACTCTGTGTCTTACCTTCCTATGGGTCCCAGATCCCCTGAGTCCTGGCTGCCTGCGTCACTGGGTGTGCTCACTGATTTCGAAGAGGGAGACATAGGGGTTGGGACTAAATAATGAAAATAACAGGTATCCCATGTTAACACATGCAGCGACTGCACTGATGAAGAGCAGTGTCAGACAAATCAAAACCAATGGACCAAAATGATAGTGGATGAATGAGTAGGAGAGTTTGAAATGGTGAAAGCAAATAAGGAAGGAAAGAAAAAGAAAAGGAAGAGAGTCAAGTGAATTTTAAGTCTTCTGGAAGTGTTAAAACTGACATGTATTTAGACAGGACTGAAAGCCCAATGGGAATCTACAGCTAATCAATGGAGAAGCTAACCTGTGGAAATAAAACAGCACTTGTTTTCTTGAGTCTGGTTTGAAGCTGACTTGCAAAAGATTTTAAAGGTATGAAGAAATATTAGGGGCTTGTCTCGTCAAAAAACTAAGTGAACTCTTCTGGTAAAGTCAAGTAGGCAACAGAACAAGCATACTTTTCAAATTCTGATTTTAAATCAAAAGCCAGTGTCCATTAGATATGCTCTAAGGCTGCAGTGTGGAAATGACATAAAAAAATAAAAGCTAAATAAGGAAATGCAGCTAAGTTAAAATCATTTCCCAAAGATGCTGAGAATACACATTAGTTTACTTGGTGATTGTTTTCTTAAGTAATGTAGGTCATAGAAAAATTTCCATTTTGGGTGGGACATGATTTCAACACACAAGGAAAAGTTTCCCTTGGTTTACACACTATTTGCCCAAGCACTTGAAATTATTTTCTCTTTGCCTTGCCAGGGCTTTTGAAGCATATTTCATGCAAAGGCAATTTTGTTTCCTGAAACAGGAAAAGAAGTTCATAGCTCAAGGTCAGCCCGAGTCAAAGCTCTTCAGCAAAGAAATAATAAATAAAAGAGTAAAAATATCCTGATTTCTTTTAAAATGGTTTCTCAAAAATATTAAAAATTAGGAGATGGCTCCAGTCAAGATTTAAAGTAAGTATTCTTCAAAGCAGCCACATTGAATAAAACACAAAAAGAGGGTTTAGTGCAAAAGCAAAGTCTCCATTTGGTTTAAATCATGTGCATTTTCTTTTATAGATTTAACAGAGTAAAACTTTAGAATACTTTGTTATGTTTCACAATGTATAATGACAGACCTGTCAAGAGATTTGGATTTTCCATGTGGTCAAACATTTAATGCAGATTCTCCCTAGAGACTGTCACAGAAATGACTGCAGCATGAAAAGTGAATTCATCTTCGTGACAGCCCTTTGGCAGGTTACAGGTATGTCTGGTTGTTTACATAATTCCATATTCACAGTGAGACCTGGCATCGTGCAAAGGTGGAATTAGACTCCTTTGTACATTAGTTGTGAGTGTAAAAAAAGAGAAAAAATATTCTTTTGGCAGTATCAAACACAAAAAAAGTAACTGATATAAAAACTGATAACTCGCAACGCGAATATATGTGTTTTGTTAATAAAATTATAAGGACACATATACTCATTCTTACATAAAACTGACTATTTAAAATGTTATACATTAAAAATGTGTCTGATTTTATCTTGAACCTTACTTTTGTAAAATGATATAATTTTTAAAACATATTTTATTATACATAAAAATCACCTAACCATCACTTGTCAGACAATTCTTCTGAGAAGTGGTGTCTAAAAGCTTCAGTCATCCAACCATAACTTATAAAAATAGTAACTTTTCTCAATAATGTTAGTTGATGCAAGTAATTAATTCAAATTCCAATTCAGAATGTCACTACCTACTTGGATATTCACTCAGGCATCTGTAAATGTAAAATGCCTAAACCAAAACTTCAATATTTTGTCAAATTTGAAGTTTCTCCCATATATTACTGGCAAGAATAACTAGGAGTAAAATCCTAGATTCAGTCACAATAAACTTAATGAAAAGGCTTGGTGGCTCCAGAGAGGCCAAGATTTCAGCTAAAATAGTGAAAGTGATCCCAAATTTGAGGGAGAAGGGAAGGGAAAAGGGAAAAGGGAAAAGGGAAAAGGGAAAAAAAGGGAAAAGGGAAAAGGGAAAAAAGGGAAAAGGGAAAAGGAAAGGAGAAAGGGAATTTTTATCTTTAGGATCATCCAATAAATGAGGCAGCTCTTAATCAAGGTAACCCATACTCAGACACTGTACTGAATACTTCACGTTCTAGAAGTGAAACATCAAAACCAAAAAAGAGGTCAAGCACACAAAACCAGAAAAAAAAAAATCTACAATAGTGTCTGTTGATAAGTGTTTTTCCATTTGTGATTTGGGGTTTTTAAAATTTTCCTTCTTCAGTTTTACTTAATTTTAAAAGAAACTCAGTGGGAGTTCCCACATGACTATGCTCCTCCCTCCTTACAAATACTTAATTTGAATTTTTAGAACAAAACTTGGGGCTAATGAAGTACAGCACTTATATTTTTGAGTGAGAAGATAAAACAGTCCATCAGAAAAGAAATCACTGCTGATATACAAAACCAACCTGCATTATGTTAATAAAAAATTCTTGAAGAAATGAAACAGATGTTTTAGGCAATGACAAGTACTCAAAATGCCATGAGCTTGTATATGTGAATGGTATGGCAGGCATTCAAACAGAAGAGTTCACTTCACTAATACAGCCAAAAATCAAAAAAGCCAAGCATGCTTTGGTAGAAATAAAGCATTAGTTGTGGCAGAGCTGAATGCTTTACAGTGTGCTTCTCTTAAATACCTAGAGGTGGTTCTGGGGATATACCAATGCTCTGTAACAAAGCTTCTGTCTCTCTTCTTTTACGGTCTAGGTCAGAATCTTCCTGAGCTGGCTCCTTCTTCTGTTGTAGATCAGCCTGAGTTAACGCAGAAGAAAACAGAAAAATTTATTTAATATATAATCAGCTCTAGGAATTATTTCACATATAATCAGCTCCAGCAATTATATGTGTGGAAATATTCATATGCTGTTCTGCTTAGGTACAATTTGAAATGAATGTTGATACTTTCAGGTAATCTATAACTTAGATAATTTATAATGTATATCTCAGTAACAGTATTTTTCTCTAAATGGATGGTAAGACCAGTCTTTACAAGGATATTTGAAAGAATTTTCACAGGACAATGATGGAAATTTTCTACTTCTCACTCATTAGGTGCAAATTTTTTCAACTAACATAAAAGCTGGCCGTAGAACATGTATCACTATCCTGAATAAAACTGGCCCTTTCCTACTTACTTCAGGATCAAGCATGAAATTTCATTGAAATGAAATGAAATATCATTTCAGCGATGTGGCTTAAGGTCCTACATTCTATTCCAAGAGGTGCAAAGCCCTCTAAATTAGGATTTTGGCAGCCCTTGGCCCACTAGGGGTCCACAGGACCCTCCCCACTCTGCTTAACTAGCTCTACCTCCTTGGAGCTTCCACACATTAGCCTTCTCCCACTCTGATCTATGGGCATCTAAAAACAGTAGCAGCACCTGCATTAGCCAGAATCCCACAATGAGGTTGTCCTTTCTGCTGAAACCAGAGTGTTGGAAAAGAGGACTTGTACAGTTCCTCATACTGGTGTTGATCTTGGTGCAGGCACAACAGAAAACCTGGAAATTCAGCAGCAATCCCCATGCTCTCCAGTTCAGACCCAGCCCAGAAACACTGATTTTATAGTCAAGGCTCAGGCATATTCCTATGCTCAGCTCTTCTCATGAACTCTCTCACTGTATGTTGGGTTGTAGACAGCTGTCCTGCACCTGTGTGAATGGCCAAGCACCTTTGTGAGTGTCACCCTTCACTCCTGGACACGTCCAGCCCCACAGCACAGCCCATTTACACAATTATGCACTGTAGCATTTTCTGCAGACAGGGCTCTCAGGGACAATGCAAACTTTTAACCACCACAAGTCCTCCATGAGGCATAAAGTCAGAGTGAGGGGACAAAGAGAAAGGACTTAATAGCTCCCTTGAGCCATTAGCCTGGCCCCCTTCCCTCCAGTTCTTTAGCAATGGGCACTGAAAGCGTTACCATTTAAAGATCTGCTCGTGGAGAACTGCCCCAGCGAGTCCGGGAGCCTCTCTGGGACGTGGGCTGTAACTGCACAAATGTGGCTCAAATGAAAAAAAAGATTAAAAAGACAGCCAAAACTGGAATGCTGATTTCTTGGATCACATCACATTTCCACGGTAATTCCATGAAATTCATGTACAATATTAAAGTGTCAGTTTAAAAGGAAACCAGTTATTAGTAAAGGATAACAGGTGCTTTAAACTATAGTAAGTGTTGACATTTGAAGGAAAGGAAGCATAATCACTTAATGCTTCTCTGACTTTGCATGAAAATGAATATCCACTCCCTGTCAATTCTCACCTCTATTCCACTAAGTGACTGAATAAAAAGAAGTACAAATCCCTTAATGATAAACCTAATGCATATTGTCAAGGACAAATAAACTAATATGTCAATCAAACTTTAACAGAACTGAAAGATGCACCCATGCCAGAAGAGGAAAATGCAACTGCAATTATATTTTACTTTACTGGAGAATAATAATTGTAAATCTGTTACCTTAGCTAGTAATCAAACTAGTCTTCAGAGTACAAAAATACATATTTAGATTGTAATGGCTTGAAAAAATGTGAGTCCTCTTTCTGCCTTTCCCCACTCTCCACTCCCTTTCCATTGAAGGAGAGCCCAGGAAAAAGCATTGTGGCAAATCAATTTTTCTTTCTCCATACACATGCACATCATGTTGTCTAAACTGCTGTCATTTGACAGTGCTGTGGTTTTAAAGCCAATTCCCTCACCCCAACATTCTTGACTAAAAATAAGCTTTTTGATTTTAAGGTTAGTCTGACGTGGGTTTGAGTACCTCATTCCACATGACAGATGCCTTGGGGCATATAATACTGAGATGCCAAAACCTCAGCAAGCCCCTTGTCCAAGCATGAGATATCTAAAAGGTGGTGTTGCAAATTTACCTCTTTTTTCTTCCTTTCTTCCTCCTTCCGTTTCTTTTCTTCTCTTATCTGAGCCAAACGTTGTTTTTTGCGCTCAAGTTCTGCTTTTAAATCACTTTTGTCTGACATTTTGACTCTGCTGAAAACAAAAACACAGAAATCAAGGTGAAAATTGAATGGTTACCCTATTTACTGGAAAAAAAGATAATTATATCAAAAGGAGGGCTTCTAAAATTACAACAAATATATTTCTATATAAATACTGGTCCTATACTGACATTGCAGGAAGTGGAATATTTTACTCACAATTTTCATTTCAAGAAATTAATTCTAGACCAGAATATCACCAAATGTGGAATATTTCAGACTGCCTCTACTACAAAATAACCTTTGTGAAGCAAACCTATTGCTGTTCAAAATAATGCTTTAATGCTTTCAAAGTGAAGCTGAAGTATTTTGATTTCCATGATCCTCAACAGCTCTGCCAGACTGTAGAACTCAGATCCACAAACAGATTTCAAGTACCAGAATCAGAGCTGCCCCAAACAGCCCATGCTTCTTAGACAAGTAATAATTTTACTTGCAAAAAATGGAAACAGGAGAGCTTTTGCTTCTGCAGGTGCTTTGCACAGCTGCCAGGCAGGATCCTTTGTTCCACCAACACAGTCCCACACAGACCATCAATTCAGTCTCAGTATCTTTCTCACATTCAACCCTCCAACACTCTCACCAAGCTATGAGCTATCCTGCCCAGGAATCTCCTCCACTCTTTCCAGGGAAAGCTGGGCCATTCCTCCAAGACGCTGCAGACAAGGCACAAAACCAGGCAACCCAGCAAATGGAAGCTTCTCTTTAATGAAGCAGCACAGTACTCTGACAACAGTCTTGTGTTCAGACCATCTTTCCAGGAGGCAGAAGGCAAGCCTAATACTCCTGATATGATGCCAACCACACTCACTCGGCAAAAACATTTCTTCTAAAATGCTGAAAGACCTCTTCCACCACTTAAACCCACTTTTCTTATTATGTGAAGCCACAGATACGCTTTGTCTTTTAAATCTCTATCAGCCTATGCTGATGTACATGAGCCTTGAAAATGAAGGGTAAAGAAATAAAAAGTCATACTATACAGATAGAGAGCCAGATCTTTAAAGAAGATATTAAACCAAACTTTTCCTACGGTGTTCCACCAGTGTTGCAAAAATCCGTAACTTAAGCAGCAGATTATTTATTGCTTTTCTAACATCATCATCATTATGAACTGTAATCTAACAGTATCAATACTGATTTTCTTACTAGGACTTTGTTTCAAAGACAGCTCTAATATAATATAGTCATTCATGAAAATCATGTTTAATATAGTCATTCATGAAAAGAGTTAACTGTGCCCTTCCTGTTCACACATCACCGACCATATCCTCTGCTGCAACTCAAAATCAATCAGATCAATGGCAGTGCCACATATACACAATGGAAGTCTATTGTTCACTCGATGCATGGGAAATTTGAGTGTCAACTCTCCGTTAGTACAATGAGAACTCTGCTCATATTCCTGCCTGGATGGAATTATCTGCTAAAAATTACATGGCGCTTTCACCCATCATAAATTTCACTGCAGACATCAGCTTCCTCCTTGAAATGATAAAAGCATAGTTAGCCTGTGACATAGAGGACACTGCCAACAAAACATCACCTGCACATTAAGCACAATCTTGGCCCCAAATGCTTTGTTGTCTTTGCAAACATTTTCCTTAAAGGAAAGAATGGAATAACATTTGGAATCAGACAAGGAAACTATTTAATGAAAAGACAGGAAAAAGAGCAGCTCAAACTCCAGCTCACACTGTCAAAGATCCTGCACTTCAGCAGAGCTGCCCATGCTGGCAAGGCACCCTTTCAAGGGGGCCTCTGGTTCAATCCACAACAGCTGCCAGCAAATGGTATAGCTAGGAAGGACAGCTGCCAACCAACAGGACCACTGGATACACTGGCTGCATGTGGAGGACCACCATTTCTTTGCTCCTCCATCACTCTCATCCTATCCATAATAGTACTGCTATGAATTGGAAAAAATCAAAACCGTCAGAAAAAAAAAATGTATTTGATATCAAGAAAACTAAGCAGTAGCACCTTAAACAACATTAATCTATGTGATCAGCTGACATCAGTGACTATTTTTCACATGAGAAATGCCCAGAGGAAAAAAAACCCAAACATTTTAATGGCAGTGCAGGTAGTGTTTTGCCTACCAATCTGTTCAGGATTTCTGTGTCTCTCTTAGATATGGCTGAAATCCTATTTGAAGTAATTTTCCTAATCTGTTGCACACATTTGAATTCTGATTGTGAAGTTGCCCCCTCAGAGCTCTTTGGACTAGATAGAGTTTTTGCATCCTTTTAGTTCTGCAGTTTGGCAACAGAGAGAGAGCTCCTGTTTCTATGCAAAAAACATGCAAATGCATTTTAAGGCTACTGACAGAAACCCTGAGGGTTTGGCATCCTTTTCAAGCTGTTTGTCAGATATCAATGAACGGCTTTCTGAAAATCCATTTCCTTAATGCCAGGGATGCTAACTAGCTTTTCCCCTGATTTGAGCATCAATGGTTTAGTGCCTGGCCCCTTTTTTACAATGCTCCAGTCAGGGTGATCAAATCCTATTATAACTTTTCTCTATTTTTAACAAAATAGATCTTGCATACAACAAAGACGACGTATTAAATTTCTTTCAAAGAATGTTGCCAGAGCTCAGTTACATACTTTCATCCTGAATATATTATAGTTATTCTTGAACCCCCAGACAGCTTTACCAACCTGCAGACTGGCTGTTTACAATTTTAGCACAAACCAAGGGTTTGTAACCATCTTTCTCAGACTCCAGCAAGCAAGGAGGCAAATGTACTTATCACTCTGCTTGGCTTTAACCACGCAGTTAACACTGCTCATTACTGGGAGCAAATTTTCTAATAAATGCCATTGTGAGTGCCAAAAGGCATGCCACACCAAGAGAGATAAAGGCTAACAGAAAAAAGAGATTTATTTTTAACATTCTCTGTGGTGCAGAATGACAGGCTCATGCACAACCTAATCTCCAGTGTGGGAGAAGGCACTGGTCAGAGGGAATCACTGAGGAGCACATTTTGTGCTGAAGCAATTAAATCCCCTGTGTGGGAGAAGGAACACAGAGGAACAAACACACTGAACATTGAGTAAGTGTAGAAATAATTATCATAGCAGGGCAACAGCCTGGGGCTCCCCTCTTTAAGGGAGATGCATAATCCTAGATCTTAGATCAATTTCTATTTTTTTTGCACAGTTTATTGTCATGGATTTAAAAGCGGAGAGAGAGTCCTCTCACTCCAGAAGAGCTTACCACACATGCTAGCACAGGTTCTTGTTATCAGGACCTTGCACAGAGAGCATCTGCCTGAACTCGTAATACTCGGAGAAAGTTCTCCTTCCTTTGAGACACTGAAGAAAGGAGCTGGCTCCTCATGGCATGCCTTTTAATGAAATGGAGTGCTCCATTTCAAGATGTCAGTTTTCCCCATCTGCATTAAACATGCCTCAGAGTCCCCTTTTAGGCTTGGAAACACAGTAAATTCCACTTACAGACCAGACCCAGCACGATGGCAGCTGCCCAGACCTGTGCACACGCAGTGCTGGCTTCCAGGGACTGCTTTCTGGAACTTCACCATCTACCCGCTTAGCTCACAGCATCCTGCATGCCCACAGTGTACGTGCAGAGCTATCCCTACCTTCAGTACAGGTAAAATCAAAAGAGTCTGGGTGTCCTAGGAAGTGATTCCGCTTTTCCTAAAGCGGACGTTTAAAAGCAGCTAAGATTAAGCATGCCCCAAAGTCACCAATTCCTTTTTACTGATGATAAAGGGCCCTGAGCGATCTACATTGAGTTCTAGAAATCTCCACTGTAAATGTCCCAGACAGGGTGAGAAGAATCCTGTCCTTAAAATGCTCCCAGGAGCTTCTTTTAGCTTGTCACTATATGAAACAAGATATTTGAAAGACAATTTACATTCACCTTAAAATAATAATGATGTTTGCACAAACTTCTCACTGTACACAACATAGGTCAAACTACTCCAGTAAGCTCATCCCACAGGTAGTAACATCTCATAACCATTTCATTTGTGGTAGCAGTAAGAATACAAAAATGTAAATAACAGAATTTTATCCTTGACTGGACTAAAAGCCATGCAAGTACTTTTACAGGTGCAAGCCAGTTTTACTACAGCTTTATAAACTACAAGGTCTTTATGAATTATCAATATCACAACGTTTGAGCAGATATTTTTCCAAAGCATTTATACGAACACTTAACAGAAGAAACAGTCACAGGTATCTAAAAAGGTTTTACTTGAATTTCAGTACCAATAAGTTGATACTTGTTAGAATAATAAACCCAGAAGAACAGGTACAAAGAGTTGCAAAACGTGTACATAGGTTGGACTAAATATAGGAAAAAATAAGCCTAAAATGTCCAATGTATATCAAATAAAATAAAAAGGCAATTACAGCAGTGCACTTTTTAAGTAGAAAAAGTAAACTATATATAAGATCTCCCTTCCTTCAAGGCTGTTCTTTGTATTTGCTAGAACAACATTTTGCCTGCATGCTTTCGCCAAGCTCATCTGAAAAGGAACCTAAGTTTGCAAATCTGGTAGCTTTGGAAAGCTACATAAAAAAAGCCTACAAATGTTACTGCTTTTTGGTGTTTGCATGATTTTTATATGCTGTTCATTCAGTAGGCTGCACTAGAGTATAAATTTTCCAAAAGGAGTAGAGATTTTACCCTTCCTGAGCTTTGAGGTCTTTCCTGGTTTGTGACTTCCTGTGTGGCCCTTTTTGTTATTGTCTCCATTGCAATTACCAAAGGGGTTCATTAAATACTGTTACATATGGCATTAGTGGTCCTATAAAACTAACTATAAATAATTGATTCCTTAATATACTTATCTAACATAAGTAGGCAGCATCTAGCATTTAAAGATGCTGTACATGTATTATTCATATGCCTTCATAAATAGCCACTTACTTGAGTCCAAAACTGCAAAATGTATTTGTGTGAAATGCAAAAGATGATGCACAACAAAATATATTACTCAATGGTTTTGGTTTTAAAGAGCTGGAGAACTATTACTATTGAAACTCTGACATAGGAAGTGTTCCAATGGAAAAAAAATATTCATTTCTATAATGTATCATATTTACCTCTACTTGGTAAAAATTACCATCTTTCTTACAGTTAGGAATATTATCTATTTTTGCAATAGAAAAAAATTCCCCTGAGATCTACCTATGACTTCCACAACTGTGAAGTGTGCATGCAAAGTATGAAACTGTACAAAGCAGATAAACATCTTTGGTCTGCAAGAAACCAGAGGGAGTTGCTAGCCTAGTATAAATGCATTCCAATACATCACATTCATTTGAAAATAATGTTTGAAACACACTTCAAATGGGCAAGAGGGGCTAGAAGCATCTCAACAGCAATTTTTAAATAAACATGAGTGCCTCTTTTCATCATGCATCAGAATTTGTACTTGACTTCAGTAGAATAACATAAATAATTTTGCTAAATGGGCATATCAATGTTTGCAAAATCACAACAATGAGCAAATATTTGCAGCTGCAAAAACTCAGCATTTGCAGTATTTAAAGAAATCTCCTATGTGTGATGAATTCAGGAAAACACTAAGTAAAACTGGAGAGACTAAGTATTTTTTCTACATAACCTTGAGGCAAAATAGTCAGGCTTTTTACACTGCATCTGTGTATTTATCTATAAATAAAAATAGTTGTCAAGTGTTACATTTCAGGGAATGTACCATTTTTCTCCTTCAGCTTCTGAACATTTCTAGCAGATGGGCAAAGGTCTTGTACTTTGTTCTGTAAAGGTTTACAAATCACAAGCATCCAGAGATTTGGTTCTGTGCTTCCTCCTGGTTGCTATGCAACAGGTCAGCACGTCTTTAGCCTATTTATTTTAATGCTGACATAGTATAAGATATGTACCCACAACTGCTCAGTTACACATCCCTTACAATCCATTACCATTTAATCTTTTCACTCTTGTTCTTTCATCATGGCCCTACTACAAAATTAACTCAGTTTCAGCAGAATTGTAGAGTCCCCACAAAAAACCTGTCAGCACAACACTACTACTGCCCATTCTTCCAGCATCAGGAGCAGTGTTGACGAAGCAGCACCTTCTTGTCATCCTTTTCTCTCATGCCCCTTTAGCCTCTTAAATTTACCATGAAGTTTTCAATTTCAACAAAGCTAGTGCCATGGAAGAGCCATCAAGGTTGAAGGGAAGAAGCTGCTGGCAACAACTTGCTGGAGATGAGCAAGAAACACACAGCCTTCCAGCAAGGAGCAGAAGGAACTCAAGGACTCATACTAACAGGTCACTCTAGCTAAACTGCTGCAAGTCTTTATATTGAGTTCCACAGTAACAACTAAAAGTGAGCCTTTCACCTCAAGGAAAACTGAGTTTTAAATAGGTCTTTTAAGTATCTTGGATTTTCTCTCAATAAGCATTAATGAGCCCAGTTATAACTGCACAGTGATCTCAGATATGCTGCTGCGAGATGGTCCTCGATGATGCAGCAGCCAATACTGATCTGTACTTCACAGAGATCTGACTGAGGAATTGTGCCCCAGTTACAAAGAGCACACCACCTGCATGCTTGACATTTAGATCTTGTAGAATATAAGATTCCTAAGCATTCTTGATCACTGCCCTCTCTATCAGCTTCTCTCTCTGTTATCTTTTACTGTGTGGCTGCAGTAACACCCAGGACTCCATATGTGGCTCTCTATATGGCTAGGAATGGACATAATAAAATTCCAAATTTTTTGACTCTACATTCCTCACACATTAACTATCTTTCTTCTTGCACTGTGTTATTTTTCTGTGAATTTCCCAGCTGTCTCAAGAGAGGAATAGCAGGATGAACAATTCAGGAGTAGCCCTGCCCAGAAGGACCTGGGGGTGCTGGTGGATGAGAGGCTGGACATGACCTGGCCATGGCACTCACTGCCCAGAAAGCCAAAGGTGTCCTGGGCTGCACCAAAAGCAGCGTGGGCAGCAGGGCAGGGGAGGGGATTCTGCCCCTCTGCTCTGCTCTGGTGAGAGAGATCCCACCTGGAACACAGCACCCAGCTCTGGGGTGCCCAGCCCAGGAAGGACATGGAGCTGTTGGAGCGAGCCCAGAGGAGGCCACCAAGTTGATTAGAGAGATGGAGTACATCTCCTGTGAGGAAAGGCTGAGAGATTTGGATTTTTTCAGCCAGGAAAAGAGTGGGCTTTGGGGTGACCTAATTTCAGTTTTCCAGTACCTTAAAGGAGCCTTTAAGAAAGCGAGAGAGACTTTTATAACAGCATGAAGTGACAGGACAAGGGGAAAGAGATTCAAATTGAAAAAGAGTAGGTTTAGATTGGCTATTAGGAAAAAGTGGTGAGGCACTGGAACAGGTTGCCCAGAGAAGCTGTGGATGCACCATCCCTGGAAGTGTTTAAATGCCAGGTTGGGTGGAGCTCTGAGTGAAAGGTGTCTCTATCCACTGAAGGGGGCTTTGAATAAAGTTATCTCAAAGGTCCTTTCAACCCCAGCCATTTTATGATTCTGAGACCTAGCAAAATTATTAAATGTGTTTTCTGACATTAAAAGACAACCAAATTCAAGCTGTAAATTGGTAAGATTTTAGAAATGGATAATGTGAGAGAGGTAACAATCTAAATCTCAAGCTGCAGGTCACTTACCTTTGATTTCAATTTCTTTTGTATGTATTTCTTATACAATGATCAGATGTCAATTACATCTGCTGCTGTCATTAATATGACCATTTCTTCAAAACCTATATAAAATACCTTGTTCATCATGACAGTACCAAAGTGCCTCCCAGGGATAAATTTAATGATTTACTAAACCTGAACATCGAATTTTGCTTCAGGATGTCTGCTAGTCTCTCCTGAAGTGTAACAAAGACATTTTCTCCATCCTGAAAATATTTCAGCCATTAAAATGTATACTTTCATTCCATATGGGGGGTAAAACTGACCCCTCTGAACTTTTCCACCCTCCTCCTGAGATAACCCTAGTGGTACATGGCCAGCAGAGTGATACTTTAAGCCATTTACCCAAACATGAAAAATTCATGCTCTTGTGTCTGCTTCTTAACCCAGTTATGACAACTGCCAGAGAGACATCAAAGAACAAGCTATGCTGCCATCACACAGGTTTTGCTGGAAGACTTACCCAGATACCGTTTCTTTCTTATGACAAAATATGCTTTGCTTTGCACTGATGTCTGTAAGGATGTAACTAGGTTAAAAATATTGCACATTAATTTCAGCTCTGAAGTCAAGGCAGCTAAAGATTTAGAAAGCAGGGAAGAGCCCTGGCTTTAAGAAATGTGCAGAAAGTTCACAAAAAACAGAATAAACAACACTACCATTCTCTTTGTACTTCCCAGGGCTTATCTGGCAGTACTAATAAAGCTAGATGAATGCTCAGAGCCTGCCTTTGCCAAACATCCCTGTTGATCAACAGAAGAGAAAAAAGGTATGTCCAGATAACAAGGCAAGATGATAAATGCAGATGTCTGACAGCATGATTTAAAGGACATATGCAAAGAATTTCAATATGAGAGAGGACTAAGAATCAAAAAATCTATGCCTTTCATTTATCTTTTCTGTGGTTAAAGCATTCAAAATAGGAGGAACATGTTTCAGGGTTTGTTTGTTTGTTTGTTTATGGTTTTTTTGGGGGGGAGGGGGGAGTTGGACTTTTTTGTATTGAGAAGACTGAAACCCACATTCCTAGGGTGACTGCTGGCTAATAAGTGAGAAGGACTGGAGGAATGGAGATTGCATTCTTAATCATTGAAGCTATTTTCTATTAATTTCTTTTCTGCAAAGATTCATTGGACCAGAAAAAGCAGATGCAAGAGAGCGAACAGTAATCCCTAACAGAGGCCCCTGGGTTCTAGTCTTTGTTTCAGGGTTAGTTTATATTATATGCAGTGACTGTTTAGTTTACAATACAATGCTGTATTTAGTATCTGGAGCCAAAGACTCCTCTTTCCTCCTGAGTGTTTGAAGCAAGGGGCTGAAGAGTCCTTTCTCTTTCACACACATCCTCTGTTGCACCCAAAGAAACTTCAATACTTTAGACTTATGTGAAGCAGCTTCAGTGGGAAAGACTGGAAAGGTACTTACTGCAGAAAACATACAGGGTGCTGGTCAGAGAACAGATGAAGGCAAATATCTCTTTAAGCAAATTAAAAATTACCTGAGACTCCTGTACTTTAGGTGAGTCCTGTTAAAACCAGGAGCAGATGCTGCCAGCTGCAGCTCGGCATGGAGCACAGGGTGGCTCCATGGGCTTGAGGAGTGTGATCTAGGTGAAGCAGCCTCAGAGGCTGGGGGCTCAAGGGTAAGAACACATCAGAAAAAGGCAAAAAAGGCAAAAACGTGAGTTTTTAGAGACTGCCTGTGCTTCAGGAGCTAGGTGAGAGCCAAGCTGATTTTTGAGGACAGCGATTTTAGTTTCTGTTTCCACACCATTTTGTCAGTTTAGGTGAAACTGAGCTTCCCAGGCACCATAAGAACTTCCAGTTTGTGGAACTCAAGTATGCGTCCCAGGTTTAAGATGTGGACGTGTTTAAGCACAGCCTCCTACAAAGACAAGGCTGGCTGCACATGAGCCCTTCTCTCCCATGCACACACACATCTCTCAAATGCCCTGGCTTCCACTGAGAAGAAGCTTTGCAAATTGGCTGGCTGAGAGTGAAAGAAAGCAAGTCCCCGTATAAGTGTTGGGGCAATCACACCCCTGGAGCACACTGCAGGACACCTCCAGTGTGTGCAAGGCCCGGGACACCAGGACCTTGGCTCCAGAATTTGAGACCAAGACATTAGAGACCACCAGTTCTCTTCAAATGGGGAACTCGATACAGATAGTTTTGGAAAATAGGTCAATGTTTACTAGTGGCTGTCAAAATACTGGACCACTGAAGGTCCACAAGGCAATCAGAAATGGTCCATGTCTGGTTTTCAGCCACATCCAACTGTTAAACTGGTTCCAACAGGTAGTCTTAAGAGCAGAACATAGTTTAAAAACTCTACAGATCATTGCAGCATCAGAAGAGAGAACCAGAGAGAAGCCAGGAGTAACTGGGTAATAGTTAAAGTTAATCCTTTAGAAAAAGTAGACATTATATGATATGAGAAAGCACAGCAGTCTTATTGACATATATACATATATATACACACACATATATATACACACACATACACAGTACCTCAAGAAAAATAACACAAAAAATGGGAGGCAACCAACTTTAATCATACTTACTCCTAATTCATCACTTGATTTAGTGAGATCAGAAACTTTCTGGGGAAAAAATTAAACTTAATTAAACTTTACTGAATCAACTCTGAGGAGGCATGGTCTCCATTTAAAGACCTCAAAAACAATGCAAGTATTAACTAATATTACTTCTGCATTTTATTACAATTTTTTAAAAAAAGACTCATATGTTTGTCAATGTGGAAGTCTAGAGTTTTTTACTTGTCTGCCCCCGGAGTCACTGATAAGTAAACAATAAAACCCAATACATTTTATGTATATAAAGGCTGCTGTAAAAGGTGTGCACAGCACCAGTAGTAAGGCTGAAACACAGGGGTTTTGCCACCTTAGCCCCTAACAAAGAATATAATTTACTGTTATCTTCTGAGTTCTATGCTTTAAACATATGGGAAAAATCCTAAGGATCTTTAATCTGTAATTATCAGACAAAGTACTGAATTTGCACAAGGTGTTTTTAAAATATTTTCAGAGGCCCCTAAAGGCTGAGAAATTTAGCATTTTCTTGCTATTCAGCCTTCTGTGAAAAAGAAAATATTGTGGGAAATAAAGGGACAGTTTTCCCACGGGCTCTTTTAGTACAAAGAGAGAATGGCATCACTGTTTTTTTTCATTTTGTCTCCAGTACAATACCCTCCTATCCCATCAGCAGAATTTTTGTTGTATTATTATTACTACTGTGGAGATAGTGAAAGGCAAGAATACAACATTCACAGGCTTTGCCAAATGCAGCAGATTATGTACATGAATAGCTAACTGCACACTAGGGGGTATGATTTAGGTCAAATTTCTTGTTCCATTCCAAAAGGTTATAGATTTTTAAGCCATTCATTGTTTAATGCAGCACAGTTTACAGTCATAAGTGCATATAACTTGAACTATCTTTTCTCTACTTTTTGCAGAAGTAATTTGTGTTCCTAGGCAATGAAGACTGGCAGAAGTTGATAGCCTGTAACAAAGTGCTATAAGCGTGTGACAAAGCTCTATGAACAGTTTGAGCTAAAAAGAACAAAGAATTAATTCATTTAGGGGCAAGCTAAGATCTGAAATAAATCAGAATTATGATACAAACCACCTTCTGGTTCAGCAATTGCTCAAAATGTAACTAGAGACAAACTGATGAAAGAAACAACATTGTCATAAGACTTTGAATAATGAGATTAACAAAAATGGCATATATTACTTAAAGAGAATATAAAATGTCATGAGTCTAGATAGTCCCCCAACTTCATGCTGTGAGAATCTGAGAAGAAGTTCTTTTAAAAGCTCAGTGTCAATGGAACAGTCTTTAAAACAGGACAAACAGGTTCAAATAGAAGAAACAGTCTGGGTTGGTTTGTTGTTGTTTATTTTCCCCTGTAACCTTGCTTTATTAATATTTTAATTTCTAGAAATATATAATGGCAATCACTGGAAATGTCTTTGCCCCAATTACCAAGTGACCTGGTAACCACTCTGATCCTAACAGTGGTGGCCTAATGTGCAAAACACGAAACAAGGGCATGCCTTGAATAGTAAGGATTTAATATGGCTGTCTATGCCCTTTAAAAGCTAAGATCTGTTTTAATGGATATGAAACGGAAGGGGTGAATAGTTTAAGGCAAGAGAAATCCATATTTTCCCTGCATGTGGTCTAAGACCTACAGTGATTAACTTTCAATGCTAACACAGCATAGTTTCAGTACCAATGTAGCATAGATTTTTCTGTCAAATTCAGCCTGAAAATATTAGAATCAAAGAAGGCTTGATTATGAAGTAATATAAATAGATAAGAAATATATCCTCTATTATACTTATTTATATTTAATCATACTAGGCAGGTTTGTGTCTTTGCCTTACTATAACTCCCCATTGTTTGAACACAAAACACACTGCATCTTTCTGCTGGGCTGAAGTGAAAAATTAATAACTGAGGAGCAGGATTTGGAATTATTTGTACCACATCACAGATGAAGGGAGAAAAGAACAAGGAACTAATATAATTTCCTTGCTAGGGAGAGAAATCAAAGGCAAGGAGAAGGGAAGGCCAGCAAGGAGGGAATGTGATGTTAAGACAAGTATTGAGGGAAGCAGAAAAGGGGAAGCTTCAAAGAATGATAGCAAGAGGGAAAGGAAATGTGAAGAGAAGATACCACTATAAATAAAAAGGTCCTTAAAGGATTCCTTCTGTAATAGTTTTCTTCTGAGTGGTAATAAATGAGCCTTTTCCTTTAATCAAATTATTGATTAATTATTCTAGGGCAAAGCAGAGACAGTCAGCCAGAACCTGGGGAACACACAGGGTAGAATGGCACTGCTCCAGAAGGACTCCCAGGAGGTCTGTTCCTCAGGTTGATGTAACTTTTCTCTCCAAATCAGCTGATTCACATGCATGGGAGCAGTGTTAAATATAATGCATGTACTTTTACTGTAAGATTAAGAGCCAAGAATCACAGGAGAAATCTAAGCACTATTATTCATCAGGTAACACAGATACCTGCACACATCAATGCAGCAGTTAGACAGGGACTCATACAAACTCTAAGTTAAGTCAATGTGAAACTCTCATTTCCTTCAATAGCGTTTGGAGAAGTATCATGGCTCTCAAACAAGAAGGGCAGCTGACTTCTGCCATTACTCCATAGGATGTGAGTGATGCTCACCACCAGAGGAGTCAGAGAGACACTCCATTACTGTCAGCAGCTATAGGGCTGAGACCTCTTTCCTTAAACTCGAGCATGAAGTTACAGTGTGCTGCCCACAAAAGGCTTCAAGGAACCATCACTCCTGCTCCATGCCTTCTCCATGCTGCACTACACCCCCAGATACTCATCAGAATGCCTCTGCCTCAAAAGGTACAACAGAAAGTGATGAAGAAGCACAGTAAAAGAAGGCAGGGGTATAGTTTTAAGCTCAGGAGGAGTTGGTACATGACCTGTCACAGGTTATCAGAGGTGTCTTGTATCTGTATGATCTAGTGGCTCACACACTAGTCTGCTTCGCAGCTTCCTGCAGCTCCTGCCATCTGCCTGGAAGTAGCCATCTTCCCAGAAAAGCTGGCAAGATGATGCCACGTAAAATGAACAGTATTGGGGGAGCAAGCTCATGTATACTGTCTTATTTTGAGGCTTGCAGATGGCCAAGTGAACAACAGCTCCCAATGTCATCTCTAACTAAAAAGAGCTAGCACACTTTCAGAGGGATTATTAACAAGTAGCAATGGGACATATTGCATCGATCTGAGGTTTAGACTGAGTCAGACAGTATCATTCCTGCCCTACCATTTCTGCCTGCCTACAAACAGCTCAGGGGGAGACCATTTGAGTCCTCACCTGAGAAGCAAGCCCTCATACAGACACATAAATGTGTACTCAGCTGCAGGACTTGTGTTGCTCTGACAGAAATAAAGCTGCACTGGCAAAAGCACAGTTTTACTAACACAAGTTGCATCTGTACTAAGGGCATTTTGCCACCATATTCCATCAGTATTTTGGCTGGAAATTGTCCCTTTTAAACACAGATTACATCTAGAGTCATTATGGTTTGTTTCATTTAAGGTTTTAAAAATAAAAATCTGTAAGTATCAGATGAGTATTGCACTGAGAGGTCATTATGTATGACTATGGCAGAAAGCCTGAGATGATATCTCTGCAGTATGAACTGCATGCACCCCATGCACTTCAGTGAGGATTTCAGTGTTACTTCCCTCCAACTTCTCTGAAAATTAAAGCCCATGGAAAGAACAAGGAGAATCATTCTCTTAACATACCACCACCACCTCCAAGCAGCAACTCACTGTGGCATTAGGTGCGGGTAACTCTGAAAGATTTCTAATTAGTGCTTCTGCTGCTGGTCCAGCCAAGCCAAAGGAGCTCAACAGGGTATTCGAGGCCTGGTAAATAAATCTGAGTAGTTCTAGAGGGTGACCACAAATACATTTAAAATCTCTGTGAGAACTTAAGTTTGAGGAGCTGAAAGATACCACATGATTAACTGATTCACTAGCAGGGGTAAATGAAACTTTCAGAAACAATACTGCCTTTCTATACCCTTACTTCTTTTTCTATTTCAATCCCTTATCTTTTTCCCTTCCAGCCCATTTCACATCATTATCCAGTATCCTGCAATGGTGGTACCTCTAACACAGCCCATTAGATAGAGCAACCAGCTCTATCTAGTATTCCCCCTCTTCCTTCTTGTGGGCTGGAAAACAGAGGGCAGCAAGAAAAGCTTTTTGAAACCTGCCTTATAAAAGAAAAGAAGACCAAGGGAATGAATCTGTTAATTTATTTGAAAATAAGGCAGCTAAGTTCTTGTTGTATCGTTTAGAGTACCTACACTGAAGATGGAGGCTAAAGCAAGGCTTTTATCTACAAGAGGCATAATAGGAACCAGAAACCTGAAGTTGGAAAAATACACTGGAAAGAAAACATATTTCAATAATGAAAAAAATAGCCACTGAAAGGCATCACAAAGGAGAGCAGCTCACTGCCCTTCCTTCTATAGAAAGAGCTGGAAGGTCAGCTTCTTAATTTAAGATCTGCAGGGTACAAAATATTTCCCTGACTATTCTTTGAGTAGACAGTTTTCCAAACTTCCAGTAATTGCATGTGTAAGGTGTGGTTTATTGCTGGTCCTTTAAAGATTCCTCTCCTAAGCTGTGGATAAGGCAGCACTTCAGTTAGTGCATTTTTATGCTAGACTAATTTGAGGTAGAGGTGTTTAGAGCTGAGAGAAATCTAGCCAAAATCTAGAGAAATCTAGAAATCCAACTCTAAACCATCTTTTGGCCCTCAGAAGTCTCACTTATCAAGGAAGATGATGGCAAGTCCCAATTTTCAAAACAGTCTGTTCACAGAAAAGGCCCAGAAGGGACAACACATTTTGTATTTTTATGGACTATAAATGGTTGATTTTGGGAAAATAAAATAAGAGGATGGGCAATGAGCACTCTCATGGGGAGAAGACCTGGATGGGGAGAAGACCTGGATGCAGCCCCAAGGTTTGTGTGGAAGAAACCCATTCTTGCAGAAAAATGCTGCAGAGAAATTATAAAAGGAATTTTAGCTGCCTTCACTAAATACAGACAACGTTGCTAGAGATGCCATCTCAAATGAAAATAAAAACAAAAAACAAGCAAAAAAAAGAGTTTAAAATAATCAGCATGGCAAACATATAACTTTTCCCCCTTAACTTAGCAAGAACAAATGAGGCACCTCAACAAAGCACATTGGTAGTAATAGAAAGTAAATTCCCCAATTGCTCTGATAATACCATCTATCAGGAGACAGGCAGTCCTGGGACCTGGGATTTCCATTCTGAAAGAGGTTTTGCAGTCCCGTGCTTCAAGCTGTTTAGTGCAATTTCCAGTGTAATTTAAAGTCCTCCTGCAGAAGCAAAGCACTGACAAAACCCAGTATGTCAGGATAAATTTCCAGGTGCAAGTGCCAAAGTCATGTGCCAACTTCATGTCAGGTCCTTCCGTCTCGTGCCCTCTATACCATCATCAGGCTAGATTGCTTGGTCTGCCAAGAAGCTTTATGTTATATGCATTTATAGCCCAAATCTGTACTTTCTGTCAATGGCAATATTGACAGAAAAACAAACTTTGTTCCAGTCCATAAAACGGGGGCTTTGTCTGGGAAGTCTGGGGCCTTATGTTTTCTGCAGACTGTGGGGGATTCCCAGCATGATGTAACTGTAGTAACATCCTTTTGAAAATCTATTTCACTGGACTACCAGTGAAAAAAGGCCTCTGGCTGACTCCCTCCTTCTCTCACCATTTTAGTCAATTACCTTAAGAAGGGGGAAAGATCTATTTACTGTCCGCTGTCGTCCTGGACTCGAGTAAACCCACTACCGCTCACGCTGTGTGAACAATTATGGATGAAAAACTTTTACCACCTCCTTTTGCTTTAAGCTGTTCGGCGCTCAGGCACCAGCCTGCGGTCGCTACTCGCAGCCGGGGCCGAGAGGCGCCCCAGGGACCGGAGCAGGTGCCGAGGCCGGCGAGGCTCGCTCACCGCAGCCCTCCCGCCGACGAGCGGCCCGGCCGCCAGAGCCCACCCGCGCCGAGGGCCGGCCGGCTCCCGCGGGGATGCCCGCAAGCCCAGCCGGGGATGCCCGCAAGCCCAGCCGGGGATGCCCGCAAGCCCAGCCGGGGATGCCCGCTCGCCCAGCCGGGGATGCCCGCAAGCCCAGCCGGGGATGCCCGCAAGCCCAGCCGGGGATGCCCGCAAGCCCAGCCGGGGATGCCCGCAAGCCCAGCCGGGGATGCCCGCAAGCCCAGCCGGGGATGCCCGCAAGCCCAGCCCGGCCGCCTGCCCGGGGAGCGCCTCCGGCGGCCGCACCAGGCTCCGCGGCCGCTGCGCATCCCGCGGAGGGGCTCCCTCCCCGCTGCTCCGCAGGGAGCGCCGGGCCCCACGGGCAGCCCCCGCTGGCCCCTCCGGTTCGGCCCCGCCGCGTCCCGGCCCCGCCGCCCCGCGGGTGCCTCACCTCCGCCGGCACCCGGGAGATGCGGAGCGGCTCCCGGCGCCTTGCAGCCCTCAGCGAGCCCTCGCCGCCGGGGGAGGAGAGGGATACCCCGCTGACTGAAGGGCTGCTGCCAGTAGCTGCGCCCAGCCGAGCCGAGCCGAGCCGAGCCGAGCCGAGCCGAGCCGAGCCGAGCCCAGCCGAGCCGCCCTCCGCTGCGGCAGGACCGCCGCCGCCGGCTGAATATGCTGTCTCACGGTGGACAAGCTCCTCCCGAGAGCTGCTGCTGCCGCTCTCCTCCTCCTCCTCCCTCCTCCTCCTCCGCCCGCTCGCCCCGGTAGCGACACCCCCGCCACCGCCCGTGGGAGCGGGGCGGGGCCGCGGGGGCGCGGGCAGGTGGCGGCGGAGGGGCCGGCTCAGCGTCCCCGCCCGGCCCCCCAGCAACTCCGGCCTCAAGTGCGCTCGCTCGGCTCCTCCGTGCTCCCCTCGCTGTCACCCCCACAGCGGCGCAGCCTTCGGCTCGGGAGCAGCCGAGCCGGCAGCCGAGCGGCTGGTCAACACAACACCGGCTTCACAATCGACAGCCCAGGCAGCATCCACCGCCACCTCCGCAGCATCCCTGACAGCATCCCGTGGCAGCAGCCTTCAGCCCCACGACAGCTGAGGCAGCATCCCCACACCATCCTCACGGCAGCAGCTGGCAGCCCCACAGCGGCTTTAGGCGTCACTCTAAGCTGCCTAGGACATCCCCCGCAGTCAGCCTCACCATCACCCCCACGGCAGCCTGGCCATCAGCCCCATAGCTCCCTGGTCAACTGCCATGGCACCAGGCTCCTGCTTAGTCCTGTCCCTTTCTGGAAGAACAGGGAGAGCTCCAGAACAGATGAACGAGACCAAGCTTTCATTGTTAAACAAGGACAAGACTGTCCAAAGGCAGAGGGATTTTTGTCCCTGCTTCCTCTCACCACTCATGGGGACAGGTACCAGACAGGAGGACCAGACTTCTAGCATTGCCCCTGCTTCTCTCCACACACTGACATATCCATCTGCTGGGAGAGAGATGCCAAGCAGAGCTGTTGGGGATATTCCATGTTCCTGCAAAATAGCACCCACTTCCAGTGTAGATCAGTCAGCTTCCCTCTCCGTCATTGCACACAGGTATGTTGCCCCACATGGGGAAAACATGTACCCTTTGGTACTGTGGTTCTTTAAAGATTTGAAGTCCTGGACATATGGCTCACTGTTGTCCATCCCTCTGGTCTAAGAGAGCAGGAAAGGTACCCTCCAGACCCCTGTCCCCAGAGCCTAATCTCTTGTTTTCTTTTGGTGGAAAACACTTATTCCAGCCACTGTCACTGGAGGTCTAGGGCCTGTCCTGGGAAGAGTGAGGTACACTGAGCCCTCTGAACAGCCATAAAGGGATTCACATCACCTCCAGTTCCTGCCAGATCCAGACAGATTGCACCTCTCCAGGAGATAAAAAATCCTGAAGAGGAACAAAAGCCTCCATTGCTGGTGAGGATACAGTGATGAAGTAACAGTTCCTCAATTTAATTGGAATTGAATTGGGAAAGAATACTCTTTTGCTCCCCTGTGAAAGTCGTTAAAGAGCAACATCTTCTGCTTCTGCAGGTTGGAGCACGTAGAAAACCAGCGGTTTTAAATGCACAATTTGAAAAGTTTTGTGTTTGGGGCTTTTGGTTTGCAACTCTTCATTAAAACAAGGCCCATCCAATATCAGTCAACCAAAACTGAACTTCAGAAACTGATTTTTGCTTTTGAAAGTGTTGGAGTGTTGGCCTTCCCTTTAACATAAATGCCACAGGGTTTGTTTAGGTTCCTTTGAATTGCGTGTCACTTGCAAATTGCCTGCAAACTCAGCGGATTGCTTTAAATTATTCCTGACCTAAGAGGGCCTTGGAGTCATTTAGTATTCCTGAATCGATAGATGAGACTGGGTCTCCATGGGGCCTGATGAGATCCTGCTACTGTCAACGTGCTGTCCTATCCATATATAACCATTATGCCATGGTATCACACACATACCATGACATCACTGTGTATGATGATACCAGGCATACTAAAATATGTCATAAATGGGTTTCCAGAGATTGTTTAGCCCATTTTTTTGTTACAAAGTAATGGTATCTTGTGTTTTAATTGCATGAGATGTTTCTTTAAAAAAATCCTGTAAACCCCAGTTCAATGGGACACAATTTTGATATCTATTACATTCACATTTGCCAGAGGTGAAGTATAAAAATAAAGGATGGAAATGTATGTGTCAAGGAAAAATTGTTTAAAAATCCTCATCAAACATAATGAGAGATTCAGTAAAACTATTATTAAAAAACAGGCAATTGTATAGAGAGGAGCTCAGAAATAACCAAAGTGGCCAGGGTAGTATATTAAAAACACACAAATTTCTCCTCAGAATCAACCATTGTAAAGAAATCTCCAAGGAAATTTGGAGAGAAGCAATCCTAGGTAGTATAGGTTACATGCTCCTACAAATAACAACCTCCAGGAACTCAAGAAAAAAATTATGAGCAGCCCAGTTAAGGAGGTCTCTGAAGGAATAACAAATTTCCCCACAAGTGATGTTCTGTCCTCTTTGACCTCAGTCTCACCATTGTCTTTTCTAATCTTCCACAGCAAAAGATCTCACCATTTTTGTGGATTTCTTGCTTTAGGCATGCAAATTCTGTTGTCACTAATTTTAGAAGGAATAAAATCTTCATACACCAAGAAGATATGTTTATATTCACTTTTCAGAAAAAAATTATGATCAATGATGTCTTTGTAACTTCTTTTAATGAAAAATATCCAGTCATTTCAGTATACCCCACTAACATTACATTTTCCCATTAAACACAAATCTATAATATTATCCAACTCAATATAGTCTTCTAGTAGCATTATCTGATTACATATATCTTAATCATCAGGTGAATGTGCAGTAGCAGAGAGTTAGGATTATTTTCAAAACTTTTATGTTCTCATTCTGAGTTCAGAAGGTGGTTATTGTAGCCCCAGATTGCTTTATGAGAACAACAGAGGGCAAACTGGTCAGCAATTACAGATGTCTGACAAGCTGCCTTCCCTGCAGCAGAGGTCAGTTGTACATGGACACACAGCCACCACGCTGTCATCTGAAGAGAAATCAAAGATTAAGGGAAAGTCTGAGGTCCATCACAGACCATGCATTGAGTTGAGAAAGGCTATTGTCAAAATTCCAAAAATTAATTGTTTTCCTGTCTCCCTTCTTCTAGCTTACACATGTAAAATGTAGAGGTTTCCGTGCACATTAATAAGTGCAATATGTGGTTAATTGCTAGATTGGAAAAGTTCAAGGAAAAACAACTTGACATGCTTTCTTTTTGAAGTTACTTTATATGGAGTTGTTCACATTTAAGTTATTAATGAAGATGGGTATGAGTTGCTCTGGCAAATGAATAACTGTTTATGATGCAACATAAGATAAATAATTAGCAATAATTAGTAGTGCATTGCATTTCCCTGCCTTAGGCACCAGAAACTCCTACATCACAGCAGGCATTAATAAATGAGAAAACCCTCTAGGAAGTTTGTGCCACTTGAAGATTAAAAATTAATTTCAAAGCAGACATTTCTAAGGCTTAGTGAAAATGGCAGCATATTTTAGACACTTTGCATGGTAGGCATCACCTAGGCTTGGCAAATAACAGAGGATGTTACAAAATGCCTTCCAGTTTTACAAAAGCAATGATTTAAACAAAGGATCAAAAGGCAGCATGAAAGCAAAATTTAGAATAAGTGAGGAATATCACTTCTGAAGTCAGGTTTACTGTTACAGCAGTAAAGTCACGATGGGCACTATTCCACATGGCTTCAGAAATCTTTCATTCACAAGTGAACTAGTTAGTTACTCATGTAAGAAATGCATGGGTGGTTGCTCAGTTAAAAAAAAAAAAAAAGTTAATAAGAAAGTATTAGAAGACATTTTTTACTGTTTGCTGAAATCAGTTAGATCTCCAGGCAGATCACTGAGTTGAAATTACTGCAAGTCTGAATATCCACAATACATTCGAGTCACTAATAATTCCTCTGTCAATTGATTTCCTATTGGTAGATTTCAAGCACCAAGATCCTTGCCAAACACATGTACAAAGCCAAAAAAAACCCCACATATCTTAAAAAGGATAAATTCTTCCTCAGAAAAAAAAAAAAATCGATAATAAGAGATAATGTATATCAGTAGAAGGTAAAGTGAAATGGGCTTGGGGCAGTACTGGACAGTTTAGGGAACACAGACTCTGAAAAGCTCTCTTAAATACCAGCTACACAGTTGTCTCCATTCACCTCTGTTTCAAATTCCTGAGAACTCAATAGTTTTGTTGAAGGGGACAAAAGAAATATCTGAGTTTACAGAATTACCAGCAGCACCCAGCAATTATTGCTCTTTTTTTATTAGAAGTTTGTCTCATTTCCCCACACTATCTTTGATGCTTGATTTAAAACAACAACAATTTGTATTTTTGCAAACACCAAAGGATGCTACTCCTTTATAGGATTCCTGAGACCTCCCAAATATTAACTTGAAGCTTAGCTTTACCAGAATTAAAATCAGCAGTACACACAAGGTGATGCATGAATTTCATACACCATGAAAATGTATTAAAATGTATGAAAGCAGGTAAGTGCTATTTTTGACAACAAATTGAACCTTATGGCAAATTATTCATACAATTGAAAGTAGAAATGCATTATGCAGAGAAGATTCTAAAGGAAAGTATTTATCTAAAATGTCTCTTTGAAATGTCCCTTATTTTTCATACTTTGTTCTGCCCAAGACAGTCATCTTTGTTCACCTTCTCATTATGCCTTAACCATGAACTGGATGGAGTAATTGGTATGAATTAATAGAAAATTCTGGCCTTAATGTTCTATCTAGAGACACAACAACGGTAGGTGCTAATTACAGTAATGATCTGTATCTTTGTAGAAGTGCCTATCAAGGTGTCAGTGCACAATGACAGTTTTCAAGCAGTGTCCTAGTCATGAGTTTATGCTGCAGTGTTAGAAAACCACTTACCTGGGGCCTGAGGCCTCCAGCCCCAGCCATGGCTTCTATTTTTTAACCATGCTCTTCTCATACATAACCACTGCTTATTGACAAATATGTCTGTAATTTTTATTTTCTCTCACCCTTATTTTTCCTGACTTAAAGTCTCCTGATAAGGATAAGCAGCTATGTTTGCCTGGAGGCCTGGATGACACTCACAGAGGGAAGATGAAAGCAGCAGCAGAGAAATATAACAGTTTAATCTTCTTAAAAGGGGATAGCTGATAAAGCAGTTCTGGGGTGGGCTTGTTCCACTGCTTCAAAGTGCTGTTTGGTTAAGGGAATTTATCATTGCACTGTGTGAGCATGATTATTTCAGCATTGCTTCTGATCCCAAATAGCTGTCATTGCATAGAGTTGTAGATGGGTATGTTTTTTTTCTCATTGAAATCTAAAAATAAATACTGGAGGAGTTGGGGAAAAATTCTATTGAATGCTATGAGCTTTCAGACATGGCAACCATCGTAACAAGGAAGCCTAAGGGAAAAGATATGGTAGCACAGACTGTTCCACCAAGACAAGGCAAACTAAAATTCAGCAGACAAGTGGTCTTCATACACAGGCTTTTAGAAAATCAAATCAATTATACATTTAGTCCAGAGGAAGGAGACTGCTTCCACACAGCCAAAATGAACAGGACTGCTTAGCATGACCTGAAATGAGCTATCTATCCTCTCTTCTCAGTAGAAGAGGGTGCTGCATGTGTGGCATACAGCAGGTAAGGTGATTTGGAATTCCTCAGCTCACAGGACATTGAGATTATGAATTGGAACTGAAAGTAGGCAAGCATCCAGTGTAAGTTCAGATATTGTGGTGCATGACAATGATTCACATTGACTTCCCCACAATTTTTAACACACCCATGTCCTGAATGGGATGTCTGTGCTTGGTAGGCAGCACAACTCCAACATTTTTGCTTTGAAGGATGCCTACGTCACTGTCATGTACATACAGATAACTCATCACCACTAAGCCTTGTTATGTAGACATTTCATGCCCTGGGCCATTCTCAAGGACTGCCTACCTGCTCTCTCCAGGTGTGACAGAACAATGTCTGCACCAAAAGCATCTCTAGAATGAAGTTCCAGGGATAAGACTGAACCTTATCCACTGGGAATAAAATCTGCCCCACTCTTCTTAACTGGGTGAAGACTAGTGAAGACTGCAGAAGAGATGGAGGCAGAAGGCTTACTTAGGAAATTGTACACTACATGGTTATAAAGCCAGTGACAGAGTAAATAGTGATTAGGGAGACTTTGGGCCTGGGATAAACTTTAGGTCTGGACAGGGGCAGAACAAGCAGCTCTGCAAGATATAGGCAAGGGTCCAAAAGTTATAGGCCTGAAGATCTGGGGGGGTCTGAAAGTGATTGTGGCACCTGCCTTATCTACTTGGATTGTAGTAGAGGAACTCACCCCTAAGCCTTTTAAGGAGGAAAGGTCTGGCAGCTGTTGCAGAGGCTGAGGTGACAGTAGCTCCAGGGGTGGTTCTCTGTGAATAAATGACAGCATTCACAGCACAATCATTCCCTGAGTGGTAAAGGGAGAGGTGGTGAATGTCAAAGATGTTGCTGCTGTGATGTCAAGTTTAGATGTCAATCTAGTACAGCCCAGATGATGTTGAGACAGAAATGGAAGGAGGAAAGATGCTATGTCTGTACTTCTGTATGAAAAAAAAATGGAAGTATCTGCCTAAAATTCATAGTCCCAAGCAGTGGCAACTTGTCTTACCTTTGGGGCTGTGATCATCAAGCACAGCAGGGCATCACTTGAATTCTGGCTTTCCTTCTGCACATCAGCTTGACAGAGTTCATTATTTGGAGAGCTGGGATAGTAACTGACAGTGGGAAATACATCCATGACAAATTACACAGAACAGTGCTCTGCAGTGCCTAAGAGCCTCAACAATTTGTTGTGGAATAGTTGCTGTTCTCTGGAGTACATTGAGCATCTTTAGAAAACAGCCCAAAATATGAAGCACTTGATTGAGAAGATAAGATCAAGGTAATGCTAGAAGAATAGTTATTTTTCTGGAAAGTTGTATGCTAGAAGTGATGAGCTACAGTGGAGACTAGGGAGAGAAGGGGGGTCGAGGTTGGTGTTCCTAAGTCTCTCTGACTTCCTAGGATGCTAAAAGTGGTCAGAATCTGCGGTAGTCAAATCATCTAGGTGCCCATCCACAGACCATATTCCCATGTAGCCTGTGAAGCATCTGGCAATGGCCTGCAGAAAGAAAGGAAGAATGTATAATCTGGTGAGAAGAGAAGTGCTGTGTGTTGGCTTGGTGGTATCTCAGTGATGAGCAATCAGTAATGTCATTAGTAGACACCTTGTGTCTGCATTGATATCTTACTGCCTATCTTGCTGGATGCAAAGAGCTGTGTTAAGTGACTTTAAGTGACTTGTTTCTTGCCCTATGAATTTACTCCCTCACTGCAGCAAGTGTCCCATCCCAGATTCATCTGTGTGCAGACAGCTGCAGAGTGGAGCATCAGTCAGATGTCATCTGAAAACCCATGGGCTCACATTCCTTATGGGACCATGTGAGCACAGCACAGGGCATGTGACAATCCCCAAACTGTCTGTCTGTTCATGATACCCAGTGTGAAGGTGTGAAGGAGAAAAGTGAGTTCTTGCCAGAGTTATGTCATCTCAGAGGCCCCTCACAACACTGTTGACCTCCTGGAAAGGGTTGTTTCCTTGGGGAGGAGGCAGAAGCCATGCTTTGGAGTAGCTAAGACAGGCACTGATTTTACACATGCACACTGTTTGACCTGCTTACAGCAAAGCAATTTAGCATCATCCATCAGAGCTGCCACAGAGTTGCCATGAGTCTAATTTGCTTTATGGTGCCAAGAGTCTGAGGAAAGCATGAAAGAAAGACTTCAACACAAACTTAGGATTACATTTTTCTCATGAAAATTGTCTATCATCAGAAAAATCTGTCAGTGCTGTCTTGACTCTTGTGCAGTATTTGTCCAAGGAACTGCTGTGCCTTGCTGCGAGCCTGTCCTACCCCAGCCATTCCTAAGATAAAGTATTTCTTCTTGACATATTATCAGCAGAAGGTAGTGACTGGCTGAGGTGTGGGAATTGTCCACTTGAGGCTGGAGATCTGCTGTCTCTAGTAATGCTGCTGCCTGCCAGCCCTGCAGTGATGCTGGCATTTCTGGGACCTTCTGTTACAAGGAGAGGGTCTCACTGTTGGCAAAGAACTTGGGCTTCCAAGGTCTTTTTGTTGCAGGAGAGCTATGTATGCTACCTAGGAGAGGGGTCTCTCAGAGCTGCCCTGCAGCCACCTTGGCAAGCAGCTCAGGGATGCTGGAGCACTGAACAGCTCCACCTGCAGCCTTCAGGTCCTCCAGGCTTCCCTCTGAATAAGCAGGGGAGGGAGGTATCTGCTGCATGACTGAATGCAGGCCACGGCTTTGGGAGATGCCTGTAGCCTAAATGTGAATGACACCTTTTAGTCAGATGAACTACACATCAACTAGACCCATCCATTGTAAAATACCATGTAAGTGCACATTGTGAGAGATTCACTTTTTGTCACAGCCTGCTCCTGTACAGTCACAGCTACTGGCAAGGCAGAGGCTTTGCTGCAGCCTTGGGACTGTGTATTTCACATGGTGTGCCACCAGCTTGTATCTCAGCAATATATACATCCCTCCTCATTTCTGTGTCAGTGGCTATGTTGCCCCATTTTCCCTGGACTGCACCTGCTGTGCAGTGTTTTCTTTGATACCTTCCTTTACATAATTGCCTGACAGCTGCCTGCAGTCCATATCTGCTTCCTGCGTCTCACCATTTCCCAGAAGCACAGCTGCCAGGTCTGGCACATATAGCTAATGCCTCTCCAAAACTATCCAGGAGCAGTAATTCATTAGCAGGATTTAGTTTTTGAAAATTAACTGTCAGGCTTTGCAGTACAGTAAAATCCTCCTCACCACCAGTAGCCTTTATTAATGTGCTATAAATAGAACTATAGCAAGGCAATATGATGATTACATGAAATTATGTTGAAATCATTGTAAGCAGTCTAAGAGTAAAAAGTTTACAGAGGTGCTGCAATTGTCTCCCCACTGTATTACACATCCTAAAAATCTTGTTCCAGGGTTACACAAGAAAAGAAAACACAGCAGATCTCATAAAGATCTAGAAAGGCACTGCTAACTTTACACTACATTAGTATGATGATGATGGAGTTTTGTGTTTGCAACCACTAATCTGAGTAGATGAATTTATAAAGGCATACTGCTTTTTCAACACATCCCCTACAAAAACAATTCCTGTGGTATTACTATAAAGGTGTCACAGAGTTAATAGAAAAGTAAGTATCTGTGAAAAATGTCAAACTGAACCAGAGGAACCATTACCTATATCACACTCTACACTAGGAAGATTAATGTATCCTCACCTCAGCATGGTTTTCTCACCATGACTATGATGAAAATAAAATAGTTCCGTGTGTGTGTCTAGACAGTATACACACAACTCTGTCCAGTACATAAACATATTTTTTTTGAGCATGACCAGATACTCTTCTTTCCACTAATTCATCCTATACACATACTTTTTATTTAATTTTTAATTACTATCCTGAAGACAGCTAATAGTCTACTTTTAACAAAGATTTTATCTTCCCAGTTTACCTGAAGAATGGTTTTCTGTGTATAACAGAAAACTTCATTTCAATGAATTTCAATGCATGCTGAGATAATTCTATTATTTAATTCTATGTGTTTTGGTTTTGTGGCTTTTATTAATATTTGGGAGTATTCTATCCTTGTCCCCAAATCTCTGACATGCACATAAGCTATGAAACAAATTGTGGAAAAATTTTCAGTGAGCTCTATGAGACATGTAAGTATGCAATATTCCAATGACAAGCCCCAGGCTCCTATTTTTGTACAGGAGCCAATGATGATTACATGGATGTCAGTGCCAAAATCCCCCTTGCTCAGAGTGCATGTAATGTGCATTGTGCACAACTTAACACCGAACAGATATGTAGCATCACCATCTGGTGTCACACTGAAGGAGAAGCTTTTGCATTATATACCACTGCCATGTCTCTGCAATTATTTCAGATCACCACCCTCCTTCAAGATAAGCCGAGTTATGTACAAAGTGACTCTTGAGATATGAGATCAGTTTGGAATGACCATTGACACAGTAAGAGAAAGCATTTGGGAACCTCATAAACAGATCCTTAGGTTTGTGCTATTGGTATCAGTCCCATATTCTGCTACCCAAAACTGCAGCCTCTTTCATGTCTGGTGATCTCTCCCACAGAGGTGCTCACTGTTAGTCTTCCACTGTAAGTGCTTTTTCTACCTCTGTCTAAATAGTATATTTTCATAACCATTTTCAGACAAGTCAGGGTCTATCCAGTTGGTTGATGGGAAGTTCAGTCTTCAGATGAAGTGGCCGGGATCTTTCAGAAGAATGAAGTGCTCCACAGCACCTGAAATGCTGAAAAGCCAGCATTTTATCCACTTGATGATCCTGCTCTCCATCACAAAAACCATAGATTCTGTTCCTGTATGAATATATCCTTAGTCCATTAACCTATCACTTTAATTATTATTGCAAAAATAATTTCACTATATATTGCTTTATTAACCATCAAACTTTTCGGGAAAATATGATGGATAAATGAAAGGGTACAGGTATATTCCATGGCAGGATATACACATAATATAACAGAGTGAATGGGACAGCCACCATTCATTTTTGATTTTTTCTCATTTAAATTTTTATTTAATAACTAAGTTTTATGTCTAAATTGTAGGAGATAAGAAAATCAGCCCTAACAAGTCATTACTTATTATCACTTTGTTTCCTTACTCAACCCTTTATTTTGAATTTGTTCAAATACTCATGATTGATACACTGCTAGCAAAATACAGTTATTCATATTCTCAATCCTATTTATTCAGACTTCTCATTATATATCAAAACTTCCATTAAGACTTTAGACATTGATTGATGCTTGATCTTCCATTAGTACAAATGGGGTTAATACACAGAAAAGGAAAATAAAACACCTCCTCAAAGTGTGAGCATCATGATTAAAGCCAGTATCACAGGCTCAATTACTGTTACACAGCGCCATGTTGCCACTAGGTGTCAGGGACACAATTCACTCTGCCCGGGCAGCAGGACTGCGGGCTTGCTTAGCTATGGCTCACGTCCCCAAAGGATTGAGCGATAACTTTGTCTACACTCTTATACTTCTCAGTTAAAGGTTTTAAAACCCCAGTGGAACTAGTTCTCTCTTTGAGAAGATCACTGTTTTGAAAACTGTGTACTGGTGCACTTAGCTCTGCCATCCTGGCGGCCATAGAGAGGGAGTTACAAACACAAATTAGAGGCAAAGAATAAAGAAAAGTACAAGACGAGGGCGAAGCAGAAGATATTGTCTGCTTGAACTGCTGTGAGGCCTTTGACACTGTCTCTCAGAAGAAGCTCGCAGAGAACCCAGTGAAGCATGGCCTGGATAGACATACACAGTGAGGTGCCCTGAAAACTGTCTGAACATCTGAGGCACAGAGTCTAGTCAGAGGCCAGGAACCAGCAGTGTACCTGAGGGGTCACGGCTGCGTCTAATTCTGCTCAAAATCTTCATCAATGGTCTGAGTGTACCCTCTGAAAATTTGCAGATGACACAAATCTGGGAGCTGGGCAGAGTGGCTGATATACCAGAGGGTCATGATGCCATCCAGAGGGACCCTGTCTTGACAGGAACAGGTGAGCAGGAAGCTTAGGAGATTCAGTAAGGGAAAGGACAAGTCCTGAATCTGGGGAGGAACAGCCCTATTCACCAGTATATGCTGCGGGACACCCAGCATATAAGAATCTTTGCAGTAGATCTGGGGTCCTGGTAGATGTAAAATTGAACATAAGCAAGCAATGTGGCTGTGTAGCTGGGAAGGCTGAAGGGATCCTGGGCTGTGTTAGGAGAAGTGATGCCGTCAGGTCAAGGGCAGTGATCCTTCTGTTCTACTCACCACTGCTGAGGCCACACCTGGAGTGCTATGTCCAGTTCTGAGGCCCCAGTAGAAGACAGACATGGACTTATTGAGGGAAGTGCAGCAAAGATTTCACACCTCTGATCACCACCCCCTGGGCCTGGCTGTTCAGCTGGTTTTCTACCCAGCTTACTGCTCATCCAGCTCATATATCAACAGCTAGTTTATAAGGATCTTATGGGAGACAGTGCCAAAGGCCTTACTGAAGTCCAGGTAAACAATATTCACAGGTCTCCACTCATCTACCAGGCCAGTCACTTCATCATACAAGTTTCTCAAGTTGGTCAAGCCCTTCCCCTTAGGCAAGCCATGCTGACTACTCCTGGTGATTTTATTTATTTTTTTTTTGATTGTTCATGTGCCTGGGATTGGTTTCCAGGATTAGCTCTTCCATCACCCTCCCAGAGATCAGAGTGAGGCTAACCAGCGTGCAGTTCCCTGGGTCTTCCTTCTTTCCCTTCTGAATGATAGAAGTGGCATTTACCTTCCTCCAGTCTTCAGGTACTTCTCCCAGTCATCATGAACAATCAAAGATCAGTGAAAGATTATTGAAGGTGGCCTCACAGTGACATATGCCAGCTCCCTCAGCATTCTGTCAGGGCCCATGGCCTCATATGTCCAGTTTACTTAAGTATTCCCTGATCTGACTCTCTTTCACCAAGGGCACATGTTCTTTGATCCAGCCTTTCCTCCTGGTCTTTGGGACCTGGGATTCCTGAAGGCTAGTACAGATGGAAGCAAAGAAGGCATTCAGAACCTCAACCTCTTCCAAGCCCTGCATAGCCAGATACCCCACCTCACTGAGCAAGATGCCCACATTTTCCCTGGTCTTCCCTTTGTCATCTGTGTACTTATAGAAGCCCTTCTTGTTGTCTCCATCACCCCTGGTCTGATTCAAATCCAGCTGGGTTTTAGTTTTGCAAACTTCATCACTCAGTGTGATGAAGACAATGATTCTCACAGGTATTCCTCACAGGTTACTCATCCTTGCTTCCTTTTTGTGTTTGAGGATGGCCAAGAACAACTTGTTTATTCACATGGTCCTCTTGAAATTTTTGTCTGTTTTTATTCATTGGGATGGAACGATCTTGACTGTGTAGGAGGTAAGCTTTTAATACTAATCATCTTTCTTAGCCCCACCTTTCCTCCAGGGCCTCATCCCACAGCATTTTTTTCAAGATCTCTGAAAAGGCCAAAGTCTGCTTTCCTGATGTACAGGGTTCTGACATTGTTTTTCCACCCTCCTTGCCCTTGGGATCCTGAAATCCACCATCTCATGGTCACTGCAGACTGACCTGCACACAAGGCTGTCTTTGATCTTCACATCCCCTCCTTGGTGAGGATGTGGTCCAGCAGTGCACTTCTCCTAACTGGCTTCTCTATCACTTGGAGGATTGGAGGAAGAAGTTATCATCTGCAGGTAATACTATCTAAATCTGTGCCGTATATTGAACTTGTTATGCAACACATTTTACTCTCTTGACACAAACTGACTTCCATGGCTTTGGCAGTGCTTTGTGCAGGATCCACAAAACTACCCAAGATTCCTTTTGCCATGTCATCTGAGGATCTCTTTGTGTGTAGGGACTGGACTTGGGACTGGACCCTTTCTATTATGTTTTATTTATGTTTTATTGTGTTGTAGATAAGATTCTTGTTTCATTTCTAGCCACCACTGCCACACTCAGAATCATGAGATGGCCTGAAAATAATACAGAAAACAGTGAGAAAAATGTTCAGAAAAAAGAAAGATTATTTTTCTAGCATCTGCAATAAAGTAACTTCCAAAGTATTTACAGATTTTCTACACTCTGTAGAACTGTCTGTTGGTAATATATAATAATGTGACAGGCTAGTTTTGGTAGTAGTAGCCTGAAGACTTTTCTTGGAAAATTGTTATCTTTGCTCAGAAACCTTCAATTGTCATTCAAACTAACACACCTAAATAATTCTTTAGCTAACAACAAATATATTCAAATGACCAACTATACACACTGAAAACAAAGAAAAATAAAAATAAAAAGGAATAAATAATAGTCTTAGGTATGATTTTACAGCCAGGCAAAATAAAAGATGAGGATTATAAGAAGAAAATATTTCAGGGTCTCAGCAGGCAACATTCTTGAACTTAGACAATGCCACACAGGCAAACCTAACCTAGGCCAGGTTAGCTGTCATGATATCCTGCATTGCCACAGAAATCTGCTAGGGTGCAAAGTCTCAAGGAACACAGACAGAATTATCAAATTACATAATGTCTACTGCCCATTTAAAAACCCTTCGCTTTCTAGACAAAATAACTCTGGTTTAACAAAATTTTGCGCTTTTTTTCTGCCATTTATTAGAATATAATTAACTTAGAAAGTTTTCTCTGATTATTTACCAAGAATGGCTACAACACACATTTCTTTTAACAGCTACATAAATTATGTTTGCACAGTGCACAGCAAGATTCCAGGAGCAAAATCTAGTTAAAAGCACTTAGCAGAAACTTACTTTTTTCTGGGCCAGGAAGAATGAGCCTTTCTGTTTTGCAACAGCTTCCTTAGCACATATTTTCACTATGCCAAAGATGGGATACAGTAGTGTCTGTCTGCTCAATGTCAGTCTGTAAGTCAACTTTCTGAAAGAACATTTTTTTATCCATTTAAGATGTTTTGAGCTGGACTACCAAAAACTTGGGCACATAAAAGGCATTTTTCAGTTCTAAAATAATTTCCTTTACCTGATTTTAGACAGAAAAGTTGAATGTATAGAATAATATCAGAATTATTTTCAATTCCAATGAAAATTTAAATTTTCAACTCTATAGCATTTTCCTCCAGAATATTACAGAATGTCTGTATTGAATGAGAAAATAGGTTTAACCCTACTAGAGGCCTAGATTAGATCTGACAACTTGACTAGAATCCTAAATACCCAGTCTATTTCTGTACACCTATATCATGTTTTCCCTTACCACCTCTGCTCAGAGGGAAAATACAAATCTTGCTGCATGTGGATACTTGGTCACATGTAGGCATGCCAAGTTCTTAGACAAATACCAGTAAATGAGGAACTGCTTCTTTCCACAGTGGGAAAAAAATTACGTGTTATGGAAATGTTGACACTTCACAAATGAGAAAAAATATTGTGTCTTCAATTAATTCAGCCATAAGGAGGAGAAATGGTCCATGGAATAGGAGATATTTCTCACTTTATTGTGTTAAGTTGCAAGATGGTATTTAAGTACTGTCTGCCAGAGTAAAAGAGGAATGACATACTGTTGCACGGCTGCCTTCATGTTTTCATAAACAGGCTGTTTCTAAGTGCCACAACTACAACTGCCATGGTTCTCACAGAAACTAAGTTGTCCAAGCTATGTTTATATCTCTTTCATATCTTCCTTAAAGTAACAAATTTCTATTTATGTGAGCTAGTAGCTTCAAATTTATGTCATGCAGCAGATGTAATCCAGGCTCCAATTATGTCTAGACTCAGTTCAAATGCTCACAACCTGTTTGCTTGGAAAGTAGATGACAATAATATACTAATATACTAGCTTGTTCGTTGTCCTACACACTTTGTATCTTTAGTGCAAAATTGTACTGAAATTTCATAAAGAGCTAGGGTCAGTTCTCACCAATATTTTACCAAGGAAAAGGAGTCATGTGAGTTTATACTTATGGAAAATTGATATCCTCAAAAACCTTACTGTTCATTTTGTGACTGAAATTTTCACTGAAATCACTACAACACCATTGCTCTGTGTGGATATCAAACCTCATTTGAATTCTAAATTATATATGTAGCCACTCTGTTTCTTTCTGTCCCTAAATCTGAAATAATCCTTGAAGTAAAAATAGCAAAGTAACTAGTAACTAGCCCACAAGAAAATACATGACCTGAGTATATTGATGAAAATGTTGTCTAAGTGCACTGTCAACACCAGACCTGCCCATGTCCAAGCAGATCCCACAGGAAATGATGGTATCTAGCTTATTTCAATTTTCTTTTTACTCTCCTGAAGTGTAACTCTTACCCTAATTCTAACACCACCATCCATCCTAATATAAAGCATAGGGTATTGGCTCTCAACGCAGTGCTGAACACTGCCCAAGGGCAACAAGAGCTGGGACGGAGGATTTAGTGCTCACCTGACACCCACCAGCCTTTCCCACTCAGTCCAACCTCATTCCAATCTGTAAAACCCTTGATAAAGGGGTTCACACAAAAGCATGCCTTCAGTGCCTTCCAAGTCCAGTGCTTACTCCAGCTATGCCTACTGTCGTCTCTTCACAGCTGAGCAGAGCTCTCCCATCCCTCAATATCCCCTGTGCCAGATGAGACACTTCTGTGCACCTGACTTAAAAATTACTTTCCTAAAGGATAAGGTACAGGTCTTCCATTCAGAAGCCCTTGCCTGACGCTGCCCGCTGTGGCCCGTAACACTTTAGGCTAGCTCTGCTCACTGGCCGCTTGCAGCGTCAGGAGTGGGGAACGGTCTGGGAGCTGTTTTCCCCAGACCGAACCTTCAGAGCCCTGGTGCCACTATAGGCTCTGCGGAATCACGGCGTCGTGGGCTTCGGCGAAGAGATGGAGGAGACCCAGAGTCTAAGCAGCTTTCCAGGAAGAAGGATTTATTAAGGGAAAGGGAACAGTGACCGGACAAGGGCTGGAAAGATGCACAGGAACCCCAAGGCTCTGGGCAAGCAGCACCTCTGTGCACCTCAATTTAAGGTGGGGAGGGTACAAACACAGGAACCAATCAGGGTATCTCAGGGGAGGAGTTGGGGGGAGGGCTTACAATGCTGGGGACCAATAGGAATAACCTGTGGGAGGGGCGGCAATCACAATGCCAATGGGGCCTCGAGTGAGGGATGAATGACAGGGAAGGAGCTAGAACAAAAGGTGGGGTTTACACAGATTGATGGGGTTCAGGGGCAGGAACAGGGTGATGGACAAGGAAGGTTCAGGAAAAAGGGGAGGGGTTTACAAAACTGACAAGCGGGTAAAACCATTCCAACTCATGGGGGGAATAACACTGAGAACAAACCATTTAAATTAATAATCAGAACAAAATGAACAGGCGGCAACATCTCCCCCTTTCTTTTTTAGAAAGAGGAGGTTGCATCCGCAGGAGGTGCAGAGGGCTCAGGGTACCAGTCTTTAAGGGAGGGAGAGGGTGGAGGCGAGGAGGAAGGAGAAGGAGCATCAACAAAATTAACTTGGGGAGGAGGAGATACAAGGTGGAGAACAGATTGAATTAAACATTTTCTCAGAATGGCGAACGCAACTAAAATTATAAAAATGATGAAAACAATCCATAAAACAGTTTTCAGGATGGATGAGAGCCATCCGGACAGTCCCCAGTTGGAAAAGATGTTGGTGGCCCAGTCCTCATGTTCTTGTTTTATCTGGTGGACCATGCCTCTCATCTGTTCGATGGTCTGGCGAATGGAGGGACTTTTTGATGTCAAGTTCATGCAGCAAAGCCCCTCAAATTCCCTGCAGTCGTGGTTGTGCAGGAGCAGCAGGTAGTCTATGGCCGCCCGATTTTGGAGGGTGGCTTGCCTTGTGATTTCCTCGTCTTCGAGGAGGTCGCTTAGCGCAGCTGACGTTAAATTTGCTTGTTTTACTACCCAACACTCGAATTGGCCTAATTCTCCAAGGGCTTGAGCAGCGGCCAACCAGGGCAGAAAAACAGACACTGCTACCCGTTTTAGCTTGCTCCAATGGAAAATTTCTGAGTCGCAGTCTGGGTCTAAGTCGTCCAGGCTGCGCTTCTTGATAGCCGAATTATTCCTTTGGCTCCAATTTTCGATTTGGGTCGTGTTGGGTGAAAACAAGGACAGCCGGCCCAGTGTGCACGGCCCTCCGAGAAGGCGAGAGGGGATGCCTGCCCATGCCCGATCTCCACAGATCAAAAATAAACCTTTGGGTAACCGAAGAGGGGAAGGATTAAGGGTTGAGGGCATCTTTACATGTGCAATGTTCTGGCACCACTTGGCTGCCTGGAACTGCTTGTTCACTTGTTCCACCTTTGGATATGGGGCAGGATCAGAGGGATAATAACGGAAATGAACGCAGAATGACGCCGGGGAGGAATCTAAAAGGTCGAGCTCTTGGGGCTCAACGGTCGCTTTCTCAAGCGTGGCTTGCCAGTCTCTCCAGAGGAGGAGGGGGTTCTTCGCTGGCCTTCTGATCTTGTACATTGGCGCTGAGCGGACGACACGTTGAGCCGGCCTTCCCTGGTTGGCGTCCTGGAGCAAGGTGGTAAGGGAGTCGGGAAACTCTTCAGGCTTCAAAGGGATCCCCACCAGGCATGTTGACATTGGGTTACCTGCTGCTCCGGTGGAGAGGCACAGCTCGTCGCGCTGCAGGGACTTCGCCAACATGACCCATACGTTTTGTTTTGGCTGAGGCACGATCCACCCTTCCATCTGGGCCACTACCAACATCACACCAAAGATGATCCCGGCGACGCTTGGGGCTGTCATGTCTTCAGGGATGGCTCTCTCTAAAACAAAGCAAACATAAAACATAACTTAACTAAAAGGTAAGTCGGCGTAACAAAAGGGTTCAGGGTTGTTTTCTCCTCCTCTTCGGGTTGGGGGTGGCTCACCCGGACGCAACAGTGCCGGCATCCTTGACCCCATCCGGCGGCCTGCTCGGATGTTTAGGGACGTAAGGCTTAACCCACCGTTGTGGGATCCACCTTAGTCCCTGGGGCGAGGATACGCAAGCGTACCCGCGCCCGCAGGTCACTAGGTCAAAAGGACCCATGATTTTCTGGGTCTCAGGGTCCCGGACCAGCACCGGAGGGCGGTGTTGCAATCGGTAGCTGTCGGCAGTCTGGAAGTGCCGGGTCACTGGAGGGTTGGGATCTTGATCCGAACAATTTAGAAAGTTCAGAGTGTAAAGGGCCTTGCACAGTCGTTCTTGTGGTGTGCAGCCCTTCACAGTCTCCTTCTGGTGGAAAAGGACACGCTTGAGCGACTGATGGGCTCGCTCAACAATCGCTTGGCCTGTGGGGGAGTGTGGGATGCCTTTCTTATGTTCCACTCCCCACTCTTGCAGGAATTCCTCCAGTTTCCTGGAGGTATATGCTGGGCCATTATCTGTTTTTATTTCTTTGGGGACCCCCAACACAGAGAAAGCCTGCATGAGGTGTTTGCAGACATGCTCGGCTTTCTCCCCTGTGTGGGCAGAGGCAAAGACAGCACCCGAGAAGGTGTCGATGGAAAGGTGCACAAAAGGGAACCTACCAAATTCAGGGACGTGTGTTACGTCCATCTGCCACACCTCGCAGCTCCCCAGACCTCGAGGGTTGACCCCCGATCCTAGGGAAGGCATGGCGGTAGAATGACAGTGCGGGCATGTGGCCACAATGGCTCTGGCCTGGTCTCGCCTCAGGTGGAACTGACAGACCAGTCCAGGCACATTCTGGTGGAACATCTGATGACTCAGCTTGGCTTGCTGAAACACATCAGGGAGCTGGGCCATGGAAACGGGGGTAGCGATGGAATCTGCCATTTTATTCCCCTCCGCTACCGGACCAGGGAGCTCCGTGTGTGACCTCACGTGCATTACGAAGAAAGGCTGCTTTCTGTGGGAAACAGCATAGATCAGTTTAGAAAGCAGCTCAAACAGCTTAGGATTGGAGATCTCCTTGAGAGCTGCATGTTCAGCTCTCGCAACCACCCCTGCTACATAGGCCGAATCTGTAACCAGATTGAAAGGTTCAGAAAACCTCTCAAAAGCTCTAACGACTGCATCCAACTCAGCAACTTGTGGAGATCCCTCCACGTATTTAACATCTGCTTCCCACTGCTGAGTCCGAGGATCTTGCCAAGTCACTACTGACTTGTGAGATGCTCCGGATGCGTCTGTAAAAACAGTCAGAGCTTTGAGGGGCTTTCTGCTCCGAACTTCTCTTGGAATTACATCGAACTTTGCGTTAAAGAATTTATGGGCAGGGGCGTGGACCGAAATTTGTCCGCAGTAACTATCCAGAGCAATCTGGAGGGTCTCGTTCTCCTGTAACAGCTGATTGAACATCTCCTTTGTCAGCTTATCTGGGGACGCTTTGTCCCGAGACAAGCTAATAGGCACCCGAATGCACGAAAAGTCACACCCAGCCATCTCCCGAAGTCTAGCCCTAGCTCTCCTGATGAGCTGAGCCATCAGCTCTTGTGGCCGGGTGACACTTTTGGACCGCTGGTGACTCAGGAAGACCCACTCTATGATCAAGAGCGGGTCCTTGGAGCCCTGGTCCCATTGAAAGATGAGCCCACACAGGTGTGGCAGTCTCCCCAATACAATAAATTCAAAGGGCAGGCTTGGTTCGTACCGATGCGCCTGTCTTTTGACTAGCGCATCCTGTACCTTCTCTAGTGCTTCCTTCGCTTCTGGGGTCAGGGTCCTGGGAGAACTTAGCTCCTTCTCCCCCTTCAAGAGTAAGAAGAGGGGGGCTAGGTCTTCAGTAGTGAGGCCCAGCCAAGGTCTGACCCAGTTCAAGGTCCCACACAGAGAGTGAAGGTCTGCCAAAGTTTTCGGATTGCTGTTGATGGCCAATTTTTGAGGCACAATGGTCCTCTCAGCAATCCGCAGACCCAGATATCTCCAGGGTGGCATCTTTTGAACTTTATTTTCCTGGAGTTGAAAACCTGCTGATGTTAAAACCTTAACCACTAGGTCAAGAGATTGTGTAAGTAAATCGTCATGGGGGGCACACACTAGGACATCATCCATGTAGTGATGGATGATGACCTCCCCCATTTTGGAGCGCACAGGAGACAGCAATGAGGAGACATACCACTGGCAGATAGTCGGTGAGTTCTTCATGCCCTGGGGCAATACCCGCCAGTGGAACCTCCTCATTGGGGCTTCTCGGTTAAGGGTGGGCACCGAGAAGGCAAACCGTGGGGCATCTTCAGGGTGTAGAGGAATTTGAAAAAAGCAGTCCTTGATGTCAATTATCGCCAAATTCCAATTTCGGGGGAGCATGGTTGGGGAAGGCATCCCTGGTTGAAGGGGCCCCATGTCTACAATGATTTTATTTATGGCACGAAGATCGTGGAGGAGTCGCCACTTGTCTTTCCCCGGCTTACGAATGACAAAAACCGGAGAATTCCAAGGGCTCGTTGTCTCTACGATGTTGCCTTTTACTAATTGCTCCTCCACGAGCTCGTTGAGCACCCTTAATTTATCCTTTCTGAGCGGCCACTGATCAATCCAGACCGCTTCATCCGTGATCCAATCCAGCTTCTGGAAGGGGCGCTCCACAGTGGCCGCCACTAAAAATCCCGGGGGGTTTTCGGGATTTCAATTCTTGCCCCCCATTGAGACATGAGGTCTCTCCCCCACAAGGGAACCTGGAAGTCTGCGACGAATGGGCGTAAATTAGCCAATTGCCCATCCGGCCCCTTAATTTGCACCACGCTCTTTGAAACTCGAGCCAATTGGGTGCCCCCTATACCCTGTATTTTCCCCGCCACAGGTTGCAACTCCCAATGTGACGGCCATCTCCTTTCGGGGATGATCGTCACATCCGCCCCTGTGTCAAGCAGACCCTTCATGTTAACAAACTCCGCACCCTGCTTGACGCTGCAATCAATGATAGGTTTATCTTCACCCACCACTTCTGCCCAGTAGACGCCTGGTGCGTGGTCGTCTACTGAAAATCTTTCAGGCATTGGGATAATTTGGGCAATAATTTGCCCTTTCGGCAGGAAATATGGTGGGTGAGTGCAGCGCGCCAGGAGAGTGAGGTTCTCCGGACCACCCGGGAAGGTAATCGGAGAAATCTCAATCTCTGGGGGTGTGTATTTAGTGTCCCCGATGGCAATAAACTTACAGTCGTGTCCAGTTTCCATCTGATCCCCCTCCAGAGGGTCCACAGCCACCACTGTCCAGTGCTGGGACCGGAAGAGGGTGTCTTTGGTGGTGATGAGATATCGCGTCCGGGATACGTGCCATGTCCAGCGTTTAAGGTCTCCCCCCTCCGCGATACCTGCCCCATTTTTTGCATCGCGCGGGGCAGGTCCGCGCCGCGCTCCTAGTTTTTTTTATTAGATACTTCTTTATGTACTCTCTCCCCTGAACCGTCCCCCATCGGCCCCTGGTGAGGGTGGTTGGCAGGACAGTTCTTCGCCATGTGGCCCAGCTGTCCACACCGATAGCATTGCGTGGTTCTCGCCGGCGGAATAGCGGTGTGCCCCGCCGGGTGCTGGGTCACTGCTGCCGTTGGTGGTCTCCTGACCGTGTGTGGTGGTGGCGGCACCTTGGACGTCCCCACTAATGGCACTTTCTTCTCGCACGCATCAATGAGGGCGTCCAGGGTCGGCGGTGGATACATAGGCAGACTAAAGATAACTTGTTTGCAGATGTCGTTGCAATTGGCTTTTGCCATTTCGAGGATAAATTGTTCTTGCATCTCAGGCCTATCCACCTGTCTCTCTATTTGTTCCTGCAACCGGTTCACAAAGATGGTAAATGGCTCATTGGGGGATTGTCTGATGTTCGAAAAGTTGGTAAGGGGTTCCCCCCCCGGCAAGATGTTAAATATTTTTTCAGCGGCCTCCGTAATTTTAATCAAAACAGGCCGGGGTAGAACCCTAGCCTGTTCTTCTGGTTTTACCCAATTCCCTTCACCGCACAGATGATCAATTGAGAGAGGGTTTTCATCCGCGTCAACCGCGGACTCCTCGCTGCGCAACAACTCAGGAAGGATGGCCTCCAACGATTTCTTCCACCTCTGTTTCCACAGCCTATAGTCAGCTGGGGAAAGGAGGCAGGCAAACAACTCTTTTAAATCGTGGGGGACCATTTCGTTTGCGGAGAAGGTGGCCTTTAACAGGCCCTTAAAATATTCACTTCTCCTGCCAAACTCTTTCTGAGCCTTGCACAGCTCCCTCTTCGTCTGGAAGGAGAAGGGCTCCCATTCTCGGTACCTCCCCCCCCTTCCTCTAAAACTAACCGGTGCGGCAAAGGGAATTATAACCTGTTCCGGGTTCTGGCTCTCAGGCCTGTCACTTCCGGTTCCCGAAGCGTGGGAACTGGTGGGAGGGGCGTGGGAACCGGAAGGGGAGGCGTGGGAACCGGGAGGAGGGGCGTGGGAACCAGAAGCCGGAAGAGGCGGGGCTGGAGGACCGACTGAGGGGGAGGGTTGAAGGGAGGAATGGCGGCCGGAAGGGGTGGAGTTTTGGGAGGTAACAGTTTGGGGACACACCCCCGAGGAGGAGGAACTATCTGAGGGCAAGTGGGAGGGGTCAGGGTAGGAAGGGAAGGAGGAGCTAGGGAGGAAGGGGTTGGACTTTGAGGGGAGGAAGGGATTGTGGGAAGAAGGAGCACAAGGGAGGGGTCCGACCATGTGGTCCCCGCCATCTTGTGTCCCTCGGGGGCCATTTTGGGAATTATGTAAGGTATGGGCAGACTCAGGGGAAGATTCAGGGGAACACCGGGAATTAGGGAGTGTAGGGGAACTAGGGTTCTGGGAGTAAAACTGGGGATCAATAACTTTATCAACTCGGGGATTTGGAACTTGGGAAGGGAAAAACTTGGAGTTATCAACTGGGGAAGTAGGGGAATGGGTAAGGGCTCCGGCAGCTTGGCCAGGGCTACCGGGGCAAGGGTTCTGAGGGAGGCTTGGGGAGCCAGGGAGACTACTGCCGACTTCGGAGCCCTGCGTTTCACGGGTTGCTCCGCAGGTCTCCCCCAACTTAGGGACAAGGGACGAGGAGCAGGGGTTTGGGGAAACCGGGGAAACTGAAGAAACTGGGGAAGGCTGCGTTGGCTGCTTCTGCTTTTCCTTCTTCTCAACTAAAGCGGTCCGAATTAGAACGAAAAGCGGGATTAATTTAGCGGCTGTTTTGTCCCCCTGAACTACCAAAGCCGTTAATTTGGACCCGACCGAATTCCAAAATGACACCGAAAGAACATCTTCGGGGGACATATGGGGAAAATGCAGAAAAAGCCAACGTACAAGCCTCTTAACCAACCCACGCGAATATTTATGTTTCCCACCCTCAAGGAGACCCACAACTTGGAAATAAATCCCCCTCTGCGGAGCCGACAAACGCGCACCCATCTCTTACACCTCCGGCTCCACAGTCTCACCACCCCCCAACGGCAAACGAGAAATTAAAAACTAAAAACAAGGGTCTGGACCCGAATCACACTCACTCCCCCCCCCAGGGGAGTCTACCAAGGGGCTACCAAGGGGCTCACACACACGCCCCCCCCCCTTTTTCCCCCACCGGGGAAAACTTACCAAGTCCAGACAGTGGCCGTGGGAGGTGTCCAAAGCCCCAGGAGCGGTCCCTCGTGCGCGGAGAGATTGTCGCTCCTTCCCCCGGGAGCGCCGCCGGACAAAAACCGGCCTGCTGCAACCGGGGTAGCTGCCGCCCAAAAGTCTTTGTAATCCAAAAACGACTCCTCCGGGGGTCTCCTCTCGCTGAAGAGGCCCCACGTTGGGCGCCAGCTGACGCTGCCCGCTGTGGCCCGTAACACTTTAGGCTAGCTCTGCTCACTGGCCGCTTGCAGCGTCAGGAGTGGGGAACGGTCTGGGAGCTGTTTTCCCCAGACCGAACCTTCAGAGCCCTGGTGCCACTATAGGCTCTGCGGAATCACGGCGTCGTGGGCTTCGGCGAAGAGATGGAGGAGACCCAGAGTCTAAGCAGCTTTCCAGGAAGAAGGATTTATTAAGGGAAAGGGAACAGTGACCGGACAAGGGCTGGAAAGATGCACAGGAACCCCAAGGCTCTGGGCAAGCAGCACCTCTGTGCACCTCAATTTAAGGTGGGGAGGGTACAAACACAGGAACCAATCAGGGTATCTCAGGGGAGGAGTTGGGGGGAGGGCTTACAATGCTGGGGACCAATAGGAATAACCTGTGGGAGGGGCGGCAATCACAATGCCAATGGGGCCTCGAGTGAGGGATGAATGACAGGGAAGGAGCTAGAACAAAAGGTGGGGTTTACACAGATTGATGGGGTTCAGGGGCAGGAACAGGGTGATGGACAAGGAAGGTTCAGGAAAAAGGGGAGGGGTTTACAAAACTGACAAGCGGGTAAAACCATTCCAACTCATGGGGGGAATAACATTGAGAACAAACCATTTAAATTAATAATCAGAACAAAATGAACAGGCGGCAACACTTGCCCTTTCCCCCAAATCAGCTCTCTTCCCTACTCTACTCAGAAGTGCAGAGGGCTGCCAAACCTCGATCAAAACGCAAGGTGTGGGCCCGTATGGATGCCAACCCTCACAATATCTAAGGAACCATTCCTAAGTTAGCACAAAGAAGGAGGTCAGCTATGCCTGGGTCCTCTCCTCTAATTGTTTTAAAGAGGCAGTCAGGCCATCTTTCTCAGACTCATTCTTTTGTGATTATTTGCTCAGACTGCCTTTTCTTCTAAAAAATCTTCAGCTTCTCATTTTGAATACAACTTTACAGTGAGAGATGTCTTCGCTGATTTGGATCTTCAGGCTTGATGTCTGCAGTCAGCAGCAAATGACATCTGTGTATTGTTCCCTCCAGATGTTGACTAACTGGGCAGGAACAGTCTTGATCTGGGAGCTAACACAAAGGCCAGGGTGGGGTGTGAAAACCTTTCAAAAATTTTGTTTAGCTTAGAGCTAGAGACTTACTACAGAACACATAATTTATGCAATTCCTTGAAGTGCCTTAGGGATGTTTCCCATGTTTCATGAGGTTTTACTGCCTGGATTGAAGCAGCAGCCTATATCTGATTCTCTGCTGAGTTCCCAGTTTCAAAATTTAGGCTTAGGCAGACAACAGAGTTACATCTTTAAGATATCTAGGGAGTTTCTAAACATATATATATATATATATATATGTGTGTGTGTGTGTGTGTGTGTGTGTGTATATATATATATATCACTGAGTCATGGATAAAAACCCAAAACACTGTTCCTCCTGATAGCTAGAGCATCTATCCAAAACCTGAAGGAGTAAGGAAAACGAAGATGTTTTGACAAGAAAAAAACAGAAGACTTGATTGCTCTGCAAAGAATGAACTGTGCAGCAACTTACAATCCATGTCTCATCCTTTGACTAGTCTTGAGTACAGGTACTAAGTCCACTTTTTCTTTCACTTTCCTACCCCTCCCCAATACCTAAAAACCCAGCAAGATCATCTCTCCTCTGTAGCATAATAGCAACAGCTAATCAGAGTCCTATATATGGTGGTATAAATGTTAAAAAGGCCTTGACAGGATCTCTCTGCGGGATATCCATTGTAGAAGTCTACACTGTATGGATATGGGTGGGATGGCTCAGTGAAGCTACCTAACATGTCATGCATGCCTAGACTGGGAAGCTTACAAGAGTTGTCTGACAGAGCATGGTGGCCCCAACAACAAATAGCAGGAGGCTCTTTTCACTGTGGTCCTGCATAAAGCAATATTCAATCAATTAAAAATTTCCGTTCAGAGCTCCATCTTACCTTTCTAATATTTCCTTACCACATTTGGAGAAGAGACAGGCAGTTCCAGGGTTAGGTGTCCCTTGCTTCCCTTCTGATCACAGTCCTGATCACAATGCACTCAGATGTTGGTCCTCACATGGGGGAATTATCAGTTCCTCCTCCTTTCCTGCCCCTGGTTGCTGTCACCAGATCTCCCTGATGGTCTCTCTCAATTCAGATATCCTATGTTTCCTCTGAAAGCCCATGAGCAAGACATTGGCAGAGCACTTTTAAAACAGAAGTATTGCTTATTTTAGAAGAACAGAAAGAACAAAGCACACAGAGAAAAGTATTTCAAAACAAGAATAGGAATGTCTGGTTTATTTTTCCTTGTTACAAAGGTGGACCGGTCACTGACTTCCCAAGTTAGACAGTCATAAAAAAAAATAATAAATTCAACTCATAGAATTAGTCTATGCATAATGTAGGAAACCGAACAAAGGGAAAATCAGACTTAAAAAAATACTTCCCTAGAAGCCTTTAGAAATTATTGAAAAACTAAAATATGAACTATGAAACTGCCTTTTTCCTTTCAGTGTGCCTTTTGCTATCTCAGATCTTACAGAGAGCGGTTTGATCCAGATCCCACTTAAAACTACAGCTGAAATGACTGGAGACATTGAACTGAATGGCCATTGAATTTGGACTTCATTCACAGTCATTCACACTGGTTACTATCCAGTAACCGGAAATAACACATGTACAACTTCCCTCTGGCTGAGAAGTTAACCCATCACTTCAGGGATGTCCTAGCAATTCCCTCTAGTATCTCACACTGCAGTAGCTATGCACAGTACTTATTATGTGCAGTTGGCAATAAGATTTCCCACCATCCTGCTGAAAATCATCCACTTAACTCATACAACTCATGAGTCACTATCTGAACTCTGAGTACAGAATATTACAGCCAGCTTTTCAGCAGTGCAGTAGTTAGTGAGCATACCAAGCCTGTCCTTTCCTGTAAACAACCTCTCCTTATTTTCAGACACAGCTGTCAGAGCCCCAAATACTCTAAAAGGCATTTGAAAATCTGGGTTGCACCCTACTGATGATGGCCCAGTTTCCCAGTCATGACACAGAACAAAACTGTTCTGCAAGCATAAAGGCTTTCTCTTTGGCCAAGTCAAGGTTATGTACAAATACAGCAGCTAGGATCAGACAGCCCATACAATTCTACTAGAACTGGGAAACACATCCTTTTGACGATGATGTAAACAGTGTATCAGCCATAAAATTAAATTTTAAAAATTAAAAATGTTAATAACTTTCATAGTGATTAAAAAAAATGAAGAATAAGGCAATTTCATATCTCAATGCTAGTTGTGCTCTCAATACACTTCTGGAAAACATGTTTATTAAAATGAAAACAGTGAGACAGGATGGGACCAGACAGGGTCCCTTTTCAAAGGGAGCTGTGGATATAATAATTCAACTGATGTGACTACAGGGGAATTGTAAGGGGATATTTACATGAAAGAAAGCAATGCTGTTCTGGCTCTGGTCTGGGCCCCCTTCAGCATTTCCCAGCATCCAGCACACTCAGGCAATGTCTGTGTCATAGGGCATACCCAGTGTCATGCTACTGCCTTTTAGGTCCCATATCAAGATGACGAGGGACACTTAAAATGCCACCCTCAGACTACTGTGGTAACTGGCACACTGACTCAGGACAACTGTGAGGTGCTCTTAAGGAGAGTTAAAAGGTCATTTGCACAGCTAATGCACTAGGAATGTTAGCTGCTACATAGTCCTGTAATGCCAGCAACTGTGACGTTCAGGCATTTGCCATATCCTGCAAGCTGATCAATACCAGTACAAATTTCATAAAGCTGCCAGAAGCTTAGATTATGTTAACACAAATAGCAAAGAAAGAACAGCCAGAAAAGATACTGAGAAGTAGGAAAGATAGCAAGGCACACAGCCTTTATCACAGCACTGAGAAAAGAATCAGGACAAACAGCTTTGGATGATCTGCACGAGTACATCTATTCCTTTGAAATGCTGGGATATGTTTCTTTACCATAGAGGGGCAAGTTAATGGAAGAGAGAGTGAATGGATGGAAATAACATGAAGTGATTTATGTTCAGGTGAGAGTGGTGACTCACTCCAGCAGCATTTAGTCTCTAAAGTATATAAATTACATACTTGGAAAACTGCAAGTTGCAGGTTGTAGCCCTGTTTCATTTGGCTGTCCTAACTTTAACTGGGGTTCAATAGATCCAATTTTTCAATTTCAGACCATTAGAGAGAAGAAGAAAAGGAGGTTGTAATTTTTTTGTCTTTACTACCTTGTGATCTTTTCAGCACATAAAGGTCACCTACAGCAGATGTCAATAATCACACTCTTCACAGTTTCCTTAAAGTTCATAATTTTACAGAACTATTTCACAGGTTACTAAACCAAACCAAATTACTTCTCAGCAAGAGTGAATTGGTGCCTTTCCTATATAATTTTATGAGTTCCCTCTGAGTCTTCTCCAAGGATTTGAGCATTCGGCACAATATTTGAATCATGAACTGACAGTAAAGGACTGGAATTATCTGGATGTTTCAAAAGTACAATATTAGATACTTTTCTTCAGGAATGGTTAAATAGGGACAACCTTTTTATTTGAAAGAGAAAATTCTTGGAGTCAAAATGCTCTAACTGTTCTCTTTGAGTGACTTCAGATGGAAATTTATCCCATGTTTTCAACAGTACAATTTAATTCAGCATGTTGGTCAGACCTAGCACATAATTTCTCAAGGTGCTATGGGTTCATAACTCTGACTGAAAACCCTCAGACCTGCAAGGTCTTGCAGCTTTTATTAAGCAGCCAGAAGTGCTCATACAAAACTACAGACTGCTTCTCAAAATGCAGTACAACACTTTTTTGAGTCTTTCTCACGTGAAGAGCAAATAATACCATATCCACTTACTGTATGTCACAAAAAGCGGGGAAATGTAATGAAGGTTTGACTAAGGCAAATGTGATAGAAATATCCTTATTTGTTCAATTTTACTAAATCACTGGTTTTTTTTTTTTTCCCAAGGCCTTGAAGAAGGTAATTTTCAGCAAAAATTACATCCTAACTAGGATCCTTGGCATTGATTTGATTTGACTTCTTTTAATTGAAATGCTTAAAATTTAAGAACTGTTTCCATACATGAGAAGAGATAAGCATGTACATAATTTGAAGTGTATGCTGTAAGCCCAAAATACCAAAAAAACCAAACACAGATACACTTGTTTACTTCAGCATGGCAACACTCCCATGCAATATCCGTTTCAGACTTGTACTCCAATTAAATCCCACATTGCTTTGATAACATTCTTACCTCCCTTTCATAAGCTTCAGCATATAGGGAGTTTCAAATAAGGAACTGGTTTAGAGGATTCCATGTAGCAGATCTGTAACAAAAAGCAGAAGGAAAACTGGTTCTCCAACACCTAACCCAGGGGAAAGCACTGCCCTTCCTCATAGCACCTGCTGAATGCTGGCAAGGGGTCTTGTGATGATTACCAAGTTTTCTCTTGTCTAGAGTATCTTCAAGATTGTTTACCTTGGATTTATTTATTGATCTGAATATCAAAAAGATTTAATATTATTAATATTTATAATATAAAATATTAACATTTAAAAACATTTCTCCAGAAACAGAGAATTAGAAGCTTATATTTCTTTCTGGGAATGATGAAATGCCTAAATATTCAACTTTATTCATAATGAGTATCCACAAAATGGAAGGCTTAACAACTCTCACTTCAACAGTAGTTGTGTGAGTGTGTAAGAAGAAATTACACTGCTTCTTATATGGTGTAAATGGATTTCTTACACGTTTTAGTGAATCTGGTTTTGTGCAGTGAAAATATGTCTTGTTAATATATATATTTTTTTCAAACTAAATATGTAATTTAATTGGTCTCGCAACAAAGATATTTTTCATCTCTATTTCACAAACTGTATCCTCCTGTATGTTAAAATATTTTCTTTCAAAAGTGGCGTTTTGAACCAATGCCTTCAAACTTATTGCTGATCATTTGTACCTAGATATTATGCCCCAGATAAGAGAGAATCAAAACTTCTATTTGCATATATTTTTAACTTCTAAATAGGTAAATATTTGAGTACTTTCTTCCTTTGGTATTTTTTGATATCTAGGGGTTCTTTTCCCATATAGAAATTAAATGAAATGTATGTTCATGAATGCCTGCATATAAATGCAACCACCATAGTAAATTTATAATATTGGTGTAATTTCAATAAATGAAATGAAGAAATATTAAATTAGTGTGGTGTGGATTTTTATGCCACTTTAGGTAGACAGAAATCTTGGAAATCAAGTACCCCATAGCTCTGATGATTTTGTTTTCATTTCAGTGACTTTTAGATAACCACTATATTGAAAACTGAATTTGAAAATACCAAAGTGGACAGAGTAATAAATAATATTAAAAAAATCATAGTAGCAAGAAAACTTACTTAATGCTGCATAGCAAAACTGTGGATTTTGTCTAATATACCATGAGATTTTGCCACAATAAATGGAGAGAGGGAGACTTTCCTTGTTTATACTGTTATTAATGTTCCAGCAATGTTGCATTTTACCCATTACCTGTTAGTCACGACACAAAAATATTTTGCACTTACTCAGACCCAAAGGCAAAGCATTTTAATTGTTCAGTGCAACATTTTTTTATTGTACTGGCTCTTTATCAGGAATATTTTAATACACAAGCTACATTTTCATTTTTAATTGCAGTTATCACACCTTAGCCTGTGGCTATACATTTCATCAAATAAGAAAACTCCCATAGACCTACTGTGTAGACAACTCCTGTAAAGCATGTTACAGAAACTCAGCCTTTATGAGAACAGCTGATTAGTATCTGTGAATTCACACTTCAGCGATAATAGCCAGGATGTTGCAAACAAAAAACAAACTTCCCTTGGGTAATCCAAAGCACTAGGGAGAAGTGGTATTCCAGAGATACCTTGAGCCTCTTGGAAGTGTGGCCAGGTAACACCATAGAGAGCCCTTTTCTACATGATGTCTTGGCTTAGTATTTTCTAGACTAAACTTCTCATTCAAGTTCATATGATGTGGACACTAAAAGAAAAACACTTTCAAATCTGATGAAGGAAATGCTGATTAAGTTTAGACATCTTTCCTAAGATGTCTAAACTTAAACTTCTAATTTGAAATATCCTGTTCCACTAACCCCTTTTCCATATTCTTACAGAAAAATATAACTGTTCAGATGAAACATATTTAGACCTCAAAAGATGTATTCTTTTGCCCTGACTTTTTACAAGGTGTCCACTTTTTCCCAGGTGGTCTTCTCCAGAGCAAGGCTGTTCACAGTAAAGGCAGCCATGGCCCAAAGTGGCAGCTGTCCTGATGACACCTTTCCTCTATTTTCCTCTGCATCTGCAGCTCTCATAGAGGATGCCACATGCTCTTCCACAAGAACTGCTACAGTAGTCAGCTGAGACTGGAAAAGGACATTATTTTGTGTCTAGCTATGTACTTTAGATCAGTGCCAGCCCACCCTGAAAGTCTACCTTTATTTCCTCTGCAATGGTGTACTTGGCTGAAGATTACTATTCCCCTACTTAGTAAGCAGCCTCCTGAATTGTGACAAGCATTTCAAGATAAACACTTTTGAGTCCTACGTTTATCACAGTTTGAGTCCTAGCTTTATTTCCTGAATGGTACAGCTATACTCCAAAACAGTTTTTTTCCCTCAGCTATTTCTACATTCCCAGTTTAAACACCCTTAGTTAATCTCGTGCAAGCTTCTAGCTATTTTTTTGGAAAAGCAATTTTGAAACCAGCAATCCAGTCTTATTTTCCATGATTTTAAAGGAGATAACAGATAATTTCAAACGTGGGTAACAAAGGCAGGGAATGAGGAAAAAAGGTGTCTCCTGCTCAGGGCTGCTGAGTTGCCATGTTTACAGCTCCAAGCAGGCTGCTGACCAGCCACAGATCCATCTGTAAAATGATCCAGCTACTGTACTCCTGACTTTTGCAAGTTATAAGCAGACGTGGGAGATTGTGTAAGTGCTGAAGCAGCTGCAGAACCTTTCCCTCACTGAACTACTGAAGAGGCACGCCAGCTTGTTTGTGTGCTCCTCCACAACCTTTCACCTACTTTGGCTGTTTTGGCTGTACTGGGAGCCCCCAGCAGCTCGTGTGGCAGCAGTGTCGGGTGACAGAAAGATGAGAACGGGAAGATATGACCCTTGTTTATACTGCTATTTCTGTATTTTTTTCCATGTAAAGGGTGATATAAATATTTAGAAAAAGAAACGTATTAGTAGGTTAAAGTACCAATCCAATTCCATAAAAGCAGACCCATCTGCAGGCGGAGAGCCAGTGATTTGCCCTTGATACTGCTGGAAATTTCACAAGGTGTTGCAAATACGACACACACTTGTCACCAGACTACTCCTTCCGCTTACATTCCAAACTTCCTCGTGCTACCATTAATTTCCACCCAGACTTACTGCTCCTTCTGAGTATCATTTACCCTTCCTTACAGAAGTTGAATTAGAAGCTGTCTTTGTCCCTAGCAGAAAATGTTAGTCTGGTTCTGTAAGAGAAAAAACTTTGATGATGCTGCCTGTCCACCTGTTTGCCAAACTATCCCTCCTAAGTCAAATTTGAGTAGATAATCTACTCCCTAAAAATCTCTGTACAAGCTGGCAGGTGGTTTAGGGAGGAGAGATTAGAATTTTGCTCCATACTGGATAAAAAGGAGAGGAAACTCAACCAGACTCATTCTACTAGAGAGCAGCAACCATACCAGTAGTTCATCCCACATGTTCTGGCTGGTCAGGAGGGCACTCATCCCAGCACATCCTATTGGGTCTCCAGCACTTGTTGGGTTAGGAAGAAGAGCCTTACATTTTTGTCCCCACAGAGAAAAAGGTATGGAAAAAGCAACCATGATACCTTCCATTAGACATCAGCAACATGGCCAGTTATTACACATGCTGGCTGACCAGGAACACAGCTCTAAGTACGGCACGTTGTGTCTCCAGCAGGGGTGAGGACGTAAGAAACATGAGGCGACAGCTGATTGCAATGGAGAGCTATTAGGAGGCAAATGGACAGGAATCCAGGCTTCATTCATTCCACTCTTCTGGACCCATCTGTTGTGGAAAAAAGCAGAATGTTAACGCAGCTCCATTTTCTTAAGCACAGTCAGCAAAACATTACTGTGACCAAGCAACTGCAAGTGCTGTTACTGCCTTTTTAAAACTTGCCCCAGGGCAGTTCAGAAGAGGAAAGTTAAAATATCTAATCAGCAGAAATGAGACCCGCTCTGATGAGTACCGCAGTTCAGAATTTGGCACTGTCCTTCAGAGTCATTGTTCTCTGACACCTGCAATTAAAACTGTCACATGTTTCAGGAGGGTGAAACAGTGGTCTGGAGAGGAAATAAAGTGAGAACACTGCTAAAGACAGGATAGATGGACGCATTATATGAAGTGGTTACAATTTGCACCTGCCTAGCTCACCTGCAGTTTGGCTGATGATGAACCATCATATATTGTTACACTTGTGCCTAAAACTTAGCTTTCTTGCTCAACATTCAGGACTACCACAGTAGTTACTTCACAGATATAAGCAAGAATGGAAATTTATGTTGTTCAGAACTGCCTGTAATACATAACCATCATACAAAGCAAGAAACAAATCTGAATTATGAAGGAGACATGCTTCTTTTAGAAGCTCATCTGAGTAAAAAAAACTCAGTTGTGCTTCTGATGTGCAAAATTCTTGTAGAAGTTTGTTTTGATTTGAAAAACACCCAGGTTTTGAGTTACTGGAACTTTGTCCTTTTAACAAATGGGGAAGCTAACACGCTTCCCGTATTTCCTGCAGCTACAATATTACCTTTGTTCACAGCTAAACTGAATATGCAAGATATTTGTTCATACCTTACTGCATATAACTACCAGGGAAAACATTAAGAAAAGAAGTTGCTGTAAAGAAAATTAATGCAAACAACAGAAATTGTTCTTAGTAGACTATTTCCCTATTCAGACTACTCACAAAGGATATTCGAGTTACTTATATTAAGCAGGTTCAGCACACTAACAGATTAAATAAAGTATCTTGTAGGAATAGAAATAGTGACCTTATAAATTGCAATAACTGCCTGCTGCAGAGAACTTCCTGACCCAGATTTTATTGCAGAGAGTTAATTTTGAGGTTCCTGCTTGTCACAAATTAGTGGCCTCAGGAAGAAAGTGGAACAAAACAAAAGCTATCCTACAGGTTTGATGGTTTAAACAAATTTGTATTATATTTTCACTTCTGTGGCTCATCTGCAACTTGCAGGCAAACCAAGTTTAAAAAGTCAAAAGCAAATGGCAAATTCTTAAATTTTAATTTTTAGCAAGGACAGGAAAAATCAAAGTCATTATATTTGCTGGTATTTCATGTCTATATTTTGCTTCATTTCATATTTCATATGCCAACATTTGATCACTGCAGTAAACCAGAATGTGTTTCATGGAAAAATAACATAATAACTCCCCCAATAAAATAATAAAACAGGGAGCAATAAAATAATAAAACAAAAAGTACAGGGGGAGTAGAATCATAACTAGGGATAACATATATACTAGGAAGACAAAAATGAGATAAAGTTAAAAAACACAGTCTATTGACAAGCTAAAGTATTTTCCTCTGTCTATTAAACTAAGTGCACAGATTTCTTGTGAGGAATTTGATCTTCCCTCCCATGAAAAAGAGTTTACATGTCTGTTTCTGTAAACATATGCATATAAAATTCAACTGGGGAGTTGTATGCAAATATTAAGGAACAATTGTTTTGTATTATTTTACTGCCACATGCTCCTGCTGTTACAGACGAAGATTTCAGATGTGACATTAATTCCATTCTTCAATGCGTAACTCAAACCCTGCCCCCAGTGAAGTGGACTTGGCGCGTCGGGAAAAGGCCAGGCAGCACTGGAGATCAAAGCTCCTTCTCCAGCAAAGAGGAAAGGTCAAGGGGCTTTTCCCAGATCGACTGTGACCCTGGGAGATGAGCCGTCCCTGAGAGCGCGGTGTCAGCCCCTTCTTAGCTCTAGTGACAGTAAAAAAAGGCCACATGCTGATCTGGGGCCAGTGCGTCACCAGCACAGCTGTCCTCGGGTATTTGGTGCTATGAACCAGGTCACAGACACGACCTACATGTCGACAACCTGAACCCTGCGGCTGGGATCTGATTTTGCTCCCTTTGCCTTCCGCGCAGCCTCTGCTCCGACGCTGGAGCTACCCTGTTAGTACCAGCACCGCCAGCACCCCTGTATGAGTGCAAACACACAACTCCCCCGGACACCATCGCGCCCCTCACGCCGGGCCATTGGGTGCCCGTGCACAGCCCGCGGCCCGTGAGGGGCGGGAGCAGCACGGCGCCCCCGCAGCTGGCCACGGCCACCCCGCCGCCTGGCCCGGCCCCTGCCCGCTGCACAAGGTCACCGCGGGCGGCACAGCAGCACAGCCCACAGCCGCCGCTCCGTGTGCCCTGCTCCCGCGGCAGCCCCGGCCGGCAGTGCAGCGCTCCCCGCGGCGCTGGCGGGGCGCCCGGCGGGCCGGGCCGGGCCGGCGGGCACGGGGAGCGCCGCCAGCGCCGTCACGAGCGCCCGGGGGGCGGGCCCGCCGCAGCCCCGCCCCCTGCGAGTGTAAATAGAGGCGCCACGTGAAGCGCCGCCACCCACCGGGGAACAGCGACCGGCCCGGGGCCCTCGGAGCTCCCGCTCACTCGGCGATCGCTTGCGTGCCACGCACCCGCCCTGGCAGCGATGAAAGCTGCCCGGATCGCCCTCCGCAGCGCCGCCCCACTGGCAGGGGCCAGTGCCGGCAGCAGCAGCGGCCGGTTGCCGCAGGAGGTGGAGCAGTTTTCCCGCTTCTCCCCCTCCCCGCTCTCCATCAAGCAGTTGCTGGACTTCGGTGAGAGTCGGGAGGAGCGGGGGGAGGTCGGGGCTGGGGAACAGCCCGAGCCCGGCGCTCGGAGGCTCGTTTCCCCGCGGGAGGGGTGCGGGAGCGGCGCTTTGCGGGACAGACAGGCGGCGATCCCCGCCCGGAGGGCTCGGCGCTCAGCCAGCGCTGAAGTCGCTGCCGCCCCCCGGCTCGGCTGCCCAGCGCCAGGGCGGAGGAGGAGAGCGGTCCCGCCGGGTATTCCCAGCCCCGCTGGGAATCTGCCGGCGGCGGGGAGGTCGCCTCGGCCGGGCACCCTCGGTCAGGTGCTAGGGGCTGGAGAGCTGTGAGTGCCGCCATCCGAGCTGAAGATGCGCTCCAACACTGTTGGGGCGGCGTTGGTAGGGCGCAGGCACGGAGAGGGACACGGGCTGCGGGGCGTGTTGGTGCTCCGCGCACTCGGAGCCGGGCGGAGCGAACGCGCTGTTCCCCGATCCATTATCGCTTTGGCAGCGCCGGCGGCTGTGCGCACATGATACTGCCAGACGTCACCCCCAACAACCTCCTGTTTACCGGAGTGCTTCTCAGGGGATTGCAATTAAGGCTCATGTCTAAATGGGAGCTGTTCAAGTATTCCGTCCAGGAACGCGCTGTGGCTTACTGTCATGTAAACACCGTTCAACACAAACCTGTAACACCTAACACTTAGGTGAGCTGGCCAGTAAAAGCCTCGTGAATGCAGGGAAAATAAAGTCCTGAAGTTTATGGAAAGTCAGCAATCTGTATTTGCATCTTGAAACTTCTTTAAACAAAAACTTTATTTTGGATTTATTCATAGGCTCGAATAATGGATGTGAGAGAACTTCTTTCTCATTTTTACGACAAGAACTTCCTGTGAGGTTTGCAAACATCCTGAAAGAAATTGATCTTCTTCCTGATAAATTACTAGGCACTCCATCAGTAAAATTAGTAAAAAGCTGGTAAGTATGAATTGCTTGAATTCAGCATGCAAAGTAACACCACTTTGAGAACTTGTTAAAGACTTTTTTGAATAGTAGAAAGGATAAGAAAATGCAGTAGAAATGCAGAATGCTTCATCAAATCTGTGTTGCAAGCTGTCACACACTGTCCTTTTCTAGCATGCTAAAATTAAATTGAAAAGCAATATGGTTATGTTGTTATCTTAAAATAGTTTAGAGGGGCAGAGAGTTAACAGTTCGAAATAGTTAATAGAGCAAATCTTACTTATTATTTAGGAAGGGAGAAAAGAAAACATGTTCTGTTTCCACACAGCATTACCTGAGACCCACACAAATTGGGAAAGCAGGCTATGTACTTGTTTTGATCTCTTACTGATGGAGTTACTAACAGAGCTTCTATTCTAAAGTATCTTGCCTTGACCTGTGCAGCAAGTGTTTGAAATTCAATTAACATAATCTCTGCAGTTGACACAGTAGTTGAATCTGATTTAACCTTGCTTACTGGCACAGTTGCAGCATTTGCCAGGATGGCTGACATAAACAGCAGAAGTATTAGAGTGAGATCTAGAAACTCTTCTTAATATAGCAAACTGTTGTGCCTTTGCCGTATGCGTCAAGGCTGTCAGATGTTAGTGCAAGAAGCTCAGCTACTTAGCTTCTGCCAAAGCTGATCAGATTTGGAAAAGTTTTGCTTTCTGATTGGTGTTGTTGTTTGGATCTTCCTTTGAAATACAACTCTTTTCAAGAATTATAGGGGGATCACTGGGTAGCTTAAGTGAGGGCTTAGATTCCTCTCTAGTGGCAGGCACAAAGAAAGACTTAAAATTTCTGGAGTTCAGGCAGTCAAGAAGTGTCCATCTGTCATTCCATTGTTGGTTGTAACTTGGATATTTCAAAGATACTTAAAACTCCTAGATGACTTGTTAGGACTAATGATGTGCACAAGACAAAGTATTTTTCATATTGCTAAATTAATAACAATCAAATTAATAGCATTTATTTCTTGTGCTCCTTTTCAATAGGTACATCCAAAGCCTAAAGGAGTTGATTGAGTTCCATCAGAAAAGCCCAGATGACCAAAAAGTCTTATCTGAGTAAGCATTTCATTTTTTCTATGAACTTTTTAGTTCATATTCTACGTTTTACAACATACTATAGACTTAGAGTTGTGATGAGCTGAATTTTATAATCTAGCAGGAAGAGCTGAACATAGAACAAGCTGGTTGAAATCTCTGACCATGTTTAGCAGTATTGCAAATAAATGTGACCTGTTGCAGCCTAATTTCAAGGTCATATTGCCCCTTGAACTGTCATAACAGAGAAATATTAAAAAAAAAAAAATTACCTGTGATGTCATACCTCTGCTTGTTTCCAAGATGTCAGCTTGGGATCATCTTCCTTTACTTACATTTTCCTCTGCTCAAATAAATGAGTACACAGGTGGTAAATTTGATTTGGCTCATTACACCTTTTGTTTTAAAAATGCCAAATACTTCTGTATTAGGGCAATGAAGAATTACTTTTAAAAGAGTAAAAGAACCACACCGTATTTTAGTATTAAGGCTGTTAAGCATTTATCTCTGCTGGTGCTAGATTAGATAATTATATAATACAAAGCTTGCTTCTATGTAGTCTGAGAATAATATTCTAAAACAACCTCTTTTTAACGTAGCTTTATAGATACTCTAATTAGAGTCCGAAACAGACATCATGATGTGGTTCCTACAATGGCACAAGGAATAATTGAATACAAAGACACTTTTAAAGTAGATCCTGTCACCAATCAAAACATCCAGTATTTTTTGGATCGTTTTTACATGAGCCGCATTTCCACCCGGATGCTAATGAACCAGCACAGTAAGTAGAAATTTTTACCTGAGAAAAAACTTCAGCCTAATGAGTAACATGTTAATGTAAACACTTCTTAAAACTGCTGGAGAACTGCTTCACATGATTTTGTGTGACACTGAAAAGTTAGAAATTGAATCTGTCATTTAAGAAAGTAATAGAAAAACTTGTTTCCTAGACTACAGAATAACTGAAATAACTCTTTGGTTGAATATGTAGGGATATCATTCTTTATGTCTGAAAAAACTTTAGAGGTGAGCCACAGAAAAGCCAAGATAGTTTGCTGACAGTAGATGGCATTTGAACTCATGAAAGGCATAAACAACATTCAGTATTTTATGTGATTGTATCTTGCAATCACACTGTATTAGTCTCAATTTTGGGGCTTTTTTTATAACATAATATTTGGGATTAAATGTTGTATTGTTCTTATGTCAAACAGCTCTTCTTTTTGATGATAAATCTGGCTCTGGGCACCCAAGGCACATTGGAAGTATTGATCCTTGCTGTGATGTTGTTGAAGTAGTGAATGGTGCGTATTCTCAGAGCTTTAACATTTCTCTTCCTGATCAGTATCTATATCTGATTGCAAGCAGTTTGGGTACCAGCTTCTGTTGTAGAGGATATTGACTGGCTTTAACTGAAGTAGCTGAAAGCAGGCTTATCAAAGCATGAGCTTTTAGAGAACAGAATTTAAAATACAAAGTAGTGGTAAAAAAACATGTTGAAGTAAGTCCTAGCAAGCGACAGATGAGGTAGGAGCTGAAGTTATCTGAGGTGATGAGGTTGGTCTTGCCTACTGGTAGAAAACAGATGCATCAGTTCTATACAATAATGAAACTGTACAAAGATTTGCTCATGCTTCTGTAATTGCCCATTGTTCTCAATTTTTGGTGAACACAGTGGATGCAATGTTATCATTCCCTTGAGACACATCCCCTTAGCTATGTCTTAGACTGTCTAACACCTTAGCCACTAATGCAGTTAAAAGCTGTATTCTGCCATGGATTAGAATTAATTTTTGCATTGCTTGATATTATATTGCTTGATATTATTGATTTGTAATATTATATATTACATCATTCATTGAAATTATTATTTCAGATGCTTATGAAAGTTCCAAGATGTTGTGTGACCAGTATTACCTAACATCTCCAGAACTGAAACTTACTCAAGTGAACGGTAAGATGAGCGCTTCCTATCAGTAGCCAAACTGCTTCTTCTACTGAGTCAAAAGGCTCCCAATTCTGTAACTTTAGTGCATGTACCAGTTCATCTGACTTGGGCTAGTTCCTCTTCATTTTCTGTTACAGGCATCTCATTTAACCCCCCATGTTAGAACTCAAATGTTGGTATATCTTAAACACGACATTTTTGATGTACCATTTATAAATTTGAGAAAAGTCAGACAAACCTGTACTTAAAGTAATATGAGAAGTTGCTAGAGAGGAGCTCCATATCTGGAATGAGGAATTGACCCAAATGCTGGGCCTGGTCTGAGCTGCCTGCATGTGTCTGATGACAGCAGTCTGTTTAATGTTTGAAGTCCTTTATTTATAAAGGGGAATAAATACTTGATTCTTTTATTTATTTGAAAAGAAACTTATTAAGCAAGTGGCAGTTGCAATCTAAACCCTGTTATGAATGCATAAAGCTGTTTGCCAGTTTTGGAGGGGGGGAAAAACCAAAAATGAAACTTGATTTAATTTTTTTATTTTTGGCAACTTGCCCATTGTAAAATTTGGGTACCATATAAAAAAATGTCATCACTTTTTAAATTGTTTTTTATTTTTCTTTTCCTTTAGGAAAAGCTCCAGGAGAACCAATTAGCATTGTATATGTTCCATCTCATCTTTTTCACATGCTTTTTGAGCTTTTTAAGGTATGTTAGTATAAACTGATAGAGTGAAGTGGGATGTGGGGTTGTGACCACCAGTAGCCTTCTGCTTTTAGAGATTACATCTGCAGGTTTTCCCTACTGCCTTTTCTGTGGAGTGGACAATGTATTTAGGAGGGCAGCTGAACTTGGGTGCTGCCAACATGACGTACAGAAATCTGGCAGTCTTTAGCAACTGCTGAACTTTGCTCTTCTCCAGAAACCTGTTGACTTTAAGGGAGTTATGTTATTTAATTTACAGTGCCTGAGTTAATGTTGGGCAAGAACATTGTAATCTTTCACTGAGAAGAGTCTTGGCTATGCTTAGACACTTTTAGGTGTGTGACTTCTTCTGTTCCCATTATGCCAAAATGCTAAGTGTGTCCCTTGGAAACCAGGCACTGATAGGAATAAGGGATAATTTTGCCTCTATGTAAAGGGGATATGGTTTGAAGTGCATGGATTCAACAACCTCTGATCATGGTAACCTTCTTTTCCATAGAATTCAATGAGAGCGACTGTTGAATTCCAAGAAAACAGTCCTACCCTTTCTCCGATTGAAGTGACAGTTGTTCTAGGAAAGGAAGACCTGGCAATCAAGGTATTTTGTTGGCCTAATACAATGGACTTAATGTAATCTTTTTTATTATACATGTTTAGCTAGTTCTACTAAGAGATCTGGGCTCTGAGAACAGGTCAAAGACCTGCATGAGCACAAGAGCACCATCTTGATGATATGAGCCTCCATGTAGCACAATTATCTAGCTGAAAAATAATATGCTACAAAGCAAATGATTGCATTTATGACTGTTGGAAAGTTGTGTTCAAACGACAGCATTTTAAATACCATTCTTTGTGCATGCTTGTTGTTAACTTCATTCTCTCCTAAATCAGATCTCAGACCGAGGAGGTGGTGTTCCAGTGAGGAAAATTGAGCGGCTCTTTAGCTACATGTATTCCACTGCACCAAGGCCAAATGTGGATGATGGTCGAAATACCCCTCTTGTAAGATACTTTCAATACTCATGTTGCACTTAGGTTGTTGTAAGTGTTGGTGGGCTAATAATGAAGCTCTATGTCCATCCTGCTGCTTTGTGGGGTATGCGAAGGTTACCAAGCCCCATAAGTATGAATTTACACTTTCGGAAACAGAATTTTAGTATTTAGCTTAGTGGACAAAAATACTCTTTTAAGGGCATAAACAAAGAAGAACATTCCAACCTGAATTTAACCCCCCCCCCTTTTTTTTTTCTTTTCTTCCTGCATTCCACTGACACTAATTTACTTTGTCTTCACTCTCCACTCTGTTCTCAAACTTACTGTAGATCATGCAGTCTTTCTGGAGACAAGCACAACTGGAACAGTCTTTTAGATTATTATGTTTATCTCCCAGTAGCAAGCTTCTTTTACTAATCAAGCTGTACTAGCAGTATCAATGGAGAGAAAAATACTGAAATTTAATATGTAAAAGTGGGACATATATATAAACCCTCCCTCTTTTATGGAGATCTTTTTCTTATGACTTTGGTTTTTTAATGGTCAGCTTCAGCATTCTCTAAGAAACTGATGAGAGATTTATGTTTTCTTCTAAGAGAAGAGGAATTGCAAAAGATTTTTTAGCAGCTTAAAAATCTCTGAAGACTTTCCAGCTATTTAACTTTAAGCCATTAGAGCTGGTATAAAAATAATTAATTTTATATTGTACTTTATTTTTAGGCCGGCTTTGGGTATGGCTTGCCAATTTCTCGTCTGTATGCTAAATACTTTCAAGGAGATCTAAACCTTTACTCCATATGTGGTTATGGAACAGATGCTATCATCTACTTGAAGGTATGTATTTAAATTTATTCAAATAAAAGACTGCTATCATTAATGCAGTGGGATAACTTGCTTGCATTTTAAGGTAAACAGATTCTCTGCTCATGAGTAGCTCTTGTTTTTTTATTGAGAAATGACAGATTTAGTAACAGGTTTTTAACTGGTATCAAAAAAGTCGCTTAGTTTTAACTAGTCTACTTGAACAGCTACTAGTGAGAGCCCTGTTGGTTTTCAGATTGTGTTAAAATGTTATCTACTCATTCATGGAATACAAAGCAGTTGAAGAGAGCAAAGTAAAGGTATAACAACAGATCTGGTTTGTTTATTCTGAAAACCAGAAAGTCCATATAAACTAAATCCCTAAGGAGTCAAGGTGCTGTTGAACATCTGCTGTATAGCCCCTCTAGTGGATGCAGGTATCAGGAATTTTGAACGCTGGGCATAAAACTTGCACTGCTGTTTCTATAAGAAACCTGCAAATAGCACTACATGCTCTTTCTACTTTCTGTGCCCAGTCATGGGGAAAAAATTGCTTTAAATTTCTCTTGCTAGACTGAAAACACTGAAGTGCAATCAGAGCAGAAGTATGAAATGAAGAGACAGTTCAGCTATATATATGCAACACTTCCATTGAAAAATTTTGACTGGAACTTTGCAAATCAAAGTCCTTTTCCATGCATTCCTGGACTATCTTGAAATCATGTTAGAGGATACTGCTTAAGGCCTATTAAAAATGCATACATAGGATGTGATGTTACTGCATTTGTCCTACCAAATTACCCAAAGTAATCATAGATACTGAAGCACATAAACTACCATATCTATTATAGAAACATTTGTGTGAATAGCTTCATTTTGTAGTGCCACTGGCTTAATACTTTAGGCATGCTGAATGAATTTTTTCTAAGTGACATTATTGGGAGAGAGTAACCTGTTCCTTCTTGACCTTTAGGCCTTATCAACAGAATCAGTGGAAAAACTGCCAGTTTTTAACAAATCAGCTTCCAAGCATTACCAGGCTACCTCAGAGGCAGATGACTGGTGTGTCCCAAGTAAAGACCCAAAGAATATGGCAAAGCAGAGTGCAGCTTCCTGAAGAGAAGATGGTATCAAGACATCCCGGGGGATCAAGCTGGCTTTAAGAGCAGCATTTGGAAGTATTCATCTACCTTCAAACAAGCAAGTTTCAGGACTAGCAGAGGAAAAAGAAGATAAGACTATCATAAGCCTAAGCTATATGCACTGAATCTGAAATCTTGCTGTGGACTTCTGGATGAGGAAAATAGAGCACATATGTCTTTAAAAAAGAGCTGTGTATAGAGGAAAATCAAGCTATTTTTTTACTGTGATCAAGGACTTGGTGTGGTAGAGGTGTGCAATTTATAAATCCTGTTTAATGCTTGAATTCTGAACACTGACTGATAAACAAGTTATGCTGATGCATATTTTTCTGTTAGAATAGTTATCAGCAGTTTATCTTATTACAGAACTTCTCAGGTAGACAGATAACATCCATATTTTGAAGTTGTATTTATAACATTTGGAAAAGATCCACTTAACAGGTTAGTCTTGTAGCAAGATAAAAACAGCATTTAAGTACAGCCTGACTGGAGGAGAGGGAGCCCTGAGAAGTAGGGAGAAAGTGTTTGCCATATATAAGGAAGTCCCATTTTTAAAAAAAAGCTATTCCAGGAATAATTCTTATGTGGTGCCTTGCTCTGTGACTCACATTGCTAGATATTTTATGTTGAACTGTTTATGGGAATTAAGCTAAGTAGAGCTTCTATGCATAAGGTAATGAAGAAGAAAATCAGGGTATTTTTAAAAGCTGTTGGAAAGAAATGGAAAGCTACTTGGTTGTAACAGCTCTAACATTAGGGTACATCTGGCCTATGTCCCTGTATTCTGGAGGATGTGTGCCAAGTCAGTTAGTATTTTCCATAAACTGAAGTTAGACATGCAAGTTGAACAGAAAGGTTTTGGTAATATGTACCGTATAAGCATGTTGCAAAAACCAGCATGTTTAAAACACAGTCTTATGGTTTGTTTCTGTTGTGAGATTAGTGGCTCAATACATTCAAACAAAATCTGCCAATTATCTTTTTCAAATCTGTATTGGACCACATCAGCTCAAAGATGTACATAGGGAATCCAAATCCTGAAAGATATGGGTGCACACTGAAGGTCTGTTGGAAAGGTTTTCAGGAGTGGTGGTGGAACTGTAAAATTTATTCTGAGAACTGTTCATTGCAATGGAAAGGGTTTAGGACAGCACTGAAAACTACAGGAAAGCTTTTATGAACAGCAAAATGGGGGGATTCCCACAGGAACAGTGACAGTGGGAGAGAGTTGTTCAGAAAATATTCCATTCTCAGTAACCTTCTTCCTTGCCCATCTTCTTTGTGTGTTTCCACTTTTGAAAGCAAGGTAAACTTAACAGATGCTAACTATTGGCAAAATGGCCAGTCAGAAGTTTATCAGGGCTGTAGAATATTAGTTGATTTTTTTTTTTACTAATTATCATATTATCATCTGTTTGTATGATCCTTTGCAAGAAGTTGCAGATACAGTAAAGCATTCTGCTCAGTATGACAGTTTTCTATTAGAGATTTCTATTTGTTGGACTGAAAATGACTCCATATTCCACTAGGAATCTAAAATGGTTTTTAACAGGAAACTACCTTTGCGTTCTTGAAGTCCTGTTGAGATGTATTTCTCATTGAAAATAAAATATTGATATGCCTCATTTATTTTAAAAACTAATTTTAGATGTATTAACTGCTGAGCATGATGACTTTAGTACTGCATGTAGGCTGTTTTTATTCTGCTGAATTAGCTGCAGTCATCAAAAGTCACCAGATCATGCGTGATGAGCTCAGCTCAATGAAAGAAATGGCTAATAAAAAGGAAGTACCTTTGTCTAGAATATACAGGTGTGAAAAAGCTGCTTTCACTGTCATAGCTGTTCATTGATTTTTGAATTGAACACAAGGTCACAAACACAGACCTAGGTAGTCATTGTTGTGAAGTAAACACAATTGATACCTTTCTGTCTGCATCCAGTAATGTTTGAACTTGAGTTACGATCTGATGGTACATCTGTAACACAGCTGCAGCTGCTCGTTAGTAATTTCTGTTTCAAAGTACCCAAGGCACGTGGGTGCTGCAAAAATGTTGGTGATGCTGCTTGCAGAGCAAAGCTGTAGAACAGTCATGATGCAGGCAGTGGTTGTCAGTGTAAGTCTACTTAAGGAATACATATGAAATCTGTGTAATATTACAAATTACAGCTATCTGCCTAGACAATACAGCACCTTTTTCAGCATTCACTGACTTTATTCTGAAAGCAGAGCTGTAGTTTTAAGCCTTTTACTTGGATGTAGATGTTGAAATAGTTTTATAATAAAATCTTTTTAAATGGTTGTCTGTATCTTTGTTTTTTAAGAAATCTAGTAGAAGCAAGAGCTTTTTTATTTTAAGCCTTATCAAACTGAGATGAGAAGCAACACCCATACCGTGTCAGGTACAGCAGTGGGGAGAACCACTGGAAGAATGATCTGCTTATGCTTAATGTTGCATTGGTTAAGAGGTTATCTAGTACCTAAACTCAGTTCATCACCTCACCCATCTCCTTACTCTTTTTAATTAGGACAGTATTACTTTTGAGATGAGAATTGGGAATCTTCCATCAGTGCATGTCCTATGCTCTAAAATAGTTGTCTTTTGTTCAGTTTAAAAAAAATAAATTAAAATTGATGAAAGAAAGACACCTATCATTTGGTTTATATCTAACTAAAAGTTTGCCCACAGACTAAAGGGATAGCTGTCTTTCAGCTCTGAAGCAATGGGACAGCTTGCAAAAGCTGTCCATAACTGGTGTGTAAGAAAATGGTAGTGATCAGATGGTGTCATGGTCCAACAGTCCTGTACAACTGGTCCTTTAGCAGGTTTGTGTTGGCCTGGGACATCCTGCATCTCCCTTAATTTTAAGAAGATAGAGTAACTGTAAAAATGGATGTAGATACTTTACCTGAAAGAGCAGAAGTGAAAACCAGCCTGATTCCAGCTGTCTGGCAGCAAGCCTAAAAGTGACAGCCTTTTGTACTGAGTTTACCCTCCTTAAAAATGAATGTTTCACCTTCTTAAGGATTTTTACTTGTAATGCCAAAGAAGCAGATTACATAGCATCTTGTTTTTTGCATTTTGCAGTTATCAAAATGTACCACTCTGACATATACCAGTATGCCAGGTGTGTTGGGAGAAACAGCCCCAAATGTATTAAAGTACAACAATCCCATGATGTATTAAAGTACATCAGGGATTTCAATAAACTACTACAGCAAAAAAAAAAAAGGAAACAAACAACAAAAACACCCACTGTGTTTTCCCATCATTTTTACTGTGCTGCAATCTCTACTTGCATATCTCCTGTCAGGCTTTTCAAAGCAGAAATACACATGCATGCATTCTATACCTTGTCCAGGGCAGGCTTGGGAGCAGGGATGCCCAAGTGCAGCAGGATGGACCCAAGCTGCTGTCTGTGCAGCTGTTAAGCACATGGCCCCAGCAGACCCAGGTCTCTCTGCAGCACACTGTGCACAGACCATCAGTCCCAGCCAAGCTCCTGCAGCTTAGAAGACAAAATGTGGGGGTTTTTCCTTCCCCTGCACAAGCCCAGTGGGTAAGAGAGGCCATGCTCCTGGTCACGGTGCAAGGCTGGCTTGCTGCTGGCATGTCAGGGGGCACTGACATCAGCACGTTTACCCACGGCTGAAGAGCGTTCTGGTTTCACAGGAGATAAGCAGGTGTTGCACTTTCGCCCTTTGCCCTCTGATCAGGACCTTACACAGCCAGGTTCCTGATGTCAACAGAAACCACGCCAAAGCACCCTGTGTTTTCTCTTCCAGATCATTAGCTAAAAAGTGTACACTGATTACTGGTTACTGTTACGGGTGCCTTGGGCACATATCCCGATTAATCTCCCTGGAGCCTTGATACAGTTGTTCATTATCACCATTTCCCTATCACTTAACCAAGTTTTTAAATCTGCCAGACTTTGCCCTTTACATGCAATAATGTCCTTCCCAAAGAATTATTACAAAACAAGCTTTGCTACCTTTGATAAGAAGCACTAGTGGACTGGAAAAATAGTTGGTTTTTTTTCCCTCCTTATGGCAGCAATCATGACTTTAGAGGATTGACACCAACTTTAGACTTTAGAGGTATAACATCTAAGAATTTTCTGCCCTTAAGTTCTTTAGTAGTTTTGGCAAAATGAGAGGTAGAACATGGCAGTTTATGATCCCTCATCTCAGCTAATTTTTGGGGGTGGGGATGGTGAGGAACAAGGGGCACACTTCTGCATTAACATCTTTGCATTTGTATTTCCCAAGAACTGACAACACAATTTTAAATGCCTTTGTCCTCACCCTGTATTACAGGCCCTGAGGTGGCTTTACACATCTGTGGTGTCATACACATTCAAGACAGAGTGACTGACTCAGTATTTGGCTACATGCTGCTACTCCTCACGGTCAGCAAAGGGAAAGGACATGTGGGTAGGCAGCTTCAGTCAGTCCTGCTTCTCTCCACTCACCTCACAGGGAAGAACAGGCAGAAATACCCATGGGCAGTCTTAATTGCTCCCTGCAATCTCAAATGTTGGGTGTCAAAGCAAGTAGCTGGAACACAGCTGAAGTCCTGGGTCTTCAGAATATCCTGAAGGCTCTTAATAATGTAAAATTTTTATATAAACTGAAAAATATGTATGGAGTATCACAAGCTGCTCCTCATCAACTCTCCTCAATATTCCTTCTGCATCTATGAAAAAAAATCAAAGCAGAGTGCAACAAATTGGCCCATGTAGAATTAGCACAATTTCCCTGTGTCACTCTTGCTTTGCAGTTCCTAACAGGAAGAGGAAAGAAAGGAAAGCATCTGTCTGATTTCCTGCCATGTGAGGGGCACAGCCTGGAGGAATGAGTCTCACCCCCTTCCTAGGAGTCATGTCCAATTGAAAATCCAGATAGAACTGTGATGCAGGAAACACAGCAAGAGGAGTGACCACCAATCCCACTATTTTGAGCTGCTGAACATTGTCACATGGAATGTGACAGAGAGTTCTAGTTTACAACAGGCATGCTTTAAGTTACATTAATGTAATACAACCAGATCTGTAAGGCTCAAACAAGAAAAGAAAGTAAAAAAAAAAAAAGACACTTGTTTTCATTGCCGATCTAGGCTGGGCTTTCTGTACACTGTCACATCACTGGACTGGGCCTGAAAGATGAGAACCTTGGCACGGGATTCGGCACACCAAGTACGACACCTTATCATGACACTGTGTACCTGTCTCTGCGTGTGAGCTGAGGTGTGAGCTGGATATCTCAGCTGCCTGCCATGAGCAGGGTCAGTGTATCCAGAAGACTCCAGAAAGCTTCTTCTGAAACAAACTCTGGTGCCTGAATAGCAATCCTGTCTCCAGTGGCAGAGTTCAACTGACTGTAATGGGATCCTAGACACGGGGGCACCTCTAGGCACCTGTATTTAGATGGCTTCAGCTGTGAGCTGGCTCTCAGCTCATTCAGTTACCTAAAAATAGACACCCAGTCCTATATGAGGAAGGCTGGAGTACTCTTCCTGTCTCTCATCTGTTACTCTGGAAGACAGAGGTCTTCCACAAGTCCTTTGTCATGCCTGCCAGTCCCATGCAAATACCTTGTATGGACAATTCTGGCTTTCTAAAATATCAGTGAATATTTATGTTTAGGTAAATGACTCAAGTCCTCTTACTAGTTCTGCGTGGTTGTGGAAAACTGGAAATACAGAGCTCAAAATTATATCGCTGCTGTGTCACTGCTGGCAAGGGTGGGTATATAATGGAAAATCCCAGACAATATTTATTCTGCAGCAAATGCCAATGGGATCATTGCAGATGAGCTGGCTGCTGGCACAAACTGTGTCAGCCTGGAGCTGCCTCTGATCACTGACGTTGCTGATCTGTCTGAGTTTGGGACTGGTCCCAGGGCCACATGATTGCAGGAGCCAGCATCACTCTGCACCCCACAGGGCAGCAGTGCTGCCAGACAGCTCTGAGCCATGCTCACTACTCCTGGGACAACTAAATACCAGTTACTGAGCAGACCTTTTACAGAAACTTAGGAACTAGCTGTAGCTGATGCTGGCTGTTAAATGCCATGAGGCATACTGAGAAATCACTGAAAGATCTTTTTTGCAGTGTTTATTCCTTAGAGTGGTTTTCTCTTCCTAGCAGCTTTACTGCACACAACGCTCTGGGTTGATTTTTAACAAATTAACTAGAAAACAGGTTTAAATACCTGCCAGGGTACTTGTCATCTCCTCCAATCACTGTGGCATGCAGCAGTCAGTAACATGCACTGCGAAGACTATTGGTGACCCAGAGTCACTCCCCTGCTTCCAAAGGGCATTACAGGTGGAATTCAACCTTCCCACAGGGGTGGATCAGATGGTTTGGACTACTCTCAGTGTTGCCTGGCTTGTGTCATTGCCTCACAGACCACAGGAAGCTGTTTGCTCAGGCATAAAACTGTTTGTGTTGACACAGAAGCACTTGTTTCTGCTTACTTAGGACCTGTTATAAAACCTTCTGATCTCACAACTTTCCCTTGCTTCTAATCAGCTTTGCCTCAGGTTTTACATAAATGCACAATGAAGAAAGCTTAATTTTCAAGCTCTGGCCAGGGGTGCCTGAAGTTTTCATTATTCATGTTATCAATGGAGATGTGCAGAAGTCTGGTACAAATTTATTAATGTGCTTCTCCTCCATGGCCTTGTCCTCTTGTTCCTGTGTTCTTCATACTCCTGCTACTGATGCCTGGCTCTGCATGCTTTGAGCTATTTTCTGTAGCCAAAGGATGGGAAGAGTCCTTTGGAGACTTGTCACACTTCCAAAAGCTTTTGATGATTTTTCAAGGCCACTGGATGGTCAGTTGGCATGAGGAAAAAAAAAATAAAAATTGTAATGCCTTCTGCATATTCCCAGGCTTCCGTCTTTTGAATGGCAGCATCTGTGTAAGAACAGCTGAAACAATGGCAAAATTGTTCACTGGAGTGCCATAAATTGATGCAGACAGACCCTGGTAATTATGTTACCAATCCATCTCCAATGGATTGTTCTTGCCTTTTCCTTTGCAGCAGAATGTTATTCCTCTCCTCTGACTATTGATCTTAAGGGAGAAGATCCATCTTGACTTTAAATCTGAACTATAGTAGTCAAACAAATTAGAGAACAACTGGGGATCCTCCCAATTGTTCCTAGGAGTAAACATATCTACTGCCTTAGGAAATGAGAGTTTTTGGAGGGGAAAGGTCTACCCTTATCAGGGGGCTGTTTCAGAAGAGGGCAGTTTCTTGTCATAAGAAGAAGATTCCAGCAAAGCTGTTGACAATGAAGGAGTAAAATAAATATTTTTCTTCATTTCTTTGAAGTATATTTACACTGGAAAGTTTAGGGGTTTAAAATAATGTTAACAGTTCTAGGAGAATAACAGTATAAATTATGATAAACTTTCACTTAAGGAAGTATTTTTTTAATAATAGATTCAGAAGCAGTTATTCAGTTGATCTTATTTTAATAGTGTGTGAGTGTGGAATACAGAATATAGATGATGGACCAATGGGTTGTCCATAAACATGTCTGAGATGACAAATGATGACAAAGATGTCTGCTGATCAAATTTTTTTTTGTGATGTTTCTAACCTATGAAAACTCTTTTTCAATCAATAAAAGAGTGTTATATAGTGGGATCAACATATTAAAAAACATGATAGATATTAGAGTAGTAATAACTCACCTTTAGACTTCACACCATGTCTACTGAAATCTGACAAGCTTCCTGCTGATACCAGTGACTGGTGGACAAAGCCAAAATGGTTTGAGCTACTGATATATAGATAAGGTACATACACCCCTAAAGGTCTCTAGAAAACAGCAAGCAAACTAATTTTTAAGTCCTTCAGAGTGCAAGAGCAGACAAGAGGCTGGTCTCACTCTGTTACCTGCCATGAGATCAGCAAGATGGCACTCACTGTGCAGGAGGAATTTAAAATCAAGAGCCATACCTAGGAGAGGAAGAGAAGTGTATGACTGACATTTAGACCTTCAAGATAATGTTGAACAGAAATGTGTGTATGCACATATGGCAAATAAATGCCCTGAACTGGCTGACAGCTCTTGCTTCAGCTCATCTTCCTTACTTAATGCACTACAGCCCTTACACTGGAAGCTTGAGATCCAAACACCCCTGATCAGAGGGAGGTCAGCTCTCAGCCTTTCTGTTCAAGCTAGGCAAGACCAAAAGCCCAAATACATGCTGCAGAAGTCTGTGTGCAGAGACATCACTGTGTCTGAGGTATGTGTGTGTCCCTGTTCCACAAAGTGGGCACTTTGTCCTTGCATCCTCAGCCACCAAGAGCCCTACTGAGATAAAGGGGTTTTGCCCATGTCTGGAGAGAGGGACAGAGCTCTTTAATGGCACATGACAGTGACTTGCCACAGCTTGTGCTCATTTCACACAGCTGAGGCTTTTTTAAAAAAGGATTAAGAGTGTCCAAACCCCAAACAATGTGAGGGCCTTCTTCAATATGCCTGGAAAATTATTCCAGCTGTTTGGGGCCAGGCACCTAAAAAAGCGAAGCTTGCCTCCCATAGTTAGTGGAGCTCCAGACACTTGGGCATGAATAGCTTGGTTTAAGCAGAGGGCAGGCTGGTAGCTAGTGCTAGATAAAAGGAAACAAAACAGCACTGTAAATAAGAAGTGAACAATTATAAACCTTAAAAATACCCTTCAGGAAACACATGGCTGTTGTCTGCTGCTAGCTGCCGGATCTTTTGTTCTGCTTACAGCTTTCCACCTTTTTATTTTCTCTCTTTTTTTTCTTATGAGGACAAACCCTGGCTGCATATCCAGCACAGCCTGCTCCAGCTGGGACTGGAGGCACAGGAAGCAGTGGTGCCTCTGGGCACTGTTCTGGCAGCCTCTTGAGCCAGGGGCAGGAAACCCATGGGGACAGTGTGTTCCCTGCTGGCTGCACTGGAAGCTTCAAAACATGTTTATGTCGAGTCAGCAAGAACCACCCAGACTGGCCATGCCACTGCTCTCTCTCTTTTTCCAGGCTCCTGGAAGAAGCTGTGTCAAAGTCCAAGCCCACATCTAAGTCTGTTTCAGGTGCTGCATGCAGCTGGCTCATGCCTGCCCAGAGTCACTTAGCCACCACCTCACCAATGCACCCAGGTCACCTGAAGTGAAGAGCAGGCAGGGCTGACTCTCTGCCCCTCTCCCTGCTCTGTGTCGGAAAGGACAGCTCTCCCTGTGCTCAGGTGAGCTCCAGCAACTGGGCAGAACTCAATGCCATTTGATATCAAATCCTTACACACTCACAGCAAAGCCAGGCAACAGCACATAGTGTGGGGTGGTCAGCTGAAAACGGAGTCCTCCTCCTTGATCTTCCACAGACAGGATGCACCCCCTGCCAAAGGCTTAAAGGGACACCAAGTGTGTAACTCAAGTACATCCCTAAAGCACGGAGGTGCTGTGTAGGGTGCCCTGCAAGAGGGGACCATGACAGCTGTAGCACAGCATGTGAAGTACTTAGTGGAGTTTCCATCAGCTGGAAATTAAAGCAGGAGAGAGTTGAGTTTCGGAGACCTCCAGCATTCAGCTCTCCACAAGCTGTGTCAGGGTCTCCTGGATGCCTCCATCCAGCCTTGCTAGTGTCACCTATCTGTATCTGCAGCTGTTTGCCCGTTGTTAAGGTTCCCCAAAGTGATGGAGAAAATGTTTGGGTTTGCCTTGAACTTGCAGTCACTGCAGTTCTGCAGAAAGCTGCTCTGCACAGAGGGGCTGCAGTCCTGTGAGCCCTGGGTACCAGGAACAGGCCCCTGGGTGTGCCTGAGCGGGAAGAGCACACAGGAACATTGTGACCAGATGGAGTCTTGTGTTCATAATAACACTGTCATCTTCAAGTACCACAAGTTCACAGCCCTCAAAATGCAGATTCGCATTGTTAAGTAAACAATGTTTAATCCTCTAATTTAACATTAGATTTCTTTTTTTGTTTTTCTAATTTGCTGTTGAACTTCACCTCCAAATGTGCATAGCAACTCCCCCAGGTTTATTGAGACACTCAGTATTCACCATATCAAAATCTACAATATCAGTTCTAATTCTAATGCCAGTTCTCCCCCTTCTCTCTCAGTTCTTCCCCCCACCACACACACCATGTGGACAGACTGATCTCCTCTCTGCACAGCTCTGCCACATCTGTTCGTTTCCATCCACCAGGCTGAACTGTCTCTGCCAGGGAAGCGTGCAACCACTGCTCCAGAGGCACACAAAGAAGCTGCCAGAGATAAATGGCTTTGTGAACAGAGGCTTTTCTGATAGACTTCAGATCTTTAGAGCACCCTGGTGTCATTAGAAGCCAAGGTCACTGGTTTGTATTTCTTCCCATACCACTGGAGGATGCAGAATTTGATTTCCTGGAAAACTGGCAGAACAAGGAGCCTGCCATGTTTCTGATTACAGGGTAGAAACCTCCTTCTATGCTGACAGGTGAAATGTGTGAGCTCAGCTCAACTCAGCTGGTGCTCAGCAAGGCAAAGCCCCCTGACTGCCCCACAAAATCCATCCAGCATTTGGGTTTCATCCACCCACCATGGGGATGAGGGGTGTTTGAGAGAAGATTTTGTTCCAGCAGACTGAGTAAATGAGTAAATTGCTGTAGGTTAGGAAATCCAGACATGGTGGAGGATGGCACAAACCTACAGAACCACAGGGGTGTAGAGGGGCAGTGGCTCTGCTGCCCTTGATAGAAAAGGGTGTAGTGAAAGAGTTGGAGGGGGGTCAGGCCCTATGTCATGTGCCAGAGGCTATATAGCCACGAAAGGGAAGAGAAGGAAAGAATTCAGTGAAATTCTGTGGGTTAATGATGAAGGGAAGGACAGGTTTGTGGAAGAGATGGACCCATATGGCAAACCAAAGTCCAAATTTCTGGCAAGATATAGTTCAGAGCTCCTGCCACCACAAAGTGTGCTCACCATGGATACAGGCTGACAGTGCGCCCTTGAGTTCAGGACAGCCATGCACCTCTCCTCAGCAGGGAACTTGGGAACAGCAGGATAGACTCACCTGGGGGTGGGCTCAGCCTTTGGGATGTAGGTGTAATTCAGTGGGCTCTGTTGCCACTGAGTCTTTTGGGGCAGTTTTACTCTGCATGAATGTTAAAATACCTACATTACTTTTTGCTATGAAATGGTTTTGCTCTGACTGCAGTGATGTCACTTTGCCTGAGCTTTCCAGCATGCTCTGTGCTCGTAGCCAGCTCAGGCACTGCCCTGCCCTTCAGCAACACCTGTGTTTTCACACTGTATGAACCAATGGCCATGTATTTATAAGGCTCACAATTCTGTCCCCTCTTTTGTAATTTAGGAGCACTCCATAGGGTGCCTCTGAAGGGTGAAGGGCAACACACTGCTACATGTTTAAAAAAAAATAAAAATCCATTGTCACTTCTGCACTTCGTGTCCTATGAAGCTTAAGATGTATTTGGAGAAAGAGTCAGAGACAAATTTCTGAGCAGCCAACAGATTTCATCTGACAGTTGCTGCATATAGCATTTTTTTCTGACCCACTCATCTGCTGTGCCAGAGGTCACTGCCTATCTACAAAGATAGACTCTGGCAGATCTTTCCAGTGCTTTAATATAACTCTTGGGGAGGTTTAGATGTCAGACACTGGCTAGGCTTTGGCACCTCTGCTAAAACTATGTTCTGCACTGTCATTTAGTGGAAGAGCAAACCTTAGGGATTACAGGGAAATTCTGTTGACATATCCTGAAAGTAAATGGAAATATTGCCGTGTTTGACCCATGTGTATCTTGAAGTGCTTCAGAAAAACAACAGCAGCCCTTCAAGAGCCCTGCAAACCTTCCAGCACTGAAAACCTGGCATGCCTCTTTGTCCTCTGGGAATTTAATAAAGATGTATAATAGCATAGACCACCCCAGACTGTTTCAATCTTCCCTTCAATCTCTAAGACTGAACTCTTGTATGTTTAATTTAAAGGTATTTGTCCCATGAGCAAAATCTGCTGCCAGAAGCATTAGTGGTTTTTCAAAGGATGTTCCTTAAATATGAATGAGCTGAGCCCCTGTGATCATTTTAATTGATCCAGCAGTGCTTGCAGCTAAAAGTAAAGCTGCCACCTTTCATGGCAGACCAGACCTTTTCCCTTGCTGCCTAATATTTGTATTCCTGACATTTTACAAAAATAGTCAGTCTTGCTCAGCCTGGGAGATTTCTGTAAATTCATGATCACAGCAGTTAACTTGATTCTGTCAAAACTGGTATATATGCTGTAAGATATTGCCGCATAGAAAAATGAGAATTTTTTCTTTTAAAGATGGTGAGTGATTTTGAATAAATAAAATGTTATTGATGCCAAAACACTTATGGGCATTATACCATGAGGACAGGCAGCAATGATGGAGAGATAAACCATCTAGGCTCTTTTAGGCTCCTTGTCCTAGTATCTAAAAGCTGACCAAGTATGAACTGACTTTTAAAGCTTTTTCAGGGAAATACAGTCCTGAACACTGATAGACTTCAGTTTCACCTACAGACTCTCCACGAATAAATTATTGGAGTTTTGAGTCAAGCTGGCAGACATCAGGGGCTAAGTTTAAAATCTTTGCAAGAGCACTTTAGAAAGAGGGTGCCCATATTTCCATGAACAGCTGCATTGGTTCCCAAATACATGCAGAGTGTCCCTATGGTCATAGAATGGGTATTCTTTTGTCCACAACACATTTGGCTGAAGAACAAATCTCTTTATATACAACTTCATATCTATTATATATATATATATATATATATATATATATATATATATATATATATTTATATTGTCTCTTTAATTACAACTTCTAAAAAGCACAAAGACCAAAACCTAGAATCCCACTGTTATCCATTGAGAAGTCATAAAGGGAGCTCTGGGAAAGGGCTGCCAATAGGAATGGGAAAAGATCGTTCATTCCTTGTGCCCATCTGTGCTTTAAATATTCTAACAGGCCATGGGATGCAGTGGAAATGTTTCAAATATGTCTACATCTCTACTAAGAAGCCAAAAGGCAAAAAGAAACTTATTTCACAGAGAGCATCAAACAACCCTGAAAATAATTTTCTGTCATTTTAGGTCATGACTGTGCTCAAACTTGTGGTGTAGAAGTTTCTCCTCCAGGTGGAGTCATGAAGTCAGATATGGCTTTAAAAATACAAAAAGCATGATCAGGAATTATATAACAGTGTGAAATTTCAAGATATCCCACAGAGTCACAGAATCACAGAATATGCTGAGTTGGAAGGGACCCACAAGGACTGCTGAGTCCAACTCCTGTCCCTTCATTAGACTGTTTCCAAGAATCACAACAAGAGCCTGAGGGCATTGTCCAAACACTTCTTGAACTCTGTCAGGCTTGGTGCTGTGACACTTCCCTGGGGAGCCTGTTCCACTGCCCAACCAGCCTCTGGGTGAAGAATGCTTTTCTGATATCTATCTTAAATTTCCCTGAGACTTCAGGTCATTCCCTTTGGTCCTATCACTGGCCACCACAAGGAAGAGATCCTTCCTCTGCCCCTCCTTTGTGCATCCCATGAATTTAATAATTGATGATCTTATTATCAGGTACTCCCACACCTCACATGAGCAACTCCATCCAGTGTGTGGGAAAAGAGTACAGTAACAAAGGAAAAAAGTGCTAAAAAGGAACAAATATTAAGGCTTGCTTACTCTTGGTTTCTAGCTTCAACAACAGAAGTAATTAAAGTGCATCAATCAGGTCTTTTTTTTTTCTGTGATAGTGTTTTTAACAGCCTGCAAATTCCTATGACTATAATCAGCCTGATCCCACTGTGCTCCCTGTCAGATACCACAATGGCTATAATCTGGCACCTGCTTGGTACAAAACTTGGAAGTGAGCCTGGGTGCCCACAGAATAAAAATTAAGCGTGTTCACTGCTGAGGGAGAGGATCAGAGCGAATTTAGGAACACTGGTGACAGCCTTTATTCTTCTCTCTCAGCAAGAGAGTCCTGGCTACTACAGGTCAGAAAACACTGCTGTTGTTCTGCCTTAAACCTCCCTTTTCCAGATGCAGAATTTCACTTTCAGAAGGAGCCAGTGTGGGGAAGTGTTTCCAATAATATCAGCTACCCTACATCTCTCTCTTCTGGACTGCCCAGCATGCCCCATTGTCAGACTGTTCAGAAAGCAACAAAATTTCTTGCCTTGACCAGCTGGAAAATCCTCTTCCTCATGCCTCACTTACAGAGATGCATCACCTAGAAAAGCAATGGGTTTAGATAACCTATGCTTTTTCATCCTGCCAAATTCACTTTTTTTCTGCAGCGCAGAATCCAGTGGATCCCACTGATAGGGAGGTGTCTTAAGCAGATTTGTCTGTCTCTGATGCTGATTTGTCTGTCTCTGATAATGATTGTTCTCCCCAGTAAATTGCTGTGGTATCTCCAATAGAGACATCTCTGCAGCTGTACAGAAATCTCTCACTGGCTTAGTGAAGTACAGCCACTTATAGTACAACTTTATTCACATAAGAAAGCATTTACTCATGGTCTACGTTCACTTTGAAATTCCTTATTGGAATGGGAAACTGTTAAACAGCAATCTTCATTGCTGTCCAGTTAAACATAAACAGACCCATGAACTGGATTCTTGTACGCAGAGTACAAGCTTTAATTAATGAAAACTGAAAGGAAAGTGATTTGTAGCACTAAGTCTGCACATTCCTGCAAATGCTGTTGTTGCCACTTTGTGAGACACAGAGACGCTTGAACAGCTTGGATGCTCTGGTTTGTCTGAGAAGAGCCTAGCGTGCTGTGGGCTGTCTTGCAAAGAGATAACAGTAACAACAGGGACTGGCATCTTCACAGTCAGAGATGCAATGAGAAGTCAGGAGTTACTGGCTCCCGGTGGTGGGCCTGGCTTACATCTCCTTTCACAGAGCCCAGAATTGTCAGGACCTAAAAAATGGAACAGCCCAGATGGGTTGCATCAGCCTCTCACCTGCACCTAGCTGCCAAATATGAGGTGTCCATGCTACCAGGTAAGGTTCATTTTATATTGAGTGAAGAGAAGGGTCATATGCTTCCCAGATCACATCCAGCATCATTCTGAGAGATATTAGGGATGAGTACAAGAACAACTTTGCAGGTTTTGGGGGCAATTGTGTTTTACCTGCCTTTCTTGACACAGGGATATTAATTAATCATTGGTCATAGTGAGAGTGCAAACAGGGACAGTATGCACTAAAAGCTACCCGGGTTTGTGTAGCAACATACAAAAAAAAAAATTCAGGGCTGCATGTTTCTATCATGTTTACATAATGTGGCTGATAAAGGAATAAAATCCTTACAATTAAAAAGGATAATTATGACAAAGCTTTATAAGATATAGACAGATAGTGAACAGTGAATTAGCATTGAATGTTAGTGCACAGGAAAAGGTAGAAACTAATGAAGGCCTGTCTGTGGTCACAATCCAAAGCGGTTTGCCTGTTTCATTCTGGGAAAACAATTCTGTGGCTTATTTTTTGACAGCATCCTTTCTTTTACTCCCAAAATGACAGCTGAAGAAAATCATAGTGAAACAATATCAAAGGTTGCTCAAATTTAATCTAATGCTATCTAGCAGGCAGAGGTATAAGTACTGAAGGAAGCAGCAGCATTGTTTAAGCCAGGCTGAACAAAGCAGTGTGTGTCCTTGGTGTGTTTGGAGCAGGGGCTTTTCCAGGTCTGCCTCCCCAGCGCAAACTGCAGCCTGCAGCTGTGATTTCTCAGTGTAGGGAAAGAGAGCAGCTCCATGGAGAGCCAGTAAATGCCAGCCCAGCTTGCAGGCTGGCCAGCAAATGGACACACGCCCAGGGTTGTGTCAGGGCCGTGCCTGGATCTCTGGCACCCCACAGAGGCACATGGATCCGGGAAGGGAGATGCCAGCGCCTGCTCTGCGGCAGCTCAGTAGATTATTCCTTCTGGTTCCAGCAGCAAGTACTTCTTCATGGACAGAGGAATGGACAGCAAGGGGACTTGTCGATGGCACCTTTCTGATAATATTGCCCGAATAGCACATCTGCATAAGTGCATCAGTGACCGTGGTGAATTGCTGCACACAGTGAACAAAGAGTCATAGAAATCCTGGTGCCGCTGGAGAAAAAAACAACCACAAGTGTGTTTTAGGGCGGCCAGAATATTTGGAGTAAGGATTTTTGAATTAAAGGTATAATTATGTCAAAGCATATAGTTTGTCCCCCAGTTTTGCCTTTTGACCACATATTTTCCTCTTTAATCTCTTACTTTTCATTTAAATTCTCCCTTTCATTTGCAGATAACTCATCCTGTTCACAAAATCTGATCCATGAAACAGAACTTAGAGGTACGTAGTAATACCTGACTAATATGGCACTTTAAAAATATTTGGTGACTTAAAAAAAATTATATAGATATACATATTGACAAATCTGAAGAAAAAGCAGTCACAGCCAGAATCTTTTCACTGGCTGACTAGAGGGACAGCTGAGTTCCTGCTGTACCACTCACAGAGGGTGCTCCAAAGGATAATGTTGCAATTAAAATATCAAAAATGTCTTTTTTGCAGTGTGTGATATGCTTTAGTCAAATGAGAGATATTAAGAGGGAAAGCCCCCATCCTCTGAAATGTTCTTCTCTTTCAAAACTGTTCTTTCTTTCTTATGGTTTGGTATGGGTTATACAGATAATAAGCCTGGATTTCACTCAGTTGTAACTCATTGAGAGCTTACCTCCAAGACATCCTCAGGTATGGCTGCTTTCCACTTAGATGTTGATTTGATGTGTTCGTAGGAGTTGACAACCACCTCCACAGCTCTGGGGTGGGAATGACAGGCTTGTAGCACCTGCAGGCAGGATGCATGGAGACCATGAGTACCACCAGGGAGCTGGGGCTAGCCTGGGTGCTTGGCACTGCACAACAGCAAACTGAGACACAGCCAAACAATTGTGAGAGGATAAAGTTGGAGATGCAAAAGACACAGGCCCCCTCCACACCTTACTGCAAGCACAGTAAGAAACTCCAGGCTCATCCACAGTTTAAGACCATACAGAAATGCTACCTTAGATCTCCACAGCTGTCTAGATGGGGTGGGCTTTATCACCCAAATCTTGTTCATAGCTGGCTCGAGTGACACAACACCAGGCAAAGCCATGCACAAAAATTCTTGCTTCAGCACATGCAGCTCATGAACACAGAAAAACCCCATCATATGAATCAAAAATGCATTGTTAAAGAAAGATTTTAAAATATGACCAGAAGAAACTGTTCAGAAGTAAGGCTTTCAAGGCACCTGACACAACTGCTCTTCCCAATGATTTTATCTCAACAGGAAAAAAACCCCAGTCTATTATCACTCATATGCAGGGGATAACATTGCATTCACCCAATTTCATCCCATGCAGTCTCCAGGTTTCACAAACAAAACTGCAGAACATCCCTCTGGGATAAATAACCTACACTTTTACAGATGGGCAAATGATAGTTTGGAAGAGAATCTCGCTTCATGCAATAGGATGCAGGAAGAGGAGATTTCAGACATTGCTCTCAAATACCCTCTAGGAGACTAAGCATTGTTCTGCTACAGACAGAACCTGCTCATCCTGGGCTCAGGAAGGCACAATTAAAAAAAAAAAAAAGGCATTTTATTCAAAGGCTTCTGGTTGCTTGGCTTGTTAAAATTTACATATACAGTTGGGGAACTGCACACTGTTGCTTAGGGTACTGAGATGAGAGAGAATAGGTCCGGACTTCAGCAAGCTTAGTTAGTACTCTGATATAACAGGACTCTTAGGTACTCCTGTCAGTGTCTTGGGCTTTGCAGGTGTTTAAAAACTTTTTAGGATGGATCCTGCAATACTTTTTTTTTTATTTTTTTGGGGTTTTTTTGTTTTGTTTTGTTTTGTGTTTTGTCATCAGCTATGAGCCCAGGCCCAGTACCTCTCCTTAATTCTCAAATTTCCTGGGAATAATCCAAAACTTTATTGAGAAGCATTTAATTTTGAATAGATTTGAGTAGATTTTAAAATGTCAGATGTGACAAACTGAATCAAGTGGTCTTGTTGCTAATCCTTGGTGGAGACCATGAAATATGCATTTCATATAACTCAGTTAAACCTGTATGAAGCCATTGGTTTGACAAAGGGATGTGGGTTCTCTGAAATGGGAAAGTGAATCTGCTCTGAAAAATTAGGCTTCAACCAGCATTTAGAGTTTGGCATTTCAGGTTGGTTAAGAGCAAAAATTAGATGTGTATCTGGTTTCTGGTACAGGCAACTGTAATTTCACTTCAGTTAAGTGATACCACTCTTACAGCAGGTCATCTCACAATGTTTTGGGCATTCTGGGCCCACATTGACAGGACTCCAGCAAACTCAGATAGCACTAAATCCTGAGGTTTGGATCTCTCATCCCATTCCTGTTCAAGCCACCACCTCTCTCCATACCCCTACTGTACGAAGACATCCTTAACCTTGTGGAACTGCAGAGGGTATATCCTAGCTGCTCCATGATTCAGTAGCAGCTGGTAGCAGATGTCTGGCTGAGCAGCTGGCCGCACAGATGTCACTTTTATGATGTACTGTAGGGGTGCACAGCCATTGACATCCATGATGTTTGCTTCTGCTCCTGCCTCCAGCAGCATATGCAGCAGGACGTGATCGCAGTTCCAGGCAGCTTTGTGGAGTGCTGATTTGAAATCCTCATCACGAGCATTCACTTCAGCTTTATAGTCTAGGAGCATCCGACAGATGAGGTGGTGATCCTGGCTGTATATCTGATCCTTATAGTGGAGGGCCCAGTAGGCTGCACAGGCCAGGGGAGTCTCCATGTAGGCATTGAGAGCATCCACCTGTGCTCCCTGTTCCACGTAAAAGGCCACAAGCTCTGGGACACCCAAACGTGCCACGACGTGCAGAGGAGTCTCCTCGTCTTTGTTGTTTGTTCTTATGTTCACATTTGCTCCTGCCAAAGAAAGATGAAGGGGGAAATGATGGCAATGAAACACTTGTTTGGCCATCTCTCCGTATGGGCCCTTCTTCCCAAGGAAAAGGTCAGGGTGGGCAGCTGGCATGAAAGATGTGTAAATGCAAACAGCATGGATCCTGCATTAGTTAAGTCTCCAGGGAAACTCTTAGAAACTCAAGGTTCTTGGATCCAGCTTCAAATGTGATATGCTGGCCCCAAGCTGGAAGAACTTATCTGATCATTCTATTTCAGAGCAGCATGCAAGCCCAGATTTCCGTGTAAAATGCTTTTTCCTATAAATTGAGAACTGGTGGAGAAAGGAGAGCGTTACTCCTGCTCCAGAGAGCAGCCCTGCTCCGCTCTGCACCCTGAAAACACTCTCTGCAGCACCTCGCTAAGGCGAGCCTGGATGAAAGGACATTTCATAACAGATACCATATATTTCATAGAGATACCATATATTAAAGAAGCACTGCCAGGGTCCCCGGTGGAGGGTGGGATGCCGGTTCCAAGGCGCTGCGGAGCGGGTCCCGCAGCTGGAGCAAGAGCACCATCTGCCGAGCGGCGAGCCTGCCCGGCGGGGACAGCGGGCTCCGGGCCGCAAAACCCGGCTGCTAATGCTGCTAAGCCCTGCTGGGTGTTAGCCCTGTCCATGTCCCTGAGCCGGCACCGGCAATCCAAGTTTGGAGTGCTAACCAAAGGTGGGATCAGCACGGCTTGCCCTGCCGCCCCAGCCAGAGGGGAATAAACAGCAGTGACCTGGATGGAGCCCAAGGGACACCACTGAGCGGGGACAGCAGGTGAGAGATGCAGCTCGGAAATCTGGGGCAGGGACATTATCTGACACCCTGGCTTCAGCTCTTGCAGGGCGCTGCTCTGGGAAAGTGCACACCTGGCACGGTTTGCTCCAGACCTTTCCCATTCTATCTGGAGCCTCTGAATTCAGCTCACATGGAAATCAGAGTTTAAAGGGTGCTTTGGGAGGAAGGGTGGCTTTTAAAGTACTATTATTCTGTTGTTGATGGGTGGGTGGAGAAAGCCTGCAGAATACATCCTTTCACTTCCATTCATCCTATACTGTGTTTCATAAGAGTACATTTGACTTTTAAGCTTTTCTATGCTAGCAAATTCAGCTCCTGCTGACAGGACTGTTTGCTCTGGGCAGGGTACAACTGGCAGCATTTATTTTCCTTTCTACCAAACAAAATAATATGTATCTTTCCAGCAGAAGAAAAGCAATGTTGTTATTCATTTATGACTGCAGATTGTCTTGCCCACAGAGCATGGACTTTGCACTTGGGCTCTGCATCTCAGGAAAAGCTTTCAATAACAACACATGTAACAAAACCAACCCAAAATCATTTGTATTGCCATGGCACAGTGTGATAAATAGAGGAGTCTCTCTGTAACTAAAGACTTGAACTGTGTTTTCTCTTACTGTGTCCTGTGTCAGTACCCTTCTGTTCAGAAAATAGTGTGTGACAAATATGTTTATGGAAGAATTACATCAATTCATATCCTCATTTGTTGTAGACAAGCTGCATCACCATGTACCTTACTTTGGGAAAACAAAAATCTTATATAACGCTCTTTTTTTTTCCTCCAGGCATGAGCTTGGCTGCATCCATGACAAATGAAAAGAAAGTATGAAAACTGCATCAAATTTTTCAAGGCCAGATCTCAAAAAACAAGTGGTTGGAAAAATTTTACTCAGGTCCAGGAAATTTTAACAAGAAAGAAGATGAGGGGTACCCTTTCATGTGAAAATAGATCAATAGTAAGCCTAGATGAATAAGACAGAAAAAGCCCCAAGAGAAATAGAAACTCTGTGATTCAGAGGAGCTCTGCTGCTGATGGACTGATTGGGCAGTGGACTGGAGGCACTGAAATGGGAAACAATCTTGGAGTAAGGACCAGTGGCCAATGAAAGGAAAATATAAATGAGGCGAGGAAACAGAATGGGAGAAATTTCCTCTGATCAAAGACATGAGGACAAGGAGTCTGAGATGGAGACATGAGTCACCTGTGGGTGGAAGGGATAAATACACATCTACTTTGAAAAGTTGCCTCCTAAGAGAAAGGCCAGGCCATGCCCACCATCTTTGTCCATGCCATGAGAGGTGCTCCAGAGCTTTACCTTACCTCTCCAGAGCAGCTGCTGGGCACAAGGCATGGAGGTTCGTGTTGTACAGAAGTGCAGGGGCGCCTGCCCGCTCATAGAAAAGCAGTTCAGCTTAGCTCCGTGGTTGCAAAGGATCTTGAGACACTCAACATTTGCCATTTCACAGGCTATGTGGATGGCAGCTTTTCCATTGGGCCGGCAGTTGATTGTAGCTTTGTGATTGAGGAGGACCAAAAGACTCTCCAGATGTCCATACATGACAGCTAGATGAAGTCCAGTTGCCCAAGATATTTTTAATTTGTAGCTGGGAAGCCAGTACCCTGTACAAAGTGAGAATATGTTACCAGTCTTGGCAAAGACTTTTCTTTGGACTGTTCACCTACTGAGAATAATTGAAGGGGAAGAAAGGGTTGGAGTTTTAATGTAATTTACTGTAATTTCACCAGCATAATGCACACGAAGTTCTCTCAAGCATAACTTCATTAAGCACTGTTACTATGTGTGCTGAATAGCCTGCCTTTTGGGAAGATAATTCCCATGTAGATGTACTCCAAAAGAAGCTATTAGACTTATTTTGTGACTGGTATAGATTAAACAAAAAACAAAAACAAAAAAATTGCTTAGAGAGTTTGAAATGCCACCAGCTAAAACATATGGGGGAAGTGGGATCTCCAGCCTGCCAATAGCTGAACAAAGGTGGCATTGGAATGAGACAACAGCATTTACTTAGGACAGTGACTCAACAGACAGCTCATCCTACTGTTTCTGTGTGGGAGACGGCAGGATCTTGCATGTCAGGGGCTGGATTCAGACCTCCAGGGATGCATTACACATAGATGACCCTTGGCAATACGGCTGCAGCTGTGTCAGGGACCTCCTGCCAACTGCTGCCCTGAGGAGCACAGAGTGAGGAGATTGGATGCTGATGTAAGTTAGGCTGAAGAGCCAAATAGAAGCAGTGACACCTTAGCATGAAATTTGGCTGCAAAATGTTTGGATTTTTCTCAGAAAATGTCACAATGATTTTTTTTCTTTTGTTTATTTACAAACAGGTGTAAGGCCAAATAACACATAAATACTTGTTCCCAAGTCAGGACTATATGCTTAATGACTGCACAGATACAGTCTCAGAAGTGATTACTATCACCACTTGTTTGAGATAAGTAAAATATCATAATGATGTGCAGAAGGGCAAGAGAAGTCTAAATATGTTTCTTTATATACAGTACCTTCATCTTAGCTAGAATGTGACTATGAAATTCTCTGAGTTTGATTTATCTATTTCTCCTTTTACAATTGCCTGGTTGACATCTGTTATCATGTGGAAAACACACACAAAAAAAATTAGAGACATATAGAGAGGTCAAATTAATTCAAACCTTCTTTTTTTAGTCTCTAGTTTAATGCAGTTTTTCAACACTAATGTCATATATATACAGTTTTTACAGTATTCATTAGGTACAAGCAGGAAGGAAACAAAGTGCTGGTGGCAGGGAGAAATGGATTCAAATTCTTCTTCCCTCTTAGATAAATTACAAGTATATTTTCAGATAGTGGGCAAGAAACTGCAGACCATGTCATCTACTCTAGGACCAAATTTTTGTGACTTCCAAACCCAGTTCTCAAGGAACCCACACTGTAAATGGCAAGAGCAGCCCTGAGGCCCCAGCGTGCCCGAGCAGGGTGACAGCCTCCTCTGAGGACACTCAACCTGCTGACTGCGCAGCTTTCACTGGCAACCCTGTTAGGGCAACCTTCTCATCATAAACCCTCAAACCAGGCACAGACAAGGTGGGCTGTATCCCAAAGTCTCTGCATATAGCAGAACAAGCTTCTTAAATCCCCTCCCTGTCCAACTGCACGTGTAGTGTTCCCCCTTGTTACCAGTGAGCTGTGAGGTACTTCCAGCTTATCCCACAAAGGGCTGGGTCTCCCATTTATGGCCAGATATAAGCAATAAACTATACATTAACTGCAGGAAAGTGATATTAAATGCCAGGTTATTGCTTTTTTATAGCCACAATTCTCCTGCCTGAGTCCACAATATATTTCTGTTGCCTGTGCTGCTTGCAGGTGAGTTGTGCTCAGACATTCCCAGGGAACATCTCCCATATCCTCTGCCCAAACCTGTCGACATCTCCGAGCTCAGAGGGACAGGGACAGACGCTGAGCTGGAAGCAGATGTGGGCCCCATGGGAAACCTCATTCAGCTTAGTTGTTTCTTTGGTTAGTAACATAAAAAACCCATGGTGCAAGCAACATCAGCATCTTTGAGAGCTCTCATCCTCTTTGTAAGAGAGGAAGAAAAGTCACTCTCTCACCCCTGACATCTCTTTTCCACTTCATCGCTAAGGGCTAAGGCAAGGCTCAGACTGTCAGAATGGTGGGGTGGTAAATTTTTCTCTCCCCTTCATCCTCAAGGAAATCCTCCTTTCATATTCATATTTCACAGTTATCTATCATTCAGAACAAAATTAAAATTTACACAAAAGTTGATAGAAGTGTTTCCCGCCTTTCAGAAAAAATGAATACAATACTATGATTTAGGCCATAAGGATACATTTTCCTCTGTCTCTACTTTTTGGAAAACAGAATTCTGCAAAAGAGACTAGTTAATGATTGCAGTCAATTGATCTGTAATTAATAATCTTTTCATTAATCCTGTAGTCTCAAACCACAGTCAGAATGCATTTTAGTCTGCTGAGGACAGAAGATAAACTCAGCACAGTGTAGCTTAGTTCATACACTGTCCCTTGGGGAAGTACATCATGACTGCACCATCCCTACCCTGAAGAAATCAAAAGAGCAGGAACCAATCATTAAAGAAGGGGTAAACACAGGAAAAGAGAAGAGGTGAGATAGTCCCTTCTTTTTGCCACAGAAGAGAAAGTGCACTTGCTGTGCTGCTGCTTTCGGAGGTGTTTATCTCCACATATGATTAACTTCTGGCAGAGACTGATCATTACTGCTTTCTAAATACAGAAGAAGAGTCTGTTGGCAAGTGGGTCATGAAGTATGTGGATTTGAGCAAAGAAAAAACTTGGTTTTTTACTTTAAATTGTAAGGTTTTGGAAACTCAGTGTCTGGCTGGGAAATGGTTTGGGTTTTCTACACTCTAAAACAGATGTTGTGTTGATTGTTCTGGTTGCTTTTTTCCAGATTATTTTTCTGTTTTGATAAACTAGCACATCCTCATTTTCTGTCATTTGTAAAAATAAACCTTCTCCCATCCAGCAACATCCAAGGTCTACAGTATTTCCTTAGTTCCCTTGAGCTATGGAGAATCCACCTTACTTCCATTGAAAATAGAAGACAGGGAATATTTTATGTTTCTAAATAGTCTTTATATGTGAATGGATTAATGCAAGAAATGTATACACCCCCTTTTAGCCTGCATGTGTCTATTCTGGGATTTGCACCTGATTTCTCTGTGAGGAAATGGCAAAGGGTTCTCTTCCTGGAGTCTCCTGCAGCTGCAGCACCAAGGCTCAGGCTGGGCTCTGGCCTGCCCTTCACCAAGCCCACACAGCTGATAAGCTCCCCTGCTACAGTGGCCCTGGCCATGTGAGCCTGCTGAGACAGTACTGCCTGTGGATCAGCTTCTGCTGCAGCTTCAGAAGAGGTAAAAGGCCACAGCTCCTCGAAAATCACTGAAACCCCTCTACTTGCTGTCTGGTGAATGCTGCCACATTTACCTTGTTTGTAGGATGCCAGAATCAGGTTTTCATCTTCCACTTCAAACACTGTGTCCACGTCTATTTTCTTTTGGCTCAAGAGCTCTTCCAGTGTTTCAAAGGCATTGGACTTCAGGGCTTCAAGAAAAGCTTTTTTCACCAACTTAGCAGCTGCAGCTCGAGTAATTTTCCCCTCTGTGCTCTCTCCCTCTCTGTATGTCTCCTCCAAATCCATTTCCAAACGTATCTGTTTGTGCTGTGAAGAGGGGCACACTGAGGTCCCTACAGCACAGTTGCATGCTGAAGTTTCTGAAGACCAGAAGGTAATTTTATCACTCAGTCATGCTGATCTGCTTGTTCTATTTATATAAGGAGCATTTCGGGCATCGAAATGCCACTCTTAGATATCACCACGCTCTTTTGATGAAAGCGAGGACAGACACACTGGCAATTAAAACAAAATAAGAGTTATCTCCATGGGCTTCATACACATTAAGCTTCATTAACCACCTGATTACCTTCTGGTCCTGCCCATACACTTACATTAAAAGACACTAGTTCTGGGTGTTTTTTCTCAGCTGGAGAAGCACCCACACTCCCTTTCAGAGTTGCCATGGCTGATTATTGGCTGCAGTGGGATAGGATGCTTTGCCTACAGATGACTTTTAACTAGTGCAATTCAGGGGAAAAAAAAAAAAAATCTAAAAAATCTGCAAGGCACTCTCCATGTGGGAGGTAACCCACTCTTCTCCAGGACAGCATCCTGCTTGCTGGTGCTGAGTTCAGGGGAAACAGGCAGTTCTGCTTGGAAGGAGAAATGCCAGCACAAGGGGCCTGCAGGGCTGTACAGCTGCATCACAGGATGGGGGATCTCATACATTACAGGGGGGTTGTGTGTGAATTGACTCAGCTGCAAGCACAGGAGGCTTCATGGGTCCATAGGCTCTTCTTCCCCTGCTCACCCTTCATCTAAATTCAGAAGTTCTCTCTCACAAGCCCATCACCCACTGAACACTGCCCCCTCCCTGCTTTTTCCTGCAGTCTTTGCCAGCCCCATTCCTGTACTGACAGCAGTTAGAGGATGAAAACCCACACGTAGCTAGCATGAGTTGCTGCCATGCATCACCTAGAAGTGGTTCACACCTGCACCCACCTGGGCTTCTGGGTGAGACCATAGCTAGAAGGACACTATTTACCCTTGATTTAAATCACCCAGCAAAGCAGACACCACCACATACACCATTATAAAGCAATCTTCATATTTCTCCTTCCTGTGAGTTTGGCTGCCAGCTGGGCTGATGGAGAGATGTGAGCCAGGTGACAATGGAAGTCAGAGCAGCCTCTCTGCTGGAAGGGTTTCCAGAGGCCAGGTTCCTCAGGCAGCCCCATCAGCACCTGCAGGACCCCTGTCCATGGGACTGCTCACCAGCTGTCTCCTGCAGCCTGTGCTCAGCAAAGGTGGTACCAGACAGCAGTTCATATCTGTGAGTTCCTTCTACCTGTGTACTTCCGAATGAAAAATGCTTTACAAAAACTAATTCCCCAAGGTAAGGTACATTGTAATAGACACAAGGGGAAGGAAAATGTCTTGCCCTGGTGTTATATTTCCCAGGGAGCTCATCTGTGTCTTTTGAGGCTTAAGAGCAAAGTCAGCATTAGGCTCTTCATACCTTTACATTCCCTCCTGCAGGACCTCCTGCTTACTTTGTTACTTTCAGTGGCTGACTTCAGGCTTTAAAAAAAGTGTACCAGCTTCTCTGGTATGAGGAGAGGAACAGGATGTGAAGTCCAGATCTTACAGGCTTCTTGCTACCTGCAACTTTATTTTTGAACCACTATATTCCTGGAAAGTCATGGATGCACAAAGCACTGATATCTGGCTGCAATCAGTTGTCCACCTCAGCTACACTTTCAGTTTTGGAGTTGATTAACTTTTTATCTATCATCTTTCATAAATGGTATTACATGACAGGAGGATGTTCAACCTGGCTGAAAGGCTTGTGCTGGGACATCTCCATGCCTCTCTGCTGCTCAAAGGTTGGCATGCACGAGCACGTTGCTGTAACAGATATTGCACACCTGCTGATCCATCCTGCTTGCTCTTGGTTGACAAGCAAGGCGAAGTAATTTGTGCTGGTTTGGCCCACAGTGAAAGAGAAGGCTGCTTTAAAAATTACCTTACATTTGTCACGGTCCATGAGTATGCACAGGAAAGAACAGCACCTCAGACCAGATTATGCATTACAACTTGCTCACCTTCAGCAATTTGTGCAGCCCTGCTCTGACTCCCACAGAATTTTTTCTTAACATCATTAAGTTTAAAAGAGAGAAAAGAAGCAATTATACATATGTATATAGCATATATAGATACCTATGTGGCCTTACTAGTTAGTGTTTTCCTGTAAGCAGGACTTGGGTTGAACGTTGAAAAAATTTATTCATATGCATGGTTTCAGTACAATTACACAAGAATAAGGAAATGTTTCGGTATTTTGCATTGACAAAGAATCACAAAAAGATAGTCTTTTTAAAGCACGACATAATTTTTTATTAATTTGCTTGAAGAATAGTCAAAACTATATTGAAGAATACATAAATGCTATAAGACATGGGGGGACAGAAGAGACCAGTTTTTACTATATATTTGTATTCCTGTTGTCTGTACGATTTCCTGCAGACTTCTCCCACACCATACCACAAGGTGGCAGTTTGATTTTGAAAGTCAGCACCGATGTCACCCAATCCCCAGCTCTGCCAAATACTCTGAACATTGTACTGTGAAACAATAGCTCATCCCTTGGTTAAATAAGTGGCAGCTACAGTATTTACAATATTTATAAGTTAGACTTGAGGCCACCTTCATGGGTGCTGTGCATTCACATACTGTGCCCAGTAAAAAAACACGGTTTCCACATTTAGGATCAATTGTCTAAATTACAGAAATAATGCAAAGGCACATTTTTTTCCAGGGAGACAGCTCCTTCCCCCAACCCTTCCTTGTGCTCCACGCAGTGCCACACAGCACAGGATGAACCACAGGCACACAAACACCTGCACCTCGGGGGACAGGCTGGATCTGCCCCTCAAAAGCGGTTACAGCAGCTCATACATAGCAGGTGTGAAGTTACACAGCAAACAAGAGCAGAGCAGAAAACCTCTTGAGGTGCACTCTGCTTCCCACTTCAGGTGATGAGATCTTTGTCCCTGGCTTTAGCTGGGCTGCTGGGGTCCCTCTCCATCAGCATCACCACAGGCTTATTCTAAAGTTCACTGAAGTCAAGGGAATATTTCCACTGCTTTCAGTGGGTCATGCCCTTTATCAGGTTGGGCACCAAGCAGCTGAGCTGAGCAGGGGATAGCTGCCTGGAGGTGAGTGTGTGAGCACCATTGGGGTGGTGTTATGAGAAGGATGATGGCACAGGAGTGTGAATGAAAATCAGAGCTGGGACTGCTCATAAGAAGATAAAGACAGGCTTAAGCAGAGAATGAGAAAAGACATACTGCCAGACTGTGCAGAGCACAATTCCTGAGGAGCCAGCACCCCTTCACTGACACTTGCTGATGTAAAGCAGTAATCTGTTGGCAGCCACATAATTCACAGAAGTGCTGGGAACAGCTTGAAGGGAATTTGGAGGTGAAAACCAACATCCTGAACTCTATGCTGGGGCAGGCAGCAAGCCAGCAAAAGGAGAAATGCTCCCAAAGAATGGTGGTGATGCAAGCAGAAGCATGGGGCTGCTCCAAATTGTGATGGTGAACATCCTGGCAGTCCCTTGGCAGTCCCTTTGGCAGTCCCTTGGCAGTCCCTTGGCAGTCCCTTGGCAGTCCCGGCCAGCCAGCCTGTCCTGTAGCAACCCTGTTCCTGTGGCAGTGCCACAGGGTGTGGAGAGCAGCAGTGGATGCAGGGTCACCCACACAGGTGGTGTCACAAAGGTTCTCCTCTGTCCAGCTGCAGAGGGGGCTGCCCTGCAGCCGTGTCCCAGCACGCCTGGCCAGGGAGGGTGGTGGCCAGCTAATGGGGGTCATGTCAACAGCAGGAGCACACCTCCTGTTCTGCTCTGGAGCCTTACATATTAAGGAGGGAAGTGCACTGGATGTCAGATCTGTGGGCCTGAAGCAAAAAGCAGATCCTTGAGTTAATCCCACACTTTGATGTCTACTGAACAGTTCATGCTTGTACAAATGCTGCTGCAGTAGTGATCACAGCCCCTCACTCTGCCCTGGCCCTTTCAGCATCTCAGCATCAGACCAAGTCTGACTCAGTGGGCAATATTACCTCATATATCCCTTGTGCTGCCAAGTGTATCCCTTGTTTCTGAACTGGATTAAGCCCAGCTCTCTTATTCATCTAGCACATTTTTTTCTAATATTAATATTGATTTTTTTTTTTCACTGCTGCACATCTTTCTGCCAGCTTTAGCCATCATTATATTTTATCTGATTTTCTTTTTCCAGGATGCTGACTCTGGGTGTGAAGATTACATAAATCATCCCCATCCTTCTTGCTTTATTTCTTATTAGGACAAAAGCACTTTAGCTCTGCCAGGTGCAAACTATCTTCTTCAGGTGCTCAGCTGTAAATCATCTTTCGAGAAAAATCATCTCTGTAAATTCATCCCTGTGATGGTTAACCTGAAACCTTCTTAGTATCATTGGTTTTGAATCCTCTGTTTGTTCTTTGTTATATTATTTCATTTTTGTTCTCATTTGCAAGGGATGGAAATGGTCTCAGATACTGAAAGGCATTTAGACATAAACTTCCCAAGCCAGTGAAATACAGATCCTAGGAACTGGGAACCTGTGTGCCCAGGAGAGCTGGGACCTTGCAGCTTTATTTTCAGTAAAGCAAGAGTCATTTAGAAATATGGAGCAACTGATGAGCTTAAGCCTTAAGGTACACACATGTTACAAAATCAAATGCTGATGGAAAAAATCCAGAATTTTGTTCTCATGGAGGTTCTTGTCTTCACGATAAAAACTTAGCCCACCCTTCCACAGTTTTTTTTTTTTTATTTTTCTGCCTGCTCTTTCCATCTTCAGCCCTAGGGATCCATTTCCATTGTTCCAGTTCCTGCTATCCGTGTATTTATTAGCATGTTCAGAAACTCAGAGTTGGATTAGCCATTGATATTGGAGGGGTGGTGTTAAATTTAGGGTATTTTACATTAAAGAATAGTCTTTCAAAAACTACTACTAAATAAATTATTAGTTTATTGACCTATAAAAAGTATGTGCAAAATGCACTTGTTCTACAAAACCATTATAAGAAATACCATGGATACCAAACCAGAATGCTTGAAGGTTCTCTTTGGTTCAAAGGGCATGAGTGTTGTAAGCACAAAGCATGAACACAGAATTTAACATCAGGTGGACAGTATGTCATGGGGTGGCTTTAATATCTATGTATTTCTAAGATATGAAGAAGACATGTCTTGCCTGTCTATGTTTAGTGGAAAATTCTTATGTATTTTGCAGTTTAATGTCTGAGTATCCAACAGTGTGTAACACAGTAGGACTTAAACATGAATGTGAATCTTTACCTCTTTTTCCTCCTGATGCAGTGAGGCTTGGACTATGGTTTCAACAAAGCCTGTGGAAAGCAGTTCTTTAAAGACAAGCATTCTTTCAGAGCAAAAATAATCCACTGCCCATAGAAAGTGCCTTGCAGGCAGCTGCATCTCCCCTACCCACTCTGATGTGGAGCTGCTGCTGTCTGGCCAGGCTCCCTGCTGGGGCTGAACCATGGCAGCAGCTGGCTGAAGATGATCATCAGCAGCTCTTCCCAACAATTTTTGCCTTGCCTGTCAAAGTGAGATTTGTGAGATGGTGTCTCTGAGATGGTTCCTATGTATTAAATGATCTCCTTGATATTAAATATATACTGGATAAAGTGACAGGAGTTTTAGGACAGGCAAACAGCCAAAGTGTGAAAGGACCTCCAGTTCTGAAACGGCTCTACAATGCCAGTTTTCTTGGATCAAAATGCTGATGTATGAAAATATATACACTTTCAGCAGAAGCAGTATTGGTATTCTTTAAACAGACACCAGAGAGCCAACTATTTGCTGGCCTGGGAATAAAACTATTCTTGCTCTGAAGGACTGAATTTGAAGCAATGCCAAAATAAAGCATATGGAAGAATCTGCCGAAAGGGTAAATGTGTGGAAGGGAAGAGGAGATATCACAAATCAGGCAGTGCATCACAAACACGGCTGGAGGCAGCAGAGAGGCAGGGACAGCACAGGTCCAATGCGGCTTCATAATCGTCCTACGCCCACGGGGTTGTGCCAGTGCTCTGATTAATGTTTTCAATCTCTGCTGTTGCCTGTGTTTCCCAACCATTGCTGATAAATCAGTCACTCATACACGGTGGCTGCTTGCTACATTTCTGAGCAATGTAAGCTGTTAATCTTGCTCATTTGGGGTATTGACCTCTACCTTCCCCGAGCACAGCAGATCAAGTTGGAAGGTGAAGAAGTGACAATATTGTGTGACAATATACTGTGTTCATCTAAAATAAGATATGCACATCATCTTATACGCTGGTTTTATTGATAGTGAACAGGATAAATCCTGTTCCAACTGCAGGAATTCCAGCTCTTGTAGACAGACATCCAAAATGTGCATCCATGATGAAAGGCTGGCTTGGCTTTGATGCTGTTGTGTGGGATGTGGAGCAAAGGGAATTATCTCCATCACCGTGCAGTGGGAGGATGTATGAACAAACTCTTGCATCATGGAATGGAGCTTAATATGTTTATACACCATTCTGAGACTATTAGTATAAAAGCCAAGAAAATAAAAGCAAATATTTCTCATTTAAGCTTACAGTTGCCTTGATTTACACCAGTTATTAAAATACTCCCTGAGGAAAGAAAATAAGTAATGTTACCATTTGCCTCCTAAGCCTCTGAATGACTGAACCAGTAATATGGTAAAAGCATCAATATCTTACAGCTATTTATATTTTGATTTTCTGTGTACTGCTGTTTCCAACATTATATAGAATATGTATTGTAAAATTATGTTCACTTTAATGAGCCTGAGTTAATTTACTAGATCTGTATAGAAAAATGTGCCTGCAGTATTAAAAGCATTTTATTTCCATTTAAAAATCTGTTGCCATAGTGACCAATCACAACTTTCTCAGTATCTTTGTCTAGGCATTGGATGTAGGCTTTATCTTTGCTTCATTTTATTTTTTCCTTCTGCATTCTCCAGGCCAAGTCCTCATTTAACTCATTTTTTATTCTTTTTATAGTCTGTCCTTTTCCAACCATATTCTCAATTAAGTCATTTTAACTAAGTTAAAAATAAAGATCACAACTTGGCTCTTCCTTTTAAATCATTATGTAAGAAACAGGAAAATACAGTGCTGCATGCTGTAGGCTTTCTTTGTTGTCAGCAGATTACCCAGATCTAGCATAAGAAGTCCTGAAATATCAAAAACCCCATGAGTCTGACACCTTTTAGTATCAATATAGTCATATCAAAGATCTGGTGAATTGCATCTACAACTGAAAAGCACTTGGAGAAAATTCTTGATATTTCAAGAAGATTCTTTATAATTCAAACTTTAAAAAAATCAACCCACTTATCATTCTGTTGCAGCACAAATCTTGTCAGTAATGTATTTCCTTCTGAGAAATGGTAACTTAGAGTGGTGTTTTTATTCCAAATTGAAATATATAACTTCTCCAAGAGAAGAACAGGCTAAAGAGCCTGCACATTGCTCTATCCTCTCCACCTAGGGCTGGTGGAAGATTTTTTACATGAGGAGAGGCACAAGAACATTTCTGAAGCAAGGATAAGTGTAGAGAGGAGATCTAGTTACTCACTTTTGCCATCACCTTCCTCAAGATGAGACTTTTCGTGTCCTTGGTAGGCACAGGGAAGCAAATAAAACTATTCAAAGACAGACACAAGCCAGAGTGAGATATCTGGGAGGATTATGTGACTCTTACAGCACTCCCAGTGCTCAGCTCAGACAAGAAAATATTTTTTCACCTTTGCCCAAACATTGATACCTACATAATAAATAATTATTTGTTTATTTAACTACAGCATAAATATCTGAGTCTTGAGTTTGTCACATTGTCTCTTGCAAGAGTTTGTGGAAACACTTGTAGGGTGCAAATTCACTTGTCTGAAGATGGAAATCAAAACCAGATCAGATATACTCTGGAAACATTGAGTGTAAAATAAAGCAAATATAATCTGTGTTATAAATCTGGTTGTAAAGTAAGCCAAATGAAAGAGGGCTACAAATAACACTCTGTAGGAGAGTATTTTTAGTAGTAAATGATAGATGTCTGTCAAAAGCAGTAATTTAATCAATATTTAGTTGAGTTGATTTTTAAAACATATTTAGTAATAATATGCTTAAACAAAAGTTAATTAGTAAATAAGATATGTGCCATGGTGATGGTAGAAACTGCTTTCAAATACTATGCAGAAACAGAATAGTACTGTTTTTTATTAATTAAAATTTTTGCTTACTTAACACTGAAATCAAATTGAAATCAATTTTTGATACAAAATCTGTTGTGCTATTCAGCAAACTACTTTTTTTTTTTTTTCCCCCCTCTTAATCCATCTAATTTCTCACCTCTGGGTCAATGGAAAGTGCACTGAAAGATTTGGTCATCATACAGATATGCTGATTCCTGGAGGAAAGTCCACAGAAGATGTCAGAGAACTCCCTTTAGAAAAAAAAATCCAACTTTTCTTTCTAGGGACATTCTGGTCTTATTTAAAATGACCCAATAAACAACAAATTTTCCCAAACCATACTTATATAATTCTGACTTATTTTCTTACAAAGGATATGCATTGTTCGCATGTTAAAAACTCTGAGAAAGTTGGTACCGCAAAAAGTGACCCTAAATATCCAAATTTCTTGCAATCTGATACATCTCTGAGGAAACAATTTGAGGAAGATTTCTGTCATGATGTGCAGTTCTGTGACTGATGTTTGATATCCAAAGCAGGGTGGTCCAAAGAGAGAAAACTACCACAGGATGAAGAGGTCTAAATGTTTGGTTTTGGCCATTGGTGCCTCTGGTCCCTGGGGCATGTGATGGGTGGAAGGAAAGGTTGTGGCCCCCAGAAATGAGCTCCTTGCCCAAACCATTCCCAACCAACACCCAAAGCCTGCTTGTGACCAACACCTTGGGGGACACCCACGGCACTGTGTTCGCAGTCTGGTGGCATCTGCACCTACAAGTGCCCAGTGTACTCCTAGGGGAAGGAAAATAGTAGGAATTGGTACCAATCTCTTAGCCATCTCCATAAAACACAAGACATTTTAGGCATTTTAGGACTCAGAGCAAAACTAGACTCTTGGTACAAAACTTGGGGGAAGCTGCAAGCAAGAGGCAGTGGTGTGTGTCTTGCTGAGGATGTCAGGGTTAATAGGTTTCCCTTTCTGTGCTGTCTCTGGTGATGCCCAAGTTCTGTGGCTGTGTCTGACCTGCTGTGCAGAGAAGCCCCTGGGCCAGCCTGGGCACAGCAGACTCATTTGTCCATCTTTTATTTTGAGCTTTGCATAGCACTCAGTTGTGTCAGTGATGACATTTTACACAACAGTTGAAGCCCCACCTAGGCTTTAAAGGAAAATGCTGAAAATTCCAACTACGGGCAATTGTATTGAATTGTAGAAGAAAACATGAATTCAATGAGTTTTGAATCTGCTAATGGGAAAAAAAAACCCAAACCCAACCACCAAACCCACTTATATTTATACAGATTTTAAATATATTGAGATAAGAGCTTAGTAGTAGATCACAAGAAAGTTTTAACAGGTGCTTGACAGCCTTCTGACCACTGTATGTAGGACTGCTGAAAGATGAAAGTACATGGCTTTATTTCTTGTTCATGGTGCTGGTATCTGTAAGTCAAATTAATGGGGTCAAAAATTGGAACATGGTCAGCACTGTGTGTACCACACTTTGATCAGAAAAGGTGAGTTTCACTCAAAGTTGCTAATCAAGGGTTTAACATATAATCACAGCTGCTTTCTTATCATACAACAGAAATCAGCTGTTTGCGTTTAAATTTCAAATTTCTGCTCATGTTAGAACAAAAGGTGAACCACAGGAAAAAAAATGTGTGCAGTGTCTCCTAAAAACTGTTGTCAGCCAAATTCCAGTGGTTTTGATATCACATGCTCAAGATGTCTACCTGCTGGAGGGCTGCTGGAACCAGTCACCAAGGAGAAATACAGTGTTCTGGGGATCCAGTGTGCAGTACTCTGTGCTGTGTACTCTCCAGCTCTGCTTTGTTTTCCTTGTCCAGAAAAAACAAAGTCTACCTTCTTCTAGCAGGTTCATCAGAGCCAAATGAGATTCATGTACAACCTGTTCTTGAGCTGAATTAGATTGGGAGTGAGACAGATGTGTACATCTGGCAGTGCTCTATAAGATCCCGTGGGTGCCATGTGATGCCTCCTCCACAAAAGCAGAGTGAAGAAGGCAGGGGTGGAGGGTGTTGTTTTTGGATGCTGCAGAGGCTCTGGCACTACCAAGGCCACGTTCTTTGCTCTTCGGCACACATCTGCAGAGGAGAGGCTATGATGTAGCAGCTCTCAAGGATTTCAGTACGTGTTGGATTAGGTCCTACAGTCTTTTTCACATTATCTGTTCATAGTTTATGCTTAAAAGAAGAGTTAAATAGCTTACGATTCCACATGCATTATATCTTTATATGGTTATGTTGGACTGTCTTTCACTTTCTGCCCCAAAGCACAGCTATGTGCAACACATATATGTGATATATGCCAGTGTACATAAGACTGCAAGAGTCTTTGGCAGTGGTTAATATTTGACAATGGATCAAATCTCAGCATTCAGGACATTGACTTCTCAGTTTTTTTATTTGCAGATGCATGAAAGTAGTGCACATAGAGTGGGCTGAGAGTCAGAGCAATTGTTGTGTATTTCCTGAGAGTCTGACTGTACAGAGGAGTGATAATGACAGGAACACGCTCTCCTTTACTTGTCTTTGAAGTCAGGAATCTCCTTGCTTTTATACACAGCTTTAATCTTTCAAAAGCCACATGGCCCTCTCCCTCAGCTGAATTATCAGTCACAGTGTTTGAGGAGCTTGCTGCCGCGATAGCAGAATGTCACCTGCAAGACTGAAGGATTGTACTGCCAAGGCACACTACTGGCTCAGCATGCTTCTGGCTGAAAAAAGACAGCATTATTTTCTTTATGCTTGTGACAGGGCAGTGAAAACCACCAGTACTATCCTGCACACCCAGCACCCTGTCAGCACCGAAGGGCAGATTGCCTGAGAGGACCTCTCTGACTTTGGATTTTCGCTGGCATCTCTCCAGTTGAGCAATTCTGCCACCTATAAAATAATTAAAGCAGCTTGCTTTGCCACTTCTTCCAGATGCAGCAACAAAAACTGCTGCATGAAGGCAGTAAACAAGAGCTGGGCTTGGACATAGCCTTGCTTGAGGCTGTTTTTGACAGTGACATGTTTTGACATCTTGTCATCACAAAGAACCTTTTCATTACCTCACATCATCATGAAAGAACCAAAATATACTCAGAAACTTATCTGGATACCCAAATTTATGCAGATGCCTCTGGCTGCTCATGGCTGGCAGTGCTGGAATCTTTACCCAGCTTTGCAAAGGCCAGGTAGAGATTTTCACTTGCTTTGAAGTAGGACAGAGTTAAAAGCCAGACTGTTTCTGCAAAAGCCTTTTCAGCACCCTCACTCACAAATCTGCTGATGTCACTGTGACAGGTATTTTTGTCAGCAGTTGAGAAAATCAGTATATCTTGCTGTCACTGCAGGAATGTTTTTACCTTTTTCATTGTAAAAGGTACTATGCATGTGTCTTCTTGAATGCCTTGAGGTACCAGCCTCTTTACTAGGTGATAGTAGTGAACTCATGTTTTCTAACTGGTTGGTGACACTGTATTTACATGCACTGGTAGGGTGTGAGTTGGGACCTTGCCTTGCTCTGTGGTAATGTGGTAGTCCCCAGATGCTGTAGGAATTTCTGCTCCTGGTTTTTGAATGGGGAGCTGAGAAGTGGCTTTTAGCTCTAACAGGGCTAAGGAATGCAAGGTTTAAGAAATTGCTGAGATATTTGAATAGGCCATTTGCAATTTCCCTTTGATCAGCTAACTGGGTTAAAGTGGTTTTAGGCCACAGCATTTGTAGAGAATCTTGTAATTTCCATGATCTGCAGCTTTAGTAGCCTCATCTTTCCCTCATCTTTCAGTTGGCAAACCACAGGCTTTGCTTGTGATTTCTGCCTGGTTTTGTGGGAAACAGCTTTCTTGCCTGCCAGTTCTTATTTTTACTTGAAGCTAGTTCAGCACCTGCATGTCAGCAGCAGTGTGATGCATGTGGCCTTTACATTAATCCAGTTTTAAAATCTGAATTCAGCAAAAACAGTGAGTTAAGTTTAAGATCTCATTAGACTCTCTTTGAACCTTTCCACACTGTTGACATCTTCTGCTTGTTTCTACAGTTAAACTGTAGCAATGTCTTCTTTATCTTCACACCCACATGTCTTCTTCTGAATATCATCCAGTATTTGCAGAGCAGCTCTGGGTCACCAAGCACTGCCTGACTCCTCAAGAGCTGTTGATCAGACTTTCCCTCAGTGCCCTCCACGAACTGAAGGATCCACTTGATATTATCACACCTGCATTGCAGGCTTTTGTATTTAGTCAGGTAAGCCTCCCAAAAGTGCTCTAGAATTATATTCTAACCTTTAATCTTTAGTGTAAATTCATTATAAATACTTTGGTGATGCAGATATCAGTGGATTTACTTCAGATTAACATCACTATAGGAGAGAGTAAAATCTGAATAAAAAGAGAGTTTTGGCTTTTTAAAAGTTTGTTTGGCAAAACATATCATGTTTCATTAATGACTCAAGAATGATGCATTATGAAATTGTTGTGAAATCCAAATCTGTTTGCACATAGCTTCTGTATCTTACCTGTTAAAAAAAAGATGATGATACAAGATAGAAAAGCACATGTAAAGGGCACATCTTTTCCAAGTGAAAAATTTCCAAAATTTGTAGTAGAAAAATTTCCCTTTACCTTAATTAATTTAAAAGCCCCCTTTTATCCTCTCAGTAAGCAGTCTCATTTCCATCAGTCAGGAGAGACAGGGAGAGAGGAAGCCTAGGCATCTACAGACTGCTACTTGTCCTACTTCATGCATGCTTTCCCAGACGGAATAAATCCACCCTTGGACTTGTTTACTGAGGGTTTCTTTTCTTTCATTGACTGTACAGGAGTCTAAATGACTAAATTAGCATAAGACTTTTCTTGTCTCCCTGCTCTGCTCATTTCCTTAACTACCAGGCTTGGTACATATCCCTCTCCAGCTGATTACACACAACTCATTTCTGCTTTTAGTCATTATGCTGTGTGGCAGGGGCTCACCCCCAGGTCTCTCCTGAGTGTCCCAAAGCAAAGATCACAGGGGGATTTGCAACAGACCGAAAAGCAATCAAGAGTTTTCCAGCATTGCTGCAGCCGCCTGGCCAGCCTGGGCACCGGTGAGGGAAAGCCAGAGTGGATGTGACAGTGCCAGTGGGCAGACCCCAGGCTGGCTGGGACATGATGAGGAGGTAGGCTGCTGAGAAGCCCAGAGCTTTCCTTTGGTCAAGGGTGATTTGATAAGCAGAGACTTCAAGGGAGATTCATTCCATCTACCTTCAGGCATCTACAGAGCAGATTTCTGCACTTGAATTAGTCACTGTAGGCTCCTTTCTGATGAATGCAGAGAAATGTCCACTTCCTAGGGAAGATTTCTTTATCTATTTTAGGCACCTTTTATATGAATTGCTACCTCTAAGTAACTGTTTTCCTGCTGTGACCATAAAGGGTGCCTAGGTGGCTTGAGATCAGCAAAAAGTATTGAAAAAGCACAACTCACTTCAAAGAAAGACAGGAAAGTACCTGAATGATAACTCTGTTAGGGGTTACTAAAACGGTAAAGCTCATCATACTGAGCTAAAAAGAATTAAGAGTTAGGAAAGAAGCTTGGGAGATTTATCCAGTTTGTCCCCCATTTCCTTACTCTTCCTAAGCCCCTGCTTACTGCCTTTGTTAGCTGTTGGGCTGAACCCTTGATCTGACACAGTATGGCCACTCTTGCAATCTCATGACCAGCTCTGATGCCTTCATCTCCTCTGTAGACATTGACATTTTATCAGATGAACTGTCTCAAAATTGAGTTCCGGACACTAAACAGTATGTGCTTTTGCAAATTAAACTGCAGTGTAAATAAATGAAAAATACTATGCCAGGAAAGTGGTCTTAGTGTGAAACCTGAGACAAGAAATCAGCAGAATCTATATTTTTTCATCATGGCTCAATCTACATGACAGCAGTTATGTTTGTGACAGACGGGATATGCCTGATCTCAAAGATCTTGCCCAGTTAGAAAGGCTCTTTGGGAAAGCTTTAAACTAGATTTGAAAGGGAAAGGGGATAGAACCAGTCTAGCTAGAGATCAGCCTGGAGGCAGTACATCAGTGTTTGATGGATAGTGTGCCAGCATGTTCCCTTAGTCTGCTGCCTTTGTGGCAGGGGGATGGATGTGGATGGAGATTCACATGGCAGCAAAGATGTCATTGAGGTGTTAGAAATCACAGAGGTGTGTGAAAGTGCTCATGCAGGACTTAGGGCTTCTACCCTAACAATTGCCCAAATCAAGAACATCTTCATGAGTGCATACAGCATGGGCAACAAACAGGAGGAGCAGGAATTCATCATGCAGCAGGAAAAACCATGATACAGTTGTTAGAATTGAAACAGGGTGAGGAGGCTCACACAGCTGGAGTATTGCAGTGCAGTCCTGTCAGCCTGACTTCAGTGCCAGGGAAGATCATGGAGCAGATAATCCTGAAGGTCAATCAAATACAATGTGCAGAACAAGCAGGGGATCAGGCCCAGCCAGCATGGGCTTGTGAAAGGCAAATCCTGCTTGCCCATCCTGGTGACCTGCTTAGTGGATGAGGGAAAGGCTGTGGATGTGTCTACCTAGACTTTATAAATCCTTTGGCATCATTTCACACAGAATTCTCCTGGAGAAACTTCTCCAGTGTGGATGGGTACACTGTCCACTGGGTGAAATAAATGGATGGCATGACCCAAAAAGTGCTGGTGCAAGGAGTTAAACCCAGCTAGTGGCCAGTCATGAGTGGTGTTCCTTGGGGCTCAGAATTTGGGCTAGTCCTGTTTAATATATTTATTAAATATATTATTTAATATATTTATTATTTATATTTATTATCTATAGTCCCGTTTAATATATTTAATATATTATCCAGATGTGGGGATCTAGTGCACCCTCAGCAAGTCTGAGGTGACACCGAGCTGTGTGTGAGTGCTGACCTACTGGAGGGTAGGAAGGCTCTGCAGCAGGATCTGGATTGAATCCACGGGTTGAGGCCAATGGTATGAGGTTTAACAAGGTCAGATCCTGCACTTGGGTCACAACAACCCCATGCATTCCTCCCAAAAAGCCTCATCTATCTATAATTTCAAAGTTATCAAGGACTAGAAAATGGTCAAGGAGTATTCCAAAACTGAGAGGAAAGGGTATTTTAGAGTCACTCCTCTTCCCTGAGACGCTTTATTTGAAGTACTACTAAGTGTGGAGCGTCTGCTTGGCCTTGAGGGCGAGGGCAAAAAGAGCAGAAAAGCCCTTTTAAGTGATTGTTCAGATGTTCAGAAAAGTGCAAAGGAATGTGTGCAGGGGAGGACATTCACTGAGCAGGGAAGGGAAAGATAACTGCTGAGTGGGGGCATTAACCTGCCAAGTGTGTTCCTCCAAAAAGCAGAAAGCACAGGGAGGCCAGCACTAAAGGTGATGCAAAAGCAGATTGCTGCATGGAGGAATCTGGAGCCCCGAGGTGGGTTCTGCAGCCCCTCTCCTGCACAGAGGAGAAAGGTATCGGTGGGAGGGCGGCAGTGCAAGAAACATCATTGCGGGGGAGCTTTGGTATTTGGCATGTGCACATACCAGCGTGCACATTCCAGCAGAGGCGTACACGGAGCACCTGAACGCTCCGCATCACGCAGTCTTGGGCCGACACACTTACTTTTGTACAAGGCGTATATTTTTTATAAGGGATCTGTGAGTGGGTGCCCCTGCCTTCGGGGGAGCCGTAGCCCGGAGGCCGCAGGGCGGCCCAGGCTGGCCCGGTGCCGCGGGTGCGGGCACGGCCGGGCGGGGCCGGGGCGAGGGGGCAGCGCCGGGCCCGGGGGCGGGACGGGACGGGACGGGACGGGACGGAGCGGCCATGGGGAAGCTGCTGCTGCTGGCTCTCGTGGGGATAGCGGCAGCCTTGGCTGCGGAGCGGCTGCTGGCCTTCCGGTGGGTGAGCGGGGTTTCGGAGCCGCGGGTGCCGCTGCCGCTGCCGGTGGCGGTGCCGGTGCCGGTGCCGGTGCCGCTGCCGGTGCCGCTGCCGGTGCCGCTGCCGGTGCCGGTGCCGCTGCCGGTGCCGCTGCCGGTGGCGGTGCCGGTGCCGGTGCCGGTGCCGCTGCCGGTGCCGCTGCCGCTGCCGGTGGCGGTGCCGCTGCCGGTGCCGGTGCCGGTGCCGCTGCCGGTGCCGCTGCCGCTGCCGCTGCCGGCGGGGCGGGACGCGGCTGAGCGATCCCCGGGTGCGGGGCTGAGCCGGGCGGGGCGGCGGGCGCTTCCCTCCGCCCTCCGAGCGGCGGGACAGCCGGGCTGGGGCACAGCCGAGCGAACACCTGCCCTTGCATCAGCGCAGTGTCAGCCAGAGGGAAAGGGCTCTTCGTCATCATCATCATCATTGTCGTCAACATTATCAAGGGAACCGTTCTTTTCCCGGAGAAAACAGAGGCACTGTGATGCCCTTTTCATCCGGTTTCGGCATGAGCTAACTTCGGGACCAGTTCTGCAGTGGAAATGCCCTTCTGCACTGAGTGGATGTGAAATACTCGCCAGGATGATGTTGGGAGCGAGGGGGACAAGGGGAGAAGGTGCCATGGGGCAGGGGGGGATAGCACCTCTGCTTTTATAGAGCCTGCAATTAACAGGGGTGTGCCAAAAGCACTGTCTGTGAATTAACCTCATCTCCTGCCAGCTGGCCAAACAGTAACCCCAAAACAATTTGCCAGGAGCTCGGGTTATTTTCTACCAAAGCTGGACAAAATTAGTCCCTATGTACATGTGGTTTCCTCTGATGGAACACAGACTTTGGTGATCCTAAGCTGTGACCTCACTTGCTGTGAGCTGAAATACCCAGCCATGTCATGCTCCGTATCACACACCTCATGCCATGAGGCACCAATGTGAACACTGGTGTTACAGCAGCTTCTGTCCTGAAAGCTCCCAAACGTGTAACTGGTCCTTTCAGGTCACAGAACTGAGGCTGAATTACTATATTGGAAGATGACTAAGTCATTATAATTTTGCTAAAGTTCACAAGGACTCCAAATGCCTGATTTCAAAGCCATGACATCCAGCTAATTGACCTTTGGGTATATAGTAATTGCATCCAACTACAGAAGGAGAGCTTTACTGCCTGCACCCTGGCACCTGGCATGGATGATGGCTGCATTAAATCCACCTCAAGTGTTATTGATGATAGCCACAGTGGTAATGGGGCCCTCCTGTCCTGGAGTTGCATCAGGTGGGATAGCAGAACTGGAAGATAGTCCCAGGCTTTAGTGGGGTGAGCCATTTCAAAGTGCTGTGAAGAGCAGGGGACTCCACCTCTCCTCCAAACTGAATGAATAAATGAAACATTAGGAATCTGGTGAATCTCTGTGAACAAACAGGATCCCTCTGTCTCTGTAGCTCTCTGCGGGTTTTTCCTGTGTGCTGTGTTTTCTGCAAACTGCAGCGTACCAGCAGTCTTAAGACAGTTGCCAAGTTTGGAAACACACAACCTCAGATCACAAAGTACTCTAAAACTAATTTAACACAGTCTCGAGAGGAGAAACTGTAGGTGGTGTTAGCTCTTGCCAAGGGTCTCTTTTATTCATCCCCTACCCAGAGGGCAGGAATTCAGCAAAGACTTTGTGCAGTTCCTTCTGAAATTGTAAAAAAAAAAAAACCCAGAATCAAGTCCAGAAAGATTCATGATTGGTTAGCCTAGAGGTGAGGAAAACTAAAAGAAGTCTTTGACTGTGCAACGTGTTCCTTCTGAAGAAGAGGGAAGGCCTATGGTCTGTGTCCCATGAAGTAGGACAGCAGGTGGAGGACTGAAACTGGAAAGAGAAACTGTGAGGGAAAAGGTGCCATGCACTGGAGTTGCACCAAGTAGCAAAAACCTCTTGCTTTCTTTGAAGTTGCATCCTGCACATGTTGCAGGTCCTCCATATTCCAGGCTGCTCTTGGTACGGCCAGTTTGTAATCTGGGCCATCTGGCTGCGTGGCTGAGGCTGTCTGAGCTAGATAAACTGACACATTTTGGAAAAGCCTCTATATATGCTGCAGGCTTGTGACTAGTGTCCTTTTGAATTATTCTCATTCCAGCCTATGAAGTGTTTCCCTGGGAATGCTGTCGGGATATCATCATCCCTTGCTGGCTGCTGGCTGAGTCCCTGCTGTTATTTTGGCTCAGGGTGGCTTGCAGCCTGCCTGGGAAAAGCTGATGAAAACAGGGAAGGGAAAAGCCCTAAGCAGGCAGCAGTGCAAACTTCAGGCAGGATCACTCTGAGCCACCCTGGAGGGCTTGGTGGGTTTGGCTGTGCCAGGATGCCAGTGGGTAAGGGAGCAGCTGATAGCCCTCCTGTGCCGTCTGTGGGCTGGGAGCCAGCGTGATCCCCTGTCAGTACCTCCTGTGCTGGGAGGGTGGGCTTGGGAGGGTGAAAATGCAGGGCTGACATACCCTACAGTGCTCAGCTGTATCACATACTTTTCATATCACTGACTGATACTGCTGTTTAGTTTATGTTTATGCCTAAAACTATAACGTAAACATGGCAAGGTTTTGCTATGCGTTCAGAATTTCCTGTGCATGCAGCAATAGCCTCAACACATGCATATAATAGTTACTGTGTTAGGTTAAGTGCTTCCTTCTGGGCAGAAAATGAATTCTAGCATGCTAGAATATATAGAAATGCAACATATTTTCTTGTGTCACTGGACCAGCATGGTCAAACCTCCTGGTTGTGAGGTGTCATTCATGCAGATTTGCAAACAATTTGGAACTGAGGAAATGGAAAAACACAAACTTGTGTGTGCCTGTCTGTATCTGTGTGTATGATTAAGTATGAGCCAGAGGTGGAATTTCATGAGCATTCATGAATGAAATATGCAGTGATGAAAGGTAATGCTTGGAGTGGTTACCAGGAGAGAAGAGGAGGGGATAGGGTAATTGATGAAAGCCATACTACTAAGTTCTGCTTGTTGTAAGGAAATGAGCACTCCTGCCTTGCAACAGTGCTATTGCTGCTTTTGAAAGCCGACCAAAAATGAAGAAAGTGCAGCTGCTGGTGGCCCAGTCACCAAAAATAGGCAGTGGGTTGCAGTAGGTCGCCCTCTCCTCATGTGAAATATTAGTCCTAACTCCAGGGTGCTTCTATATTTAGGTGTCTGAAACCTGAAGAAAGTGTGGTAATGTTATGATCTGAGCTGCAGTGGGTCATGAATGCTTATTGCTGAAGCTCATGAACAAAATGAAGTTTCTGAAATTACTCAGGGTAGAAGAATCACTTAATCCTTGGTCAAACCATTGCCGTGATTTGGGGCAGTTGCTGTTGTTGGTTCTGGAGTTTGCTTATTCAGTATTTTACAGCTGATTTGTTGCTGCAACATGGCAGACAAGAAAACTGAAAACTAGGAAAGTTACCTGTTTTAAAACTGTCTGTGTGCTGTTTAACCCTGCTCTTTCCTCTTGCAGGAACAGACTCAATGCTTCACGGGAAGTCGCCCCAGTGAGCCTCCCGAACTGCCGGCTCATTAAAGGGATCGGTACGTGCTTAAAATTACTGAGCACATTGCTTTTGTCCAGCCTTCTTTTGTCAGGCTTCTTAAAGCCAGCTTCCAAGCCTGATCCCAAAACCAAAGTGCTGATTTGACTTTCATTTGCTGCTTGGACTTGGAAACAGGGAGAAACTGCAGGAAGAAAACGGTACTGGAAAACTGGCTGGGTATAAGCTGGTATTTAGTTTCTTTTCCTTTTCTTGGAATTGAGCACCTTGCAAACACCTCTGCTTTGCTAAGCCACTTAGGAAGTGATTTTGCTTTCAGATGAGGTGTGCTGGTTGTTCAGGCAGGAACCCACAGGTGGCTCAGCTGGTGGCTCTTGGAGATGGGAAGTGCAGCAGAGGTGGGAGAATTAGGAGAGGGCCACAGGCACATGGCAAAGGAGCGGCTGCCAGATGCCAGCCGGGATGTCCCTCCTCAGCTCCACATTTCGGGGATATTTAGGAGCTGGCTGGTGCTGTGGTGGCGGTGGCAGCATGAGCTTGGTTGTGCAATGCAGCTGTGAGGTTCCAAAGAGCGAGAGGTCATGTTTGTCATCTTAGTCTGGTTTGCAGAGAGGTTTAACAGAGTAGCTGAAATGTTGACTTTGTACTTTGGGCCATGTGTTTGACATACAGCAGTATTTCTGTCTTGTTTTTTTCTCTCCATTTCAGAACACCAGTTTATAAAATGGATAGCTTTGAAATTGATTATTTTTTTGTGTCTCCATTTCTTCCAAAAAAACCCAACGCAGGCTTGATAGCTAAGGATTTCCCCCTCCTTACTGTTTTTGGAAATGTCTTAAATTATGGTGACATTTGTCTGGATTTTTCATGTGTAAAAAATCATTGGATGAGCTTTTACAGCCTTGCCTTTGAGTTTGCTGAGTCAGTGAGTTGATTTCATAAATCTTGTTCTTCCTTGTGTCAGGATTCAAACATCTTTATAAAGTCAAATTGCTGCTATGAATGCATATACACGGAGTTCCTGTGCTTGAAAATAGGTATGGCAAAAATTGCATTAAAAAATTTCCAGGTCTTCTAGATCAAGCTGTAATTTACTCATACAAGACAATGAATAACGCTTGTTGGATGGTGATGAATATAAAATAATTTCTGAGTGATTTTTTAAGCATATCACTATTGCAATCTTTCTAAGACTTTTTTGCAACACAATTGTTCTGTTGAGGAAAGAAGGAAACCTGGAAAAGACAAATAGAGTTGTGTTTCATTTCTGAACAGTATCTTGGTTTTTGTGCCTGACATTTACATGCAGATTAGGTTATTTCTGAGAACCTGTCTTCGCTTAGAGGCAGTGGATCCATTTACAGAGCTTCATTCCTGCTTCTTGCTGAATTTTCTTAATGCTGTCCCTTCACACAGAGAACTGCACCTTGCCTTGCCTTTGCTCTGCAGTTTTCTATTTATTAGAAAAATAAAAACACCAAAAATTAGTTTAGCAGGTTCAGTGTGGCAGAAAGAGAAGTAACAAAGGATTGTACAAACTTAAAAGTTGGCATGTTCACTCAAACATCTTCTAAAACTCATTTGCTGTGACTAGGGAGCTTATATCACTCAGGGTGACCAAGGATCCCTAGAGCTTAAATGCTGCCTGTGTAGTACCACTCAGACATGGGGTTCTGCTGTACTGGATCTGCAAGCTTGCTTGCATGGGTGACTTTGTGTGAGGATGTCTTTGTACATGGATGTCTTGGCCTCCTGGGCCTTTTTCCTTTAAAATGCTAGGATAAAGCTGCATAAACAATCTCTCTTTATTTTAATGTTTAAATCAGTCCTTCTGAACTCTTAAATGTGACATAGGTCCCAGAGTTGGATCAGCTGGATCTGAACAAAATAACCCTGAACTATCCATTCTGTACATAGAAGAACAAACAATCTCTGGTACAATCTATGAATTTTAAGTGATGGATTTATAGTAAGTGAAGCAAACACAGAGTAAATGGAAGACTTCTCTAGTGGACCCTTTTCTTTCTGTACAGTTTCATCTTTTATCTTTTTTAAGACTTTAATCTATTCTGCTTTTCAAATATTGTGCAATATAAGCACAGATGCAAACACTGAACAAACAAAAATTTCAGCTTGTCCTAAGCCTCATTCACAAATATGTAGGAAAGGCTATATTTGTAGAATAAACACTAGCTTCTGAGTTTTATTGGTGTCTTATCATGTTACTGGTTTATAATAAACTAACCATATCTTCCTGTACTAATTCCTAAAGTTCAAGAAGCTACTACAGAAGTTGCTAGGAATACTTGCATCTTGGAGCAATTTGTGGGATATGGGCAAAACAGTGTCACACTTATGGACATGAAATCCAGATAGGTTTTCTCATTAGATACACCTGCAGAGTACATCATACTAAGACAAAATAAAGAACAATAAAAAGCCAACATTTCTAAAGTAGGCAGCACTTTTCGACACTATCTTCTAATTTTTCTTAAATGCCACTTCTTCAGATAATCCCATGGAGAAGCTGGGCTCGGTGATACAGTTAAACACCAGAGTGCATGGAAGTGGTACCTAAGGGGTCGGTTCCTAACTCTGCCAGCTCACAGAGTGTCTGGAGCAGCAGCAGCACAGAGCCCTCCCAAAACAGGGCGTGCAGGAGAGTCCCTGTGGCCAGCTGTGTGTCTGCAGCGCTGTGCTGACTCAGCATTCCACTGCTCTCCTGACACCACTCGCTGCCACACATTCCAGGGCCTGGCCAGGGAGCGCCCAAAATGTGCTTTGCTGGGCAGTTTCTCTTGAAGCAGTTGGGTGCAGGGCTCTCACTGCCTTCCTTCCGCCGGAAACTGGTGGTTTTTAATTATCTGCTCCCAATTAGCCTGCTCATCTTTCTGCTTGGCAGCCTCACTGATTCAGTGGCGATAAATGATTAGATCTCTGTTTATTCACTCACCAGTGTGTGCTGCCAGTAAAAGCTGTCTGTCCAGCTCAAGTCACCATGGCAATTGAACCTCTCAGCATTTATTTATGCTATTAGCCTCGCAGCAATCCTGGGAAGTGGAGAATTGCCGCTAACCCCATTTTATAAATTAACCCAGAGTTGGAGAGACTGGGGCAAAGGAAATGAGTTTGTGGCTTAAACCAGAATGTAAGCTGAGCTGAGAAAAAAAGGGAAAAAGAGCCCAAATTCAAAACTTTAATTGAAAAATACAGGCTCTAAGTGTCTCTGGACACTTCAGTACGGATGTTGTCTCCTGCCTGAATTAGTCAAAATTTAGAACCTAGAGGTGGGATAGCAGCTGACTCCTCCCAAAATGCATCTTCAGACTTTTTGCTCTTCAGAAGGCAGGGATACTTTGCTCGTTGCTGTCATGGGATGGAGCAGGAACTTGCTGAGGCTGAGGAGGAGCTGGCCCTGGCCGGCAGTGAGATGTTGTGCCACTGCATCTTCCCAGGATTGAGCTGGGGAGGAAATTTCCTGGATGGGTAAATTTGGGGTCCTGGTTCCTCTCCACAGAGGCTGTCAGTGATCCCAGGATAAATTACAGCCCAGCCAAACCAGTGCTTGGATATAGGAGTTGCTTAAAAGCAAACAATAAACCCAGCTCAAATTTGCAGGTGCTTCCTTGGAAGGAGGTGCTGAGGTGCAAGGGATTGTGTACCCATGCAGGCTCACACGTGTGGTTATGGCACAGCAGGAGGGGGTGTGGAGATGTGGGACAAGCTGGGTGGAAAAACCTGGTGTTGATGGCTCTGATGAAGAAAACCTGCTGAAGAATTTTCTTTAAGCAGATGCTCCTGAGTGGTTTCCCTTATCATCTGGAAAGTGGCTTGCGAGGAATGCTGTTTTTGCTGGTGATTTGGAGAAGAGAGGGGAGGCTTCTCAGGGGAGTGGTGCAAACGTGGGATGGCAAACAGGCTTCAGCAGTGGAATAAAAGCTCTTTGGAGAGTGCTTGATGAAAGCCTAAAATTGTTCTAGTGTTCTTACTGAAGGGTTTTTATTTTATCTTCCTTTCTTAGCAGGGAAAAATATTACAGGAGCTACAGGAACTGGCAATATTGGAAGTGATTAGCTGTAGTTGAAAGTGAGGTCTAACAATGAAAGCCCTTAGCTGTTACAGATATAGTAGGTTCTCTGTCACCTGAGAGCTTTAACTAAATATTTGGCAATCCATCTTTATGAAGTGTCCCAGCTCAATCAGGAGAACTGGTGTGCACAATTCCCACAGCTGCCTTATGCAAGCCTGAGGCCTGAGTTAAGGGTATGGTCCTGGCCTGGAAATCTCCTTGCCCACACTAATTGCTTGCTGCAGAACACATCCTCAGGAGCTGGTGATTCATCCCACACCTGGTGATTAATCTCACAACATCTAGGGGCACATGGAGCTGGGTAGGAGACTGCCTGACCACTGCAGGGGCACCCCTGGGCCCCCAAAATAGGTGAACCCTGGTACTGTTTCCTAACCTGATGTGTTGTCTTCTGTCTTTTAATGCAGTGTGATCTTTTCCACCAAACTTCATCATGTCAGATCATATCAGAAAGGGTCATTCATGAGAGCTGGAATTGTAGTTAAAGGGATTTTTTTTCCAATGAGAAATACTTAATGTCACCTGAAAACCCCTGTTTATCTGTGTTTTGCAGAAGCTGGTTCAGAAGACATTGATATACTTCCCAATGGACTGGCTTTCATCAGCTCTGTAAGTTCCCATGCCACCTCCCCATGCTGGGCCTTGCCTGCTTCCTTATCTGCTGAAACCATAGGTGAAAACAGCAGGAGGGGCTCTGTTCTACAAGGCTGAGTGGCTCCAAAAGAAGAGCCCAATCTTGTGTTTGCTTAGCTGTCATTCCCCTCTGAGCAAACTTGTTTCTTGACACAGAAGTGGTGTTGGTGGTTCTGACACAGGTATCCTGTTGCACTGACTTACCTGGCCACGTAACCTTGACTTTCTTCCACGCTGCCTCATTGAAATGTTGAGATGTCAATTCTCTGCCGTGTTAAGATGTGTTATTTCCTTAACTTAAAAAAAAAAATCAAATTTTATGTATAGATTTTGCTCTTGCTGATTTTTTTTTTTAGCCTTTAGGAGATAGGTTTTCAAGCTTTGCTTTGCAATTAGGATGGCTGGCGATTATTTTCTAAAACAAAAGCTGATGTTCTCATCTATGCGCTCCAGGGGCACCGAGGTAATGATAATGTTGTAAAATCCACGCCAGGAACCATGAGCTGTGCATTGCTGCTGTTTCCCATGGCTTCACCATGTGTGATGCAGTCTGGCTGGGCTGCCAGTTTGTCCCCACTGTGTGTCAGTTTGCAGACACACCAGATGTGACTGTGGTGCCTTGGGCATGGCTCCTTGTGCCCCCACACAGCCTCCTCCTTCTGCCAGGGGTGGGCAGAGCCAGTCCCTGCACCTCCCTCACTGCTCAGCATCCTGGAGCAGAGGGACATCCTCATGGGTGCTTGCAAGTCCCATCACCGCCCCAGCCTTTTCAGCCCTGTGATGCTCTTGTTTACCTTTATCCAGGAATTATTTTCTTATGTTTGGATTCTACAGGGCTTGAAATATCCAGGATTAAAGAGCTTTGCTCCAGATAAGCCAGGTGAAATATTTTTGATGGATTTGAATGAAGACAATCCTAGAGCAGTGGAACTGAGAATCAGCCGAGGGTTTGATCTGGCATCGTTTAACCCTCACGGAATCAGCACCTACATAGACAGAGGTAAAGAGCTCGAGATGGTGGCAAATATCAGCCTAGAGAGCACAATCAGGAATCCCTTTGCAGCCTTGCCTTGCACCCTCAATGGTTGTTCTTGCTGGAAGACAAAAAGTTTTGGGGTCTTTTTACCTTTGGTTTGCTCTTTTCTAAATGTCAGTTGCTAAAGGAAACACACTTCTGCATAATTTCAGTTTGTCTGAAACAGAAAGATGCCCTGGACTTTAAAAGGAAAGAAAACATGGTAAAAGAGTAGAAAACTGCAGAAAATTGATTTTATGTTTACATCTGTCTTACACCATGTTCAAGTGTTTTTGAGGAGATACATCCTTCACCGACTAGTAGTGCCCAGAATGGAAACTTTTGTGGCAAAACAGGAAATTATCAAATCTCTGTAACATCACCAAAACCTGTTACTCTTTGGCCAAGCCAGGATTTCTTCTCCAAGATATGTTCTCCTATGTCAGGGTCTGATTATCAATAAAGTATTTTTTTTTCCCTGTCCTTTCATTGGGGATTTTAGCAGGGCAAATAGAGTTCTGCAAATATAAAGAGAACAATTGCTGCAGCTTGACCTACATCCCCATACAGTCACCCTTTAAGGGAAGGTGTTGGAAGAGTCAGTGGTGGCTAATGTAGGGTCCTGCCAGAAGGGCTGGCCAGAAGGGCTGCAGCCTTGCACAGAATGCAGGAGAAGGATGCTCCTTCCCCTCTCCCAGGGGATGTGGTAGACAAACCCAAACTGCCTGGGCCACAAACCCTTCTTCCAGCTGACTGGGGCTGTTTCACAGATTGCAAAACCCAGTGGCTTGGGTATAAGGATGAGGTGGTCACTTCTTCCTTGGAAGAAATGGCAAAAATCTAGTTGTCACAGCAGTTCCCTGTGGAGCAGCCTGGGAGAAAAGCAGCTGGAGGTCTGGATGTGGTTGGAGGCATTTTGCAGAATGTGGGTACTTGTCCCTCTGCCTCTGCAGAGCCATGAGACACCAAACTCAGCAGGTGCTCTGTACTTGAGGCTGCCTCAGGGCTGGGGGTACCTCAGGCCACACCAACTGTTGCAGAGAATTCAGCTGTTTCCATTTCTTTTTCAAGATGACACCGTGTACCTCTTTGTTGTGAACCATCCCCACCAGAAGAGCACAGTAGAATTGTTTAAATTTATAGAAGATGATAATTCTCTTGTACACCTGAAAACCATTCGACATGACCTTCTGACAAGGTACTGGACTCAGCATCCCTCTTTCTGTTATTGATTACTTCTTATCTGTGTAATCAAAAGCAGTGTTTCTTCAATCTCTTCTCTAAATTAGATTTTTAGTAGTTGTATCACTAAATTAGTCTTAAGCACTGCTGTGACTGATGCCAGTGAATTAACTTGGCATCCATTTCTCCTTTGTTCATGTAACCCACGCTCAGGTCATTGCAGATATGAGTCTCCAGCTATTTTATTCTCTAGATTTTCTACACTGTAAAAATAAACATACATTTAGTTTTTTCTGTTTGTTTGTTTTTTTTAATACAAATTTTTTTTGATCTGTCCTACTGTGATATGATTGTAAAATAAACAGCCAGATTGATAAAGCTGTCACAACACCTACTTTTCTCTGTTTTCTACTTGAATGTAATGGAAAAGAAAATAATAATAATAGTATAATCATTTCCATGTACTTACAGTCAGGTAGCCAGATCTCTAGCTGATGCCATATAGTCATGTTCAGGTGTCAGCACTGCAGTAGTAGAAAATAGAAGTAAAAAGGTTCTAAATAATTTGGTGACTACTTGAAGTACATCTATAATTGCAGCTTCTTTATGGGCATTAATGACCATGTCCTGACTGTATTCTGGGAAGTCCTAAAAAGGTCCTTCATACCTCTCATTTAATTTTTATTTTGTTTAAAATTTCTCCATCTCTTTATTTCTTTTTTAGTGTGAATGATATAGTAGCCATGGGACCAGACAGTTTCTACGCTACCAATGACCACTACTTCTCCGACTTCATCTTGATGTTCTTAGAAATGTTCTTGGGTTTAACCTGGTCAAATGTTGTTTACTACAGTCCAAAAGAAGTTAAAGAAGTAGCATCTGGGTTTTATTCAGCCAATGGAATTAACATTTCACCCGATAGGAAGTAAGTTTCTCCTTACATTAGATTTTGTTTGATCGCACAGAAGTGTCTGGAGATGCCAATTTGTGCAGGTGGTACCTCTGTGGTCAGGTGTCTGAACTGGTTCTGTAGGGCAAGGTGCTGCCCGTGCCACACAAGTGATGCAGAGTGTTTGTAGCACAGAAGATTAGCAGCAATGTTTGCTGCACTGTGTGGTACTTTATAGGCAATAAGGTCAACAGTTGCTGCATTTTAACCAGCTGATACAGGAGTTTGTGTGTCCTGCTTGCAAGGATTAATGGGGCAAGGTTTCTGCAAGCAGGGAGTGCTCCACAGTCCTACATCTGTTTGACTAAATCAACCAGTCCTGTGGTACGGACAGGTGATTTAAAAAAAATGAATCGTAATTGTGACTTTCTGGTTCCAGTTCTTATTTCAGTGTCATAATGGGAAAACTGGCACAGTGTGAAGCTACACTGGCACTCAGCAGGTTGGCTTCAGTGCCCTGTGGCTGGCTTGCAATGTCTGTTTGTGTGTGAGCTTGCACAGGAGGAACTGCCTGCTTTTGGTGTCTGCTTACTCATATACATTATGAGGTGCTTTTCTTTCTTTTGAAGGTACATCTATGTTGCAGATGTATTGGATCACAATGTCTATGTCATGGAAAAACATGCTAACTGGAGTTTAACCCATGTGAAGGTAAGGTGCTGCTGTTCCATGAAGAAGAGGCAAATCTAGATTTTGAACAGAAAAGTTTTGATGAATGCTTGGCATCTCAGCATGATCATCTGTAAAGCTCTGATCTGGGTGGCTCCTGCCATTACAGAGTTCCAGGTCTTCCACCCTCCCACCAACAACCAGGGAAGAATCCTTGGGAATGCTGTTGAGCTGTAGTGGAAGGCTGCCTCAGGCAGTGTGGGTCAGAGCACTGAAAGCATCCACAGACCTGTAGGTGTGAATGAGCTGATGGGGGAAGCTGAGAACAGCAAACTGGTTTCTCACAGCACAGGGGTGGGGATGATGCATACCGTGGGAAAACAGAAATGGGGGGAAAAGCTTTTCTTAAAAAAAAAAAAAATTGTCTAAGTTATGTCAGATGAGACAAGTCTGTTGTTTATGTCGTAGTGTATTTTCAGGATTTCTGATAGATTGAACTTTTTGTTTTTCCTCTGTGTTGGACAGACGCTGCAGCTGGACACTCTGGTTGATAACTTGTCTATTGACCCTCACACTGGAGACATCTGGGCAGGATGTCATCCCAATGGGATGAAGCTCTTCTACTATGATCCTGAAAATCTTCCTGCATCTGAGGTGCCTTTTGGGAGACATCACTGGTCTCTTGGCTATGTCTGTGCCAGAAAGTTGTTTTATTCAAATGATGCTGGTATAACTTAACTGCATTTCAAACGAAGTGCTTGGCACAAAGTGCCTTTGTTAAAGCAGAGACCAAGCTGGCTTCTGCACCCAAGTGAGAGCCTGATCAGCATATACTCTCTAACAATCACCTATTCAATAGGCAATAACTAAATAATTTCCAACCAGTAGCTCAGAGTCACTCAGAGTGACCAGAGTAATTCTGGACTCTCAGGCCACTTTCTGTGCAGCTGTGGGCACGCACACAGATTCTGATGAAATGCATTAATTACCAAGCCAGCACCTCTTTGCCAAACTAAATATAATTGACTGAGTGCAGAGTGTGACCAAAAATGTTTCCACAAGAATGATTAATCTGTGCAAGTGTAGTTCATCTGTAGGTAACACTGTAATTCTTTCTAAGAAATCGGTGAGGTACTGGCATCAGGGAGATAGTGGCTATGAGTGCAGCTGGCTGCTGTCCATTTGATGTCAGCCTTGTCTGAAGCTCCCTGTAAGACACTTCTCAAAATTACCATGTTCAATAGCATGAGATTTATGATACCAGGCAGTTGTTTATTCTGTGAGAAACATGAAAATAAGAAGATATTAACTAATTTCTAGTCTGGAAAAAAAATACGCATGTTCCTAGTGGTGGGGACAACTGCCTTACTTCTTTACAGATGTTGTACAACAACTATTAAAAAAAAAAACCTAAAAAAACTCAAAAAATCTCAGCATCCATGGACCATGCTTCACTAAAGCTCTCTTACAGGAATCACATGGTTGCAATTATCTGCAGCTAATCATTCTTGCTAATTTGTTTAAGTTAACATGCTGATGCTCCCACTCTCCCTGGAGCATTTTCACCTGTGACCATTTCAATGGATGTATCCTCCCGCTCCGGCAGGTCCTGCGCATCCAGAACATCCTCTCGGAGCAGCCCGTGGTGACACGTGTCTACTCTGACAACGGCTCTGTGCTGCAGGGAAGCTCAGTGGCATCCATCTACGAGGGAAAACTGCTCATTGGCACCGTCTTCCACAGAGCTCTCTACTGTGATCTATAGCTCGTCACGGGGAAGACCTGCTGCTGTGGAAAGGATTTAATTCCTTGGGAACTCACTTAGTTTCTGCTAGATCTGCTAACAACAAGACTGTTCCAATAAAGGTTAACTACAGTAATGGAAATGTATTTTAGCCTTCCTCTCCAAAATGAGACTTCTACACAATAGTAAAGGAAATGGAATTGAAGGTGAGAAATCAGTTTATCTGTGTAATGGGGAGGACCCTATGTTGTTAACACGGGGTAGCCTTGAAGTTCAATTTTGTATTGCAAGTGACTAAACTGTCAGACACTGAGCAATGTGCTGACTGGATTTCTGGTTTGTTGTTTGGTTGTTTTTTTCCCCCATGAGAAATCTGATTTTGTAAATGAGAAGTGCTGGCTACCGGTGTGGTGTGCATTCTTATCACTGACACCTGGGCCTTCTGAGGGACTGTTCTAGGGGTTTTTCTTCCAAACCTTCCTGTTGGCTTTCCCTAATGCTTCCAAAATAACTGGAAAGAGAATAAATGTTATTTTAGTCTCATTCTTTTCCCCTTCCCCCTTAAAGCCATTGCCTAATGCTGCTTCAATTTCACAAATTTGTTTTAATCTGATGAGAAAAGAGTAGGGAATCGCTTTGGAGAGGTTTCTTACTGGGAGAAGGGAATTTAGAAAAGCATTTTTTTCTCTTAAACAGTAGGAAACACCTCCTGCACACCTTCAGCAGGAAGTTCATTAGAAGCTCCTGTTGTCTGTCACCCCAAAAGGAGCATTTCTGGGCACTTGGCAGCTATTCCCCTGAGCCATGGTCACGCATGTTCTGTGTTTAATTTCAGCTGGTGTGGAGCAATTCCTGTGGCACAGCTGTGCACCAGGCAGCCCTTCATGTTTACCTGGCATCAGTTACTGACATTTTGCACTGCCAAAAGCCCCCCAGATTTCCTTCAGCTAGTGTTTTTGGGATGATGTCATTAGCAATGAACTGAACTCAGTATCCTTTGAAGCTGGAGCTCGTGGAGCGAGCTTTTCTTGCATTAGTGTAGATGCCCTTACCCTCAGAGCAGCTCCTGCTGCGCTTTCTGTGAGAGTTCCCACCTGTGATCATCTCTCCAGTTTTGTGAGAGTTGCTGACATTCAGCTAAAGGCTGTGTTAGACATGGGATCTCTCCTGCTGGGGTTGCCACTGCCCTGCCTGCACTGGCCCTTTTCAGCACCTTGGCAGCCCCTCCAAATGCTGCCTCCAGACATCCCCGAGGGCCACCAGCCCCTCTCCATCCTTCAGCCGATGCAGTAGCTTTTCCTCACTGCAGTTCTTCCACCACTGTGGAGAAGAAAGCCAGGCTGCTCCTGAAGTGCAAGCATGGGAAGACAAAGCCAGTCCCCGGGTGCCGATTGCTAAGCTGGCTTTGCTGCTCCCTCCTGCCGCCTGCTGCAGCACCAGCCACAGCCCCTCTACTCTGAAGAGTATAGGGGAAGTCCAAAAACACAGGAGTGCTTCTGCCTTTAAGAGAGACCAAATAACCTGCTCTGTAGTGGCCCAAACACTGAGATAGGATATTGAGTATGTGCAAACTCTCCTGTGTCTGTGTTCTGCTGTTCTGGCTGAGAAGAGGCAGTACTGCAGGCTGAGGTTTGGGTGAGCAGTGGCCCTGGACAGTAAATGTGTGTGCACTGACACCTCTTGGCTCCTGCACCTTTCCTTTCTAACAAGCCTAATGGCTTTCACCCACTGGTAGGAAAAGAGTAACTGCTTCTTTCCTGAGCCAAAGGGACAGCTCTAATGAGCAGGAAGTCAGAGCCAGGGCTTGTGGCCGGGGCTGTGCTGCTGTATGGAAAGGAGGGGTGTCATCCCTCTTCCTCTGCACAGCTGAGTGAGCTGTGGGTCTTGCCACATCCCTTCCTGCCCCCAGAAAGCCTCTGCTCCACCCCAAGTCCCCCCCCGCCACTGGCTCACTGGCACAGACACCGTGGTGTAAGGCATGTCCCTGGGCACACCACGCTGTGTGAGGCTGAAGAACAGCCAGTGCCATGCTGGCCCTTCAAATGCCAGCAGCTGCCCTCTGCTGCCACGGCAGACAGCTCGTACCACCTGCCTACCCCCAGTGCTCCTGTTATTTGTGATGTTTTGTACCAAAGAGCACGTGCTGCAGGGGTCAGTGGTGGCTGGGGGCACACTTGGTGTCAGGTAATCCCACAGCTGATGCACTTGTCTCTGGGGGCAGCTCTGCATTAGCAGGTCCATGCACAAACTCTGCTTACAGCTCCTCTCCCAGATGCTCAGTTATCTGGGGACCTGAGCACTGCGCAGGCTTCACTGTCTGCCCATGAAGGCTTTGGTGCAAGGACTCTTCGGTTTGGATCACAGTTCTGAGTCTTTTGCTGCCCATGGCCTGCAGCCCTTCCACAGAGCAGAGCCAGCCCTAAATGAGGGCAGCTTTTGTCTCATCCCTTTGCTGTACTTTGGCATTACCTAACTGGCTTTCCTGCTCCTTCCTTAGTAACTCCTCTCCCTGCAGGACACTTGCAGCTTCCCTCCTAAGTGATGTACTTTCTTACAGGAACTTGTAATCCATTTTCAGCCTTGAAGAACTGATTGCATTCCCAGAGCCCCAGCTGAAAGAATTGCTCTGAAAGAAGTTCTCACAGTAAGGATAGGTTGGGCTATTCACTCATTTGTGATCATCCATCAGTGGCTCCTGTCACTTTTTGTTCTGAATTGCTATGTTCTAAGCAGTTACATCATATGTTAATGGCAGTGACACAGCTGAAATGCCAATCAGCCACTCTGCAGGTCCTGGATTTACTCTTTGGTTGTACAAGGGCAACAGCCACTTCCCTAAGCAGTGCAGAAGTAACCCATCAAAGCATTATTTTCCTATTTTACTGTTGCTTAAAGCATCTTCAAATGAGAAAATCTACATGTTGCTTGATCTTGTCAAACTTCTATTTTTAAAATTGGTTTTGGCCTTTCAGAAAATCAAGACTATCTTCACTTGTCACTGGCTTTTTTTTTTCTGTTCTAAGCTGCTCCTGTGCTGAGGAGTTTCTGTCAGTGTGCCTAGAGCTGAACCATGGGCAAGCGAGGCGCCTTCTCTTTTACCACAGCATTTGAGAGAAGAGACACCACAGCCATCTGCTGTTCCAGTAACATTCTGACCTGAGGCAGGCAGGGCAGGAAGCCCATTGCCAACCTCCTCCACAGGTATCCAGAGGTGGGAATTGGAGCAGGGACACCAGTGTTCCCGTGGTGCTGGGCAGGTGTTGAGCAGCAGGTGCTGGGGGACAGCTTCTACCTCCTGGCAGCCTCAGTGCAGAAACAGCAATGATGTAGGAACAGGAAGATGCAGCTCAAAGCTTGGCTTCCAAATTACTAGGCAACCTGCACACTAAATCAATACTAAAGTAAATTAATACTAAATATTTATATAAATAAAATTTAAAATTAAAAAGTAAAAAAATAAATACTAAATTAATGCTAAAGTAAATGTAGGCCTGCAAGCCCAAGGAGGGCATAAGCCATCATCTTTAAGATGCTGCAGAGACTGCAGCAGTTCTGGGCATTTCCAAAACCCAGCAGTAGCCATCTGAGACAACCTGCACAAACAAGACATATGTACAGATGGCTCCAGCCTAGGGAGCTGCTGAGCAGACACATTTTACATGTCAGCTGTGGACCTAGAGCCTCTCTGTATATCTATTTTAATTAAGATAATAATTTTATGAATTGAGGATTCTTTTTATCTTCTTGCAGTGGTGGCTGTATTAGAGGAAGGCAAGATTTATGATTCAGTCGTTAGGAAACACAAACTGGGTTAGACAGATTAAGTGCACAGTATTTGGCCTAGATTCTGCCAGATGTAAACCCACTGAAATAACTACAGAAATTGCACAGTCTGTGCCCTTCAATTTTCCCTAAATTAATGCTTTACTAAAATCAAATAAATAAAAGACGTATTAAACACATTCAGTAAAAGAACTGCTGGACTTTCAATGTATAAAATGCCCATTTTAACTACACTTGAGTGTAAAATGTTTTTACGTAACAAAACCAATCCAGATCTTTTAAACACACAAACACTGACCAGTATCAATGTGAAAACACCCTATTTTTACATCAACCTGCAGCAAAAGACTGCATGCTAAATTTCATCTACATATGAAGAAAAAATACCTTTTTTTTTCCTTTTTTTTTTTTTTTTTTTACTTCTTTCTACGTAGTTACAGAGTATAAATGAGACCCACTTGGAGGCTTGTGAATCATGCTGATTTGGCCAAGAGCTGGGATTAAAATAATCTTCAGTTGAGCAGAAGGAAGCAAAGAACAAGTAGGGCAAGGTACATATTCACCTGATCACCTAGCCTGACCCATGCTGCTGTCCAGTCCTCCTCACCGTTTATTATTTCTTCTGGAATGATCAAGCAAAGGGCAGAAAAGTGAGGACTCATTACAAATTCTAATAAAGATTCAGGATTTCTCATTTTATTGCATTCGTTGTCTAACAACAATAATACTCATTGGCAAGAAATTTATTTACACTAACAAATTAACTTTAAACCACAAGGCTTTGTTGTTTGTATTTCAACTTTGTAAGAAAACAAAGGGCCACCATGATGTTTTCTTTTGATGTCTCCCAATAACTAAATATTAAACAAAGTTATCTTGGGGAAAACTCAACAATCTAGAGAAGTTCATATCAACCAAGCACAAGAGAACAAGCTCAGACATGGCACTACTGTGTCCTTCATGCAGGTGGTCAGACACCAAGATGTACAAACAAAAAATTCAGGATAACATGCATTTCGTATACATTTGACCTCTTTAAAAAAAGAACAGAAAAAGGAAAAAATCTGAAGCACAACTATCTCTTTAACCATATAAAAAGAAACCATGTAAGAAGCCAATTTTTACAGTAAGCACAGTGCATTTTAGTCTTTTAGCTGCCTGGTCTTCTAGCAATATGTGTAACACTTGTCAGTGACCAGTGAGATACCGTTGCAATGTGACTGGGAAATATGAAAGTAGTTGTTGAATGAAGGTGTATGGGAAAGTGTAGTCAGAAGATGTTCATTGTGCACTCTTCACTTCTAAATGGGCTGGTTACTCCTTATGCCTGGTGCCCTGAGATCCCACTTTCCTTCAGACACTTCTGCACAGGGCCCAAATCCACTTCCCATGGTGGCAGTGGCAAAGCTCCCACTGGAAACCCATCAGGAGCTCCTGGGTTACGTGGGTTGGATCTGATCTTGTGAGCTGTGAGCCTTCCTCACCTCTCTGGAATAAGAGACCCGCTAACTCAGCAGGTTCCACAAACCCTACAGCTTGTCCTTAACACAATCCACACTTCCCAAAGAAACAGGCAGCCCAAGGCACTACCACCAAACCTTCCTGGAAGATGTGCGTTTTTTAAAATCATTACTTAATGCTAAAAGCAAAAAGTACCAGTTGGTACAGCTGATTAGTAACAGAAAGCTCATTTTGTATTGAGGGTTTGGAGGGTTCAATGTCATGACTAAGATACTACAGCTTTAAAAAATCAGTTTCACAGGTACAGAAAAAAGTTCAGTAAAATCCACAGGGAGGTTAACAAAAGAGACTGTGCCATCTGCAGATGACCCACACTCCACTCTAGTGAGTGGGCAAGTCTCCTTGGATTTCACCTGTCATCCTGCTCAGAAACAAACTGCTGAAAGTGCTCAATAAAAATCAAAGTTGGGGTTAAAAACACACAAAGAAGTGTTTCCTTGCTAGAATACTGACACCCAACTACATGATGATCCTCTTCCATACTACTGTAGAACAGTACAAGTGTACACCAGTACATTCTGCACTATGTACAAGAGTGGCATTTCTTTCTCTTGGAAGTGGAACACAATTCATTCTCAAAAATGACACTGCCCACCTCTTACCACCAGTCCAGGAGCCAGGAGGTGAAGGTGTAGCAGCTCAAGAGGACAGGAGGGTTTGATAGAAGCAATAAAGTATGAGGAACCCTGATCTCAAGTGTCAAGCACCTCTGAATGTCAATGACAGCTAAGGGCTGGCAGGTTTTAGAGGAAAGCTGCTCAGTAATTCTAGTAAAAGCTCAATTCTTGTGGTATCCCTGCAGCAGACTACAGCCATAGCAAAAGAGATGCCATTGCAAAAAAATTTTTGAGAAGCTGAAAAAATACAAAAGCACTTGTTTACACTGAAATACAGACATCTAATGTCATTCAGCTTTTTATCACTGGCTTCTGTTCCACTGTGTATTTTGAACCCACGACCTTGAACAGGCTCCACTTGCAGCAACCCCCAGCAGGACCTGCTGAGGGCAGTGGGTGAAATGCAGACAGTGGGCAACTCTCTGTGCATTGCAGTGAGAGGGTGCAGCTCCCTCCTCACGCCCTGGCCCTGGTCTCCTTGGGCAAACTGAAACCCAACAGGGAGTTTTAATGGGAAGCTGCAAGGGTGCAGCAACCCACCTGTGAAGAAATGGGAAGATACAAGCTGCAGGTGATTAAAGTCAGTATGTTTGGCTGATTTGAACAGAACAAGGAGCTGCTGCTCTCCTTGCACTCTCAGTATAAGCACTAGTGTTTTTAGGACTAAAGGAGCCTGCAGTGCATTTTCTATTTTTGAGACTTTCACTTTTTCCTAATTCTCCGTTCTTCACCTTTTTAGAAGCCCTATATATTCATGACTTGCAATGCTACAGCAATGAGAAGAAATAGGGTTTACAGAACTGGCCCAACACCCTAACCAGGGAGAGAAAATAACTTGGGCCAGCCTGCTGCAGTCACCCAGGTGTAACAATGACACAAGCACATGTCTTGAGGTGTAGAAATACCACACTGCCTGCACAGCAGTTCAGTGGTGGCCAGGCAAGTCAGCCTAATAAAAACAGCTTTACTTCCACAAATAAATACACAATATAGGTGACATTATGCCTGCAGGTCAGGTCAGTGAGAAAGGCTGTCCAGCCACTTACCAAATTTAGCAAATTTGTTTCTTCTTGTTACATTAAGTCCCACATTAGTCTGACTTAGCATTGGTTTACAGAAAGTTTAAGTTAAGAATGATGAGACACCCACCTTTTGTTTCCTGTAAGTCATAATACAGTACAAGGGAAAAAGAAATTGCAACACAACTTTACAGGTCCCATAGAACAGCGAGAAAAGTTTCAAACTGTGCTTCATGTCTGTTATCCAGTGATGTTTCTGCACTTCCCAAGATTGAGTTGCTGTATTTCATAAAAGGAACCACATAAATCTTTTATCACAGAAAGAACAGCAGAACTCTTGTCATTGTTCCGTTTCCTTAGTTGTCACATGCTGATCAAAATGCATTTTAATGGTTTTAATTTAAAGGTAAGCCACTAGGTTTTTTTAGGTTAGATTTTTGTTGATGTTTTTAGTCTGAGAATAACAAAATAACATTATCACAAAGCAGTAAAAATCCCCTGAATACTTAAAGGACTTAAGTTGAATTAGTAATTCTGCAGAATAAGTAACATGATTTACAAAAAGATTAACTAGGCACCATTCTAAGAAACAGGAATGAAAACTCAATATATAATGCCAAGCAGTCTTCTCTGGTTTCTAAATAAAAAAAGAACATAAAACAGTGACACCACCTGAGATTATTATATACAACCACTTAAACATTACTACAATGTAAACATAATTTAAAAAGAAAATCATCATCTACTGTATTTATCAACATTGCATTTCAAATATTAAATTTCCAGTTTCTTCCAGGTATCCTCTCTTACTCTAAGAATGCTAGTTTTATGAGGCTGTTAAACATTTGTAAATTTCTCCTATGAATGAACACAGAAGGATTTACTGCAATGTGTAATTTGGGTTAGCAGGTGTATTTTCAGGTGTATTTTGCTGCTGGTGGTTTATCTCAAGAAAAGTATCACAAGCCTTTAGAAATATCAGCAAGTATATTTTATGGCAATTTAAATTTTAGATCTGAATAAAATATACATCAAAAACTTGTAGAAGTTAGATTTGGAAGGAAAAATAGAGCTAATGCTAAGTAGATCTGTTGTGTATTAATTTTGAATGAACTAGGCTCTCTCAGTTTACAGACCATTTTACATGTCAAAGAAATTATTAGGATCAAAAGAAATGTAACTCTTAACAGTACACCCTAAATGTTCCAAATCTGAGCTTCAGAGAACTTTGCACAGACAAATCTGAATGCCATGAAGTACAGAGCAGAAGAGAAGCCAAGCCAAAGTAAACACGCTTTTTCTTCAGAGGAATTTTCAATTCTAGGCTGGCGCATTTTTAAGTTCAAGATTCTAACTTTGCATCACCATCTTAAACAACTTCTGGGTTTTCACAGCTAGATGAAGACTGCCACTTGCAGGCTGCATGAGTGGGAAGTGACGTTTCTCAAGCGTACACAGTCAGCTCTGACTGTAGAGCAGTCAGCTCATGCCTGCAGCTCCTTGTGGAGATCTGCCCATTGTCTGTCCAGTCTTTTGAAGCAATCCTGTATAGTTCAGTACTGCTGGTGAGGCAGTAACACCAAACCCTGCTTCTGTCACAGTCAGAACTACACAGCAGGCTTCATCCATGGCCTCACACACCCCGGAAATCACTGAAGTATGACCACTGCTAAGCCATCACAACATTCTACAGCCAAAGCCCAAAAATTCATGTTTTGTTGGGTATTCTTTAAATACATCAATCAAAACAGTTAAAATGTGGGAGCTTTGGATTAAGTAACCATCACTTCCATGGCAGCATTGACCTTAACAGCAATGTACTGAATTTAATTTTAACCAGAATCACTCATCTTTCTCTTCTTAAAGTGCACTTCTGTAAAAACTGAAAATCTACAGCAGACTCAAGTTTGATAATTGTTTCCAATACCACCTTCATAAGAGCAGAGCACAAAGCTTATTCTCCCAATGCTTACTGACTGGAGAATGAATTTGAAGATGTGGTGTTTTGCCTGGGGAAAAACCAACTTGAAACAAAATAAACCCAGTTTCCTGTATGAAACACATGAAAAACAAAGCAGAGTGTGCTATAAGAAAGTTACCTACGCACTGGGAGCACAATAAAATTTATACAGATTTATATGCTGTGCTCTAGTTAGAAATTCATTCTTGCTCAGATATCTAAAGGATAAATGTTATCCTCAGATTTCTGTGTAAACCCACATAACCATTTAAGGCTTTGCCTCCTTCCTGGATTAACTATTGTACAGTTAACAGAAAGAGTTTCACCTCCTGTCCTTTACCTAGGGAGAACATTGACTCTTGTGTCTTTATCTCCAGTGTATAAGAAGTCACTGAACAGTTTTCACAGCAGTGTTGCTTAAAGGTACTGACGCAAGATGGAACTTATTCCAGCAGACTGAACTGAGTATCCAAACACCATAAAGAAGATGAACTTCCAGTTAGAAAGTTAAGTCAAATCTTAGCAGACAGAGCACAACTCCTTTTACCCAGCTGAAGAAATGTTCCCCAACCACACTGACTGGCCATTCTTTGCAGAAGAGGTGAAACAGTGGACATGCTCCTCGGCATCATGCTGGTTACTGAAGTGACCAAACACACAGAGCTCAATAGAGAAGAGTAGTTTGGAAGGAAATACCACCACACAAAAATGAAATCTGTTAGCTGTCAACAAGAACAGAACAAACTGAGGGGCTGGGATTATTTCACATGGCAACAGCTACGAGCGTGAACTGGATATGCAGGAAAGAAAACGACACAATATAAATTTCCCTAGTCATTCTATGTACAGCCCCCATCTCTCTTCACACGATCTTGGGTGATGAACACAAGAAAGCTGAAGGGGCATCAGAGTGGATATAAGTTTCTCTCTCCTTAACATGCCTCCACGTGCCAAACACAGCAGCACCTCCGCTTGTCACTGCTCATTAGTGCCCTCTGTTGCATCTGATGAACACTTGTCTGTTTTCTTTGATCTCCTCTGCAGCTGCTCTTGCTCCTTCTTTCGAAGCTTTTCCCTTTGCTTTTCCATTTTCTCTTGAGCTTTGCGAGCCTTCTCTAAGGATGCTTTCATTTCCTTTAGCTTTCTTTTAATGACTGCTCTGTCCTGGGAAGATGTCATACCAAGAGCCTGAGGTGGGGAAACAAAATTTAAAAGAATTTCTTATGGTTTAATCTATCACATTTTGTTTTCATATTCTATTTCAAATTCTCCTTAGAAGACTGTAACAACAAAGTGAATCTGTCAGAGACTCAGATACATCACTGATGTGCAAGTACTACACTTCATGCTTTTTACTTCTAGAATATTAAAGCGTGAGACCTCATTGCCACCACCAATGTTGATTTCATTGCTCAAATTAGGCAAATAAACTGTTTCATTGAAATCATCTCAGTCCACACAGAACAAGGATTCCAAATTCTCACTGCTATGCCTCAGTCAAAAGTTCACCTGCAGTCTTCTAAGACACATAGTTAGTGAAGAGCCACCAAAAAATTCAGAAGAGAAACACCACACTTGGACTTTCAGATCTACTGAGCTTCCTCCAACTCTGTCCTGTATTTTTGACTGAACTAGGCTCATATTTTTACTACAAGAATCAGTGCATACTTTATACATCAAACTCCTATTTAGTTCTAACATACTACAACTGGTATCAGCTTATGCCTCCCATATCCCATTAATCCATTATTCCCTTGCTGTTCCTGGTATGTATCTATCCACTGTCTTCTCAGCATCACCCTTTCACAAATTAGAGCTGGGTGAGAAATACGGGCATGCAAATACTACTTTCACACACTGCTGTATGATCTGCACATGCAAATACAGGTACATTATACACCCTGAGAATTCTTACAAAGTAAATGCCTTGCATTTCTGAAGCTTCAGAATCCAAGTGCACATGGGAACTTCTTAGAGTTACCATGGCTTTATACTTTCTGTTTATTATTCTGGCCTATCATGACTCAGTGCACAAGGATTTGCTGCTTTCTGGGTGAATCCTTACTGCCTTTGAGATGATTTAAAGTGATGAAAAATACTTCAGTTAATCTTGAAGCCCAATTAATTACCTTGAGCTTACTGCCATCCAGCTGAAGGAGATGCTCCCCATTAATGTTTTGGGCACTGAATTCAGAAACATACTGTTCAAGGTTCAGGCTCATCAACCAGTGGGAAACCTGCTGCACACTCCACTCGTGAACAGCTCGACTCTGACACTGACTGTGCTTCGGAGACTGTCCTTCGTCAAGGATCTGTGACAAAAATATTCCACAGCATTATTAAAGGGTAACACAGATGAGTAACAACATTTTTCTGCACAAACTATCTTTGCACTACAGTAATAACAATCTCACACTGTTATATTACATCTCTATCTAACCAGACACCTAAGAATGAGTACAAGTGTCCTGGGTTGATTGACAACAAAGTACCCAAAAAGTCTTTTATCTATAGAATCACAGAAGGAAAAGAACCTGGCATTCCTTTTAAGCCAAGCAGGGACTGAAATGGCCATGTGGCACAATTCAAACCATGTATGCTCCCATCCCCTCACAAGATTTTTTCCTTCAAATTAGCAGGTTTCTAAAGGATGCAATGAATTGCGTATTCTACTTCCTGGGCTCATTCACAGATCTTTATTATTTGTTCAAACTATTAAAAAAAAATATCAGGGGAAAATTAAACCCTCAGAAAATCACTCTAGAGTTCAAAGTGATGATAGCAAACAGCCAGTGAGACTGATACCATCCATGGAAGAAGACTTACAAGATGACACAGAGGAGTGGTACGGAACACACAGTGATCCTACAGACCTGGCCCTGCTCTCACCACTGCTGTGGCTGAGAGCACAAACCCTACCAAAAAGGGCAAGTGTGGCATCAACTGCTGGAGCAGACCCATGTCCCTGCTCTGCCACTTTATTCCACCCACGGGTATGCCAGTGGGACCCAAAACAAAAGCTATTCTGTCCTGGCTGTAGTCAGCAAAGCAGCTGCTACAGGCTGCAGCAGCTGTCTGCTGTTAGAGCAGCTTTTTTTTTAGGTTAGATGATGCTGGGAGCTCTCTCAGCTTCTGGCTGTCCAGTTGTCGGGGCTGGACACTATCTTTTTCTTCTCCTATTGCCAGCATGAGCTCAGCACAGCTGATGCCTGATCCGGTAAATTTGCTTTGACACTGACCCTCCTCCTGCTTCCAGCATATCACAAAAAGTTCAGTTTGCTGTGGCCTTGAAAACTCAGCAACAAGGAGAAGGCAACTCAAGACAAGGAAAGAGGAGCCAGTGACATCTGTGTGTTCTGTGCCAACAAGGGTGTTTGCCACACAACACCACAAGACAAGAAATGAGACTCTGCAAAAGAGACAGTACATTGCCACGCGACAGGCACGCAATTCACCACAACAGCACGCTAGTATCTCACCTCATCATCAATCATATCCAGGCTCTGAGTGAGGGAGCAACAAAGAAATGGGAAAGAAAAGCATTATAGAAACAAAATACCAAACATATAACAGCATGTGAAAGTTCAGGCAATGGCAGCACCAAGATCTGCAAACAGTTAGGGCTACTTAACAAGATTTCTTTAACAACAAGATTTCTTTAAAAGGAATTATTTCTAGATACAAAGAGGTTATGTTTAAAGCTCAGCACACATACGATTTGGCAGCTAAAATTGACACTACATCAATGGAAACCCCTTTGGAGTTCCTGATCTTGACACCCTAGAACAGGTGGGAACCTCTCTGATGTTTCCAATTTCCAAGAGCAAAAGCTCTTTAATTAGAGGAGAACCAACTCAAGAACTGGATTCCCTCCCCACCCTTCCATTTTTCCATCTTCTAGAAATGCTGATGGGGCTCCCGGGGAAGCCAGAGCAGAGGAGTGCTCGCAGCAATGTGCTGTGGAAGGTTGAGGAGCAGCACCAGCCTCCTCCCTGCCCAGGGTGGCTGGGGAGGTTTCCAGGGCAGCTCTTGCTTGCCTCATCTGGAGGCAGCAATCTGGAACACAGCAGAGGATGGAGAAAACACGATCATTTTTATGGACCTGCTCAGACCTGGTATTTTACAAAGTAATAGCTGAACACACAGAATGAAAGGATTTTCAAGCTTTTAATTCAATACCACTAGGAACAGGACATTGCCACAATCAAATACATAATATAAGGGGATTTAAACATGGTAAGATAATGAAACGCATTAGAACGACAGTACTAACACTAAATAAAGTGCAAGTGATGATTTTGCTATTTTCAGTAATTCACAGCATATGCAGACCTCTGTGCTGTTTCCTTCTGTTATAAATTTTTGCCCTTAATTACCTGAAGTAAAAGCAACCTCAAAAGAATGGCTGGGTTTGTAGGCTTGCAGTTTGCAAACAGAGCTGCACAGAAAAGCTCTCATTCTTTAAACCCAAGTAAACCATGCAGGTAGTAATTAAAAAACCTACCTATGTTTAAAACAACAACAAAAAGGTATAGAAGGTATAGATACTTTGAGTTCTCCCTCTCTAGTAAAAATGATTTGGCACAAATCTCACATGATAAATGTGAAGTTCTTATGGAGTGTTTGTAAAAGAAGAAATACACAGGTTTCCTGACTCCACAAGATGTGCTGTCAGCTACTGTCAAATTGTACAACCTCACCTACAACTGAGTTACAAAACTAGTATCTTAAGAAGAGTATTTTCAATACATTACATTCACCTCAAATATGTCACCAATTAACAGGGTTAGGAATACCTTTTCACTTTATCATTGTATGAAAAAGCTCTGGTTTGGAGTCATTGACTTCAAATCCACTGTGCAAAGCAAGCACAAAGAATGCAAAGTGGATTAAGACATAGACATTATAACCAGTACACGTACATTCAGGTACAGTAACACACAATTACTGCACGTACAGGTCATTCTTCCACGGTAAAAACTGGGGCAGGTGAAAGCGCCTGACATCTCAACTACATTTACCAAAATTTACTGTTATGTTTGGTACATCAAAACTGTCTTAGGCCTAGTTTAGTGTGTTTATATCTGTATTATAGATGTATAGTGTGTATATCTATATTATGTCCATATGTATGTATTTAGAAAAAATGTATTGGCAAGTGTGAGGATATAGCATCTCTTAGGACACCAATTGCATTCCACTTCCCCATGACAGTGCCACTGGGCATTATTTTACGTCATTATTATATGAACAAGAAAAAACTGAATTTAGAAACCAAAATTAATTTCCTTCTCCAATCTTTCTGCCTGAAACATTTCCTTCATTATTTGAGTAATCAAGCGAGATTCCATAGGAAAAAGAAAATATTAATTTCCCAAATTAAACAATTTGTTTGCATACCTCATCTGATGACAGCACTAAGGAGTGTGAGAAGCCTGGTGGTTTAGGTTCTGCTCCTAAACCACTCAAATCAGCTGAACTTGTGCTGCTGGGACTGAAATCATCATTGAATGTGAAATTCTGTGGAGAAAAAGAGGAGTAAGAATGGACAAATTATTGTTTAGGTGCATCTAAAAGGGAAATGTGCTTTCTGTCTTCCATGCTGGCATAGCTCAGGAGTGATTTCAATCATTTATAAAATCACAGCACACATGAGGAAGTCTAATGTTTTATAGTGTTACTATTTATAGAATGCACAGTATTTTTACCACTCTTTATTTCATGAGACACCTTTGCCAGATTAATGCCTCAATAAATAACAAAGGTGTCTAAAAGCAATTTCCAGATTCTTAGGATGCTGGCTCTTATCCTGGAGCTAAATTACTGCTTCTGCAGGTTAATTATCAGCATTTACTGTCCTCCAAATACTTAGGAGAAGTGTAGCACAGGCAGTAGCACAAAGAATAGGACAGAGAATTAACAGAGAGAAGTGAAAATTCCTATTGAAAGAGCAAGGAGAATATCCTGTGAATCCACTTCTGAGTCCCAAATAATCTCCTTGAAAAGTGAAAGGATCCTCCCTCTTTGTCTATGCCTTTAGAAAAAAAAACTGAAACTGAAAGTAAGAAGTATCTCCGGAAACTGAATATTATTTACTGAACTAATAACCATGAAACAAACCCTGTTTTTTCTTAACAATGCAGTCAGATACATCACATCTTACAGCAAATAATATCAAAAGCAAGCACATATTTTTCAGGAATACAAAAAAATTACCATTAGAATAAGACAAAAATTTACAAGTATTTCACACTAGAGGGAGAACAATGAAAAAACCAAAATATATAAAATATTAAGGATGCCATGATATTCAATTTAACTTGAATACACACTTGACAATACAGAGACCTCTACATTCTAACATCTAAATGAGTATTAAATCCAATTCATCTTTGACCTTCACTTTAGAAAGTGAAACAATAAAAACAGCACTACAAAAGTTATCCTTCTATCTGCCTCCTCAAATAATTGACCTGTCTTTCCTGAAAACATGAAGACTTCCAAAAAGTGTTGTTCCTTTTAGTTTTGCTAGAAATCCAACTAAATATTGGTATCATGCTGTGCTTTGAAAGCCTGAATAGCACTACAGAAACTCTTAATTTAAGAGCCTGCAAACTTTTCAGAGAACATAAGAATATTTTTGTAATCATTTTTCTCTCACCTACGTTTAGAATTCCTGTTCTGTTTTTCCCAGCTCTTTATAGAGGAGAAGAAAATCTGAGCAGCTTCCTTAGCTGCTTCCTTAGCCCACACAGCGTTCTTAGGCCAGGAGTTCAACAGCTCTACCTCCTGTTGTGTGAAGAACATATTTTTCTTTTTTAAGTACTCTGATTTTTCTTTCACCTCTGTTTTGTGCAAGATTCAGCTTTACAATGGTGTTTCAAATTTCACTTTCTACAGCAAAACCACAAGATAGCTGAGGCCTGGTAATAATTAGGATAGCCCCCACAACCTCAACCTAATACTATCTAAAAGAGTGTGCTTTTTTCCCCATTTGGAAAATATTTTTAAACAATGTTTGTTTAAATACAAAAATAGGATTTATGGATCTAATTTTTTTTTTCCCCTAGAAGAGAAGAGGTAAGCAAATAATTTCTGTTCAGAGAATTCATTGGTGGGGTCTTCTCTATCAATCTGATTTGGACTGCTGTAAGCCTTGTGTTGCTCTCCCTTCCAGGTAACACAAGAACAGATACGACCTTGCACAGCCTAGTGCACAGCAGAAGTAATGTATCACCAGCTTTTGGCATCAGAAAAGTGAGAGATGCCTGTGGAAACTGCTATTATGAACATGCATTTGACGGTAGAAGACAGAGAAATGAGATTTCTGATTCATATTCCTATAAAAAGTTGAGAACCATATCTGCTTCTTTATACCAGACCAATATAAAAAATCAACTGCCATAAGTCATAAGAAGTTACAGCCAAAGAAATATTTTCCAGAAGTGAAAACAAACATGAAAAAGCAAAGTATATTACTATAAATAAAGGTTATGTAAGGAATTGTCATGCTGAAACATTCATGCACATAGAAAGGAATCACACAGATGTATTAAATTGCAATAGTTCATATTTACAGTTCAAGCATCTTCATACAGAGAATTAAATCCAACATCCAGCATGCATGACAAACAGATTTCATTACTGGGGGGAAAAAAGGCAGATGACTGACAGCATACAGCATTTCTTCACTTGCAAACACCTCATTTGAACATGGGTATTCCCACTACCAGTCCTGAAGAATGAAGAAAAGATCTATAACTGAATACACAAATCTAGCATTTGTTCAGTGGATCCAAATGCTAATTTCCACTGGCACCACTTGCTTTTGTTACAGCACACCACAGTTAGTTTACTGGAATAATGTACATTAAGACAGAGTAAAAAAGGTAGAACAGGGAATGGTACAATGACAGAGATGTTCTGTTTGGATGGGCTGTTACCGTACAATGAACACCATGCACTGTTTATTGTAGTAGTCACATATTGGCCTGTTCTTTTTTTCAGAATCACAAAGCCAATTATGCTACTCAACACAGTGGGAATAAGGTAGTTTTTATTTTCTACCTTTGACCCTTTTTTAGCTGGGCTTAAATTTTCAGAGGAAGGTTCCGTTGAGCTGGTAGGCGACGGCAGGTTGCTGGAAGAATTGGATCCCTTGCCGCTCTCTCCATACCATGTGAATGGTACACAGTGTGGGAGAGAGGAGGATCGCTCTGCTAAAGATTTAGTGTTTGCTGATTTCTGCAGCATCTCTCTGACAGTCCTGTTTAAGAGAAAGGAGCAGGAATATGCATTAGATTATAAAAGATGGGGAAACAAAATGCCACAGAGGCAGTTAATTGTAAAGAGTGACATTCCATGTAGCTGTGACTAAAGAACTGAGTGGCATGAAGCTGGTAGGGGTATGCCTGAAATCTCTCTTTCAGCAAAAGAAAAAGTGTGTTCTTTTGATTCTTTTTCTAACTCAGGCTTTCTCTAAGACAACATACATCCAACAAATGGAGACAGATGCCAGCTGAAAATGCCTATACTCCCACCATTTGGATGAGACCCAGCTCCTGCCAAGAAGCCACACGCTGTGTTTGTGCAGTTCTGAGCCCCAGTGGTATCTCAGCATGATTAAATCACTAGATTCAGCACTGACCCAAGTGGGCCCTGGTTCCCAGAGAAGATCTGGCTTGGATTTTGAGCACAGGCAGAATGAAGCAGTGTCCATCAGATGCATCTGTATCCATCTATGGAGCTGCTCCTTTGTTACAACAGGTAAATACACCAGGTACTATTATCTTGCTTTTAAATAAATCAAATATTAAAAATACTGATATAGAAAAATGAAAGAAACACCTATGGGACTTTATCAGATTCTCTCTTTGTAATAACAAAGATTGCAGTAATCAAGGCAAAGGTAACACTTATAAACAAAAATGCTGAAATTTTATTTCCTAAATATATGGTTAGTACAGTATGCAAATTAAAAATCATTATGCAAAATGTCAGCCTCCAAGAATTTATGCATATGTCATAGAATCATATTATTTACATCAACATATATATTAATGTTTCAGAGCATTAAAATCCCACTGCTCTTAGCAGCCATGTGTAAATGAGGTAAATCTCCCTCAACATCTACCTTCTGGACAGCTTCTTAATCATTATTAACACAATCACGAGACCACATAGTTTGTGAAGCCTCTTTTCCATATGGATGAAAGTGAAGCTGCCAAAGGATCCCCACCTATGGAAGCAGAAGGACAATCCTACTCCACTTAGCAACTAAAAGAAAGGTAGATATATCTGACCCAGTCCTTTACTTCCCTCTCATCCCCTAACCTTGCTTGAATGTAGAAAGTATACACAAATGTTGTTGCCCAAATCACCTAACCTCAGGCAGGGAAACATATGTTCCTTACTTAAATGGGGTATTTTTTCATATCTGGAGCATTAGTGGGAGTTTCAGGAAATAATTTGGGATTTTATTTACACATCCCGAGTCCTACTTTCAAGTATTGGAAAAATAATGCATGCAAAACTCATCTGACAACATGATTAATTCTAAATCAATCAGTTGCTGTAATGGACATAATTGTAATAATAATGCTGTCTTTTCATCATATTCCTTCTTTCAGAGAGCTTATACAGCTTTGGACTTGTAGAGAGAACATCCTCACATTTCTTCTGAGGCAAACTCTTTGGAGTTAGTAACAAAAGAAGTGGCAATGACTGTTTAAAAACAGTAATGCTGGAACAGTTACACTCCAGTTAAAAGAGGTCAAGTAAGAATGAAAAATGCTCATAAATTTCAACTTTGAAAGCAGTAATAAACTACTTTCAGCAACTGTAATTGGAATATTGAACTGTACTAAAGAAATATTAAGAGGCAACACGAAGTCTTTTATATAGCATGGACTAAACATATAGATTTATAGCATGGACTAAAAAGCAACTGATCTCTACACTGAGATCTGCTCTCTCTAAGGAAGACACCTGGGAGATCTCACAAACATCTGTAACATCTTGTGTTGGCATAAGGGTCATTCAAACAAGCATACATTCATTTCCCCCAACCTATGGCTTGCTATCTAAATGCTGCATGATGTCTAACACCCTGCTAAGGGCACTAGCTGCCTCACAGCCACATAAAGTACAGAGATTTGGCTTTAAGAAACCTCTCCCTGTCACTAGGGAAACCCAGCAGTGAGTATCATCGATTCCATGTCAGCTGTGAGCAGACACACTGGGACAGGTTTTCTGACACCAGCAGAGAGGTGATGACTGCTGCCTAAAATCACTGAAGATCCTGCCAGATATTTGCAGAATACAAATGTACAAATGTATGCTGAGACAGAACATTGCACTTCAGCACAGTGTGCCTGAGGGAGTAAGGAAGGTTTCTCCTCTTTTCTGACTTAATGGAGCTACACAATGTACTTGTCACTGAGTCTCCATATACCAGACTGCCAGTAGAACTGCACAAATGGCTACATACTGATTTTCCAACACAATGTTTTTCTGAATACCATTTAAGCTTTGCTTTCTTCCAACAGCTCTTTTATTGTGTAGGTTTTTTGCACTGTTTTATATGCAGAGTTTTTGAGGTGCTATGTCCTTTCTAGACTTTTAGAACATACATGTAAGGAGAGGCCTTCAATAAAAATCTACTCTAGCTTGCAGAGATGATTGCCTCCTGTCATTGTGAACATTCATTTATTTATTTATACAGTTCTACTGCTGGTGATGTTGTCACTATTCCTTGCCTGAAAGTTGTTGACATGACATGCAGTCAGCATTTTTCCTATTTTTCAACTTAAGATGTTTATCTTCAGAAAAAAACAAACCCTTCTGAAAGCATTCCTCACGTGGGTGCTGCAAAGCTGCAGTGAACAGCTGCTGCTCAACCTCACTCTGGGAGCTTAAAAAAAAATAAATGTGGAATTGTGTCAAGGTTTCTGGCTCATGGATATTATTAACTGACTGGGTGCATCTCATAGGGCTGCTCTGAAAATCTATTTCTGCAAATCCCATTAGTGGATGCAACAGCAGCAGTGATTGAGTTGGACCTGATGATCCTCGTGAGTCACTGCCAGCTTGAGATTGCCAGTTATGATTCTATGACATTATAAACCTCCAAGTATCTTCAGATTATATGTTAGTCTTTTGTAAACTCAGGTTATCTCAAAGATTAACACTTATTTATGAAGTCAGTGGGACTGTTAATATTCCATCTGCTAGGATGATTAGGTTTTTCCAATGTTTCTAGCACACAGTTTCTTGCATCCTCAATCTCTCACTCATACCTACTGCCATAGGTCACCCTAATAGCTTCTTTCTCTTTCCGCTTCTTGCCCTTGCTTGAACTCCTTCTCAAGGGAGCCCTATAAGAATATTAGAAAACATCAGGAAACGTTTTTTTTAAATTTTACTTTCAATCCTTTTAATGAAGAAGAAAAAGTACTTTAAATAACAAAATGCTTACCCAAGATCTGCAAGTTTTCTCTTTAGTTTTTCTGTGTGCCCTATAGTAGGGCTAGTTGTTCTTGCTGCCTGAGCACTTGTGGCACCATCTAGGATACATTTGTACATGGAAGAATGTACATTATTAACTTTAATTGCTACTTTCCATCCCGAACACTTTGTGTATCTTTTCATAAGTAGATCCCCATACATGTACATTTGTGGGAGTACAAAATTTAATTAGAGGAATTCTCATTTTTAGGAAGATGGTGTGAAGAGGACTAGAAATAAAAACTTTCAGAATTTGAAAATACATAAAAATCTTATTTTAACTAAAGAAAATCAAAAGTTAATACTGATTGAGTTTTAATGAATATGTAATAAATTGAAAAATACAATTTATAGGAAAACATTGCAATGAATCCATTTTTAAACTCAGCAGTAGTTTGCTTAAGTTTATTTTTTACAGAATTAATTTGTTATGTATGATTTACTTCCAAAATGACTTCTAAAATTATTTTTTCAATTTTGGAGCCAAGGGTACTTTTTATGATGGACATGACATGAAAGAGTTAATCAGTTTAGCCTGAACATCTTTGTTAAACTGAACATGTTACCTAAAATCTAACAATTCTGAATTTAAAAACAATCAACCCCCCGCCAAAACCTAAAAGTAGCTCAGTTAGTAAATTTGCCCTGAGGCATCTATCAATTTTTGATCTCTTCTACAAATGCTATTAAGCCCTAAAGAGGAAACAGGCTGCAGTACCTATAAAACCAAAACAATGAATCTGAGTCTGGCAAACATCCTGTGAAATCTATATAGAAGCTAAAAGAAAACACACACAGTAGTTTAAAAATTCAGACACAGTGACTCTTAACCATAGTGTTCCCAAATACCCTAGAGGAAGCAAATGAAGGTCAGTCATTCATGTCACTTGTGGTTTGGTGGCTTTTGCAACGTGACCTCAGACATACACAGCTTGTAACTGGAAGCACTGCTGGGCTTGTGGATTTCACCTACTGTTGCTGACTTAAACTCAACCCTCAAAATTAACCCAAAGTACCTCAGCAATATCACAGGACAGTCAACTGTGTGTATAGAATTTTGTGTGTTGCTTTGTAGATAACATCTGCCCAAATTTTCATTTGAGCAAAAAATTTAATGTGCAATGTTTCTTAAATCCTTTGAAAAGTGGGAAAATAAGACTTTTGCAATACTCACACTAAAAGCCATACTATTTCCACCAACACAAGTCCTTAGGTTAAAAAAAATAAATTTCAGGAACAACTAACGAGCAATCTCATTCCAAAAAAGCAAACAAAAGAAAGTAATAAGAAGAATGAAAAAAGCATGATGAAGTCTCTGATTAAGAAATCCATTTCCCATGGAGGTAGAAGAGAACTTTAGGCGATGCACTCTGCATCAACCCTACACTGTTTCCTGTTTCCTCTTACAGCTCCTCTTTCGTTTTTAATGCACACTTCTCATTTAACACTGCCAAAATTGTCATAAAAAATAAAACTTGCAACATTTATTTTCACACTACTATTCACAGGCAAGTGGGGCTTCAGGGCAAGGGGCAGTGGGTTCTTTGAGAAACTTCTTAATGGAAGTCAAGATACTATAAAGTAGAGTGGTTTTGTGTTGGGCAAATAATTAAAGCATTCAGTAGATGGAAATTTTGCTGCTGTAGTAGAAAAGAATAGCCTGGAGAGCTCAGTTGGAATGCACAATAGCTACCTGGAATGGCAAATTTTCTGTTCAAGCTCTTCTATTCCTATGATCCCGGTCCCACACATCTGGGGCCAGCCAGGGCCCTTTAAATAATGACGACTTGCTGAGGAAAATATTTGTGTTTGCTTTGGGACAGAGTGGAAAATGGACAAGCTAGTTCCCAAAACCAGCTTCAGTGGCAGAGTGGATCTGAATCTACTTCCTTGCATGCAGGAATGCTTGCACATGGCAGTGACCAAGAGCAGAGCCACAGGCACCCCTGCCTGGGCAGGAGGGGGCTTTGGCCACCCTGGATTGGTGCATATTCCCTGGCTCCTTGCAACTCTTCAAAGAAGGTAAGGGAAAGTTGGTTTCTCAGAATAAATCTCACAGAAGCTGTTTAACCCACCACCAGCCTCCAGCCAAAAGCTGCAGCACTGTGTGGCTGATGGAAGACACTGGACCTCAGTCCCCTGCCCACCTGCAGCAGCAGCCGCACGTCAGTGAGCGCTGCCCACCGCGGTCACCTCGCTGCTTTATCAAAGGCTGATGCTGCTGCACAAACCAGGCAGAACCGAAGAAAATAAACTCATCACCTATATATGACAAAGCTGTGGTTATAAACTCATCATTTTGCAATGAAACTACTCTCATGACACTTCAGCCCTTCCCACTGCACTGCAGGATCTTGTAAGAAAAAGAAGACAAATGTGAGCTAGCTAATGTTGACTTCTGCTGCTGAGAGACTAACTGTGTGTGTCCACAGAGGAACTCTCTTTCCACCTCCAAAAAACCCCACCTTAACACAAAAAACAAATCAAATGCCTCTTTTTATCTTCTCAGCTGTAGGAGTTTAAAAGCCAAATTAACAACCATTTAAAATAGCATTGCTGCAACACTTGTTGCCAAACAACTGCTCTAGTAGCTTTCTTTTCTTTGTAGACTTATTAAATTTGATTATTTGCACTTGAAATTATATTGCTCTGGTTAATTCTAATGTATTACTCAGCAGGATTGGACACACCCAAAAACATCGTTTGTTTACTTAACAGTCACAGGAGGAAAGCATGACAGCAATATTTAGACTGATTTTTTTTCAAACCTAAAATGGAAAGTGACACAGTGGGTGGAATGCAATACCATATTTCTTACACTACAAGGCTAGTTTCCACTAATTTTTTTTATCAAGGTATTTTTCATACATCAGTTGGAAATGCAGGATTTAGGACTTCCCTGACAAACCAATCACACCTTCAAGCTGAGTCTGTAAAGTCACAAACTTGTGCTCACACCCTTATTTTTACTTGCAAAACTCAAATATTGAATTTAACTTGGAATCCTTAACAATGTAACTTAGTTACAACTAGCAATTTCAGAACTCATGTAAAAATGCTTGCAATATATTAATCTATCCTAAATTCAGTAAAGATTCGTTACACCACTGTCTTTTATGAATCTGTTGAAAGCCATGTATAAAGATGAAGAAAAAAAAGCGTACCAAATAAGTAGCAAGTCTTTTAAGACACACAAACACAAATTTTCAATAAATTGTTCTTTTCAGTTAATTCAATCAAGCTGAAGTTGGTTATGAACCTATCTAGACCTCCTCCTGCAGACCTCACTTATGATCAACATTTTATTAGGTATTTTAGCTTATGTAACAGTTTGAGAATACAAGGTGCATTGCTAAGAATGCTGAAGTGGTGTCAAATGCTCATTCTGACTTTGAAATACATCTGAAAAGGACAGCTCAGTATTCTGTGACATATCATATTGGTTATTCTTATAATAAACTGGTATCTGAGACATATACCTGAGCTACATACAAATGCATCATGTTTTATCCACCTAGCATTTCAAGAATCTGAATTAAATTGATAACAACAAGGCCGATCTCCCCAATAAATTACTTTATTTTTTCTGTAAATGAAAAATCTCCAGACACTAACCTCTCATTAAACCTAGACTTTTCTCCATCTCAGCAATTAAAAGCTGCAATCTGTTCTTGCTTTACGCTCCTTTCCGCACCTCCCAAAAATTAATCTAGCAGTGCCAAAATCACATTATTTGAGTAAGTACACTGTGTTAAGCATGTTTTTAATATGGAGGTGTCCCAAGGCCAAATAATGTTTTTTTTAAAAAAACACAATACAGCATTTTTTTAAAGGCAATTTCCCCATTTTTTTAGTGCGTTCTAAGAAAGTAAGAAAAAAAAGAAAGGAAGCAGTGCCTTATCCCATTTTAAACTTTGTCCTTTTCTTATACCATCATACAAGGTAATTTTAAAATTTTTGACTTCTAGTTAGGCAAAAGAAATGACCTAGAAAAGAGGATGACCTTCTAGTTGCTAAGGTACTGCTGCACAACAAAAGGCCACAAAGTAGATAGCTGTTAAGTGAGCAAAACGATGCATCAATTTATTGTAAAAAGAAACAGTAATACCTTTATCCTGTAAAATATTTCTGCCAGCTGGGTGATGCAAAGGAGATGCTTCAGAGCTGTGCCCAGATTTTGAAGGAGAGGAAAGTGGAGTGTCTCCCCGAGCATATGGGGAAAGGACACCTCCTTTGTGGTGCTGTTCTTCTTCTTGGTTTTCAGTTAGGTTGTCAAGTGAGATTGCTGCACTGCTAGCCACGGGGGAGAGGGAGGAAGCACCAGAATCTGATGCTGGTGAGGATGCTCTCATGCATAAGGGCAGTGGTGATTTTGAAATGTGCATGGGACTACTGTAACTGTGTGATGGCTGTTGGTATAAGAGATTATAAAGCAGGTTATACCACTTAGTAAGCAAACAGAGCAAGATTTACTTTGAACATGCAATTCTTTTATTCATTATGTAGCTTTCTATTTGTATGAAATGCTGTAGCAGTTCAAGGCATTACCTTTTGATACCACACAGAGTGTTTATTGGTATTTGCTTTCAGACGAAGTCAGATTAGGACAAAACAATGAGCAAATATCGTATCAATTGTGGTAACAAATTAACAAAGAGAGAAATGCACAATTCAAGCTCCTTTCACCTCCTGCATAAATGAAAAGACCCACTCTGCATTATAAAGCACATGTAAATCAAACAGACCAGGATTCCAGTTAAAACACAACAGAACCAAAAAACCAGGTGTGCTGACTCAAAAGGAGACCGGACTTGCACATCACTCAAGGACATTCACAGCAGACTGGCCACAGAGGAATAAATACTGCCTGTGCTACAATGAAAGGATAAAGGCAGAGGATGAAATGACTTACAGGGGCAATCTAGTACTCCACAGGAGTCCTGAAAGAGAGGGTAGAGGCCTTCTCACCTTTCGTTCCAGGCTGTCCTCCCCATCAGTTGAACTGATGCTATCATACAGCCGCGTTCTGGAAGGCCTCTGCCGCTTGTTCTTCACCGAGAGCTGAGCTCGAGTCTTCAGTGCTTTGGAGTCCAGCCTCTCTGTTTCTGGAACTGCTTCATTGAAATCTGTATGGAAACATTATTTGAAACTGTTTAACAGAAGGATCTTTCATTACATTTTCTACAAAAATGAACTGTATAAACAATTGCAAGTACATGCATTTGCATAGAATCATAGAATTATTTAGGTTAGAAAAGACACATTTTACTTGTACCCTTACCTTCGTAACTCCTATAGTACACCAATAAAAAGTTATTTGCATAAACAAGTTTATCTGTACAGATTCAGCAAGCAAAGAATCAACTGCAGATATTTAAGAATTCAACTAAGTATTCCCACTGTTACACAGATGACAACACAAACCCAGCTGTACCAGCCCAGAAAGTAGATTCACGTAGACTCCTTCAGAGGGAACTGCAGAGAGTTCTCCTCCACCAGGGCATAAACATCATTGTGTGATACATGAAAACTGGAGAAGTATTTAATATAAAAAATCGAACAATTAAACCATCTTACTTGCCTGGCTTCAAAGACACCCGATTTCTGAATGTCTTGTGTGTAAAGTATATACTGAACACTTCATGTATGACTTGCCTCTACAAGTCTAAAACTAACATGATGTCTTAGCTATCAACCATCAACTCAAATGAAATCTGAGTATCACAGCAAATTTCCACTCAAATAAAATCTGAGTATTGCAGCAAATTTAACATTTTACAAAGCTGTGGTGACTAAGACTAAAAAGATTTTTAAAGGTGTTTTTGTATTTTATAGTAGAAAAATAATAGATTCTTATGGTTTCAACAATTTTTTTTCAACTCTCACTATAAAAATAAAACCATAATCCATTACATAAATTTACTTGACTGCATTCAGAATACACTAATTAATTAAAATCTGACCTTAAGTGGGTTTTGCTTTTTTTCTATGTGTAAGAGATGAATTTTACTCCACATGATACTACAGAATAATTAGTATTGCCTGACTTGCAATGATGCTGCTGCCCTAAGTACTCCACAGGATAACTACACATTGTGATGGCTTGAGCTGCTTGTATTTGTTCTTTCAGGTGTACACACTTCCATACACCACTTTGTTTCACTGCTGAAATTATGCAAACTGTCAACACAGGACTGCAAATGGTATTCAGAAATGCTTATATGGGCCTTCTTAAAGCAAGATACCATCTGGGCCTGGAGCTTCCTACTTCCTCCACCCCATCTTGCCCTGCTTGGTTGCAGTGGAACTGGGCTGCTGCCAGATGGTCTCTGCCCCAGCCACATGTGCTGCCAGCTCCCTCTTCTGCAGAGAGTGGCTGGCCCTCACACATTCCAGCACAAACCCACAACCTCACATGATGCTGCAGTAATCTCCCAACCCACTGGGATGTCTGGAAAATCTCACATAAAAGTCATAATAGTTTGTATTTTACTCTCAGAGTCAATGTAATGAGACTTTCATCAGACGTTCAAGCACTTGACTCCAATGTTCTTCCATCTGAACTATTTCAGTACCACTGTGAAGCAGGAAGGAGCTCGCCTGTACTCCCACTGTTTTTCCATTAGACAGGCTGACAGAATTTAAAATCTCCTTCTGTGAACTGATGCATCTCTGGGTATCCAGACACCCAGAAAGTAGAGCCACAAAGTGGCTTGAACAGGAACTTGCACAGAGATGTCGAAGTCTGAGACCGTCAAAGTCAGCCTCAGCACTGAACTGTTTGGATTTCAAACCACTGACTCCTGCCACTGAACAGCCTGATTGTCTACTGCAGATACAGATCATGATCACTAAACCAGAAATCTACAATGCACTTCTGGACTCTCAGAATAAACCAAATATACGTAAAGGAAACACAATCTGTAGTCTAGTGTTCCCTGGCAAAGCAAAAGAAGAATTATGTGGGCCACAGTAATTTTGATTTTCTTTTTAACTTCCACTGATGTTACTGGCAGCCCCTTAAGCTCAGTGTAAGCTCAGTGTTACAGCCTGAGGAGTCGTGCAGTCTGGCAGGATGCTGAGCACGGCCAGCACTGGCAGCGTCAGGAACAGTTATGCTCAAATGTTTGCATCCACTGCTTCTATCCAAGTCTCCCACCATGAAAGAATGCAATAAACACCTCAGATCACACTGAAACAAAAACATACTTGATACCATTTTAATTAGAATACTGCATTTTTACATATTCTAATTTTTTGATGGAAGACAGACCTGCAAACTTCTGAACAAAATTCTGGGATGTGGCTGTCTACATGCAGTCCTACAGCAGGAACCTGATGCAGAGGCTTGATCAAGAAGCATGCATTACACTTGCCAAACATGAGCCAGAAAAGAGACTGGAGCACCTGTGTGAATGTCACAAAGGTAGTGTGCACAACCCACAGCACCCAGAGGGACTCTACTCACCTCCAAAACATCATGGACAGCTCCCCTGCCCTTTATAGCTCCCCTGCAAACATTCATGGGTTGATAGCAAGTTCTTTTATTAAAAGGTTTAAATGAGAGTGATAGAGAGATGTAGGCCCCTTGCAGAGCAAGTATCACTACATTAAGAGTCTGATACAGACCTCAGAAACTGACACAGAATTTACTGGAGAAGGTATGTGGAAGCCAAAGAGCGCTATAGCATATTTAAGGTATCATTATTTTTAAATGAGGTTTTTTTGCTCTTGTTAAAACCACAAATGCAGCCTGGAATCCAAGGTCTAATTATGCTGCTTCTGCTTTTGAAAAATCATTGCTGATTATCTATTTTACCTAGCAAATAACTTGTGTTTGCATTCATGTGGTTGAACTTGGGCACTTAAATTCAGAGATCATTTAGCCTAACACTCAGAAATAATTAACACTCGTAACATTTCTCCAGGAAAACATTTTTGGAATGAAAAAAGGCAGCTCTTTCAAAATTTTCATGCAAATGCATCAATTAGAAAACAATTTTGAAGCACCAACATGCAGATTTTTAATGCTAAACTAAGAACTTCCAACTTTTTAGAATGAATTTTACAATTTTTCTTTTTTTATACATGTAGAAAGTCCTGAATTTTAGCTCTTGAGCCATAGATGTGTGTTGACATTGTTACAACGTTACATGTAAGCATCATTTTTCTGAGTCAAGTGAAGAAAACATACTTTCCTGAAACAAGCTACTGAAAGGATTTGTGTTAACAGCATTGCTAAGTATTAAATGTTTTATAACACTGAGTCCCTGTGGCAGAAATACAGACTTGTCATCCTGGGTGTTTTTCTCAATTTCAGAGATTTCACTACAATTAGAACTTGACAGAAAAAAACAGGTCTGTGAGGATTTGTGGAAACCAATTGCACAAGGTCTGCATATCACCTAGAAACATTTCAGCAGGACTAGCTCTTTTTTATACATATAACTTGTTAAAAATGTAATTCATATTGATTTGTTTGTAAAGTGATACTGTTGGGGTCCACACATGAAATGACTGCTATAATATCAATTTTAATAAACACCTCTGTGCTTTCTAGAAATTAATTTATTTCATAATGTATGGGGGTTTTTTTTCAACACAGAAATAAATAATATTATAGTTTCTAGGAATCCTGGGATTCATAGAAAGCAGGGTGGTCAGCAGGTCAAAGGAGGTGATTCTGTCCCCCTGCTCTTGTGGGACTCCACCTGGAGCGCTGCATCCAGTTTTGGGACTCCAGCCTAAGAAGGACATGGAACTGCTGGATCAAGTCCAGAGGAAGACTATGAAGCTGGAAAGGAGACTGGAGCACCTCCCTCATGAAGACAGGCTGAGAAAGTTGGGGCTGTTCAGGAAAAGAGAAGGTTGTGCAGAGACCTCACAGCAACCTTCCTGCATCTGAAGGGGCCCTGCAGGGAAGCCAGAGAGGGACTCTTTGTCAGGAACTGCAGTGACAGGACAAGGAGTAATGGCTCAAACTGAAAGAAGGGACATTTAGGGTATCTAGGTGGAAGGAATCCTTTTCTGTGGTGAGACACTGGGACAGAGAAGCTGGGCATGGCCCCATCCATGGAGGGCTGGAGGCAGCTTTGAGCACCCTGGTCTAGTGAAAGGTGTCCCTTGCCCGTGGCAGGGAGATTGGAACTAAATGATCTTTAAGGCACCTCCAACCCAAACTATTCCATGATTCTATGATTCACAGGAGTTATGGTTTGGCTCAAACAAACCTTGACTTAAGCCATCCAGGCAGGTCACTTGCTTAGTATCTAGATTTTCCACTGGATCTCCTCTAGAAACTTCTCCAAAAGATGTCTGCCTTTCAAATATGTTGTTGTTATTGTTAACCTGGCTTCCATTTTGCTTCATAAGCCTGAAAACTTCTGCTTCCAAGTCTTGTATCTGAAAGAAATACAATGCAGAATTACCAGTAATATTCACCTCAATACACCATCCCCATTAGAGATGTTATTTTTCCAGAATATCAGGCAGAATTGTCTAATTCTTCAAATATAAGAGTAAATGCTACTCACACGAGCTTGTAAGCCTTGAACCTCTACAAGGTGGGCTTTCTCCAGATCTTCTATTTTCTTTCGTTCAGCTTCTTGGCGTTTGATAAAGTCAAGTTCTCTTAGGGGGAAAAAAAAGAAAAAAGATGATTTGCTGTGATCAAAACAATCTGAGTGAAACGAAAAATAAAATGTTTTGCTACTCATCAGAAAGATCTGTCCTTAGCAAATAATTTATCACTTACTTAGTAAGAACTATGAAAATGCTATCAGGACAAAACCCTAAGCGATTAGTCTAAGTGAATATGCCAGGCAATGATATAAAAATGGCAAGAAAAGCTTATCTGGGAAAAAAAATAATCAGTTCTTACTAATAGTCCTAACAGTTAAATTGGTTTCTTTTCCTAATCTGTGTTTACAACAAAAGCAATGTAACTTAGTTTATGTCGTTCTCTGTTGTAGGATATAGAGCAAAATCTCTGTTTTACTAGAATATTACTGTGTTCCTTCACAGAAAGGACAACCTGTAAGTTTTCAGGTAGAAATTGGATTTTCTAAAGGGAATCTGTTAGGTCAGTTAAGGAGTCTAAGGTATTCAAAAACAACTGACTAAATCTAATATAAAGCAGAATGTCAATAGAAAGCTATCCAAACTCATTCTAGTGACTTTCCCTATCTCTTTTTATTTTGAATACCAAATAAATTTGTGATAGAAAGCATACAAGATGCAAAATAGCTCTGGAACAGTCATGAAATTCCAAGATAGGTAGTGATATTTTGACACTCTAATCCCCTTTTTAATGGGACAGGATATTAATTTCTGCAATCGCAATTATCACTTGACACTGGTGTATGTCTTTGAGGTTTTCCTCTTTAAATAAGAATATTTCAATATAAAATGAAAAAATCCGCTGCCAAAACAAAAAGTAATTTGGGGAATGGAAGCTATTATAGAAATGTAAGATGTTATTAATCTTGCTAGCCACCAGGGAGAGGGGACCACATGAAACAGAGGGGGCCAGGAAATCATCAGTTAGCCCAACTCAGCTCAAACATTCTTGGCATCTACAAGAAGAAGAAAAATAGAATTTAAATGTAACAAAACAATATTCTTTTTGATGTTACATTCGTACACAGCAGGAATGAATCGAGCTGATACAATACCCATATAAATTGCTGCAAACTTTTCTAATCAAATGCTTTACTGTGATTACTCTTAGTTGTTTGCAATTCCACCGAGCTATCTCCTAATTCTGAAACATACCAACCTGGAATATTACAGACTAAGTCTTTATTTAGGTACAGTATGACTACAGCTTGAATACTAGCATTTTTCCATAATAAAGAGTCCATGCTTTTCATCAATAAAAGAAGTGGAAAATAGTGTTTACCTTACAGGTGTTTAACAGTGGGTTTCATATTTCAAAATATATTATATACATGTTTTCTATTTGGCCACTAAGTCATTTGTTGAGCCTGGTGTAGCTGCTTACTTTTGCTGAAAATCCTTGATTAATTTCTTTGCCTTGTTATATTTCTTCTCCAGAGCCTGATACTGGCTTTGCGTCTCCTTGAGGTGCTCATTCACTGTGTGACACAGGGTTTGTGCCTCAATCCAATAACTCTCTAATTTCATCATCCTTTCCTTATTCTCCTCAATGTTCTGCTGGAGTTGGGTCTTCTCCAATTCCCACCTCACCTTCTCATTCTCAGCAGCCTGCAGCTGAACAAAGGAGTGGAGATGCAGTCCATAAAAAACTGCAAAGTGCAGCCTAATAGTTTAGGACTAATTCAAACAACACAAATAAAGAGAATCAGGAAATCAGCAAGTACAATAGTAGTATGCTAACAGTGGGAAGAGTGTTCCAGGACAAAGAAAACAGGCTCATAGATGTATTATTTTTCCTTGTAAAACCAAGCAGAGTTTTTGCTCAGTGTTCCAGTGCAGCCTCTATGCCTCTCTGGGTTATACTAACCGATCTGACCAGCTGACATTTAAAAACATCAATAGTGGAGTACTCAGGCAAACTGCAGGGTTAATCAGCCAGCACATGGGATGCATTTTGCTTTGTACACGCGACTCAGGTGCTATAAAGCATTCCTACACTTTCAGAAAATGATGACATTTCTCATTTTAGGAAGAGGGAATTTGATTTCGAGATTGATTTTTTTTTTTTTTTGTGTTAGAGTTCTCATTTCCTAACTGAAGCTACCTGCAGGTTTCAGTGCTTGGTGCTGGATAAGGGAACTGTACAGTTATACAGCATCTTGTGCAATTTAGCTCCTAGAATTAAGTGAACAGAAATGCCTTAACATCCTTGTTTATTTATCAAGAGTTTTTAATTTGCTCTAGGCAGTTCTGCTAGCATCATCGATGATACACACCAAAAAAATTAACTTGTTTGCAGTTTTATTAGTAGTATACCTAAATCAGTCACCTTTTCTTCAGCTCTGTCAAAAAGATGAAGTAAAAAGGTCCAACACTAAAAGGCACATTAACCCTCATTTTGCAAATGGCTTTGCACAGATGAATGTTTACACCCACACATGGATGCCATCAAGCCAATAGGCCTTGGCACAATCCCAAGGGATCGACTGTGTGGCTCTAATTGCTACATGGGAACTGGAAAGCAGAAGAAGAAAAGATTTTTGACTTTCTGGACTGAAACAGGACAACAGAAATTGTCCTTACAGGAAACAGTTGCACTCTGAAATTTTCTTTTTAACAGTCATTTATGCAGATTTGATAAACACTATGCAAAATACACAGTGAGTGCAAATGCTGCTGGAAAGAAATAATAATCTAAAATCTTTTTCAGAAGTATAATTTTCTCTTGTTATTATTTTTATTTCCTTTATAATGTTCTCAGACTCAAAGAGAAGGATGTCATTATAAAACATGGTATTGCTGAACAACTGAATAATCAGTTAGTTTCCAGAAAGGTTACTCTAGTACAAAAAAAACCCAGTTCTTTTTTATTGCTATAGCAAATTTAATTTATTAACTAGCAACCGATTGTGAGATGTTTTCTTTTAAACTGATCATATTTTTTCCTTTCTAGACTATCTTCTAAGGAGAACTGCAACAATATGAAACAACACCTTTCTTTCTGTATGTAAAAACAACTTCTATTAAATACTTTTAAACAAATCAGGTTTTTTATAAATGTCAATAACGGAAAGTAGTGTAGGGATACTTTAACTTCACTGGTAAATAAAAAACCTAACTTCAACTTAATATTCAATCCAAATATAATTTTAAAACCTGAAAAAATGCATCAGAATTTTAAAACTAGCAATCTGCCATTCAGTCATTATGATACCCCTTAAAACATATGTTTAATTGAAGCTACAAAAGTTGTCACCTTCTTTCAATAGCAGCACTTAAGATTTTTACTCGAAACTTGGAATAAAGAATATATACCAAGACAAGATTTAGCTGAGCCACTGTGCTTCTAAATCAGCCTTTAATAAGGATGTTGACTTCTCCACCCACATAAAGATACGTCTTCAGATCTGATTTTGCATGAAGAAAAAAGCATCATGTATTAACCATATATTGATTCTTACCTTTGTCTTCAGCTTCTGAATTTCAGCTTCTGTAACTGCATGTTTGATTTGCAACTAGAATTGAAAATATAAAATAAACAAGTGAAGTCACAGAGAGTACTCCGGTATTTTTAAAGCCTGTGCTGCAAGTTGAATACCTTATTACGTAGCAGAAGGCCCCGAAGAGTGCTGCAGTGCAGTAGATTGTAAATTAAAATGTCTAGCTTGCAAAATGACTCAGTCTGTGCAACCTAATTAAAGATAGGATGCCGTCTAACCACTCATAATTTCAAATCAGAACATCCAATCTGTCTAGCAAAACTAAATGTCTTATGTTTAAAAAAAATAGATGTTATCCTGCTGGGCTTTGCTCTCCTCTGATGTGAATGTGAAATACGTCCCCGTGCTGTAAGTCCCACTGCACTGATTAAAGCAGGCACATTACAAATAAGCGAATATGGAAATAAGTGATTTAACAACTCAAGAAGTCAGGAAGACCTTGAGGGAAGATTCCACACATTTATTTCATGCAAGAAGAAAGGTAAACTGATGCTATCCTTCACCAATAGCTGGAGTTACTCTGCTCAAGCCAGCTAATCTCAAGTGAGAGTAGTTACACAGGGAAACTGTAAATAACAGCAACAGCATTCAAGCAACAAAGCGATTGCAAGCAGATTTACAGCCCAGCCAGTGTGCTAAAGTTGTAGTTACATCACCAAGCAGCCACAACAACAGGGGATTCGTACAGGGAAAGGGTGGGTGTGGAGGAGCTGGCATCCACCTCTCACCTGCTGTGGGATTTCTCCCATACTAACCTACATTAGTCTGTTCTGTGAACAGTCACTACTCTGAGTGTATTAGGCAATGTCCTGAAGCACCTTTAGTTTTACCACAAAGGTCTGCTATTCACAGGCTCCAGGAATGCTCTGAAGTACAAACTGAACCACAGCTTCAACAGCATAACCCTGATACAAATGGCAATGATCACACACATGTACCCAACACTGACCTGCTCCCCAATCCCTGCTGTACTATTTAAAGCAGGCAGCATGGAAAGGCCCCAAAACCTTACCCTGATCAGTGACTCGAGTACATTAGGTATGGTGCTGAGGGCAAGGGCAGAAAGTGAACTACAGCCTGAGCCAGCACTGCACTGGAGATAAGGCATCACCCATTATTTATGAATAGAAGGAACAGTTACAGAAAAACATGTTTTACATGCAGGTTATTTCTCCTACAAGACAAACATGAGCTTTTGGGAATAGTTTATACTGAGCTAATAGAGTATATGAGGTCGTTGTACTGAACCAGAAGCTAACACCTCTAGTAAAGCAATGGCTACATTCTTGAAGAACCAGCTGTTAGCAAGAATATGTGCAAATTAATCAAAGAAGTTCTTCCAGAAGAGAGGAATAATTTTCCAAGTAAGAGGAGCTGTCACTGAGCTGACCAGTACAAGTATCTCTGAAAAATTCTAAACTAATTTAGAAACTCCCTTTTCATGAAGTCTCTTGAATGCCCCTTCTTGTGACATAGGAAATAGACACTCTCAGATAGAGTTTGGATTGAAAGATCAGATTAAGACTTAATTAATCTACTGAATAAACATAGACCTTTAAGGTGGAGAATTCCTCAATTTATGCTGGACAGAACAAAAGAGACACTGATTCACCCTTATTATTACATACAAATAAACTCCAAATTGTTGCATAAATTACAATCTGCTCAGATGCAGATGGTTTTTAACAGTTATTTTTGTGCCCTCTGTTATTAAGTTAAAAAAATTAATACTGAGTACCCAGTCAGATCATTGAATCAGTACATGGTACAGCAGATCCCACTGAGGCAGAAGAAATAAGACACTTTTCTGCTTAAGAGAAAAATGTGTAGCTGGATATGTATGTTTTTTTAAAAGAAAGAACTGATTATACTCGTAGAATAGATGAGAAATATTAACACATTTATAGGTTAGACTAAACAACAGGCAAGGTCAACTCTGGCAAGAAAATCTGGACTCCATAGCTAAAATGTTTCAAGCAAGTTTACTAACAGGGGATCAGAAATCTTTATTCCATGTCCTATTTAATGCCAGACAAATTCTTGGCAGATACTATTTTGTGGTTTTTGGTTTTCTTTTTTTTTTCGGTTTCAGTCAATACAAAATTGTGAAGGCTTCACTTTAACGAAGACATTTTGAGTAATTTTTGGCACATTTCCTATTTAAACAGGTCTTGAAAAGCTGATTAATTTTCTACAAAACAATAAAACTGCTTATAAAAGGTTATTTTTAGAGAGAAAATGGATTGAATTCATCAAGACTGCAAAAGGTAGAACGGGATGAAAGTCTAGAAAATGTTAAAATATCCAAAGTACACTGGGAAGGAAAGTATGCAATAGGATCTAATAATCACCATGACAATTTTTACATAATCATTATATATTTTTTGCATATAATAATCATCCATTCTTCATATGTTTCATTAAAACATGAAATAATGAATTCCTACGTAAATGTCCCTTCTCCCTACAGATCTTGTCTCTCTTCAATCATCACAGCTAAAATAAAGTTTCTATCTCTTTCTCTCAAAGCAGTTAAGAAAAATCAGTCCTATTTTTCCTGCTTTACAGCCAGGAAAACAAGACTTTCGGAAGTACAGTGATTCACCCAGGAATGCCCATCTCTCTTCTGACTTTCATTTCAAAAGCAAGTCATTTACAATAAGAGTGCTCCCAGAGTATGGGAACACATTTTTTGTTGCAAAGACTGAATTCAATTAATTAGGTCAAACTATTATGCTTAAAGATTATGTCCTACCCAGTTGCCTAATACTTTCATTAATCTCTGGAGTAAGAACAAGAAAGAACAGTTATTCTTTAAATACAATTCCAGAAAACACTGTGTGGGCTTATGCAGTGTGATCATGAACAAGTCCTCTAGTGTTGAAAGAATTCAGGGCAAATACCAAGAAAAATACATGTACTCACTCAGCATCAGCCAACAAAACGCAGCTGTGCGCTCTTAAAGACAATCAGTGAAACAAAAGTAACTGCGTGGGCTGCTCAAAGAGTCCACTCTTGGGCAGGAGCATTTCATGTTTTCTTCTCAGGCTCTCATCTACACTTAAACTCGAGGATCCCCAAGTACCTTCCTCTGCTCTCTAAAACAGCATTCTAAGGCCATCACAGAAGACAGAGCTGCAAATAACTTCTAATCAGTCTGGACAAGCTCAAGTGTGGCAATAGCCTGAGTTTATGGAAACTGCATTCAAGCACAGATTTAAAGATAATTTATTTAAAGGTGAGTTTTTTTGCCCATCACTGCATCTGTGTTTTGCACAGCCTTGGAAAACTCACTGGCACACAGAGAATGGTAGCAAATTCTCACCATCTTGAGACTGTATTTCTATGTATGATGCAAAGTACTAGAAAATGAAGTAAAATGTTCTCCTAATTTGTGTAAGAGACTGAAACTCAACATATGGAGTGAGAAAATTTTAAGTAATGTAAAAAACTTTCAGGAACCAACAATGAATAACAGTAGGCACCCAGTGGCTGCAAGGGCTATCAGCAGGAAAGATTGGTTACTCATTGACTGATTACTTTCCACACATGACTTTCACTAGAGGGTAGTGTGTGTATATAAACAATATATTTACACAAGATAAAATATCTGGTTTGAGTGAAGGCAAGAGGATAAGTGGAGAAGGATAAAAGAGGAGTCCTGGTATTTTAAAACTCCTATCTGGTCCCAGATAGGTCCAGATAGGATCAACCAGCAGGTTCTGCTGCTTAAATCTCTTATGAGGTTCTGGCTACTTTCAACTCTTTCATCCTCCTGTGTTAAAAAAAAAAAACATAAAAAAAAAGAAAATTCTTTATTGCCATCACTCAGCCCATGACTGTACAATTCAGTACATCCATTGTTTCTTATCTTTATTTGCATGAGAATTCAGGAAAGCTTAAAAAGAAGCCATATCAAAATCACAGCCTAAAATACAGAAGAAATGTCCCTTTGTACCTTGGTATGTAAAATTATATTAATTCAATGACCACAATGAACACCAGAGTTAGTACAGGTGGATGCTGTACTCCCTAACCATAAACTTGGTATGGTTTTGGTAAAATTTTGAAAAAAAAACATCTTGAAGTATGACTGCTTCTCCAATAGAGCATCTTCCTAAACACATGGCCAGACACATGACATGGCTACACACTGATGAGTTACTGTGTAATGGTACAGGATGAATTTCACATGTCTCCCTTCACTGAAATTTAACATCTGCTTTGGTTTTCCCAATCACCTTATATTGGCATCTCACAAAACCAAAGCAAACCAAAGCAAACCAAAATATCTCCAAAGGACAGTTCTACTTCTTTAGAGCAAAACCTTTTGAGTCATTTCAAAGTACTAAGCATACAAAAAGCTAAAAACCACCCCAGTTTTCAAGAAAAAAATCTCAAGCACTGAGCACTGAGATAACTAGAAATCTGGTTCAGTGACGTATTTCAGGAGTATTTTCTGACATGTAACTTACTTCTTTGAATTTGTGAGCAAGTTTGCTGGTGTCCACGTCACTGGGTGAGAACATGTCATCATTTTCAGGGAGATCGAACACTTCAATAGCCATGTCACCTCCTGGAAGGACAGGTCCCATGTCTTCATCTTCTTCATCTGTAGCATATTCCCCTGTCTTAATTTTATAGTATTTAAGAAATTCCAGTTATCATCTTATTATGTAGAGACTATTCAAAGAGTAATTAAGATACTGTGAAATCACAGCATTCTGCATACAAAAAAGGTTATCTTTGTCTTTAGCTATACCTCCAGTACTGATGAATTCTACCAGACAAAATATAACTCCACACTCGTACTTCAGTACATTAAGAGAGAAAACAGTGTCTTAAGCACTAATAACTCAGTTCTCAAGCATTACTGGCTCAGTATTTTGATGGTTTCATCCTGTTCAAAGTGAGCCCTCTTTTGTATTGGAAGAACTCTCCAAATTTATTTCAGATTTAACAAGGAATCTTTTCCAAAAAGAAACAAAAGTAGAATATTATCAACAGGATCTTGATTAGTCATAAGTAAAGTCATCTGGATGAAGTAATTATCCAGTGATATTCCATGTTGAATTTGAAAATTCACTGGTTTGTTCTTTATAAACAAATTAATGATAGAAAAGTCACACCCACACAGGAAGACAACAGTAGGAAAAAGAAACTGAGTGTCAGAGACAAGTTCAGAATCTGAAGCCAGAGTATACTCAGTTTCCACCCTGAATAAGGAGCTGCTTTGAACCAGTTTTGAACAATAAAAGTGGGTGTTTCTTGGGCTGGTAAACCGTGAGATGCAAACAATTTGCTGACAAAACAGAATTTTGAAAAATTGTAAGCTGCAATCAGTATCTCAAGAACAAACCAAATAAAACAATAATACTGAAAAGAAAAAGCTTGCAGTATTGAACCCCAAGCTGCCTCCCCAGTCTTTTGCACACATGTCTGTGCTCATCTCTCCCTGTCCCTGAGGTGAATGGCACCACCTCACTCCTGCGGGGCTCCGTCTGGAAGCTGGAGAACAGCGCGTACGGATCACAAACAGCCTGCTGGCTGGGCAGATAATGCAAACACATTATAAAGCCAACACTTCCCCCAGGCCCACATCTGGATTTATAAGGCTTGGGACTAAATAAATACATGGAAAAGGAAGGGCGGGGGGACCAGTGCAGTCTTTTTCATGTTTATACAGTAACACCACTCAAATTTTGACAAAACTATTCAAAGTTTTTCTTCATGAGCTTTCAGTTCCTGAGACGAAGAAACATAAAACTATTATTAGAAGTCTATTCCCCATAGTGATAAAATGGTCTATTAGTGCAATTTTTTGACAAAAGGACTTTTCAAAACAAGAGGTAAGAACTCAGATGTTTGAACAACAGTTCAAACCTCAGCTTCCTACCTTAATTCAGTTTCTCAGCTGTTGTTTAGGCTTATGTGAATTTCTCTCAACTAAAAAGCAGTGCATGCAAGATGTTGATTCTAATTGTGCAGGTACACACAGACACTACACAGAATTATAGAATGACTAGGTTAAATTTAGTAATGATCTTTAAAGACCATGAAAAACCTACATTCTTCTTTTTTTAAACAACCAAATTTTAAAAAACAAAGCCAAAACACATAGAAAGCATAAAATAGTTTAGTAAAATTTTATGATGTTGAGAGAACTACTAAAAGATGGTAAGTTACCAACATGCACATCCATGCTTTAAAACAGTCACTGTAAAGCAAGGCACTTTTTTGGTGAGGTATTGCTGCCTCTGTAAATAATAACATATACTCCAATGAAATAAGGAGTAACCATTTATTTTATATACTTCATACCTATTAAGCATATATGCCTAAGAATCTCAACAGCCTTCTATAAAAAAAGCTAACAGCTGCTTTTGCTTCTTCTTTCCTTATTTAAGAGAAGCAAACAAAACACAGTTCGTCTCACTGGAGTTTTCAGGCATGTAAGCATTATAGCTAAACAAAACAACACCTGAATTTGTCATTCTGTATGTCTACATCTCATGCACATACAAAATAAATCTTCTGTTAGACTACACTTGTAGTAACTTCTGTTTCTAATTTATTGTCCCTGGCTATGTGCAGTAGCTGTCTGAAGTGAAAATTTGGCTACTAAGTCTCCTGGCTCTTTCCAGGAACATGTAATGCCACCTTCACACACCATCAGGGCAACCAGAAGCAGAAAGACTAACTCTTAAAATCACACTGAGATTACAGAGAAATTAATTTTTGTGGGGACAAAATACTAACAGTCCATGTACTTTCCATTTTGCAGCCATTATCCCTGAAATAAATAAGGTAATACACAACTGTAATTTCTGCATTAAAAAAAAATAAAAAATCCTGACAGGTCCATTAGTGGTGGCAAGGAAATCTCATGAAGCACACAAAGAGGGGGCAGAAACAGGATCATTAACCAGTAAACTCAAGCCCTGCTTATGTAAAAAACCTGCAGATCTGGCTCAGCTACATGTGCATTTCAAAGTAATATATTAATATAAACTACATTTACCAATTTTGGCAAAGGAATAAAACAGATGAATTTAGTTAAAACTGCTTTCTTCAAAGACTTAAGCTAAGAAGTACTGAATACAAGAAGAAAAATGAACACACATGAAGAAGCAAATTATTTGGGAAAAATTCAAGAGCAGACAATATTCTACTGGCCTCAGGAGCTAGAGTGTTTGAAGAGGAACATCAGGCAGCTAAAAATGAACATAAAGGAAAATCTTGCTTCAAATTGCACATAATGAGTGTCAATGAGCACAGTCGTTTTTGCTTCAATTAATGAAAAAAGTAGCTGTCAAAGCAAAGCACAGCTCAAGTAAACAAGGCACCAGGATGACAAGAACACATCACAGAACACAGAAATAAATGGGACTTTTGCTTTTGTCTTCAAAATAAAGGGATTTCATCTTACAGTCACATGAAAAACAAATTACAGGTTCAAAAGAACCAATATGTACATTGAGGGAATATGCATCATAAACACAAAACATACTTTCCTTGAAAAAAATTCTCTCTGCTGACTTTTGTTCCACATGAAACTATCAGAAGGTAGTTGTTCAGACTCTGTGCCAGCCAGCTAGAATGTGAAATTCATTATTTTACAAAGAGCAGGAAGGCACAGAAAAAAAAGTCATATTACTTCAAATAACAGTAATTTATTATTATTACCTCACAGGTAATAATAATAAAGAGTTAAGAGGTAAGAGTAAGAGTGAGGTAAGAGTTGTCATTGTAACTCCCTGAGGTTCCCTGCAATCGATTTTGTTTCCTCAGCTGGCAACAGCAATAATATTTTTTACTCCATAGTCAATGAAAACTTACATGCCACTGAAGGAAAATCTGTGCTGGTGAGCAAAATTCATCCAGGTAAAAGCCCTGTTTCTCATTTCAGTAGCACCTAGGGCTTAAGCTTGTCCCATCCAAAGCAATAGCTCCTGATATTAGCCGTTCCATTTTGCTATATGCTATCACAGCTAATAACATGAAATTATCAACATGAGCTGCAATTTTCCACTTCTAAAGGGAAAATGTGTTACTTGCATTGTTTAACTGCCTTAACAGTAAATTTCTGATATGTGCCTAACATTCCCAACCAGAAAGAAGGAGCTGCAGCACCAGCCAGGATAATGCAGACAGATCTTCCCCAAATCAGCATAACAAAGGCTGCATCAAGCTACACCTTTTGTTCCTGCTGAAACACTCCCATAATCAGGGAACCATTTGAAGAACTATAAAAATAATTCAAGCCCATCTCTTAATTTGATTTTTTCTTTTGATGGTTTAATTCTTTCAAAAGAGTGAAGAAAAACATAATGGTACAGTATTAATCATTGCTTTTCCAGGAGTGCATCATATTAATGATGTTGGAAAAAATGTACTCTCTGAAAGATTTGGTTTAGCAAATATACTCTGGGTGTTAGATATTCAAGTACATTGCCTTTTTGGTTTTTTTGAGTGTGTCAAGATTTTCTTCAATGGTTCTAAATGTTGCTTTGCTCTTAGCATGTCCTAATTAATGAGATTTTAAAATGAAAAAAATATTCACTTGACTATTAGTTATATTAAAATAGATTAAAACATCACTTGCATTAATGTACTTGTCTCTGGTCACAGAGTGAACAGAATCCTGCAACGTATTACTCATTTCACATTTTGCATCACCCCATGCAACCTTCTGGGAAACAGGTCATCTGCCTTAAGTGACTTTTGTCATTTGCTGCAGAACATGAAGAAGATAATAATTAATTTGAACGAAGTTCAAATCAAAATTCCAAGAAATATCAGAATTTGACTCATGTGCACACAACAGTATGTTAACACAGGGAATTCAAAAGGTTTTGGTTAAGGATGCAGATTCAGGTCCTACTTAGCACACTAAGTAGGAAATACAAAGACAGTGCCTACTTCAAAGCCTTTGAGTTTTATTTTCTGACAGGATTCTACAAATTAAAAGGATATGGGATTTTAGGAAGCTAGACAAACTTGATGAGCAAACTCTGCAGTAGTCTATCTAGAGGCAACATACTCTCCCAGCTTAATGTGATTAGCACAGACTCACTAGGAAATGCCAGTGCTGCCTACTGTATGTAACACTTAAGAAATAGCTGATACTACTGGCTCAAGTGCTTGACTTGTGGGAGCTCAACAACAAATTGTGAGCTGATGCACACTTATCCTGTTAGTCTTTGCATGGACTCCACTGTGAACATCCATTTTCTTTTCATGTTCATCAGTTTTGCACAAGGGCTTTCTGTTTCTATGCAAAAACTTAAGTGAAGGAGCATCTGAAAGCATCCTGCAACCCTGTGATGACCTGCAGCCCATGGTAACAGCACATCCTGAAAATGCAGGGATGCAGGGCATTTATACAGTAAATGATGAGTTTCCAGTTTACTTACACAGTAAATAATATGTGTTTTAGAAACACTATGTATTACTGTGAATCTTCCCCAAAAAATAGCTGTAAGGCAACATTCCTTCAAGGCAATGGAATGAGAAGGTAGTAGGCTAACACTACTTTCTAAATTTAACACTAAATTTAGCATCTCTAAATTTAGTATCTAACTCAAGTCCACTGCCCACTAGCTGGCAGAAATCAAATCTGTCTCAAAATACTGCTTTTTGAAAGAACTTGGTTCCTTCTAAAATACCTACATACTCCTTGGGCTGTGAAGACTGGCAGAAGTTCCAACACAGAGGAAATCCAGCCAGCTGGTGACACAGCAAGATAAAACACCAGAATTTGCACATGCCTGGCAGACATTCTCTTCCTGTGATTTAACCAGCTCTAACAAACACAAGTCATATGCCATGACTCCAGGACTCAAACAAGACCACTGACTGCTCTGAAAAACTTAAAATGTTATTGCTGGCCTTGTGGTAAAGTCTCTGAGCCTCAGAATCTGGCAGTCTCAAGATCATTTTCTTGTTTATTCATGCAGCACCGTACCTGGAGATTCATGTTACCATATTTTAAATGGTGTAGGAAAATGAACAGGATGGCTTGACAGCTCTGAGACTGAGCAACTCATGTATAATTCTGTGCTGCCTCAGTACCAAACTCCTTACACTGGCAATCCAAATAGTCCTGAAATCCATGCAGTCAGTCACTATTCCTTTGATGGAATGGACTCAAAAGGGTGGTAGTAGTTTTTGTATACTTACAGATATTCATTCAGCCCGTGGAAACTGAGATTTTCTTGCCCAAAAGGTGCTCTGCTGACCAGGACCAAAGAATGCAGGGCTGGTGGTGGTGTCTGGCAGCAATACAAACTCAGCCAGACTGGTCCACACAGACCAAGGTAAGCTCAAAGAAGTAATACTTGTATTTGACAATAAATGGAGCAGAAGTGCTTGTGGTGACCAAAAGTGTCTTTGAACTGTGGCTAATGTGCATTAGATCACAGTTTACATCGTGTCAATGGTCTGGGAATGGTGCAAGTTATCTGAGTAGACCTGGATGGCATAGTCAGGTGGCTAAAAAAATAATAATATTCAGTATTACTGCAGATATTCAATAAAATCTGTTTCTGGTAAGTCTCTTAATTAAGAAAGGGAATATCCTACACTGCATACCTTAGTAACTAAACCCCTGCATTTATTCTTAAAATGTTTACCACCCATGCCCCAAATATATACATGGCATCAAGTAGGAAATGGGTAAGACCTTCAACAATCTCAATGTAGTTTCTAAGAACTGCATTTATTCTCAGGCCTAACTCCTTCTCCTTCCAAAAGAGATAATTGATGAGACCATCTGGATCTCCCCTGGTACATGCCTTTCCCTTTCTTCCTCAGTTCCTCATATATAACACAAAACTCCTCTGCACTCCAAAGGCCATTGCCAAAAAACATGTCATAGTCACAGAGATGGTCACCATCCTCAGCGTAGTGTTAGAATAAGGAAAGATACCCTTAATTCTCTTAATTCTGGAAAAATCTGGGAAAAACTTAACCAATTTTATTTTCTCTCTATGATACAAAGGTACTACCAACAGAAAACAGTTTGTGAATTTAATATCTTCTGTGAAAAATTTCTGCAGTGAACAGGACTTAAGAGTTTGTAACCACCAAATTGCAAGGACAAGACACATCACAAAAAGTACCTGATACCTACTCATACCTGTCCTCTTTCAGTACTGAGAAACACCTGAATGGCCATCAGTGTGACACTGTCACCATCAGCACCTTGACAGCAACAATCCCTACTGAAGGCTGAAGTACTACCAGCATCAGTATTGACCAGTATGGCTTTAACAACATCTTCTTTACAGACAGATCTTGAGTAATGCCACCTGTGTGGTGCATGAAGGTAAGAAATACAAACATTTGACATTTTTTTGCAGGTGGATGTTTCCTACAGATAAAAGGTGTAATGCATCAATCACTCACGCAGGTCACACAGCCACACACCCTTCTATGTGCAAGTACACAGTGAGAAATCATCAGGCTTACTTAGGACACACCTCTCTTGTCTGTGTTAAAGCAACCTGACCATGCTCACCATAATATGGTACTGACAGTCTTTGAACCTTGACATCTACAGCACACTGTGATAACTTGTGAGAGGTCTCCTTTCCCAAAGGCTAGCTGTTCTCTCTTGTTTTTGAAGAGATTGTAACAGAGCTCCTTCAAGAAAGTTCTCTGAAATTTCATTGCAGACTAAAGAGAAGTTATGAGACTTGCATGTTTCTGTAGCTGGAGGAGGGAACAGAGAGGATATGGATTTTTCTATCCTTCATGGTCTCCCACAGGCACACATACATATGCATGTATGTTCTTATTCATACAAGTTAGGCATGTCCTTGTGACAGGATTAATTCTAAGATATATTGAAATATTTATATTCTTAGTATCAGTGGAAATTACAGTAAGTGAAAGCATTACTGGGGACAGACAGGATTTTTACTTAGTCTACTGGGACATTTCCAATTGCTCTGACATACTGCTATGTCAACAGTGTGTTTCGAAATCTGAGTATATCCTGATTTTATGTCAAGAGTATTTTTTTTCTAAGAAGAAAAACTAACCTGAAATAAATGCATATCATGAATTCTCTATCTCCCCTTATCTACTGTTCCCTTACACAAATAAAACCAAAGAACAACTGGCCCAGGATGAAAACACACTAATACATGGAGTCTAGCATTTCAAATTAATATTACTCAAGATGATGTGAAATGATGACAGTATGCTTGGACTATATGGAAGCAGTTTGTTACAAAACCCAGCAGCTGATTTAGGGAGTAACATAGACAGCAGTAGTCTCTGAAAAAGCTCTCAAAGTAATCTTTCCAAGTATCTTGGTATTTAGGCATAGTAGGAATTTCATGAGAAGGGAAAGAAATTATGAAAATTTTGCTGCACAATGTTGTTACTTTCAAAACCTTTATATTGGGACATCAGACGCTAATTATAAGCACGAATATACACTTCAGACAAGGCAGGCTAATTCTCTATCCTGAGGAATATCTGTTGACACAGAAACAAAATTACAGTGTGAGGAAGGAAGGGTCTTACCCAGAATTTCAGAAAACATTCTGACTTCAGAAGAATATCAATTCTTCTCGGAAAAAACCCCAACTTCCTCAACCCCTCTAAAAGCTGAAAGGCAACTTTTACCATTTTCAAAAAACTTGAACATTTCAGTGCACAACCAAACAAACTTTACTGCCTTATTTCAGAAAGGTACATGCTTTCAAGGAAGAGGAATGCTTACAGAAGCATCAACACACTTGATATTTACTCTTCTGGAACACAACAAATACTTTAAATTCATGACAAAAAGTTTTTCTTTAAATTTGTTCTTCAATTAAGATTCATCATCAAAATCTGTAAAAATCATCAGCAAAGATAATGGAAAGGTCCAAAAGTTGACCTCTAAGTGATAAGTAAAAAAAAAGGAATTAGGAACAGAAAACAGAACATTGAAAAACACCAAACAGTGAAACACTGGACAGTCTGTTACCTCATCATCATCTGCATCATACTGTGCATAATGCTGCTCCAGCAGCTCTCTCTGGCGTCGTTCTTGTTCTAGAGTTTGGCTAATCAGCTGCGCAACCTCACTCACTTGTCCCGGTTTTTCTCGTCCAATTACAAACCTATACAAAACATTAGTGAAAAAATATTACTCCTACAGTTTACTGAAGTTCCAGGTTGGTAGCCTTTTCCTCCAAAGACGCGTAGTTTTGATTGTTGCAAATGTGATCTGTGGATGAGATTTGTCACAAGGGCACTGTGGGCAGGAATAGGAGTGATCAGACCGTGAGACGTCTCGTCCCATGGCAGGAGGTGCAAAATAGAAGGGACCATTACTTCCACATTACTTGGAAGTTTCCACTCCAAGTTTCAGTGAAGTATAACCACTTCCCTTCCCTTTAGAGCCATGTGTTTTCCAGGAGGCTACAGAAGACCAGACTGTTATGGATGCACAGTAAGAGCACAGGCGCACTTACGGCAGCTTATAGTGAAAGGAACGTAACTCCTTCCCACCCTGACTTAGAATTACCTTCCATTTCTGAGCCTTTATATTTGCCTTCCTCCAGTCTAGAAAACAGAATCTATTTCCACATTTTAAAATCTGACAGACGCTATTTGCTTAATTTTAGGCTGCATTTAAATCTGTCTTTTATTTCATGAACTTCTGTTGCTAAGGAACATTTTCTCCCCTGTTAGCTACTGCAGAACACTGGGCGCACACTTCCTTGGCTTGACAAAACACAAGGGAAGTGCCTCTTTCTCAGTTGAGACTTCCAAGAATGCTTCTCAGTCTTGCTTTCAGCAACCAGAACTCTGAATTGAGTTTGTAACTCCCCGCTTTTTCTTTTCAGCACAGTGGCATAACCACATTCAGATATGTTGCTATCTCCAGAACAAATCATAAACACCCATTACAGAGTATCAACACACTGTGAACTACTGAACAAAAGCACAATTTAAAGATGTCAAGCTGAAGAATTATTTTCTCAGAAGGCTAGAAAGATAATTAGGTAATTACACATGAAAGCAGTATTATGTAGAGCTGAAAAGCATAATAAGGTGACACTGAGATACTGGATATGGTAAATTATTTGTTTCCACAACATTTGGCTCAAATGATGAATTTCATTTATTATTTGAATGAGAGGCAGAAATGTGCATTATATCCCATGTATGGAATTTTTTTTCATTAGTACTGCCTATCATTGTTAAAATCCCTTGGGATTTGTCATCCAAGTGTAAGCCAACGTCCCAGGAGTGGATGCCCCTAGGTCCATTTCCTATGACAAATAACTTTTCAGAGTCTATGAAGTCAGGCACTACAGAAAGGACCACAATTTGGAGATTATTTCAACATCATCAAAATATCCAAGCTACTCATTACTTCCAAAAGGATAAGAAAGGTGAGAATGAGTGACTCCATTTGAAATGATGGCAGAAGGTGCTCTGAAAATAATATGCAAAAAAGTGTCTTAGCTTAAAAACATCAATAGCAAATACAGCAGAAACCAGAAGAGAAACAAGGCAGTAACATCAGCATCTTAATACTGATCAAAACAGATCACAGTTTGGCACTCATATCCCCCGTCACAAAATACAACATTAGATCCCAGTAATGATAAAGACCTTGGTCTGAAAGAAGAAGAATATTTCTTCATGGCCCCCACACTTCGTCTGTTCTGCATACTGACTCACAGACAGATTCTGTTTCCTCTAAATTTTGATTTTAGAGCCAAGTATTAAAAAGACTAAACCAGTCATGTTTTCAGACTCAACTGGGAGGAACAATGAACTTTTAAAATTACTAAAGGAAGTAAAAAAGGATTTAACTCATATCTGCTACTTATTTGTCTCCTCTAATGTAAAAAAAACCAGTTTAAAGTAAATATGGAAAAAATAATTCTATTTAAAAAAAAAAACATTTAAAGCAAAATTATGCATGAGTATATTACTTACACATAGTAGAGAAAGCAAGACATTTGTAAACACGTGAGGGAAATCCTCAATGTGTGAAGTTATGAAACCACACAAAGTGATGCAAATATTGGATTCCCTCTGGCCCTCTGCCTGGTAATTCACCTTCCTTGGAAAACACAAGACTCAAAACACTTCATACAATCATTTTTGTACACTGAAAACTTAGAATAGATAACATATATGTCTGAAGTCTGGTAATTCCTGATAATTTAGAAGTGTTTTTTGACACATTAGACTGTAATGCAGTAATATTTTCATACAAACACACAAAATTAGGCAGAATGTAAAAAATATGAAGCCTTATTAATTGAATTTTTCTTCTCAAGCCAAAGAGAATTTGTATGTTAAATTCACAGTGATATGATTTTCAAGGCTTGAATCACATGTAAAAATGAAGTTACTCAGTGATACCTGAAGCTGTTAGATGACATATGAATAAAAGCCTTCAAGCAATGACAAAGTTTAAAGCAAATTTTCCAAAATAGAAATATACTAGTAATGTTTTATCTTCCTAAAATTTATTGCTTTAGAGTGAGACATATATAAAATGTCTGAAAATAATTTTTTAGAAGCATTCAATCTTCAATTTATGTCAGTTTTAGACAAAGAACTGTAAATTTGGAAAATGGAATACTATGTTCCCAGCAATTAGAGCTTTTACAAACTAAACCAAACTTTTTGTCATTTTACATTCCATGATCTTAAGAATACAATGCATATAATTATACTTAACTGGTAATTGAGGTAAATCATATAGTTACATTTTAAAGAGAGAGCTGAATAAAAATAACTTAAAAAATCATAAAACAGGGGCAGTTATTAAAACTCTAAGCATGAATTAGTTATTTATTCATGGAATAGCTTTAAATTCAAGAACTATCATATTCTGAAGTGTTTAAATATGAGAAAGACATAAGGCTATGATTCACTGACAAAAAAATCAGTCACTGAATCACAATACACACACTTCAACAAAGTGGCAAATTATATATTTCAAATCACTTTTGCTCAACAAAATCAATCATATGCATTTCAGACTCATTAATTAGTCTCAAGGGCTAGAAGCATTATATAGAAGCATTATATACAGAAGAAATAACTATACATTCTGTCAGCAACAATATATTTGAAAAGTTGGTCATGTTTTTAGGTATGAGACAAATGAGCATTTTACAGCCTTTAAACCACATCACAATAATATTCCCCTAGATTATTAAAGCCAGGAAATGCAAAATAAACCCCAGCAAATCTGTGACAAGACATCACTGTATGAAATCTCAGGTCATTACTGATTTTTTCTGAAGCCTGAAATAAAGAAGGAAGGAGAAGGAGAGAGGCAGGGCATGAACTGCCCTTGATACTCGAGTTACACTCAATTTAGCTGAATGACAAGTTGTGAAATATTCTTTGTGGCTGTAGTCAAAATGAACAGGGATGGAGCTAGAAACATAATTAATATTTGACTCTATAATGAATTTTAGAATAAAATAGAATTATGTGTCTTGAGAAACTGAAAATTAATTACAGTAGTGGTGGTTAAGAAAAGCATTCTACTGCAACTCCTACATCTCCTGCAATCCATGATTTAAATATTTTACAGTGCACCTGATACATAACCTTCTTCATATGTCCAGCTTTTATTAAAAGAGGATCTGCAGACCTGTGCTTCTTGAAATAACATATTCATTTTTCTATCAGCTATGGGAACCAGAAACATTGTTATAAAAATTAATTTAAAAAAATATTTCCATTTTGAAAATAACTGGTACTAAAAAAAATTGCGAAGGCACCAAATCTATGATGCTAAACTGAAGTTCTGCAGCACACAGTTTTAGTGCAATAAATTAATGATTTCTCCTGAAAATACTTCAGGCATTATGTGCTGAGTTAAAAATACATTAGCAAGGTTTCCTTCTATCCAACAAATATCACTTAAGAATACAGCAAACACTTTCAAGAAAGAATGGGGGTTTTGCTGTAGCAGTATTCGAAATCTTTTCTTCTAACCTTTCCTAAAATACAGTTTGATACATGAAAATGTACAGTAAAATTCATTTGGGGAGTTTTACAGTCAGATGCCTCATTGCTGGAACTGTTCAAGGCCAGTGTGGATGGGGCTTTGAGTAACCTGTTCTAGTGGAAGGTGTCCCTGACAACAGCAGAGGGGTTAGAACTAAATGCTCCATAAGGTCCCTTCTAACTCAAACTGTTCTGAGTTTTAAAATGGTTTTCTTTTGAGCTTTAAAGTCTGAAGCTGCTTCAATTACCATTTATCTCATTTATTTCAAGATGTCTTCAATTACCTACTCTGGCTGCTTCCATTAGGTTAACAGGCACATAATTAATCCAAAGTGCTAAAAGGGGTGTGAACACTGTTAAGAAAGCAGTTTTATTTAGTCACAGCAGCACAAGCTGGAATTTGTGTGATTATAATGAACAACCTCTCCCAAACATCACTCTCAAATGCAGAAGTCATTGACAGCACATACGGAATTCACAACCTATGAGCTTCCGTTACACTTCTTGATATGAAAAGATCTGGAACTCATAAACACTCTGAATAATTTCTGTTGGAAGGAAACCAGTCCAGCCTAAGCCCCTGACTTGAAAAGACAGGCAGCTTTGTCATGGCCTTGGTGAGAATTACCCATGCTGCAACTTCTATTCATTGCCTGTTATTTTGTCCAAGAGTATGAAGAATGTGTGTTTATCCATTCTAACTCATGGAAAGTAGCTGAGACAGCAACAAGACGCCTGACTCTGGCAGCGGCCTCAGGGGAGACAAAGAGTTCCATTTTCCCACCCCAAACCCCTTGTGAAGGGCGGCCCAGGTGTTCTGATTGGGTTTGGGTCCCTGGGGGGTTCTCCCTTGGTGTGCTTCTACTAGTCCCTGACCCTGAACTCCACCCTCAAAGGTGGAGACCCTTGGGGGTTCTGTCCCTCAAAAACCCCTGCTGTGCCTCTGTTCAGAGCTCTCTGTTCTGGACCTGACTTTGTTCTCATGCTGAATAAATGGTTTCATGAACGGGAGACTGTCTTGTTGGTGTTTGATGCTGGTCCCCAGAATCCTGCGGCTTCCCTGGATGAGATCCTGAGGTTGCCAACTGCAACACCTGACATCCAGTTCTCTTCTTCCTACTGCAGATGTTCTTTCCACCTCTTTCCAGGATGCTGCCTGTACATCTGACGTCCATCTCACAGCGTTGCACAGGGATGCTGCCCCAGATGCTGGACTCACATGAGCCCTTGCCTCGTAAGGTTTCTGTCAGCCCATTGCTGCAGGCTGTTGAAGATCCTGTGATTACCCTGTATTACCCTAGCTATCTCATGTGCAAACTTATGTCAGTAAATCCACCTGCCCCTGCATCAGAGACAGGTATGTGCATACAAATCTTTGAAGCTATGAACTGGAACCAAGAGGATTGGTAGAGGGAAATAAAAAATGTTTGCCTGGAGATAAGTGATCCAAAACTAACAAACAAGTGAAGAGCTCTGCTTGGAGATCAGCACCCAAAGTAACATAATGAAGTGACAACCATCAGTGAATGAAAGTGGCAATGACTGAGTGAAGTTATTTAAGGTCACATAAGAAACATCTTAGAGGGCAATATGTGTAATACATAGTGCAGGATGCTGGCTATGTGAAGCTAGTACAGACGAGCAGACTTTGGGAAGAGCCTCCAAGGACCCTGGAGATTGAGTTACCAGTAAGATGAACTGCTGTTCAGAAGTTCTGCGGCCTCTATCCTTGTCCCCAGACCCAGGATGAAGTAAAGTACTCTGAATTTCAAGACAGACAGCAGGATTTCAACTTACCACTTTGGGTTGGAAGGGACCATGCCATGAGCAGGGACACCTTCCATTAAATCAGGTTGCTGAGGGCCCCGTTCAACCTGGTCTGGAACAGTTCCAGGGATGGGGCATCCACAAATTTTTTGAGAAACCTGTTCCAGTGTCTCACTACGCTGTGAGTAAAGAACTCTAACAAAAATCTCTCCACTTTTAGTTTAAAACCATTCCCCCTTGTCCTATCACTACCTGTGTAAAAAGTCACCCTACCTCTTTTATATAAGCCCCCTTTCATTACTGGAAGGTACTATAAAGTCTCCTCAGAGTATTTGCTTCTCCAGGTTGAACCTGTCTCCAGGAGAGATGCTCCAGCCCTCTGATCAACTCAGTGGCCTCCTCTGGACCCAGAGCAACATGTTAACATCTTTCTGGTGCTGAGAACTCCAGAGCCAGATGCAGCACTGAAGGTGGAGCCTTACAAGCAAAGAGGAGAGGCAGAATCACTGCCCTCACCCTGATGGCCACTCCTCTTTTGGTGCTGACCCAGAATGTGGTTGGCCTTCAGGGCAAACAGTGATATCAGTGGTACTGGTGGATGAGCAGCAAAATCACAGATGAAGCATCAGAAAAGCCTCAGCAGACTCTCCAGAGTATCTTGGATAGAAGCCCCTAATAAACTATGCTACTATCAACACTAAATGGATATTGAGTCAGACAATTAGGAAGTCATGTAAAAAACCCACACAATAATATCAATGCACTTAGATTAATTATTCCTCCAGAAATCAATTCTAGTCTAGGGCCTCACTGACACATAAGCTTTTCTCAGGAGTACTTCAAAATTAGCCAAGGGATTCAATGTTTTGGCACCTTTCCAGATTCTGGTCCTTACACTGCTCTGTTCTTCTGAGAGCACATGTTAAGAATCAATTCCTTCTATTTCCAGACAGCCTGACAGTATTCCAAAACAATCCTTGCTTTAAAAGGTTTCCTTGAATACAGGGTGATAATTTAATCAGCATTTGCTATAGCACCATGCAATTCTTACAGGAATGGCCACTTCAATGGAACACACTTGTAAATCTGTGCTTTAACATACCTGAATGCAGTCACCTCTGTTCAGAAGGTACAAATGCTAGCAGGCCATGTTTCTAAAAGAAACAGATTGTTTTTTGAGGTGTGATCTGTCTTCCCTCACCCTCACCCTTGCTGGCATCCACAGGGAAGAAATCCAAGAAGAAAATACAGATAGGTCACAAGTAAGCTTCTGAGTTCAGACCATGTCCTTAATCTGGATGATTACATGATCCAGATTCTAGGCAAGGTAGACCATCCTCACAGTACAGTCCAGCTAAATGCTCCTACAGCACCATCCATATATTTTGGCACGTTATCCTGCAAGGATGAACAGCAGGTATTTCTGCCCAGCTGTCACAGTGTTGTATCCCATTAATCAAGGTGCACCAAAACTGTGTGGGAGCTTCTACAAAATAGAATCTTGGATGAAGGAGTAAAAAAATTAGCTAAATAAACATATATTATGATACTTCAGTTGCAGGGTTAGTAGTTTAAGTTTAGATCCAACCAAGTTGAGGATGAACTGATACAAAACTTGTCAACTTGTTCCTTTTACCAGGAAAAGTAAAGAAAAGCTGCTCCTAATGAGATCCAGCCCCACTGAACCTTACTCATTCATGTTACACTTAATTTTAAAAGCCATGTTCCAATACCTAGAAAAATAGTTTATAATTTGGACAAAATATTTATATTTATATTTCACACTCAAACATATAATTTCCTGTCCAAATGTGCAAATATTTTGAGAAAAAAATTGCCATAAAATTCAAATTAGCAAGAACTCAGGATACAGGGGCTATGCTTAAGCCAGTAAATTACACAGTGCCAAGGAATGCTTCCAAGTACTAGTAACTGGTCATCATATTAAAAGCGTATTGCATCACTGAAACTGTCTTGGAAACAGTTTGACCCAAGTTAACTAATATTCTAGTAGTGAAGACTATTCAGACACAGTCTAGGAGTTAGAAAAGGCTGGGAATCAGCTTGGATGTTTCCAGTGGACAGTTGGATATGGCCACCCTGCTCAGAAAGGTACAACTCTTTAAGGGCAGGAGCACTGACCACTCTGCTGCCAGCTGGCCTCAGCACAAAGAACAGTCCAAGGCACAGCTTTTCTACTACACAGGCACAGCCAAGGAATATAAACCAGCGAAGCAGTGATGAATGCGGTCTTATCTCACCCATGCTAAGAGGTCAGAGGACTCTTGAGTAATTTTTCATGTTCAGCACGCTTCTCCTGGTAATCTTACAGGACAATTACCAGAGCCTGTAGGAATACTTTGCAGAAACCAGAAGGAAAACCTATTATGGAATCTCTGATATAACCACAGTGGATTAGACAGGAGAAATTTACACTACTTTGGTACACGGCACCACGCATTTAGTTTCTGCAAGATCCACAATTCAGGTTGTGAATCAAACAATCAAAGAAGCAGAAAGTGCACCAAGCTCACATGGCTTCTGAAGCAGCCCAGCATGAAGTCCCAGCTCAGCAATGAGCATTACAGAGCAAAGGGCTTTTATTTCCTTCTCTTTTTATCTCCTCAGCTCTGGCACTTGGATTTAAGGAAAATGAAATCAACAGGGAAAGGAAGAACAAAACCACAATGCCCAGGCAGAAAAGAGATAACACATAGCACAGCTCTCTGAAGCAGACATGAAGTGTGGTACCCTTTGGTTCGGGTCCTGTCTCATTACCCAGTAATTAGCAGTCCTGCCTCTACTACAATGTGGATCTGCACTTTGGAGAATGCCTGCAAAATTTTAAAGGACCCACCTGTTTCACAGGGTAAGAGCACAGGCAGGCAAAGTCAGAAGGAGCAAAAGAAAATCTGCACAGGCATGCACACTGAGAGAAGATTACTACCTACACAAAGGAGTCACAACAAAGGCATGCTGTTCAGTGTTACTGGCAATAAACAGCCTCCCATTGGGGCATGGCTGCTGGCTACATCCTGACTTCATCTGTCCCCTACAATGTCACTTCTTGCAAAGACCTGACTGTATAAATTACCTTCCCAGATGCTGTGGTGGCAAACAAAACTAATGCAAATACTATTTTTGGAAACAGTGTATTTTTCAGAAAAAATTCAGCTCAGGATGGGGTGAGGAATTAGCTGAGGAGGGAATAAATGACATTTCAAGTTGATGTTACTGAACAATCAATTATTTTTACTTTTCACCCTTTAATTGCTCCTTGTATAAGAGCTATATAAAAGTAAAAAATTGCATTAAAGATCACATTTTCAGTTTAGTGAGAGATAAAAAAAATTAGGCTGTAAAATAATTGGGAGTTGAGTCAGAACCCTGCTTTGAACTAAAAATTTCCAGATAAGAAAAAACAAAAAATGGCAGTAAATTATTCTTTATTAGAACAAAGAATAGTTAATAGTGAAAAGCCAGAGGGCTGTAGAGTTGCACTGCTGTTGTTAGAACATACTCTTTAATGATCTAGAAGATTAATTAGACAAGGCAAAATTGGCTAACCAATTATTTAAGATGGAAAGACTTTGATGCATTCCAGCAGAATTTAAATAAACAAAAACAGGTAAACTCACTGGCAAGTTAGAATTAATACAATTAATAACTTTCATGGTAATACAAGTCATGATAAACCAAACAGGTTTTGCATGGGTTCTGCGTGGTTCCCTAAAAAAAGTCAAGAACTGACTCAGAAAGCACCATGAGAGCATCCACTCAGTGCCTAGCAACAGTTTGGAAAGCCTAGAAAATGTTTAGTCACATTCATACAACAGGATACGGAAGGAGGACACAGAGTTTAAGATTTTCCTTTCCAGTAAAACACTGAATTTGGTTAACTTCCTTAAAAGAAACCTTTCAGAGGAAAGTAATGCTAAAAGCATAAAAGCAGCATACGACTACTGGGATTTTCTGATGATTCTCTCATGCAAGACCCTTTCCTTTTATCAATGCAGTATGTCTTCCAAGAACCATATCCTCCTTTCCTGGGACCCTGCCTCTCCCTGAGCTGTGTGAGCACAAATCTTTGTATCTAGTAAGTATGATAAACGGATAAAGTTTTCTCTATGAAAGAACTAGATTTTTTTCTCTTGTGAATATGTTCCAAGGAAAAAAATAAAATTCCCTGGAGGCATACAGCTCTCCAAGTGAGTTTTCTCTGGCTGAGACTGTAGGGTCTCCCAGAACCCTTTCATTATGATGAACAGGGGAAGAAAGTGTGGTTCACAAAGGCTTAACATCACCCAAGCAGCTTCAAAGAACAGGTCTAACACTCAACATCAGAGTCTGTGGAGAGACTGCAAGCAAAATAGCACAGGAGAAACTCCATGACAGGATAGGATTCCCACTGTCAAGCTGTCTCCTTATCCTATCTTTCATGACTGCAGGCACCACTTGTAAACTTCAAACTGATAGATTACATCCTAAATGGGGTCAAAAGAAGCACAGAACAATTAGTGGTATTAGTGTGGCACTGCCCTCTGAGCCATTAATCTTAGAGCAGGGGCAATACTCAACAATATTGAAAACAACACATATTTCAAATCCCTCCTGTATATAATCAAATTCTGAAATCCACTAACATGAGATATTAGTAAACTAAACAGTTGTGTAAGATTATAAAGAAGATGTGATATTTACATCAATTGAAATAGCATTCATAGCTGTATTTGCCTGATTAGAGTCACGAGGGCACTAATTCTTATCCTGAAAAACAGAAGCTGATTGCCAGCTGGGATTATGAAAGAATTCCATCTCTTTCCTCTGCCTCACAGGCTACCAGAGTACATCTGCTGGGTACCGATTATCTTTCTAGAAAACATTGTAAGAAAGAATAATTTAATTTATCATCATTGTATAAATCAAGTTGGTTGAGCCAATGATCTTTCATTATGATATGATGAATCTGCTGGATAATCCAATACTGCAGACAATGGATAAAATAATCGTAGATGCTTTCATTTGTTCTTCTTTCACCTCCTCTCAGCCTCACCTAGAACAGTTCAAAAGGTAAAAGCCATGTCTTCATTTTAACAAATTCTTTACTGTGTCAGCTACAGACAGTCTGATACATTTTTTCTGATAGAAAAATTGCAAAAATCTATTCTAGGTCAATGACTTCCACTGTCAGTGAAGTTCAAAGTGTTCAGAAGGCTCAAAGGAGAAAAATAAATCACTAAGTATTGGTATTATGGAAGCTCTCTGAAGAGGTATTGACTGCATTTATGGCAAAGAATTAAGAAGTGGCTTTAATGCCATTCTATTCATGAGTGTCCTTTCTGGACTGATCTCACATAATAAACCCTGTTATAAAAACCAGCATGCACTTTGACTAGATTAAGGACAAAACTACTTCAGATACGTAATGCTGTGGGATATAAGCGTGAATTAATGCCAGTGAAAGACACACAAATCTCTGTGCGTACAGGACACCAGGCAGAAGAAAGGCACAGGTTTTGTATGCTATAATCACAAAGAGAACTACGCTTATTAAAGCAGTTCTATAAACCCCATCAAGCTGACCCTACTGAAGAGCAGGCACATGAGGAAGTGCGAACGTGATTCCTCCTGTGAAGGAGGGATTCATGGAGCTGCCTTGCCTTGGATTAGCTGAGGTGTGCTTGTACACCCACTGGCAACTCAGCTGGGACATCCTCTGCAGGAAAGGCAGGAGGGCTTTATAAAGCAGTAACTTCTTCCCCTGCTCCTGCCTCCTGCAGTGACACGGATCATTAGCGACAGCTGCCATGGGGATGGTGCACTCCAAGGGCAGGAGCACTGCTCCCTGCACTGCTCCCTGCACCGCTCCCTGCACTGCTCCCAGCACCGCTCCCTGCACCGCTCCCTGCACCGCTCCCAGCACCGCTCCCTGCACCGCTCCCTGCACCGCTCCCTGCACCGCTCCCAGCACCGCTCCCTGCACCGCTCCCTGCACCGCTCCCTGCAATGCTCCCAGCACCGCTCCCAGCACCGCTCCCTGCACCGCTCCCTGCACCGCTCCCTGCACCGCTCCCAGCACCGCTCCCTGCACCGCTCCCTGCACCGCTCCCTGCACCGCTCCCTGCAATGCTCCCTGCACCGCTCCCTGCACTGTTCCTTGCACCGCTCCCAGCACCGCTCCCTGCACCGCTCCCAGCACCGCTCCCTGCACCGCTCCCTGCACCGCTCCCAGCACCGCTCCCTGCACCGCTCCCAGCACCGCTCCCTGCAATGCTCCCAGCACCGCTCCCTGCACCGCTCCCTGCACCGCTCCCAGCACCGCTCCCAGCACCGCTCCCTGCACCGTTCCCAGCACCGCTCCCTGCACCGCTCCCTGCACCGCTCCCTGCACCGCTCCCTGCAATGCTCCCTGCACTGCTCCCTGCACCGCTCCCTGTACCGCTCCCAGCACCGCTCCCTGCACCGCTCCCTGCACCGCTCCCTGCACCGCTCCCTGCATCGCTCCCTGCAATGCTCCCTGCAATGCTCCCTGCACCGCTCCCTGCACCGCTCCCTGCATCGCTCCCTGCAATGCTCCCTGCACCGCTCCCTGCACCGCTCCCTGCACTGCTCCCTGCATCGCTCCCTGCATCGCTCCCAGCACCGCTCCCTGCAATGCTCCCAGCACCGCTCCCTGCACCGCTCCCAGCACCGCTCCCTGCACCGCTCCCTGCACCGCTCCCAGCACCGCTCCCTGCAATGCTCCCTGCACCGCTCCCTGCACCGCTCCCAGCACCGCTCCCTGCACCGCTCCCTGCACCGCTCCCTGCAATGCTCCCTGCACTGCTCCCTGCACCGCTCCCTGCAATGCTCCCTGCATTGCTCCCAGCACCGCTCCCTGCACCGCTCCCTGCACCGCTCCCTGCACCGCTCCCTGCACCGTTCCCTGCACTGCTCCCAGCACCGCTCCCTGCACTGCTCCCTGCACTGCTCCCTGCACTGCCAACAGGCAGGAGCTGACAGCTGGGGGCAAGAAAGGCATTTTGCCCCAGCAGACCCTCCCATGTTGTCCCTAATGTTTTGGAGCAGTTCAAATGCAGAGGTTGCCACTGCCAAAGAGGGTGGAGATGAGGGATTCTCCATTCTAGCTGTAACGCAGCAGGAAAGACAAACTGTCAGAAACCAATTGTTCTCTCCATAAAACAAGCAGCAGGCAGGGCTCTTTTGTCACATATCAAAAGAAAAACAGTCATGAATTAAAAATACTTTATTTCCTTTCATATCTAAATTCACCAATATTAGCTCTCAGTTTCTTTACAAGCAAATGTTCAAACCTGTATTGAAGCCAAAACATCAAGCATCCTGAAATATCTGTCTCCAAAAAAGAGCTTTCTGGAAACATTTTTCATTTTGTACAACTAAAACCAATGTAGAGCATCAGGCAACAAAACCAAGACTGGACCAGAAGCTAAGCAGGAGCCTGTGCCACACAAGGCTTGGCTACCTTGTCAAGTCTCACTCAAGTCTCACTCCAACCTACAACAAACCAGGGAAAAAATGATGCATTTCTCAGCTAGCTTGCATAAAGCAGAAAGTAGTCTTTCAGAGCATTTTTTTTCCATGAACTTTAAAATTTAAAAAAAAAATTAAGGAAGTTGCACCAAATTCTACCCACTTCTTTCTTCTAATTAGATATACATATTAGTAAGATACTGCCAACCACATGGTATGCTCTTTATGTATACATTATTAATACTTTAGTATTATTTTATATTTTAACTAATACAGTCTTTAAAATTAATTATTAACTGAATATTATTTTATGCTTTTTTGGTCTAGTTTTGATACTAACACACTGGGTCATTTTTTCCATGAAAACTCCGTATCTTAATCTTACAAGGAAAAACTCAAATATCTCTCTTTGATAAATGAGACCTGTCAGAAGCCAATGATCCTAGTGCACAGGATACACAGTATACTTGAAAATGTAAGCTCAACAATGAAGAAATACTTTTTTCAGCTCCTTATTTTGTTACAAGAGTCTAGATTGCAACCAAACTCAATGTAATTTATTTCCTGAGAGAAGACTGTGGGACCTCTGTGTGAAAATCATTTCATGTTTTTTCCCCTCCATTATTTTCTCAAGGAAGCAAGTATTCTATTCTATAACTTATGCAGTAATAACCTGATTCTAAATGTATATAATACATATGTTTTATGTGGGCGCTTTCTTTTTCCCTTTTGAAATAGAACATCAAACACAGAATATACATAACATCTGCTCTGTGTACCGAAACACAGGAACACGTTATTCTCTGTCATCAGGATTTTATGTCTGAAGGTCCCAACTATAGAAAACCTAATAAAGTATATACTCATTTTCATAGTTTAGTCAGTAGGAACACTCACAGCATGTGTGAGTCTTTGCAGAAATAGTAATGGTGTAACTTCAAATGTAAATGTTACACATAAATATACTCACCTAATTACCTGCAATTACCCAACAGTTTCTAATTTTTTTTTCCTAAATAACATCTCTCAAATAAAAGATTGATCAACCACCCCCAAGATTCTTTGCACAATCCACATCCCAGTGCTATTCCTTAATGTCATGCAGGATCAGCTATGGAATTATAGTGGAAGTGTGCACACCAACACCATCTGAGGGGCTCTGCATATACTACCACCCATAGTTTAGTCATGGCTCAAAAGTCATTAATCAAAGAATTCAGTTGAACTCCCTAGAGAAGATTTTGAAAGAGAACCAAAAGGTGACTACAGAATGGCTGCTGCTTTTACAATATGCCAAAGATATTTTTTTGATTTCTTTTGTAGTGTTGAATCTTTACTGAAATTAACAAGCTATTGAAAAACTATGTGACTGCACAGGGTTTTAAATAGCAAACCAGTTCTTTTCTAGGGAAACAATGTTCATTTTAATGACATTTTATACCTTTGCACTCTCATTCACACAAGTTCCGAAGCTTACTTGCAGTATATGTTACATTTTTTAGCCTGTTCATTATTTTATGGATTTTTATATGGACACCTTTCAATGAACCATAGTACAGGCTCAGAGAGAAACCCACAGCTGCTGATGGGAACTCAGTTAATTACTACTGGTTACTTTCCTCAATTTGGTAGCTGTTATCACTACTGCATCCGTCTCCTCTCCTCTGTGCTGAGGTGGGATCTGAGGGACTGGAGTGCTCATCTCCTCTTGCTCCAACCCTGGAGCATGAACATGGTCAGTGTCCCCATGGGTGGAGCAAGGAAATGGTCACTGGCAGCAGTTTCCATCTGACCAACACCCACGACCTTCATCTTTCCAACTAATACAAACAGCTTGAAGCACATGAACATCTAGATTTGTCATCAAGAGCACAGTCATCATCTGCCTGCAATTTCAGCTTGTCTTGGTGGTAATATTTTAAAAATCTAAGCCAAAACAAAACTGTAATACTGTATTTGATCCCTCTCTTGGGATCAAGGGAGAGAAGACGCAGAGGCAAAACCCACTGATTCTACCTGGGCAAACTGAAAGGCCTATGAAGGAAGCCAGGTAATCTTAATATTAAATTAAAATTTCTTTTTTTCCTTCTAAAATACTCACCTGACTTTTTCTTTGGTGTTTCTAAGAACAGTTGCAGCAAAATTTTGTGTAACACCAACCAGACTGATGCCATCAACTTCCACAATTTGGTCATTCACTTGGATCCTTTAAGGGAAAAACACAAATGCATAAATAATTGTATGAATTCTTGTGAATTTCCAGCCAAACTTAGCATAGAGATCTTTCTAGCTTGACTTTAAACAAAAGCTCAGTCATAAAATGGTTGAGGTAAATAAAAAACTACATCATTTATTGCACAAAGACATCTCATAAATCCAACTTCAAAGTTACCATTACAGTTAATATCATCAATTAATTATCCAGTCTCTTTCCTTGTATAGAAATACAGCAACACAAACTCTTGAATTTGTCATATGAATTAAATTAAATGAGATACTTGAACAGCTCTTATATCATTCTTTCCTAAGCCAATCTTGAAAAACAGCATAAGACATAGCTCTGGCATTTCATGCTAATGGAAAAAAAAGGTAGTATTTAACTAAAACAACCTGCTCATCTGTGGAGAAAAAAACTTATGTATCAGATCCAACTGTGACATATTCTCTTAAGATATTTCATCTAACTTGTTCCAGAAAGATGAATTCCTAGTGTTGGTGTGATCTTGCTGCACACAATCACAAAACCTTGGGCTGTTTTAATGAGGAGTCTTTTTGAAACCAAACAACTATTTACAGCTGATACACTGATTAATGCAGAAAAAGTTAAGACAGAATGAAAGCCATACTGCTTTTATCTAAAGCAAGCACTGCTACAAAATCCCTACAGCAGGTGCTGGACTCTTCTGGATTACAAATCCCTGGAAGATGACTGCTATACTATTCTTCAGAAATGCACAATCTCTGATAGTTTCAAAATAAAAACCACTGTGTGAAAATCATTTCATGTTTTTTCATCCTGAAATCCTGACATCCTGACCTCCACAACTAGTCAAAGGGAGCAATCTTCACGTATTTACATGGATTCTATTGATCCAAACTACAGAGTTTACAAAGCAACCAAGAAACAGCTATGAAAAATATCCTGTCTAAATGATATGAAAATACCTAAATTGATGTATTTAACATCTTAGGATATATTAGTGATAAGACTTCTTTTCAAAGAACAACAGAGGCTTCAACAGAATGCTGAAGCATCATGACCTGGAGCACTAATTTCTCTGTCAAGTCTGAGGAAAGACTTTGCAGTTTTACGTGTGTTCAAGCAGCATCTTCTGTTCCTTGGATTCCAGTGGTGAGTAAGAAATACAGTACTTATTCTTTGGCAGCTTCACAGCACAGAATGTCACAGTGCTCTGGGCAGGATCTCCCTTGAAAAAGGCAGCCTATAAACTCCTATTTTGAAAATCATATTAGGCAATTTAATCTCAGAATTTTATTTCAATTTTTACTGAAACATTTGAAAAATACAGCAATCACATTAATACGTATTTAATTTTGACTTCATTTTTTTTAAATTTTAGCAAACACAGGGTGCAGTCAGATGGCCACAGGAGCTCCTGGAAAAGAACTTTTAAGAAGCTGGTGCTTACTGAATGGGAAACTGTCAGCCTCTTGGCTGAAAATGGTGGAATAACAGATTCCTTTTAGATGCAACAGCACTGTACATCATCACACAGTGGACTAGCAGTGTTCATACAGATACATAGATACAGTATTTCAGGTGATGAAAACATCATGTTAGAGAACTGTTGCCTGAAACTTCCTAAGTGGCTCCATCTTCATTCAGTCTAATTCTATTTGTCCTCTAGGCATATTTTGTACCTCCTTTCTTGATTGCATAGCTCCTAAATTAACTTCCAACTCTTACTTTTACAGTTGCTGTTCTCCAAAACTCCTTTTTTTTCTATATACACATAGATTTTAATTATATATGAACATACATACATATCATGATACAAAGGGCAGCCTTCCTGTCAGAGCTCACTCCAATAGGAGCCCCAGGCCTACTCTGTCTCTCAAATCTAACTTTAAACATGAATGAAAGATTAGGCTCAGGCTTGCCAAAGCCTGAATTATCGACATTTTATTGCTTTTATCATTAATAAAATTGGTAATTATTCTGACAATTATTTTCTAATGTTCATGACTTTAAACTCTGCATGCAGATTACAATGAAGTAGCAACTGCAGAAGCAAACCAACTAAAGTTGAACAAATTATTTGCACAATTGCTCTGTATGATGGACTGGAAAATTTAATCTGCAGAGACAACTTCTGGAGTTCAAGTTAAGAACTATGTAATGTTTCAGAACTGTTGCTCCCAATGTTATCAAAATACTTTAAAAAGTGAATGACTCATCATCACAATATTTTGAAAGAAGCCACTATGGATTGATTGATCCAGGAAAATATTTTATTTTTCATATTCAGTCTAGTGACTGATTTAAGATTTTTCACACTAATAATAACCTCTCCTCATACTTATCAACATGCTTGCCTATGGATTCATCTCTAAGCACCCTCCTTGGTTAAATATTGGCACACAAGACCTTTGAATGTGACAACTAAATGCTACCTCTGTTTGTCTACAGCAGCATGAATCAAGCCAGCGGTGTTAAATCACTGAGAAACCTCTTTGGATTTTGTATTTCCATGGGAGACAAGTACTTTGTATCATAATTTGATAGGTCTTTCAATAAAAAAAAGTCTAACAGCTATCCTACAGATACTGTAACCTTTTAAACTGTAGCTTCAGAAGAAGCTGGTTGAAGATTGCTATGTGATTATTCAGAGTATCTGATGCAACTGTTGAAATAGTTCCATTTTCTGGTAAGAGACTTTGTTTTTCTATCAGTGTTAATGATTAAGTAGGCTTTTCATAAAGATGAAGTTAACAGGACCCTTTACAGTTGATGCACTTTATTATGCAGAACTGTCTGGTCCTGACTGAGAGGATTATATACCCCTCTCCCAAGTGAATGATCAGTCAGGCTCTCAAAGAGAAAATCAGAGTCCTATTTCTCAGCTGACTGAACATTCTGCTGTTGAAAACCAACACAAATATTAGAATGGTCAAAGAACGATATTATTTTTTCTCAGCTGACAAGTTCCTTTCAGATGCCATCTAGGGAAATGAAAGAAGAGACTTGTGATGGAACATTAACTTCTATAGCCCACTCAAACATGTGAATAATGAGATGAAAAGAAATTACAGATCATGACAGAGCAGCAGTGAGTGACTGATTTTCAACCAGAGAATTTCACAAATACCAGTCGTGAGCTTAATGCCTTCTAGCTGAGGTCAAGCATATCCTTCAGAAAAACATTCACTTAAATTTAAAGTAATGGATAAAGTCATGACACCTTGAAGTGTCAGCTTCTTCACGTCCTTTCATAATTTTTAAGCCTATGATAAATCAGTACTTGGCCTTCAATTTGATATCTTATTGCCAAGATCCGTAAAGATACCTCCAAGCTCAATCTAGAAGACTATATACTTCGGTAGTTTCAAAGCAATGTTACTAAACTTTGTAACCCCCTGACTTCTAGTCTTTTTAAAATTTTGCAGGATTCCTAGAGCAAAGAACTTTTTGCCTGACTGAAAAGTTAGAGGTGTTCAACAAGGAACATGTTACTGCAATATATTTTTAGAAGACAGCATCAATATCTTAAGAGTTTATTCCCATTCTTATTTATAAACAATATTTTCATATTAATTACTATGAAAACACATTAATGGCTAAAATCAGAAAAGGAGAATGCAGATAAGTTGATTCAATTTCTTGCATATCAGAGAAGTAATATTTTATTGGCATGAAAATTTACAAAGTTAAGCACTGAGACAAAATGAAAAATTGTACAGATTGGAAGATATTTAAGAATCCTTTTCCCTATTAAATGATTATATAATGAAGTTTTTTTCTATCTCCTAATGAAAAGAAGTTGGCTTGGTTTTGGCAGGTATTGTATAATACACAGATTGGCAGGTGTTGTATAATACACAGATAACTGTGCCTCTTGTGATAGGAACTATTTTATGTTGAAAAGGAATTCTTTATCCTGTGCATACCAAATAAGCAATTCCAGAAGCAAGCAGGTTTTTTACGAGCATCACAGAAGACTATACACACCACTTCTTTAGTGGGCAAGATTTATGGTACAGCTTCCTACTCCAATTAATTCATGCACTTTCAGTGCTGTAGGTATGAAAACTGAATTCCGGAACAGAAGACTACCCAAAATAAGAAATATAAAGTAACAGTCTGTATTAGTAAAGTTGGAAGGAGTGTATTTAGTAAAAATTTATATGTTCAGATACTCAAATTATTTGCTTAATCACAGAAAAATCAAGGTTGGAAAAGATCTTCCAAGACCAAGACCAGTTCAGCCATCAACTAAGCAACTCAATCACTCCTAAACCACATCCCAAGTGCCACATCCAGATGCCTCTTCAACACTTCCAGAGACAGTGACTCCACCACCTTTCTGGGCATCTTATTCCAACGTCTTTTTCAGTGAGAAAAAGCTCTAAGATTTGATCTGAACCTCACCTGACACAAGTTAAGGCCATTTCCTCTCATCCTTTCACTTGAGAAATGTCAGAAGAGACTGACACCCACCTGGTTACACCCTCCTTTCAGGTGGCTGTAGAGAGTGACACAGTCTCCCCAGCCTCCTTTTATCCAGGTTAAACATCCCCAGCTCCCTCAACTGCTCCTGATAAGACTTGTGCTCCACACCCTTCACCAGCTTTGTACCCCTTCTCTAGTCATGCTCCAGAACCTCAGTGTCTTTCTTGTAGTGAGAAGGCCCAGGGCTGGACACGGGACTCAAGGTGTGGCCTCACCAGTGCCCAGTACAGGGTTTACAGGCACTGTGCTGGTCCTGATGGCCACACTGTGCGGATACAAGCCATGATACCTTTGGCTTTCTTGGCCACCTGGGCACACACTGGCTGGTGTCAACCAGCACTCCAAGTCCTTTTCTGCTGAGCAGCTCTCCAGCTGCCCCTCCCCAGGCCTGTAGCACGGCCTGGGGTTGCTGTGACCCAAGTGCAGGACCTGGCACTTTGCCTAACCAAACCTCGTGCTGTTATCCTCAGCCCATTGATCCAGCCTGTCAAGATCTCTTTGTAAGGATATCAAATGTAGAGAGACCAAATAATAAAATGTTGAACAGAATTCTCTTTCTAAGCATTGCCTATCTAAAGCTGGCATGAAGCCAATAGAACAGGTGGGAGCTCAACACCTTTATAATCTAAACTATCTTCAAAAGTGACACAGAGTTTGGAATCAGCAGCCTTACTCATGCTGAAGCATCTGGGTTCTCAGTAGTCACAAATACATATACTTGGCAAATCTGTTGTTCTTCAATAGTTTAAACTCATGGCATCAATTTAGTATCTTCTCATAACCACATCAGGTATTTGGATCTTGCAATGAAGCTTACTAACTTTACAGCTTGGATTACAATTACATACATTAAACAAAAAACTGTTCCCTATTGAAAATCTCAATTTATAGTGACTATTGCTGATAAAATTTCAAAATACAAAGTCTAGTTTACCTTCCATCTCTTTCTGCTGTCCCACCCTCTGTTACTGTTTTGACAAATATTCCCAGTTTTTCAAGACCTGCATCAGCTCCAACTCCCATTCCAATAATGCTTATTCCAAGTCCATCTTCATCTGTGAAAAAGGCAAAAGAAAGCATAAACTTCTTACATTCATCTGTACAGTTATTTGGTAGGTAAACATTCATGCTTTGGTTCCTCTTGGCTTTCTGTGTCAGTAACATTAGTATTACAGAATCACTAGGTTGGAAGAGACCATATTATTTTGCTTCCTTTTAAAAAAACTGTTTGACTACTATTCTAATTATACACAAAAAGTATCATCTGCAGCCTTATGAGGAGCTTAGAATAACAGACAAAGATTTTTATTCCTCCAGTGAAGAATGAACATATCACATCAAACACTGTGTAAAACCATGTTAATGGAGTGTCACAAAAAAATTCTCTTAAGAAGGTAAAAACTGCTTATTTCTAAGTTGCTTCTTTAATTCCTTACTGAACAATTCCTGAAATCCAAAGGTGACTACAACAAATGAACGAAATTTCAGGATAGGCTCTGTCAGTGTCACAGGAAGTGGAAATGGCACACAGACACAATACCTTTTTCTAGTTCAACTGGGAAGAGCTCCAGCTTTTCCACACGCTTCTCGAGTTCATATTCAGCTGATGCAGCCACTGGGTCAACTTCATCATTTCTCCTGTCATAGTCTTCATTAGAGTATGTATTGAAAACCTGTGGAAATAGATAAAAAGTCATTCAGCTACCCACTCTAAAGACTTCTGAATTATTAAATTAGCTACTACTTCTGTCCTGTGATGTTGCAAAGTTTGAAAAGGCTTTTAAAAGACAAATTTCTCATGTTCATCAAACTTCAGGTTTTTTAATTTGTGCTTTTTATTCAAGGAAGCACAAGTACACTTGCAAAAGTCAACTGAGTGTTTCTATTGTTTTTGATTATAAATTCAAAAGGTGATTGTTAATGTCTACGTTGGTCTATGCATGTAAATAATTGAAATACTTAATTTAACTCATTAAAATTCACTATTAATGAACATTAACAGAGTCAAATACATTGAAATTGTAATTGTAATATTCTGTATAGTCTTTCTGCAGTAGTCTTTAGGCCTTGTGAAGTTCCAGTTCACATTCATCCAAACAAAGCTCGACCTGAAGATCACTAATCTACATTTACATCACCTATGGATATTATAGAGATTATATTCTGTATTATGTATCAACTTTTTTAAAACAGCAATATACACAGCCATGGGTATTCTTTTACACTAATGAAGTTTACAGATTTATTTCATCTCTAACGCAGTAATTTAACAGTGACTGCATTAACCTGATTATATTATTTATGCTACTTACTATCATATTTTCAACATGGCCTTTAATCAGTGATTATTCAGATCTTCAGAAACATTAGTCAGGAAAAGCGTATTTTTGTATTTTAGAGATCAGAGTTTGCCAGCCTAATTCATTTAACTGTCTGCACTTAGCAGTAAGGAATATGTATTATTAGTGGTAGTAATTTTACTGAGCTTCAGTCCCACGGATAGATCATATTCATCACTTCAAATAAAGGAAAACAACTTTCCACATTTCCTCTTCTTCTTTTACAGACAAACAAAAGAAGACATCATTGCGTAGCCATGTTTTCCTTTATCACAGCTCCTTTTACAATATGAAACACTGCATCCTGCTACACAAATATTACAGAGTTCTCCAGAAGCCTGCTCTTTTACAGGCCTGCCTGGAGGCTCTGTCACGGTGTCCCTGGATGGAGCACACATGCCAGCTGGCTGCCCAGTGCAGTGACAGGAGCTGGGGCATTGCCACCTGAGGTCTCACCTGCCTGAGAAGCTGTTAGTACACATTCATTTCTTTTAAATAGTAAATATATTGAAGTTGAAAAACAAAAATACTTTAAAATACTATAATAAGTCTATTGACTACTTTATGGCTACCACTAAGCTACCAAAAAGCCCTCTCAGTTTTACATAAAGTAGTGGTTGAAACAGAAAAGACAGCAGTCACTCAGTGGGAATTTTAAGTCTTGTATTTCACATCAATGTGAAACATTTAATTTCCTCTTCCAAGAAGACTGAGATGATAAGCATTTTACGACAATTCACAAGCCTATCTCATTTTGATTTTTAGTCATTATGATGCAAGAAAAAGGCAGCTTTAACTATATTATGCTCCTAGAAAGCCTTCATAAATACATGCAAAGCCTAAGCAATAATAAAATACTTAATAAATACTTAATGCTGTCCAGTGCTGCTGAAGTTTTTATGCTGCTTTAGTATCTCTAAGATTGGTGAAAAGACACTGATGCAGGAACAAGTTATGAGGTGAGATACAATTCAAGGCTACCATTTCTAGCGTGACTAAAAATAGACAAAACCATCTCAAAGAGTCCACTCAACAGCAACGAAAAAGTGGTACATCCTCCCTCCTCTGTGACCTGGTATCCAAGGTAGCAGTTTTTACCCACTAAGGGTTCCATGTTCAAACCCAACCTCATTCATGCTGACACCAACCAAAATAAGGATCAATCAATAGAGTGAGACGCAATTAAAACATTACTGAGCTAAGATTTGGCCATAAATCTTTAGGTTTCAAACAGAGCAGACATGCAAGTAAGTACAGGTTAAAAACAGCTGTGAATTATCTCATGTATTAACATGACGAGAGAGACTCGTGCCTCAAATGTGAACAGAGATGAACTGCACCAACATCAAGGGAGATACTGCTTGCTGGAGACAAAGAACAGCTGAGAGAAAGGTGTAGGGGAAAATTATGCCACAAAATGAGCATATTTATTTCTGGATTGCTTTTCATCATGTTAACTAGTACCATTCTTTTCCTTGTGTTCCATGACTGGCATGAGAATATTGTGGAAGCAGTTTTAGATTTGTTGCAAAATGACTGAATATGCTCGAGGATAATTTTCTTTGAAAGCATCAAATTGATGAATTTTGATTGAATTTGGGTTTGGGACGTCTTTCTTGCATCAGATTAGACAGAAGAGATGGCTTCTTGGATTGTGCTCACTGTTTTGGAGTATTTTGTTAATCCCACTTAAAGGAAACCATATATACTGTTGGTGATGGAAAGTTATCATTATGTCTCCAAATACATTATGCCACTCTTATCTAGTACCTCACCTAAGCATTCACTCTGAGACTGTAGATCACTCATTGCACAAAGCTGTTTCCTAACTGGCATTTACTCACTGTCTTTTGTACACTGGCCATTAATTTTTCCCACTGCCTTCAACAAGGCCGTTGCCTCCCCCTGACTAGGGGAAGAAGAAGAAGAATATTCTTGTAAGTCATTTATCTCATTTTGTGCAATCACGTTTCATGGTTGGCTGATTCTATTAAATGAATCTCTGTGTTTTAAACTGAAGAAAATTTGTGCTTGAAAATTTTCTTTCTATGTGTAACAGTCTATCCACCAGAGTAATGAACTGCTTGCTCAGTACAGTCATGAGAACTGTCACTCAAGATTTCACTGCACTAAAAATAAGATAAACATTTATAACTTCTTCCTCAAAGTATGGTTAACTTGATTTAAGTGAAACTATTTCATCACGTCTGTTCCTGGTGTGTTTCTCAGAGTGTGCGTGGGATTTCAGACTCATGGGAATTCTCCCATTCCCTGTCGTTTGACAGATTTGGTTTTACCGCCACTCTGGCCAAGTACCCAGCAAAGTCACAATCACAGAATATGCTGAGTTGGAAGGAACCCACAAGGATCACAGAGTCCAACCCTGGGCCCTGTACAGGACTATCCACAGGAGGCACATTATAAGCCATTACTTATAAAGCATTACTTAAAAAGCAAGCTCTTTTCATGAAAATTCTATATAGTATCGTAATGTCTGATTTTACAACTACAAGTTGTAAAAAAACTTACAGGAAACTTTAGGAAAAAAGAAGTTTTCATAGAATTCACTTGTGACATTTTCTAGGATTTACAACAGCACTTGTGGAAAACAAAAAGCCAAGAGCGGTGACATGTTGAAACAAGCCCTGAAGAACTGCTGTTAACAGAACATACTTCTGTGTTCTCTGAAGTGACAGAAAAAGGGGTCATCAGTGATTCATCCAGCACCAATATAGTAACAAACTGTAACATCAAAGAAGCAGGTATAATTGTTAGGCACCCTGGGTGGTATCCCCCAGGGAAATCATACATACGCACACAGATCATTTGCGTCTCTTTGGTAAAACATAAGCTAGGGAAGACATGTCACTAACTATAAAAATATGCTGCTGACTAATTTAGGAAAAAAAAACAACTACATTTTTGTTTCAGTACTTCATCTTTAGGGGTAAGATCAGAAGGATGAAAACTGATTATTCTTGAAAAAAGGCACCTAAGTTTGGGGTGTTTTCCCACAGCTCTTAACTACCAATATTTTACAGAATTTAGCTAACAGTAACCAGTAGGTAGTGACAAGGGTTTTTTTAAAATTTTTTTCATCAAGTCAGAATTGAGATAACTTTATAGAGTCACAAGGGCTATCCTTCCCATGGGCTAACCAGCTCAGTGCTACACAAACCACAATATTAGTGTTGCATGCTATAAACTGTGCAACTGTGCAATAAAAACTGTTGTATCTGATATAAGGCTGAGAGAATTGGGGTTGTTCAACCTGGAAAAGAGAAAGCTTAGGGGTGACATAACTGTGGTCTCCAACACCTGAAGGAAGACTACAAAAAGGATGGAGAGAGACTATTTACAAGAGCATGTAGTGACAGGACAATGGGAAATAGATTTAAACTGCAAGGGAGAAGATTTAGATTATCTATAATGAAACACTGAGGATAACCTCTCTGTGCTGAAGAAGCTAAATGAGGAGAAGAAATCACAATTTGACCATTACCTTCTGCTTTAAAATCTTTCTACAGCATAGCTTCAGGGAGAAGAGGAAGCTCTGGCAATGTCTGAAATTGGTGACTATTTTTTTTAAAAGTTTTTTCTCTGCAAAGTGGTTGCTTTGTCACAGTCAAAGGCAGTGAGTCAGTGAGGAGGCTTCCTCCAGCTTTCCTGGCTTCATGCTCCCCTAAAGCCTGTGTGGGCATCAGCCGTCACTAACGCCTCAGCAAGGAAGCATCCAGGAGACAAATCTTCCCAAGAGGCAATTGCAGGAATGAGACACAGATGGGAATTAGACAACAGCAATATTGAAAGAAACTGCTTGTCTAACATCAAATCCGTGCCTGGGGTTTCCCTCAGAAAGCTCTGTAGGAGAGAGATCTGTTTTAAGTGTCCTGAAACTCTGGCAAAGAGACCTGCACAGCAGATTTATGTTTCTAAAATCCTAAAAGTATCTGGGCCCTAGACTTCTCCGTTCCAGAGAGACCTCTTCAGACATATGACAAGCCAGGAGCAGCTGCTGTGACACACAGACAAACTGTTCAATTTGTTGAGGCAAACTGGAAAATATTATCTCTGTGTACTCTTGTTTTAGACAAGTGGAACAAGTTATCAAGGTTTCTACCTGTTAGAACATTATGAAGACCAACTGTACTAGAAAACCACAGTGTCACTGTCCTGCAGCAGTGCCAACACATCTCAGTTTGGATCTATACACCTCTGTGCACTACAGCACATCCTCCTAAACTCAAACCATGCCACAGTGGTGTTTCCTGGTGGGAGACAAGCATTAAAATGCATGGGCTAACCACACACATTCAGTAGTCCTGTAACATAAGGGTGTGTTTGCTTCATGGTATAAGTAGTTAAAGAACCAGCCAGACTCCTCTGTTAGGCTTCTTTCACTGAAACTAGTATCTTAAATTTTATACACCAAAATTGCCTAGGTGGTACTGCACATGGATCATCCTCCCTGTCCCTGCTATTTGGCTCACTTTTGGTGTGAATTTTTTAAAACACTTGTTTTCATTAAGTAGTTTCCTAGAAGCAGTGAAAATTATTGTTTATATCCACTTACTATTTATTCAGTGTGTAGTTGTTTTATTGCTGAAGTACTAGTTTTATTACAATTTACATTGCTACTTGTCTATGTAGCAGAAAAATACAAAATCACTGTAGCAGTAAATGAGATGCATGCCCCACATAAAGACCTCATGCTGCTACTCTAGTCAAAACAGGTCACCGTAATTAGCAAGCAAAGGTAAGCCCTGTTACTGAAGAGTAAAACCTCAGCTCACATGGAACTTGTAGCTCTATTAGGGCTGCTGTGTGTCTGTTTTAGTAAGTGAGTAAAATAGCAAGGTACACTGAGACCTAGAGTTGACAAAGATATACAGACAGACTTATCTGAATATTCCTGCTTGTTTGTTGTTTTTTTTTTAAATACAGTGACAAGTCACAATTCCGTAAGGATTTTCCTTTCTCACTCTTTTTTTTGTCATAACCATTAATACAAATGGCAAGTCACAGTACTGTCCTGTTTTATATTAATTGTACAGGCCAAACAATTTTCACTCAATTCTCTTTGATGAGTTTTGCATACCCGGGTCTAAATCTTCTGTGATAGTGGATTGGTTTTTCTAAAGCAGCAGCTTGGATGCAACAGTGTAATGGGAGGTATAAATGACTAGTGAGGTGATTTCCCGGAGTCTTATTGATCATATAACAATCCCAAGGAGACTTTTTCAGTGTTATGTACTTCACATGTACCCTTCATATGTAATTCAGCCCTTTGCCTCATCCTGCCTTTTTCTTTAACTCTACTTAGCACTACTGTAACTTACCAACAAATACGTACTTTGCAACTGCTGCTGTCTATTTGTGGTCCGTTATCGACTATTTAGAGAATAAAAATCATGAAGACAAAAAACCTTTATATTTTTCACTATGGTAGTTTGACAATTGCAGGGGAAAGAGCCTAGAGACAATCCTGGATTCCCATTAAGCTCAGGGTTCATCCAAAGGTCCCTCCTACTGGACTTTCATAGATCCTGGAGAGATTAGAGTTGTGGATATAGCAGTTTAACACCTTAGCATTTACAGCAGCGTGGTACTGACCTACAAACCTGAACCAGTCTTTAGCTGACTTTTCCTGCTTCAGGGAAAAGTAAAAACATTTGCCTACACCTTGAGAGTGTCTCTATCCAGCAGAACAAAGATGCAGTTGCAACAAGAGCACTCCAATAGCCATGCTATACAAAAAAAAAAAAAAAAGAAAAAAAAAAAAAAAGAAAAAATATGAACAAGCGTATTTAAGAAGAATATGAATTTCCAAAATGATAGCCGATATATTTTATCACTCGTTTGGCAGTTCCTTCTATTGCCAAGGTAACAAACCAGCATGCTCAAGAATTCATTGTATCTTTGAACATTGAAATAAGCAGGCAAAAGAGAATGTTTGAAGTGAGCAGAGTTTGACAAATTAATTAAAATACAGTACAGGCTCAAATCTCGACTCTGGCGTCCAAACAACTTTAAACAGATAGGAGAGCATGAATCAAAGTTCCAGTTTCTGTCCCTAGACATTTATTCCTGAATCTGCTGCAGTATTTCTTCCAGATCTTTTTACTGCTGCCAATCTACATCCTAACTGATGGTGCTATTTTCCTTCTGCCTTTAAGTGTGACACATAAGCTAGCCAAGAGCAAATGCTGCTTTTGGTACCAATTAGTACAGACTGCCATACAGTAGCAAAGTCACCATGAATCAACGAATCAGTGTTTCTTCTCCCAGCAATCTCACTCTCCCTCAGCCTACAAGTCAAGAGGTCTAAATGCAGAGTAAAAATTACACAAATGTTCTCTGCCAGAGGCAAGAGATAAACAAAACACTAGAAACAAAATATTGACTATGCATACAACATTCTGTTTAAAATAAATATCAGCAGAGGTAAATTGTGTAACCTCCATGGTCACTAAAAATAACTCCACAAAAAATTTCATAAGCAATTGCTTTTCTTCGCTTGCAGACAATACAAATCATATATATGTATAAACTATACAGAAATAATTAATTCAACCTGAGTTTTATTGTGAAATTATAATATTTTATAAACAACAAAAATAATACAATTCTCCTACATAAATCTATATATAAAAATCGTTTAAATGTACTATAAGTAGTACACATTGCTATCTATCTCTTTACCTGAAACAGAGAAGAAAGCAGAGGTAGAAGAAAAGAGCTAGGTGGAAACAGTCTGTCTTGGTGTCTGCTTTTCTCAATATTACATCATCAACACAAATCCTATTGGGCTTTTTAAGGTTACAAAATTGCAACTTCTCCAGGATTTTTTATGACTCTTTCACACACCTTGTCTAATTCGTAGGAGCTATGGCATTTGGTACTAATTGCCCAACTGCTAACATTCCTGCAGACACAGCTGCAGGGGCAAGGGAGAAGGATCTCCAATGACAGAAACCAATTTATAGCCTTGTCTCAGACCAAGGGATAAAAGGCAAATGTACCACCACACCAGCTCATAGCAAGAGCCTTTATGAATCTCTAAAGGTGTTCCACCACCACTTTTCACAATATTTACATTCTTATAAAAATCTCAAGAGAGGCTTGGATTTTATTTTTTTTAATGGGAAGTCCTTAATGAATTCTTTAACTGAGATGAGATTACTAAACATAGTGCTTAAAATCTTCAGATGAGTGGGGGAAATTCTGTTATATTCTACTAAGAAAAACATCATGAGATGTAATAAACTCTTCTTTAAACATATACTACTATATAAATACACAGCTTATGAGTTAAAGAATAGCTAAGTATGACATTCAGTATTAGACAGCCCTTCAGTCTTCTGTACAGGGTAAACATACTCAATTTCAGATGGAACATGTTACAGAGGGTTATCTCTATAGTTTCTAGTACAAGCAGATATTCTTCCACAGTAACAGAAACACTTATGATTCTCTGGAATCTAAAGCCTTTTAGTAGCCTATTGCTACATTCACATTAACATCACCATGCAGTGATGTAAAAGAGACCCATTAGTGGGGTGTTGCATTAATTTGGTAGGAGGGCTGCAGCAGTACAGCCTGTTGATGCCATTGCTTGTGTATAAAAACGGACAAACAGGCAGAGTGTAAGAGGATTAATGGAAAAGCTTCTGTAATACAGCAAAAGGTTTGCTGTGTTTTGTAAACATCTTTCAAATGGAAAGTGTGCAATGCCACATTCTCAGTGCCAGACCACTACTCAATTACTTTATATTGTAGACTTACCAATTCCTTAATTGCACCTGCAGGCAGAATTCATTTTGGCTGACTGCATTTTTGCTAATGATAGTTTCACATTCACACTGTTTAGTACAATGAATTGCATCCTAGTAAGATGTAAAACTGCCTAGAGTAAGCAAAAGAATGTTTATCCATTAAGCATTCATACCAAGTGTATTACATTACAGTTAATCACACCAATGCTTCAAAAATGAGACAGTCTGTATTTCCAGAGGAATTTAGCCTTTCTAATGCCTCCTAATATGGTAGGTGGGGTAACAGACTTTAACACAAGCCAAGAACAGGCGTTCCCAGGTCTGACAGCATAACTGGTTCAAACACACCAGCTCTAAGTGCAATTTAAAATATGGTATTAATGCAGCAAGAAACAGAGGGTTACAAATGTTCACACAAAGTATATCCAAATAAACAAAGAGAACGACAGATCATGGGGATAAGCCGGCATTAATGAATAATGCTAGCTTGGGATGAGACTACAGTAATAATGCCACAAAGTGGGGATTCAAGATAAACACTTTTAAAGTGACTCAATCCAACACTATTTTTGGACATTTTTCAACTTCAACATTTGCTATGACATCAGGCACAAAGATATTACCCCCTTGAAAACAATAGCAAAATTAACTTCATCAACCCCAAGGAAAGTCTCTTTTACAGCTGGTTTTCACTCCACCCTGTGTACTGTGGAAAAATTAAACAAGCAGAGAAACTACAATGAGTTTTGCTCACCTGAAGATTTTACACAACTCAACTCTTTGTGTCCAAATTTACTGCATAAATTCAAATTTATTACGGACATTTTCTATACACAAATTTGTGACGGATTTGAAATTTTGGAGAACCAAATGCAAAGTGTAGCACTCAGTGGTGTGGGAAATTGGGAGGATGCACTTATACATGCGCATTTTGGGACTGGGTGTTTGGTTTTTTTTAAAGAGTTTTGGTCTATTTTTTTCCCCACAGGAACACCTTGCTTTACTGTTCTGGGATTGACCAAACATCTCTCTGTGCATGCCTTCAATAGTCCTTGCATATTGTATTTAAGCAGGTAGGACACCACATCCTTAGATCTCTGTTATTGGATACAAAACCAGACACGGGATTAAATGTGAGCTCACTGCTGTTTCTGCCACATGCCAGCAGTGGAGATGGCTGTGGAAGCTGGCAAACTCCTGAACCTTTAGTACTGACCTGAGCCCTCTGAGCTTTGTTTTCCAGATGCAACTTCCTGACCTGCTGTGGGCAGAAAAGTGAAGCTCCAGACAAACATTTCACCTTTGTAAGGGAAACTAAAATACGAGGCATAACTTTCTGTCCAGATTTGCTCAAGCAGAGGAGGGAAAGTGCTGTTTATCCCATGCTATAGTTCTGTGACACAGAACTATAAAAGCTACAGAAGAACCTCTCTATCTGTTGTGTCAGTGCAGGGAAGAGAGCAGGGGCATCTCTGAGTTCAGTTACTCCAGCAGCTGAAGAGTGCAGCACACAGCTGGTATCACTGTCACTCACAGTAACTGTATTTTGGCTACAAACAGCTGCACATTTCTTTTAAAAGTAAAACAGACACCATTTAGCAGAAGCTGGATATACTCCAGATAGCAGATTAAAATGGGTGTAATCTGTGTATGACAGGCTAGAAAGCCAATACAGTAAGCCTTTCAGTTATCTTAGCATGATTTTAATGGGTACCCCGTTCTAGTATAATGAATGAAGAGAACATACCCAATATCTGTATAAAATACTGACATCTAAATATTTTTCAGTCAGCTAGTGTTAATTCTCTAAGAAAACTGGCAAGGCTGTGACTCTTGCCGAAAAGAAGAGCTGTGAATGAACTAGAGGAAGAGGGCAAATTAATCTCACAAAACTTTGCTGGAATATATTTACACATATAACCTTAGATATTTTTATGAATCCATAATTTAAAAAAAAAACCAAAAAGTACACACCCAAGCTTTTTAGAAACCCATCTTCTGAAATAGTATTTTATAATTATGGTTTCAAGAATATCCATCAATACTGAAAGGCTTATTTTCTTGGGCATGACTACTGTTCTTAACCCTCTGTAGATCAAACTTAAGGAAAAAGAGAAAACAATTCAAAAAAGCTCTTGTAAATCCCTCTTTAATATTACTAACAAAAGGCTAGTACTGTCAAGAAAAACATAAATTACAACGTTAACATTCACTGCAAAACTGCAAGACAGACAATTAATACAAAGTATATGTAACTCCTCGCTGCTTTTTACCCCTAAAACACCCCAATGGTGAATAAACCACTGCCTTGGATGACAAAGTTAGATAAGTGGTGTGGGAAAATAAACATACAATGGGATATCAGAACAACCAAGCTGGTAAAACTTCAATCTTGCAAACTTTAATTTTAACCTTATTGTTACTGATTAAACACTCTTAAGATTCTAAAAAAAAAAATCTTACCAAAAGAGCACCTTTGTCGCTGTTTGACACGAAATGATTCACACGGACACAGCTCAATGTGTGATAGGAAAAAGAGAGCGATTTATTCCATGATTCCAGTATTTATAGATTCTCGACAATGACCAGGGATTGGATAGTCAGGTCACCACCTTCCCAACCCCACTGGTAGTGAGAAACGTCTATCAAAAGACATTTCTTTAATGGAATGTATAAACATCTATGTTTATAGTTACTTTCCTGGGAAAGTGGCTAGAAACTAGGAAAACAAGATCAGAAGGCTTAATTCTCAGGTGACATACCTTTTCCTTGCAAATAAAATAATTGGAAAATAGCATGAAATGGCAATTTTTAAAAGCCTTTTCTGTAGTACTGGTAAACTAAATAACCACAAATACAGTATTGTCCGTAATCAGATAAAGTTTTAGCTTTTGGTCCCTTGCAGTAAAGTGTCCAAAAGGATGCCATCAACCACGTTAGTCTTGATAGCAAGCAACGTTTTCAAAGATTTTTCAAGAGCAAAACCAATAAAAGTGCATGCCAGAAGGTAAAGAATTAGCCAAATATGTTCATTGCTCACGACCAACTGAGGCATCAGCCCCAGACGCAAGGCAGCTGCACAAAGGTGCTCCTGCAGCTCGGGCACAGGAGTCCATCCATGCTCAGGTGTGAAAGCTGAGCCTAAGAGCCACACATGGCCCATGCAGGCAACAATCCCGGGTCAGGAACAAATAACATAAAGTGCTGGCTAAAGAACTGTGCAAATATCAAATGGATTCCCTCCAGGGTTTTTTTGGGTTTTTTCCAAAAACCAAAAAAGGAAAATCTTTCCTCTTAAGAATTCAAAAATCTCTAGAAGTATGAGCATCACTCCAATTGCAAGGAGCACAAAAGAACAGTGCAGAAAATACAGGAGGGGGAAAACAGGCAGTCAAGCTTTAAATTGCAACTGCAATTCTGGCAATATAGAGCTTTTAACATTTTACTTAACTTTGCAAATGACAATTTAAGCCTAATGTCTAAACAGTTTTGGTACCACACAGAACATCAACAGTAGGTGATTGCCACAGAAAGAGATGCAGAGAATTGGTAATCTTGGTAAACTGGTTAACTGAAAACTGTTTGACAGTTCTTTGAATTAAAAGCAACTTGAACATATCATGCATGTTATTGCATATTTACCCTGAAAGGCACAAGACATTGCTTCAACTCAAGTTTTAAAAATTATTTTATCTGATCAGGCAGGCATCATAAAAACAGTATTAAATTAATCCTACTTTACTTATCTTTGGTAAGAGGTAACCTTTAGGTTAAAAGCCTGACTTGCCAAAAAAGGGTCTCTATCAAAATGTGCTTTAAATTCAAGCTTTTAAATAGTGAACATACTCCATCTTCCATGCCCTAAGCTTAATTTTATTTCTGATGAATGTCATAACTCAATAAAAAAGGCACAAGAAAAATACAAACAGTAATTGTTGTGTCTTAATGTTATGCCTTTGAACTAAGAGGCAAATTTGTGGAAAAGCCATAATGTCTCTGTTTAGAAAAGAAGTTGTATTTTATTATTTCAGCTGACTTTTCTGAGCTTTTTCTGGAGTAGGTGCTTGAAAACCAGATGCACAAAATGAGTTCTCTGACTTGTACACAAAATGCATTTTAGATACAAGAGTTGCTCTTCATACTCAAGCTTTTTCTCTGTTCTACCAAAACTTTAGCTGTCTTACAGCTTATATTGATTTCTGCTAAAACAGATGAGAATAAAAGTCCTTCTACTGAGTAGTAAGAACAAAGTAAAAGTTGTTGTTTTGCCTTTCAAAAATGCTTAATTAACTGGGGACTTCTTTATGGAACCAGAAATTAGTCAGCAAGAGACAACTGCTACATGATAACCATCTAGATGAAAATCACTGTGTGTGCAATGCAAAATAATTAAATCAACATTAACCCTCCCTTATGGAAGGTACCTCAAACTGCTGTTCTCCTCCTACCATAAGAGTATGCACTGACAGCTACAGCTAAATCAATCTTCTATCTACCACCTCCAAGGCCTGTTGCTAATGTGTAAGAACCTTAATGCAGGCCATCAGAGTGATGACAATATCCCACCAACAATATCCCATCTCCTCCATAGCTTCAGTCATGAACCTTGTGAGGTTCATTAAACAGTAATGATCCCCCACACAAAACCAAGAGCACAAGTTTTGTTTGAGAGGGCTTTGTTATTAAACCATTGTGGTGCAGTAATGCACCCAGGACAGTCCCTAGTGTCTGTTTCCATTGTGCTAGAAACAATGTGAAGACTGGAAAAAGCCCTTCTCAAATAATGGCTATGAAAACCCCAACAAGATAATTGGCAGTAAAAGCAATCAGTAATTTTACAATAAACTATTCTCTTCACTACTTTTTATGGATTACCATTACTAATAATACAGTAAAATAAAATGTACACCAGATTATGGTGAAAGAAATGGAAATCTCAAATTTGGCAGGTTGCAGGTATTGACTAATAAAGAGAAATACTGGCATTCTCCATGGACTCAGTCACATTTGTTTCTCTTCAATAAGGTGTCAAATTATTTTTATAAGAAAAAAGAACATTTAATCTACTCCAGAGCACTATTGCAATGGTCTCCTAAGTGCTGAGAACCCTGCAGCATGACTTTGTGTTTTTAACATCTTTTTTTTGATGGCAGTTTGGTTATTCAGGTGGGATGAGGTATCCCAGCAGTCCAGTGATGTGCTATTGTGAAACACGCAGTAAGTGATCCAAACTCAGCCTGACCTCACCACAAATTACAATGAAGACAGATCCACTATGTCTATCAGGGTGCCAGCTGAGACTGAGACTGAAGACAGACAGTTAGTACAGGGAACACCTTTTGCAGGATGGCTCAGTACCAGAGAAAAGCAAAGATCACAGCTGCAGAAGTCAGTTTTGGCCAGAGGGGATGTGTAGCAGATCAATTTGCTGCATGAAGCTTAAAATCCAAAAGCCAAAATCACAACTTCAAAAGAAGAAAAGGAGTGGGGGGTTTTTGTGAGATACAGAAGTACTTCTATGAGAAATTAATTTGGAGAAAAATAGTATATAAGTCTAGCAAAGTCTGGCAGATGGAAATGCTGAGCACTAACAGCAAAATGACTGAAAGTATCAGACATGTCCTGACGCAGCTGAAAAATCATACTTTGGATTCTTGTTCAAAACTGTATAGATGAAATAAAAATAAGTAGCTTTAGAAAAATAATAATATAAAAGAAAGAGAGAGAGAAAGATAGAAAGAGAGAAAGAGAGAGAGAGAGAAAGATTATTTCCGAAGTAAGTATATTTCAATTCTATTCCCCACCACTTGAAATCCAAGGTGCTATTTCACCCATACATCCTTACCCAGATATTCTGGTTACAGCTGGTGCAAGAAACAGCAATGGTTTAACTAAGGCACAGATCAAGAACATACAAAGCCAAAGGACTCTCCTCTACTCGCCTGAAGACCCACAGCACTCCTTCCTGAGGGAAAGGGCTAGCAGACCATGAGCAGGGGGAGGAAAGCAATGCTCCCCAGAAAGCTGGTCGCAGCTGCCAGATGCCCATCCCTCCTGATAGTTATTTTAAGTGCCCAAATTCAGTCAAATTTTATGCCAAATTTGAGAAATGAAGAAAAACAAGAAGTTTAGAAGAGAAGAAAACTTTGTATTTTCACCTCTGAATTCTGACATAGGCAGTAAACTCCAAAAGCAGATATTCATGTTCTACAAAACTTCAGCAGTAAAATGACACAGTTCTGAATTTGTGCCAGATCATTATGACCTAATAACTATTAAAGTAGTAATTGTAATACATAATGTATGTTATTACTGTGTCTTACTGCTGAGGCTCAGCCTTCCCTCCTTTCAAAGAAATGGATCTCAAATTGAACCTTGTTGTTACATTTCAGATATATCAGAATTTAATGCCCAATGTCTTTCCTTGCTGGAAAGAAGGATTCCATCATCCCACGTGGAACACAATGGGCTCAATGTCCCTTGAGCTGCACAGAAAATTAACCAGGCAGGCAGGCTGGTGGACATGCATACCAAGAACCTCCATTCCCCTGCAAGTCCATGACTGTAAGTACTGAAATAAATAAAATGGTATCAGAAAGACTTAAAAATAATGTAATATAGTAATATATTACACACATATATGATATATAGTTTATATAAGTTCAGCTTTGATAAAAACAAAAGTGTCAGACACCTCTTTGATGTAAGTTTTTGTGTGAACTAAATCTAAAATGTTCTTTCAAATAAAGACAATTGAAGAAAAATCAGCTGCAAAGGAAAGGGATTTTGGAAGCCACCAAGGCACACAGAGAGATTCTTGGTTTGATGATACTCATCCACTGTGTTCCAGCATAACCTGAACTACTGCTTAAACTATATATAAATACATAATATTAATTAAAAATTAAAATACAAATTATAAATTAAAATACAATGCAAATCATGTAATACCCCATTTTGGTCTATGGTACCTCCCAAACATAAAGACTATGCAAAGTGAACATTTCTTCATCTCTTCACCTGTTCCTTCAAATCCTTTCTAAGAAATGTAGGCAGCCTGAAGATGCAAGGTGTAGGTAAGGTGTCTAGGAAGAAGACATTAGAAGTAAAAGGCAAAAGAATGAATTACCAGAAATGAAGTCCAAATTTGAAAACAAATTTATAAGCAAATTTTCAGTGGTGCACACTAAATTAAAAAATTTACAGGAATTTGGAATTAATAAGCTTTTGCTGAGGGGGAAGCCAAACTGGACAAACTGGAAGATATTTAAGAGCTCCAGGCTTAGCTGAGGGGGCCAGAGGACCTCCAGAGGAGGTCACCATTGCCCTGACTGGCATGGAAATGGAAAAAAAGATTAGTAGGAATGGGTAAAACAGGAAAGAATTCACAGATCTGATACCTCCTTTTGTTGCCTTTTTGCTGCTTCTCAATTAATTTTGCTTACCCAGCAAGAAGCACAAAAAAAGACTGTAACTAAATGAATGGGACTATTCATTAAACAATCTAGACAGATCTTCCAAGGAAAAAAACTGAATGAGAAGAAACAATAGATCAGGAAGATGTGATACTACCAAGCAATTGTTTTAAAAATCCTGTTCAGCTCATATGAATTTTCTACACACACAATTCCAGGCCTATCTCAACTTTTTCCATAAAGAATTATAATGAGAATCGGGTATTTGACAGAATATCACTGAATAACTGCTATTTACAGCCCCTGGAGTTCTCAACAGCTGAGTAAAATACAGAAACTAGTCCAGATGTAGCAATGAGCGTGTAAGGAGACATTCAGACTATCATTTTTTTCCCCTTCTAAAGTACTCTTGTACTGCTGTACTCACGCAGGCAGACTGAAACAAGCTCAATCCTCTGAAAACCCATTAACATCAAGCCAAGTTTAAAGGCACTCAGAGCTGCTTTCCAAACATGTCACAGAGACTTCCACAATTCATTTCAACACCATCAGTTATCAGGCCAATATTCAGAGGCTGAAAATTCCTGCTAAACTAGCAGGGTTTTTTTCTTATTCTGGAATCATGGGTAAACACTGAATTGGAAAATTTTGAGGTTCTTCCAAAGGTTCATCACCAGCACCAAAACTACTCCAAAGGTTTCCAGGTAAGGCATAGTTGTACCTCCTTCCAAAGAATGTCTCTTCTGAAGTATAATTGAGCTTTGCTGGCTCATGAATTTCCCAATTGGTAATACATGAACTGCAAAGAAAAGACAATGATGCTCAGGGAAGGCAAAAATGTTGGTACATAAACAGGAGTGGTATAAAAATCTCAACAAACTCCTTTTGGCTGTCTTGCCACATGATCCGAGCATGCAAAGGGACCATGACAAATAAAATACTCCTGAAATTATTGGTGACTTCTAATTAAGAATTCTTTTCCGTATTTTTAACAGGAAGATAAATTAAACAAGGATACGCCACTGCTCATTCTCTTCGACAATAAATAAGAGGAAAAAGTCAGCCTTTTATAAAGAACCATGTGATTTCCTCATCTACAGTCTGACACAAGAACATACCCTTGCCTCTTCTACTTTTCTTTTTTTAAACTCTTCTCTCTTAACACAAGTTAATATTCATTGATGCAATTTAGAACAGATGCTATTTCTGTTCTTCAGTTATCCAGATAATCTCTTAATTAAATAGCTGCATGCAGTATCCAGAGAATTGAATTTATATTTTAATCACATATTCCTCCCCTTTGTTACTTTGCTTCTACTTACTCTGGCAAGTGGGTTTATTGCACACAGCTGTAAAAAAAAACCTGCATGGCTAAATTCCGTAATGCAGACTTTTGAAAGCAACCAAAGAATAACTTAAATATAAGCAGTTCTGATTCTCAAAACCAATTAAATGCAAAAGGGTTTTACAAGATCATTATTTAAGCATCTATGCTTGTACTTTTTGTATATGTTGTATATGCATTTATGTATTACAGGTGAAACAAACTTAATGTCTCAACTATTTGAACAGTAGTATTATCACAGTCCTGAGTGGAAAGTAATTCCCAAAAGTCATTTAGACAGCAAAAGCTTAAATACTGACCAGCAAACAACCATCATATTCTGAATCCTACACTCCCATTCCTTATCCAAGGACTTTAAGAGAACAGGCAAAAAACAGGGGGTGATGCAATCCTTTAATTAAAAAGCATCATGCGTCTGTACAGCAAACTGAACACTAAGATGATCTCTATTACACCAACATTCTTTAAAATATAATTCTAGTATGACATTGCTCCATCTTTACTAACTTTCAAGAAAATAGTTTTTTCAAGACATAATTAAACATTCACACGTTATGGAAAAATAACCTCAGCATTACCTGTTATGGATAGAAAAGTTATTTAGCCTCCATGTGGGAAAAATATTCAGAGCTCTAGTATCGATCCCTCAGCATGATTCTCTAAGGTAAAAGTGGATAAATCTCCCTTGACACATTTTTATGGATGAAAAGAAGGCTGCAGGATTAAGTTAACATTGCACTATCCATATCCTTTTCTTAGGCATCAGACATTAGCTAATCCTAATGCACTGATTGATTTATTTAGTATGTTAAAAATGCCATATCACCTTTACTTGCCAGGAGGGAGCCTATGGCAATCTGTGTAACTGTTTATGGCACTGACTGTTTAAGTGTTTATGGCACTGACCAATTTTTGGCTGTGATTTTGTGTTCACCAGTTGTCTCCTATTGTAACCTGTGAAGCAGCATATTTGTTAAGTGGAAGAAGGACAATTACATCATCATGTTAAATTTAAAAAATAATCTCCCTCAACAAATGCAACTTTGTAAAAAAACCCATACTGAATCCATGTAATTATAATAAAGGTTTCTCTTATTAATCTCTAGAATAGTTTAAATTTTTTTTGTGTATGCTTTTTTTTTTGCTTTAACTTCAATTTTGTATATTTATGCATTGTGAATAAATATTTAACATTTTATATTGACATTTACTATTAATATATTACATGTTTATTAAATACTTACTAAATAATATATTAGATGTATTACTAAATACTTAAATAAGTCATACATAAATATATAGCTAAAAGTGAAGGAAAATTTGGTTAAAAAAATAAAAAATGAGTAATGTATCTGAAATAGAAGATGCTATACTCATTAGATTTTCTGTGGGGTGGGGTTTTTTTTTTTGAGTTTTGGTTTGAGTTTTTCATGGTTGTTTTGTTTTGTTTGGATGGGGTTTTTTTACTTAGAATGTGATCATTTGAAGAGCTTCCCAGAGTGCCCATACAGATTCCGAGCTGGCAAAGAAGGCTCTCTCCAAGCAGCACAGTGAGCTCCCAGCAGGTCAGAGCAGCAGCTGTGCTCAAGGTGCGTGCCTGGCTCCCAGCACCCCATCCCTCCCACGCCAGGCATCACCTCCGAGCCACGCCACGGCTGACAGCAGGCAGGGCAGGGCTCAACACCACCCTCAGCAGGGATTAGAGAGGGATCAGGGCTCCCAAGGGAAAGGACAAGAAGCCACAGACACAAGCCAGAGCGTAAGACGTTTTTGTTAGAAGCAAGAAAGATTCAATGTGGCAATGCTCAAATGTGGGAACAGGGCATCCAGAAAGACTGCAGAATCTCCCTGGCTTTGGGAAGATGTAAAATTGGAATGGGCTGAGAGACCTGAGTAAATTGGGCTGCTTCCACCTGCTCTGAGTGAGGGCTGGATAAAATGTCCTCACATCCCTTCTAAGCTCATCTGCTGTGACACCATTCCATGCTCCTGTGTGTGGGCACAGGAAAATTCTGTGCCAATGCATCATGTAATAAGCATTAAGTAAAACACTGGTTATCAAGATTGAGAGAAATCCCCAACTGACAATTTTAAAACACTTTTCTGAAGTGTTTCCTAGGGGTAAAGGAGAACTACATTCTGCAAGTTTTAATCACCCAGCTCCTACCTCCCCTATCACCTGTCCATTGCCCTTCCCTTGCAATCAGGGTAGTGAGTCCAACACAAAGCTCGACCCACTGCCCTGCTCCTCCGAGCACACAAACATTTTGTCCCTTGTTCTGGGGGAGTCCCCTGAAATTGCTTACTTTTAACCCCTTAGTGCTAGTTACAGGTTTGCTAGCAAACAGAAAACTATATAACTATGTTAATTGTGGGGGAAATGAGGCAATCAGACTGTAAATATCATGCTGGTGCAACTGAAAAAACAATTTTATACTGTCAACACTGAAAGTCCTTCCAAAAGTAGTACATTTAAGCTTCATGTGCAGCTGCAAGAAAGGGAAGAGGCATTCTCTGCACAGAACAGTGTAATTCTCTTTAACAGCTTCTCATTAAAGTAAATGTGTTGTTATTACTTCTCCTTGAAGGAACTTCATACCTCTACATGTATTTTATTTTCTCTTTCCACTACTGTGCACCAACTTCCATGCCTAGTTCCTGCACTACATTCAATGATAAACAGTATGTCCTGAAGCACTAAAAATGCACATCTGTCAAAAACATTTAATGCTGTAATGAATGGAACTCATCAACTATTATTTGACCCACTTTTCCTTCTGTGAGCCCTTGGACAATCCCTTATTGTGATATGGTAGCTTTAATGTGATGCAATGATGGATTCCTAATCACAGAACCTCGTCTGTTTTTGAACAGCATCCTGCAAGCAGATCCTGAAACACAGGAGTTAAGCACAACACTTCAACAACATGCATCACAAAACCTGAACTCTGTCTTAGGGAAGATTTTATGATTTATTTCTGAAACATCTGAAGCCTGTATAAAAATTCAGTGTAACATCTCTAAGTTGAAGCTTACAGAAATGGGACTACAAACAAAAAGACAATCTTCCAAGAAATTTTCTTTTGTATGGTTGTTTTTGCTGGAAATTCTATTTAAGAAGGTGGTATTTGGAGTATGTTTTTACGTTTTGTATACATATTTCTAGAATGAAAATATAATTTAACTGAGTGGTGTAATTATTTAAGTGTACCTGAAAATGACAATGAGAAACATGGGAAATGGTGGGAATTTTATGTTTTAAAACAACATATTAGGGATTCATGCAAAGAACATTTAACATTACAGACAGCATATTGCCCAAATCAGAAGACTAATTAGCACCGGAAAAATTTGTAATTGTGTCCTGTAGGTTACTGTGATCTAATCAGACACAATAATAAATAAACAAAAGCTTATCTTTAGTCCAAAGTGAACCCTATTTGTTCAGTGAAAGGCTATGATGTGTCAGGAATGGTTTAGCCTACTCTCCCTCCATCTGTTGAGTACCTAAGTGGCTTAGCAACTTAGTTCTTCCCACAAACAATCATATATCATGTACACAGTTCTCACTGCGCTTCCTTAGACTCAGGAATTTAAAGATTGCTAATGATTGGTAATCCAGCTATAAACAGAAAGCAGTGGATAATCTCTTTAGGAGGTACTCTCCTAAACATTAACAGATGAGTAGACTGCAAGAATATTAAAGATTGAAAGCTCAATGTCAGTAACTAAGTAAAGGTTTGTCTGTTTTGCCTTCCTTTCTTAAACACAGGGCAGCGATATATTGCTTACAATTAAGTCGCATTATTTCTTATGACAGATTCAAGTAACAAGTTTCTCAATCCTCACATGTGAGTTTCTCACATTTTTTCTGTGTCTTTGCATACAGAGGGGACAAAAGACCAAAATTCAGGTCACTGTTATTCTTAATTACCCTGTGCAGGGTAATTAATTAATTAATTAATTCCTCTTTTTCCCTGGCTGTTTGGGAGAGCAGGGATATGTGAACTTGTGGCTGATGGCAGTACTCTTGATTGCCCTTCCACAGTCTCCTAATCTGCATTTTACATTATCACTGCTCAGAGAAACACTGTGCCTTTTCAAAGCTGCCATCCCAGCCGGATGTCAAGAGACGCTTGTGGGGGAGTCAAGTGTTTCACATAAAATTTTAAGCATTTATTTTGCATCATCATTGATGCACTTTCCCCAAGGAACACATAAGAAAAACATGAGCTGTAATCTCTTTCACCGGTCTGTTCCAAAAATGACTCAGAAACCAAAAAAAAGCTAGCAATACCCTAACCAGCCTGAGTAGGATATTCACTGTGGATAGTGGGATAGAGTCAGGGGAAGTACAAAGGAAAGGCCAGACTATAAAATAAAAATTAGACGTTGAATCAAAGGACAGAACAAAACAATATACAGCATTTTTAAAAACAGATCTCGAATAATCTCATTAATCTCATATTGATAAAGATTGGCCTGAACAATATTTTGTTTTACAGACTGACTTTTCTGCTTAAAACATCTATAAAAGTGCAAAGGCAACCTTTTCAAATTTTCCAGTGTTTGCATGTATTTCAGCATGAAAAGTCTTTTGCGTGGCACAGACTGGTTAAGCCCTCATACACGTTACACCTTCCCCTTGGCATTTCTGCTCCTTGCATTATCACAGGATTTCCACTGCTACTTCTTGAAGAAAATCCTCCCCCTGTGCAGAAAAGTCTCCTCTCAAAATGCATGGGAAGAGCACAAAACATTAGATTCATAAAAAAACCAGGTACTCATACTGTATCTGTCAATTCTTCAATTCAACAGTGTTCCTAAATTTCTGCTATACTATAGAAAGTGCATATTTCAAAAAAGTTCTTGTACAAGGTTTATTGTGTGCCTGAACTTAATTTCAGAAGAATAAACCTCTTTAATTTTGTAAAAAAGTATCTACTGTTCTGGGCAGATACCAAGAAACCAAAATAACCTAGATTAGGTTATTAGAACTCTGGATATCGTGACCTTCTGTCCCAGACATGTTGTTAAATCAAAGTTCAGTGGAAATCCTTGTGCAGTAACTAAGATTCAGAGCGATTAGTGGAAGTTTCACATTTTATCCAAAATTCTGTACACTTATGATGGTATTCTGTCCTTGCTAAAGTAATTACAGAAGGCAAGCAAACCTTGCAGAAGGAAGCAAACCTGCAAGCCTGCCTGAGAGCTTCTCCTGGTGCTGCAGTTCTGGCAGCAGTGCTGAAACTGCAGCCAGCATGAGCAGGGCTGTGTCCACACACCATCAAGGCAAGGATGAGAGACAGAAGGTGGAGACAGAAAGAGATTTGTGAGGACCCTCTCCTGTCTAAACACGAGTCTGCCAGGAAAGGCAGTGATGGGACATAGGACAGCCTCCATTCATTTTCATTTCAGGAGTTGTCATGTGAACCCCCCTTCTTTAAGACAACTCTCAAAAACCTTCCTTTGTATCCTTCTCTATCAATACCCCTTTCTGGGCCAGACACATGAACCCCTTTCCCTACCCCTCAGCTTTCAAAAACCACTGCAAACATAGGCTGGTGACCTGAGATGCCACTGCCCATTACCAGAGTTGGTACTCACAAAAGGCCTGAGACTTCAGTCTGTATCTACAGTAGTATGTAACTAACCCTAGCAATTTCACAGTAGGAATAACTGCATCCTAGTGATCACACCATGCTCAGTTTTATAGGGCAGATACAACTTTGTGGAGAAATGTTTCTACAGACATCAGAGTACGGTAATTTAAAGGAAACAAAGACATACCAAAAGTCTACTTAAGACTTTTAACAACAAGGGATGTGCAGGACTGAAAGTTAGATCAAATGTAATTAACTTCCATAAAGGCTCTATAAAATAAAAGTAGAGCTGAACATATGCAGAAGAAAGAGGTGCCATAAAACCTAACCTTGAACTGAAACAAACTAAAGCTGACTTCCAGTGCATTATTACATGCTTCAGTGTCTCTAAAGGGCTTTTCACTCTCTACAATAGTCCACTGTAATTGTCACAGGGTAACCAGATCTGTTGAGTACGCAGGAAATCACTCTTTCAAAATGTTACGGTGCTTACAAAGGATTTTATTCATTAGATAGATTAATAGCTGTTCTTTGAACTCCCTCTCCTTCACCCAAGTCTGTGCTGAGTGTCAGTGCTGCCTGCAGGACATGGAGAAGGGCTTTAGGAACTCAACTGTGAGAGGAAAAGCGAGCTTACACAAAAAAATCTTACTGGGAATTGCAATTGAAAATAAAGTTCACTGCCTAGCAGAAGTCCTTAAATTATTAAAATAGACTAACTATAAAAACAAATTCTCAATAGTAACACAAGAGGATCTGATTTTGATCTTACTCATCCCCCATTTCAGGATCAGGATACTTACATCATGTTGATTCTTACTCATCATGTGCTTCTAAGAAAGGGTTACTAATGTAGATTCTTTGTGTATATGTGAGACAGTTATTGTTAAAAAAACACAGAAATTATTTGCTACTTTTATGTTTTGGCTTTATAAATGTTTTATTCATCAAACTTCTTAAATTACATTTTAAAATCACAATTAAAATCTACTGGAGGACACAAATACAATAAATTTTAATTTATTAATTTATTATATAATTTTATATACATTCTTATGTTCACCTTGTTATTAAAAAGAAACTGAAACATTCATTGCAAGCAGGCTAAAGTGCCTGTATACTTTGACATCTGTATTGCTATATGCATATTTAAATAATGCATGAAAATGCCAGTATTTGTAACTTTCTTAAACGTTCTTAAGATGTTAAATTAATTTATTCTAAATTCAAACCCAAATAAATGATGACTAATACTAGAGCGAACTTGAGAAATGTTTTCCCAAGGCTGTATTTTCCCAGGGATGTTTAACATCTGAAAATGATAGTTCACTGCAGGATTAATTTTCTTCACTCTTCCTGTACCTGTGGTATTGCTGCTCTGATTTTGCTTCAACATTTAGGGTAGCCTGGGACTCTCATTTTAAATGAAACAGTATTGAGAGATCAAAAGGTTACAAAACAAAAAAAAAAAACCAACCCCATTACTGTAAATTGGTGGCATCCAGTTTAATGGAATGCCATCTGTAGTTTTATTCAATTAATATTTCCCATAGTTTTCATTAAAGGCGATGAAATGGATCCTGCCAGTGTACATCACTCTGGCAGAGCATCACCAAGGGACATCTGCACAACCACGCTAAAGACTTGGCTCAAGGCTTACAACAGGAACTACCATCTAAATAACAAATTAATCTAAGATGAATACAGGCATAACTGTGTGCATGGACACGGCCATAACTGTATGTATGAAGAAATAAAACATCTGCCTGATCTGTAGCTGAACTGCCCATGATAAAATAAAAGCAGCTATCAGAGCACCGACAAAGATGTAAATGAATGTGAAAGCAAAACTTCAAGTATAACACTGATAAACTCTCAATTCTGTCATAATCTTGCTAGAACCATTCACACACCTTGTGCCATGACCTGAAAAATGTAGTTGTTATTTGCAACAAAAAGTAAAAAAACCCATAAAAGGGACTTCCAGGACAACTTGTAAAACCGCAAGGATCCCTCCTGGCAGAGCAAAGGGAGGGTAGTCTGAGGTGGTACACCGTGGTGGCAGGATCATCACGAGCTCTTTTAAAATTGTTTGAACATATGGAATGTGAAGGAGAGCCTGCATGGTCTCATTTCCTCTTCTTAAGGGACAATAGCAAGCTCTGCACATCAGAATTAATATTCATAGTACAGAAGTAAACAGCAGTCAAGGTATTTTAAATGGATAGATCACATTACAATTAAATCCAAGGCAATAGCCAGTTATGACTTCCAGAATAATTACAGCAGTGAGCAACAAAAATAAGGGCATTGCTTCTACTTCATACAACATACACATGAACGACAGCAAAACTTTACTGAAAATTTCCCATATGCATTACCAGCCTATCCTTACAAACCGTGGAGTGAGCACAGGACTCGCACTCCTGGGCAGGGAGGCTTGGAAGAATGGCTGCAGGCCAAAGGAGGCAGAAAAACTCTTTATGAGAGAGAATTTGGGAAGACAGGCAGACAGGACACCTGTAAAGTACATTTTCTCCCCTGCTAAGAATTCAATTCAGCTTCCGTTCCAAGTCAGTGAGAGACTTCCCAGTACAGAAAGCTTGCTTAATTTCTTTCTGTTTTTAATGTGTTTATTCTAAATTAGACCTGAACTTCAGAATGTTTTTCTCCCTTGAGCATAGAGAAGGAAGTCCATTGATTCCTCCTCTTCAAGTGAAAGATAGTTTGCTATTTTAAAAAAATACAAAGTTAAAAGGAAACCTCTCTCATGAAATGAACCACTAAACCTTGCTATAAACACTATACGTTAATCGTACTTCACTGAGAATTTCACTTAATATCAAAACAACCAAAGAGTGGCATCCCCCAAACTAGAAATTGTGTCACAGACTGCAAATATCCTGCCAGTCTCACACTCCAGTGCAGGAAGGACCACAATTATGAAGAACAGTTTCAGCAAGACAACCCAGTCTCCCCGTTGTTTCACGTTATGCTCTGTCCTCTCCTAATCCCTTTCTCACAATCCAATTTTTTTCTGCCTTTTGTCTTTTAATAATTTTATCTACCAACAACAGGGATGTTGCTGAGGAACATGTCTGGATGCCATGCTGCTGGCTGCCACCCTAGAAATGGACCTCGGCTACATCCCTTGAATGCTGGCCAGACTTATCCATATTCCAATGGGAAGCAATGGGTTTTAAATCAAAGGTCTAAATCTGCCATTCAGTCTTAGCGGCAGCAGCCGTGCATAAGGCTTAACAAAAATATTTTGCAGGTGTCTATTTCACCAAAGGCCTGTATCAAGGTGGTAATCCTGACCCCCCTCTAGACTCCAGGAAGTCAATGATGCCACCATGAAGGGCTTTCAACAATCAGGAATACCTTAACTCAGAAGAGCAGTTAATTTTGTTCCATTAAAGTTGTTTTACTGGCTCTAATTTTCCACCTGCAGTTCAGTATCTCAGCAGAGGGCTCCAATTTATAAAATCCTGATGATTCCCATGAACACAGTAAACCTCAAGTAGCTGACAAGTGCCATAACTCTCGTCACCGTTTCTCCTACCCACCCTTCTTCTAAAATCTTTGTTGTTTAAAGCCGGTATAGTCACGCAGTAAACATCCCACTACCCAGGCTGACAGACATGCTAAAATGTCTAGAAGCAGCCCACATTTGTATTTCTGTAAGTGCTGCAAAACTGCTGAAGGGTTGGCTGGCTGAGGCAAGGCTACATGCCTCACATTTTCTTTCCTTCTATTGTCAGCAATTAAAAAAAAAAAACCACAAAAAAATCACAAAACCAGAAACACATGCCAGAGAAGGATAAAGGATATAATTGGGCTTTTAAGGTAGATAAAAAAAGAACAAGGAAGCATAACACACAACAGAAGGAAGCAAACCAGCAAAGACATCTCAAAATCTTTAACAATTAACTGTATGTATATTTAAGGAGGCAATAAGACAACCAAGACATCAGGTAAAGATGTAAAAGATTGATATAAAATTGCCAAAATAAAATATGCCACTAAATCTTTGGCAGGAAGGCAAATGGAATCTATAAACAGGAGTAATTATACTAACAAGCAACTTACACACTAGAAATACTGAATAAAGACAAATAATAATTAATTCTTTGTGACAGCTGTCACTAGATTATAGCAATCACATTAGCATTCGGAAGCAAAACTATGAAAACAGCCACTAAAATGGCCTTTATTTTTCAAATGTTTTAATTAACATACCAGTTTTGGGAGCTGCTCAAGTCCATTCCTAAATTAATTACAATTCTGAGCTATGCACACTTCAGTGCAGGAAAATCTCACACCTCTCATTATGTCAATGAAATAATAGTAACACACTTAAAAGCTAATTTAGAAAATCAATTCTCAGTAAAAAAAAAATTAACCATTTGGGGGAGTTTACTTCCCATGTAATGTGCCTTCAAGATATTCTGTATCTGGCTTTGGCTGCGCATATGAGTCCTGTATTTTCCCAAGCAGAGTGGGTTCTTTTTTCCTTATTTGAAAATATTAAATTAATTTCACACATATTTGATGTTCTTCCTTAACACACACACAAAAGGAGCATGTCATGACCTCTGCTGCTGCTCTTGAAAGGTATTTTTTACAAGGTAATTGCCATACAATGTGCTGAAATTTCATGTTCTGAAGTTTAAGAGTCTTACTGATTAGGTAAACCTCACTGCAAAAGCCATTAGGAAAACTTATTGTTACAATTTACTAAAGGCAATCTCTAACAAAAAGAAACTATTTTTTTATGCTTCCTGTACATCCTTCATGTGGCTTCTGCTCTGATGTTTGTGAAAAGAAAGTTACTACAGAAGAGCAAAACCAAACAAGACTCTCCATATAGATAACACATCAGTGGATACATTCAACACTTCCCTAATAGTTTTGTCAAGTCCATAGGTCTCACGGAAAGGCTGTAAAGAACAATTAAAACTACTAAGCCATCTTCTGAGGTAGAGGAGTCTTGGTTAGATAAAAGGAAATTCTACAGAGGAATCCCTTAACATCTTCAATTATACTGATATCACTCCTACCTTCTGAGGACTTAACAGAAAAATGTGATGCTGCAGAACTACCTACTATGTAGAAATATGTAGAAAATATTTACGGAAAGAAATCCACAGACACATCTTGAGGGAATGAATTCTAGCACAGCTTTCAGAATCACTGTTTTACTCTAATACAAACCAGCTTGAAGTTTGCTAGCTTTGCTTTTAACTCAGGACATTGTTAATTTCTGTAGTATTTTGGTCTTTTTCCTATCTGCTTGCTCTTTAAATAGCATTTGGTGGCCTGTAAAGATACCGAGTCATACTTCCTGAAAAGGGACTGTGATTTTAATATTGGCAGCATCTGATCCTGTGTGTTTCCGGCAGATAGAGCAAAAACACCACCTGATTTCTGCAGTTGTGCTCTGGATGTTAAGAATCATCCAAAAGCCTAAGAGAGCAGGAATTTGCTGCTTTGTGCCAGGTAAACCAATCTCCAAGTGTATGTAATAACTAACTCCTCTTTTTGCAAGGTTACTTTCTATTCAGGTGAGTTCAGTGGCTCAGGTCTCCCTGGGCAGCTAAGAACATGCAGCTCCAGCTCTAAAAAGATGGACTGAAAGGATTGCCAAAGTGAAGGAAGAGAAGAAGACGCCCCTTCCAGCCGTGCCAGTTGAACAGCTTCTGCAAGAGCAACCCAAGCAGTGCCTCCAGAGCTCCAGCATCCCACTGGGAAGACCTATCTACATTTAAAAAATTGCTATTTCTGGAATACTTACTGAAGTCTTACACAACACCTCTTACCAGTTGTGTTATCTGCTTCAGCAACTGTAACACGGTGCACTACAGCACACTTGGAGAAACAGGGAAGATGCTTTTTATAGCACATCATAAACCTTAAGGGGCCATGCTGCAGCTGGGGTATGTTCGTGAGTCAAGACGGTGCCTGATGCCTAAAAAATAGTGGCAACAGCAACACAGAGATGATGATGGATTTTTCCAAACCCCTGTGTAAACAGGATTTAGAAGAACAATGTTGAACTGACTTATATGACTTGATACAATCAGCACCATCCAAAAGACAAAACACTGCAGCACTGAGTGGAATTTGTGAGCTCGTGCACAGGTTACCACCCTCACCTCTAGTTAAAATATCCATCCTTTGGAAGGTATCCATTTCCTTGGCTGTTTAAACATGATGTTAAAACTTTTTCAAAACCCCAACTGCCAACCAATATTACAACTGACTATTTTTGACAATTAAATTTGCACATAAGATTATCAAGATGTTTTTGGATGTTAGTGTGGTGGGACCAGAGAAGAAGAGATCCTTGTAAAAACTGCTTTGTTTCCCTTCTACTCCTGTCTTCCCTCATATGCTTTCATCTGCATTACCTATTCTGACTCTGTAATCCTCCATCACCCAGCCCTGCTGAATTCCTCACGGCTCTTCTCTTTTATCCTACACTTTTCTCCTTATATGACATTACAGGGAAGCAGTGCTCACAGCGCATCATTTCAGGTAGGAAGACGACTTTCCTATTTGAACAATGGCTGTAGCATCTCCTCCCCACAGCTGAGAAGAGAAACCTCCCCAGGAGCAGTGCAGGGAACCCACGCACGCCCCAGAGGAGGCTGCCAGGCAGCCCAGCCCAGCCCAGCAGGCAGACGAGCCCTCTTTCTGATACCTGAAGGCAGGCAAGGCAACCTCCCACGCTTCAAGCCCACTCTTTGAGCAGGATTGAAATCTTCTTGAACAAATAAAACCTAAAAGAGGAAATACCATTGAAATATACATATTTTTTTTAAACTACTGTATAGTCTTCAAAGGACTCACTTCTTCTACTGCCCAGAAGTGGAGGATGGATGAACAAGCACTTGCTTTTTTTACGGCATGAGCACCATACACAAATGGGCACAGGGAATATTACACCATATTCATTACACAGAATATTACACCATTCTCCACTGGCTGCACTAAAGCCAACACATGAGAACCTTGCAACAGCAAGGAGAGCTGTGGGGCTGACAGAAGGAAAGCTCTGTAAGGAACTGCAGAGGGCTGTACTGCTGGCAGGAACTGCAAACAAGATGAGGGATTTCTATGCAGACATGAACACTGTGTGCTGAACACGTTCCTGTTCCTTCCACAGGGCAAGAAGGCAGGATAAAGCACACACTACTGCTGAAAACCACAGCTAAATAAAGCAGAAATTTAATGAAAGTAAAAGAAAGTGAAAGAAAGTGAAAGGTACAGATATGGAAAATGAGTGCAAGCAAACAATTATTTATTCTTCAGGAGAATAATAATTTTCTTCATTAGAAAAAATTCTAATCGACCCATATGCTCCAACAAGACTCACCCATCTGTATAGTAAGTGATCAGTGGGAAATTGATTCAGAACAAGTTAAAAGGCTAATTATAAAGCAATCACAAGAAAAATCAGTTCATACTCTTCCAACTCCATAGCGAGACACTCCAAACCATAAGTAAAGCACACTAGAACAGTTTACTTATTCACTCTTAGACTGCTGTATGTAAATGTAAAGCTAATTTGTCTTTCCTATCTGTTTCCCTCTCATGCTGAGCAAGCAGTGCAGCACCTCACACTTTGACCCTAGAATACATTTTCTATAGCGTAGCATTTGCTCCACAGATTTTGCTGAAATCTTAAAAAATATCTATTTTTTAGTTAAAAATAATTATCATCTGTTCATTTGTAACAAGTCTGAGCTGCAATATTTTTACTGCTGGATTGTATTGACTTGCAACCAGGTTTTTATAGATTTCCTGATGTCAGCAGCTTTTGTACCATTCCTGAAATTCAAAACCCGATGAACCAATTTCTGTTGGTTTTCACCTTGACATACTGTATTAAAAAAAAATAAAATCACAGCTTTGCAGCTTGAAGCAATGTCTCACAACTAAATTAATGGCTCCTGGACAAAACTTAAAATGAAAAAAACCTGCCATGAGCTACAGCATAAATACCAAGGTTAAGTTCTAACAGCATCTAAGCCTTTCAGCCAAGTTTTTGCTCACAAATGGTTTGTCCATTTTTTCAATGTCCAGTGATTTCCAAAGCCTGTTTACTACACATGTGCTAGCTTAAGATAGTTATTCTCATATGAAAGTGATTCTTTAACATCACCATTCCTCTTCCCACCACTAACATCTTCTGATACTTTTAAAAGCAAATTTGCTTGGATTCAAAACCAGAAAAAGCACATGGTTTCACACAGCTATTTTTGTCTTTATTGACAATCACAGACAAGTTTTTTGCAACACAAACTGCAAGTTTTACATGTCAAAACACAAAGAAATAAAAATATTACATATTTTATTTCTGTACTGATACTTTCCTCCAGCTCTTCTCCTGTACTAAACAAAATTGTTAGAGAGAAATCCTTCTCTTTCCACCCTCCCCCAAAAAGGTGACAAAATTTTACCTTTCAGTGAATATAATTATTTGTCTTGAATATACAGGAGAGTTTTAATTTAAGCAAGATCACACTATATGGGGCTTTCCCAAAGACATTTTCTCTCCATGCATTTCCATGTAAAATCCTTAAGGACAGAACAGTCAAGTGTTCATCATGGCTGAGTTCCACAAACAGCAGTAAACATTCAGGCTTGAGTTTAATGCAGAGAATTCTATATGATCTATACAGAGATTTTCCACCTGTTTTAAAGTATAAACTGCATAAAGCTCTCTACCAGCAGATACATTTGCCCAAAGGATGCCATCACAAATTGTTCTTATTTAGGTTTCCCTTAATGCTTCAATAAATCCATACGAACGCACTTGTTCTACAGTGCCTTCCAGGTATTTATGTATAATATACAACTATCTGTGTGCATGAGCATGCACGTGCTTCCTATCCTTAACTTCACAATGCAATTCTCAGCATTCCGACTAAGATCTTAAATTAAAAAGAAAAACTTCTATTGTTTCATGCAGTATTCTTTCAAATGACCACAAAGTGTTATTTAGCACTTTTTTTCCCCCTAAATATGTGAGAATTATTTATTGAAATTACTGTTTCCCAAAATTCCTGAAAGCTTTCCAACAACAAACTTCTCTTGCCTCTCTTCAAGGACTGTATTATTATTTTCCTTTGATACCAGTTTCTGTGCTACAGACTCTTTGTGTTCATTTCTCCATCTTCAACTAAAATGCAAAAGGGAATAGAGCAAATCCTCATTCTCTTTGGAGGAAACGTTTTACCTGTGCCTGTCTGATCCCAGCAGCTTGTCACACCTGGATCATGGGATAGTTCTGCCACAGCTCTTGGATCCCGGCACCAGTCACTGCTGATCAGCCTCCCTTCAGCCCTCACCACATCCACGGATGCCAAGGGGCCTCAACACCAACTCATAACACAAAAGATCTCCCCTAAAGTTTTCTTAGGCAGGAGAAGGTTTAGAAGAGCATTATATACTTTTCAGTACAGCATGTGGAAAAAAATGGTAGTGTTATTTGGAAATTTCCAAATATTATTCAGAAAAATGTCAGTGAAAGAACTTCTTCTGCTTCCCACTGAGCCATCCACAGCATTTGAAGCATTTTTCCATTTCAAACAATTAAGATATCAAGATCAAGGTAGTACTACATCATTATAGTGTCTACTAGAAGCTATTAAGAATAAGCCAAACAGCAAAAGCCAAGGAAATACACCTGATTCATATCAAGAGTAACTCTTGTATTCTAAAATTGGCTGTACTTCTAAAGAAATTCAGAAATTCAGAGTTTTTCCGTCTTCTGTTAATACATTTTAAAGAACTCATACAAATATTTTTCCAGAGAAAGAGCAAAAGATGTACCTTCATTTGATTTAAAAGAGCAGCTCTGGACAAAAATAAACAGACAGATCCATTTTTGCTTTTTCAATTACTGGAGGGATAGATATTCTAAAAGAAATGGATGTGTTTCTCATATGTTTAAAGAATACTGAAGACCTCATTCAAATTATCTGAATTGTCACTTACTAAGCCAGCTGTAAAACCTGAAGAATGATGAATAGCTGCTCTCTTTGGGATTAGTTTTGCATTCTATTTAGCATCTATTTGTCTTCTTTATCTCCCAAAAACCACGATGACACCAAGCTAGATATATTTTTCATTGTTTGCTAATGACTTCTTTTCTTAAATGGAAAGTTTCATTTCCAGCTACCTTACTTCTTTTAAACCAATATATAGTAATACCTCTATAGCTAGTAGAAGGCAGTAAAGAAGAAAAAACAAATAAAACAACTTTGTTACGATTTTGCTCTTTTTAACAAACTCAGTGAGGTACTGACAGCAAATTCTTCTCTCCAAAATTGTCTTCCTTGTCAGAGAAATAATATTTCTTGAGAACTTAAGACACAAAACAAACCAACAAAATGCAACAAACTCCCCAAATTCCTTCTGCAGGGGAATGAGGCTGAGGCTTGTGTGATGGTCCCAGACAACCTTGATGAAGACCTGCTAAAACCTGCAGGTTGCTGCCAATGGGATGCTGTTCTCTTTCCTGAGGCTGTGCTTTTCTCACTGCTTCCTTTGCATTCAGACTGGCAACTATGGAATTGTGTCATCAGTTATTAACAATTCAGAAAGAAGCATGACTTTACAAGGGGAGAAATTACAGTGCTTGGCAAACAGCCAATTCTCTTTCAAGGTCCTGATCTACTGCAGTTTAGGAAGCTGAGCTGATTTTAGCACCTCCACTTACTTCCTCCTGCTGAGCTGTAGCTTTGGAGCTGGACGTACTGAATATACTTCTCCTTTTTTTAGTTACTCTTCCCATGTTTTCCAGAAAGTTCTCTCCCTTGGAGGCTTGCTTGCTTTAACACTTCTAGGGGACAAAAGAGCAAGTGCCAGTAGCTTGTCTACTATAATTTCTGGTAAATGACAGCTGCACTGTTTAACATCAAGAGTTGTCACCAATCTGTCTTCAAACCTGTACTCTATTTCAACTCCAGGGAGGGTTCAAGACAGAAAACATGACCTTACATCTCTTGCATGCAGCTTTTATCAAGTCTGATACCAATGCAGTTTGAATAAACCAAAGAACTGACAATAATGCTAGGCATATGTTGAAACAAAAACCGTAACACATTCTGTTGTCTAAAATAGTATTAAAAAAAATATTCCAAGGCATTATTAAGGTGTCCTTGCAGGAAAGAATGAAATATCCCCCAAAACCAGAAACTCAAACTCATTGCATTAGAATACTCTGAATTAAAAATAAACCTGAAGACTTCCCAACAAATATGTTAACAAGAGTTTTAATGAAACATTTAAAATTCAATTCCCAAGATAAACTCAAGAATGTTATGAAAGTTTACTTCTATTCTGCTCTTTCTGGCAATATTTGGGAGCTAAATTTATGCAACTTGGCCAGACTATACTACTGGCAGTAGTAGTGGGAGAAGCACCCACTTTCTGCTAACAGAAATCCCTGGTATCAGCAACTGGAAAAAATTGCTGTTGTCACTGCACTTCAGAGCTGTTAGAGCAGCCAGCTCTCATGGTGTGTGATAGAAATAATAATCACAGGCACACGCAACCTGAGGCTATATAGTTGCCTCTTATAACATCCCCTCCCACAAAATGTGAGGCAAACTTCAGGGGTTTTGAGTGATCATGAATTCAATGAACTTTACTCCGTGTTCCCTTCAAGACAAGGCTGAAACAGTAGCAAAATGCAGTGACACGCTCCATTCCTCAAAGTGTCTGCAGCAGAATAGTTGCTTTGAACTCCCTGACACAACCAAATCATAACATCAAATACAACATTTTATACTTGGTATTTTATTTACATGTACTCATAACTCAAGAACAATTTACTATTCCATGGAGACAGCTTGTGAGCATGCTGGCCTAATGAGACAAAGTGCCATTAAACTAGGTCTGCAGAATCATGCAGATTCAGTAACCATCATCATAGACTTCTCATCTGTTAGACCTAAAAAAACTTTATAATGGCTACAGAAATCACTTTACCTTGCAGAAGCTTACCTCCATCGCCCTATGAAAAGAACAGTCACCCTGAAGTTTATGAAACAACTGAAGCTTTTTACATACACAGAAAAGAAGGGAGAATCTGAGCTAAAACACATGCAAACCCAAACTAGAACCAGCAGGATACTCCAAAGGAAGAAGTCTTGATACTTTTTAGAAAGAATGCTGCTTGTTTAAAAAGGTACAATTTTAAAATACTGTTTGAAGACCTTACATATAAATACATATGGATTTTTCTAAATTGGATTCCTCTTGTTTCATTTTACATTTAAAAAATATCTTAAGCACTGCAGTCATTAAAGAGAGGGGAGCAAAAACACTTTATTTTGTGCCAATAGTATTGCACTAATTCTGTACCACTTCCTATTTTAGATCCCAGTTTTTATCAGTGGTCATAAAAATTACTTTTCTCTATGTAGATCAGCAAAGCTTCTACTTCTATACTGCTTCATCTGTAAATTTGGCACCTACTGATTTTTACTGAGTACATCCACACAGTACATTCTGTTTTATTTGAATTTGCAAATATTCAAGAAATAACTGAGTAAGAGATTACGAACATTTTTTTTTTGCCTATTATATAAAGGCCCAATACTGAGAATGTATTCCCCTCTGCTATTTGAGACCTTATATTCAATAAATTCCTGCTTTCCTAAATTACATTTTCTCATGATTCAAGTACATAACTTCACTGTGTAGGCTGCAAATCTGGTGGGGGAAAAAACCCATTTTTTAAAAATGTCGAGTACTATCAGATTATTATTTTGTGGCAAGTTTTCCACCTACATTAAAACCCACAGATAGTAAAAGTCAAAAGGAGCTGTGTTACACACCAGATTGGCTTCAGAGGGAATGGAATTACTGGTTTTGTTCTGAATTTAGTGGGGTTTTTTTAACCACTTCACATTTTCAAAACTGAACCTGGAAACAACTGTATTTTAAACTATCTGTGCTGTTATTAAAATAGATATTGCACAGCAGCCAAATTAAAATGGTTTTAATTTTCCAAGTTACTCTGGATCTAATATTTTCAAATGCTCTACACATGTAAGACTGTTTTTGGTTGAAGATTAGTGCTTGAAGATATCTAGGGAACTGTTGGTTTGTTTTTGGTTTTTTTTGAAACATCAAATGCCATAAGTCCCTGTGTAGATGTTTGAAAATGCAGTTCCTTGTCATGAAGCTGAGTTCCAAGTATGCATGTACTTGCCTTAAATGACTATTTTTAGGGGCTAAACTATCTCTGAGAGCAAGCTTCAGGGTAAAGTCTTGCTTTGACTTCTATTATACAATGTGTTCTCCTGCAAATAATAGCAGTTTTTTCTTCAAGGCAATTATACATGTTTTAAAAAGAAACCCTTATATAAGCCTTTCACAATTGAGGAAAGAGTAATTAACTTGCATAATTGTTAGTTGTGACCTGTATTTTCAGTAAAGCAGCACAGCAGGCCTTTAAAATGTTCAGGCACAGGCTGCTAAATAGGATGTGTGAGGAAAGGAAAGGATGCAGTCAGAGAGTTTCACCCTCTTTTTCATCTATACACATCCCTGTCATGGCAGTAAACAGAGGGCTGATACAAGAGGACGTGACCTTCAAGAAGAGATCTCAGATATCAATTTTATTTCATAAATTTTATTCCTTCTGTCAAGACAGACTATTTCTCCAAGGTATTATGGTTGGCTGAGCAGAGCAGGAGGAAACACAGATTAAAAAATCCCATTACAGTGGCATACATATGACTCCATACAAGAGTAATGAGAGATAGGAATTTCCATATGACGTATGGCTAAACAAGCATCAAGAGAGGTTATAAACCCAAGTTAAAATGCATACATTAATTCTAGAAATAAAAAGAAAGTTTGAATGAAAAACCCCTGAAAGTTAAAGTAACTGAAATAAAGAATAACCATGTAAAACCTTTGTGGAAAAAACTCCTTTTCCATTACTTCAGAATTGAAAGATGGCTAGCATTGCAGCTTGCAGCTCAGAAATGCTCTAAGCATGATGCTGTACTAGTCCTATGACCTCCTCTCCACTGCACCTTCAAGCAGGAAAGAAGGCTACTACGTCAAACCAACTGCCCTGGCCTCAACTTGCTCACTAACCTCACATTTCTCAATTCTACATTCACTACTTGTCTTTTCTTCCTTCTCTTTTCACCACTTAGAATTTGCTTTATTTCAAATGACATCTAAATACATTATTTAAGTGCCAAAGCAAAATTAGCAGATGCATGCTCTCGTCTAGTAGCTCTTCTGTAAAATTAATAATTAAAAATCTGGCCAAGTAAAAGCAAGAAATCCTGGACATCAGTTCTTACTTACCTTTCTTCTCCATTACTGAAATCCTCCTTTTGATAAAGGATCTCATGTAGGCATGATACAGCAACACCAGGCAGGATTTTAAAGAAATGCCATTCTCTTGCAACATTACCAGACTCTGGTGCCCAAAAAACATCACCACAATTGTTTTGCACTAACAAAGTCAATCTGTCCAAGGAGGTCACCCCTGTAATTGCTTTACAGAATCAGAGTCCTAACATACACAGGGGCTCTGATGAGAAGAATTTGCCAAGAAAACCAAAGTTGCCTCTAATTTGAACCTGTATCACCTCTACACATCACCATATTAAAATATGGAATCTTAAACAGCTATTTATATTCACCTTTGCTGTATGTAAGGCCACTGGTAAAACCCATCTGCAGTGGCCTGGCCTGCAGAGCCAGAGCCACAGTGCACTGCCAGGGTGCTCAGTCACAGCAGAGGACACCAGAACAAGCAGTCATGGCCCTGGCACTCCTCTCCCATCCTCCACCTTCTCCTTGCTGCATCCATGTCTGGAACCCACCCCGTGTACCTACCCCACTTCTCTCAGTGAAGCTGATTCAGAATCAAACTAAAAGGGAGCAAATTAACACAGCAAAAGCCCGCTTCAAATATAGGACTGCGTTTCCAAAAGCAGCCTTCCATTTTTAGAGCAACAGCTTTTAAGTCCTCTGCTTGAGACATCTTGACTGCTATTTCCATGAGAGCTGAATACTTCATGGAAATTAGCAAGTGAGGTGGGTGCTCAGCATCTCAACAAGCCACAGCACAACTTTTTTGCAAAGGAAAAATGTTAAACCTGAATCACCTACAATTAAAAGGTGCTATTAAGTTATAGAAACCATTTTAAAAAATAAGCTATTGGAAATTAAAAAAAAAAAAAAGAAAGAAAGAAAAATTAACTCAAAAGATGTATTGAAAAAAATCAGCATTTTAAAATGCATTTAATTCCTGCATCCCCAGACTCGATTTTTCATAGCCTTGGGGAAGTGCCAGCATGCTGAAAAGATGAAAGTTAACATTCTTCCAAAGGGGTTACACAGATGACATGCTATTAACCATCAACAAAATACTAACTACAATGGATTTACGTTTATTTGAGAATATTTTGGACTAATAGAGTTCCTTAAAAGACTGTTAGATATTTTGTTATGGTGACATTTTTACATTGTGTGCAATTTGTACTCTACACAAGGTCTAAAATTTTAACACACCCAAAGGCTCCACTAGAACTGGGTATTTAGGTCATTTATATTACTGCAGTGAAGCGTCAATTATTTCGTCTGATACTCCTAGCCGTTCTGTAATTTGCCAAGAGTAATGTTTTCCGTCAGGAAACTCTGGCAAGTCAATAAGCGCAGGCTTGATTTGACTTGAACTGGCACCAAGGTTAGAAATGGAGAGGGTGAATGTGAATCTTCACTGTAAAACTAAATACTCTGTTTTGTGGGTGGTTAGCCATGCTTCCTGCTCCTTCTCCTCACCAGCTCCGTTCTCTTAACAGATGCAAGGGAAAAAACATAAAGAAATTTCCACTTGTCTATGAAAATGTCTATTTAATAAATGCTATACAGTGAATTATGAAGCAACATAAGCAAAATATGCTGGAGAGTTAGCAAAGGGTTTCAAGGAAAAGGAGTGATCACTGAGACAAACTCTGAATACAACAAGAATGGCAACATTTAGTTTGCATACACAGATAATAAATCAGGAATTTTTTGACTTACCCTTTTCTTTCCAGAGGGACAGGTTGGTCCCTGTAAGCTCCAGGGTATCCTGGGTCTTCCCCAGTTCTGCCCTTGGTAGCAGAATAGTTGCCTAACACCTGCCAATTATTTTGTAAATACATAAGAGGAATAGAAACCTCTGTCTGTCACTTCAGAACTTCCTCTTCCCTTTTCAGGGGGAAAAAAAAGGATGGAGAGGTCACTGACACCATCTTCTTCATGCTGATTAAAAGACAGAATTCAGTCACTGCTGGATGAACCAAGAATAATTAACTTTTATTTACCCCTACGTATGAGGTAAAAAGAGTTTTGAAAAATAGCTGAAAGCTACAATAGTCAGCTTTTTAAAAAAACTTATGGCAATAATAAATAGCAAATAAAGCCAAACTCCGGAGGTTGAAAACCTAAACCCCTAAATGATAACAGGCAGTTAGAACTACAATATTTATTCTAAAACCTAGTCACTTGTGTATTGGGTAATTAAAGCAACTAAATTTGCTTCTGTCTGCTTTTTTGGGTTACCATTTAATATGCCAAACAACAAACTGTATTCATGTAGGACACAAGTCTAGAACAATTTTAAAAATCATAAAACTAGTAATGGCATATACATTTATAACAGTTGGCTACAAAGTCTTTATTTTCATTACCCTCAAGACTTGACTGTGTGTAGATGGCTGCTATTTTTCTTCTGCTTTTTTGTTTCTTCTGTCAGAATCAAAAGAATGTCATCATCACAATCTGCCTCTCTCTTCTGTCACTCTCAGCTAGTGATCAGACCAATCTATATTTCAGTTAACAAAATTTCTCCAAAGCCCTTTCATTAATGGATAATCAAATAACCATCTCTCTCAGCTAGTCATACTCCTTGCTAGTTTCCAAGAATCCTGCATCCATGTATGGAAAAAGGAAAACAGTGATACATTCTAAATGGTAAGAACATTGACAGTAGATCAGTAATACTCTTAATAGTCTTCAAACTGTTCTCTTTTCAACAAGACAAACAAAAGAAATCCATTTGCTTAGACCTTTCTCAAACTGCACATTTTGAAATTTCAAGTCAAAATAAGGAGCACAGATGCTATGATCAAAGAGCAGCTGCTTGCTTAGTCCATCAGGAAAATGATGCAAACAAAAGCTTAAATGAGCTAAATGATGAGAATTCAAATGTTGAGGCTATAATTTTTGTTAACTGAAAACCAGAGTATGCTTTTCAAATAACTGCAGAGAGGTAAAATAATATGCAGACATTAAATTGCTGATGGATTCCCAGCTTCAAAATATTGCATTGACAAAGCCATTAAAAACTACCATATAGCAAATATAGTGTCTTCCTGGTGATTTGAGCTAATTTCACTTCACAGCTGCTACAGAAACTGTCAGATTGTTTGGGTTATGGAACACAGAGAGTGTAATTTTTTTTATTAAATGGCTTGTGCATCTAATTAGTTATTTAATACAACCAATGGTGCAAGCAGCCAAGTGGAACAGGTCTTATTTACTGAATTTAATGAGGTAATTTGTTAGGAAAAGTTACTGTGATATGCCTGAATGAAGAATGAACTAAAATTACAGGGTTAAGAAAACCAGGTTATGTTCAGCTCAGCTATATAATATTAATCAGATGAACTGAAGACTTTCTCCAGGCTAGCACCTGAGAGCTAGGTCCATTACTAAAATCTAAAAAAAAAAAAAACCCAAATAAAACCCAAACCCCAACAAACCAAAGAAAAAAATCCAAAAAAAACCTTGTAGCAATAAAAAGTTCTTATGTGAATTGCTGCAAATGTATTTACATCAGCAAGAACCTCACACACTCAATCTACAAGTCAGGTCATTTCTGCCAGCTCTGTTGAGTCTCATGTTGTCTGTGCAATGTAAAGTACCTGACAAAATACAGAAAGAATTCAGTCTAAACTAATGGTTTAACTGAATCTTACGAAACCAACGCTGTAACAGAAGAAAAACAGTGGGAGACACAAGTCTTCTCATCCACAGGCATGTTAAGCATAGAGCAGGAGTCAGAAAGGTAATTTGAGGAATATCTCCTTAAATTAAAAGCACTGAAGACACTGAACACTGATACATGGCTTGTTGAAGTATGCTGCACAGGGAGTTCCACAAATTACAGGCAATGCAAAACCACAGGCAGGGACACGCCACTAAGAACCTCTCCCAAAAGAGATCTAAATTGGTGACTGAGGTTTTGTCTTCCCACTGTACATTCAATGTCCATTCCTGAAAGCAAAGCAGCATGTCCAGCATCAGCTTAGTTTAACCCTAATGAGTAACAGAGGTCAATAAATAATACTTTTAATTATTAGACAGTGTTTGAGCACTGGAAAAAGGAATAAACATCAAAATTTCCCATAGTGAAGACTATGCAAAATACAGCCATAAAAATTGATTTACACCTAAACATAATAATTCATATATAAAATTCAAAAACATAATGTGCAATTTAATATTGCTTGCCAGAAGATCTCCTGTGGTACTTTGGTCTTCCTACTTCCTGACTTGCTACAACAAACAAGGACTCACTTGGTACAGTGAGGTTTTATACATATAGTCCAGCTGTGTAGCCTAAGCCATAACGGAAGAGAAAGACATGAACCATTAACTAAAGCTGCCTTGGGATACTAAAAAGACTGATTTCATCCCAAATTTATTCAAAATATTTTTAACTGGAACTAATACAGCGTTCTGATATTTTACATCAAGACCAAATGTTTCAGTATCTCCTGGACATTTCTTTTCAGCTATTTTCACAAAAACTAACTACTGATTATTTTTTGTGGGGAAGAGGCTATTGCCACAGAAAATACTAAATGTATCATTTAGTATCATTTAATGTATCAATATAAATGTTAATTAAAATACAATTAGGAACAGCTAAGATAGCAAAGCTATGAAGCAATCCACCCTATGCACAGTAAATAGCTGCTTTTATGTCATCATCTGAAAGTAGACTAGCATACCTACAAAACTGATCCAAAAATTATTCACCTTTCTAAGATTAATTCTCCATCAATTTAAAACTAACACTGAATAAGACTATCAATAAAAAAGGTAGCCTTTGTCAGGAAAAATCTGTCGTTCACCAGAAGATACAGCTGAGGAAGCACAATCTAGACACTTTACAAACCTACCAGCAATTAACAGACCATTCCAGACTGTCTCTAAATTGATGGTATTAATAACTGGCATGAACAGTTACACACTGGAAAGTTTTAATGGCTCTTATTGCTCAATATGCAGAATTTATAGGTTTTTGGGGCACACAAAACAAATGGATTTATACTGAATTTGCTTTATGTTTTCATACATCTTTAATTCTTGCTTTTTCTTCTACTGCCAGTGCTACCTCTATTGAGAGCCATCTGTAACTAAAAAGGTCATTTTTCCACTCCACTCAGCACTTGTCAGACCACACCTGGAACACTTTGTTCAGGTTTGGTCCTCACTATGCAAAAAACATGTGAACAGGCTGGAGAGGGTCCACAGAAGGGTCACAAAGATTACCAAAGGACCAGGAAGCCTGTTCTTTGAAAATGGCTGAGAGAACTGGGTGTGCTCAGCCTGGAGAAAACAGGGCTTAGTGGACATCTTTTCCAGTATCTAAAGAGTGACTACAAAGAAGACGCAGATTGGAGACTTCCTTCACATGGAAAAGCCAAGGGGTAATTGGTACAAGTTACTCCCAAGGAGATTCTGACTGGACACAAGAGGAAAATTTTTCACAATGAAAAAAAACTATCATTGGAATAATCTCTCCAGAGAAGTTTACTCAACACTGGGTACCCTGAAGATCCACCAGAACAGGGTACTGGGCCATCTTGTCTAGACTGTGCTTTTGCCAAGAAAGCTGGGCCAGATAATCCTTGAGGCCCCCACAAATCTGGTAGTCTATGATTCTATGATAATTCAGTATTTAATTTATTCAGACATACAACACTCAGCAAGAGAAGTAAAATAAATGCAAGTATGTGGTAATGTAGTAAGAAAACTAATAAGAGAAAAAAATGTCTCTCCAACTCCTGAAACCATTTTAACTTACTGAAAACTGAAGAGGTGAAAGGCTTGTGACATATTTGAGAGAAAACTGCTCCCAAATTATTAACACTAATTTAACACCATTTTTTTCCTCTTATGTCTTCTCAAATGCCATTTTTAAATTTTAGTATGCACATTTTATATATACCCCTTTTCAACTACTTTGGTGCTTTACTGAAATAAAAACAATGAAGGCTTCCAATTACCTTGAAGTTCAGAAGTTGTGCAGAAATGCCATTAAATACTCTGTATAATAATTCTACTGTTGTGATTGCTCTGAAAAGTAATCAGCTTTTAGAATAGTCCAGCAGAACATTACTTCCATTTCCTTGCGAATATCTGAGATAACTAATGAGATGGTCATATCCTGAAACATACTCTTCCAACAAAAAACTAGGAAATTAATAGGTAGGGTCCAAAATTGAAAAAAGATGAACTATCTTTTCAACACAGCTGTGAAATAAGACCCAAAACCAAGGCTCAGAATCATTAATGACATAATTGGAAAAGTCCTTAATTTTGAGCTCTTAAGTATCCAGATACTAAATCCAAAAACCCAGGAGAACGAAGACAGTTCTGTACTGTGCGATTTTATTTCAGTTACAAATGCTACTTTAAAAAAAGAGCTTAAAACAGAGCCCTAATGCACTTGAAATTTGGCTTAAAGAATACTATGAACTGTTGAGCAATGGCAGTCTATCTCACATGACCTGTCAGACAACAGTTCAGTTTTCTTTAATTCATGGTATTTTAAAAGCTAAGTCCAGCTTCACAATCAATGCAGAGAATAAACAGGTTAATTTGCAAAGTAATTCAACTATCTACTGCAGACATCTCCCTTATGACTATATTAATTACACTGACTACAGTGACTAGATTGTCAGTGCCCATAAACCTTAAGGTGACTGCATCCCATCAGTTTTTACCTATTTTTCTCTGATATCTGCCTTTGGTGAAGTAACACTCAAGACAGACTGCTGTTAACAATCTGGAATTTTTTTTTCCTGTACCTAAATACATTATACAAAACCGGGTGGCTCAATCAATCAGAAATGAAAGTTTTACATCTGAATCAACTTCAGAGATGTTTTATTCACTTCCACCCATAACCACATGAAAACTCTGAAATATCAGTGAAGCACAAAAACTTCCTTCTTTATTAAAAGGGTTTCTTTTTCTCATTATTCAGGCTTTTCTATGATGTGGCCGTGAATCAGCTGTTCACAGTGGAAAGCTGGCTCACAATGCATTTGCCTAGAAACATTTACAGGGAAGGATGTAGCAAAAATAGGCAAGCTGCCTAAGTGTCCACTGAAGTACTTAGCCCTGTACTCTGAGGCAGCATCCACTGGTGCAATCACATCAGAAATCTCAGGTTCTGTGTTTGTTGGTTTATTTAAATCACATTTAATTAATTTTTAATAGAAAGCAGGACAGCTCTATTGCAGCTTTTTGATTGAGTATGAGCTTCACTCACTATGTAAGCAGAACTAGACTTGATATCAGTGGCATTTTATAGCTGACATGTTCATCAGCTCTAACATGTTAGAAAAATCCACAGCTCTTGTGTGATAAACCTGCCCAAAATGAAGTGGAAAAGCATGCTTCTACAAGCTTTAATTCCTCTGCCACTGACTGATTCAGCACACAAAGAGAAACTCAGACATTTCATTTCGGGGACAGCAACATGGAGAGAAACCAGGTTTCTTCTTATTATCCTGCTCCTGCAGAGTACTTTATAATCGCCTTCATGGATTTGCTGGAGTCTGCTTTAAGACTATTTTTATATGCCCTCCATCTCCATATGAAGACTCAAGGCACACCAGTCCAGTGTTGAAAACTGTCCTCTACTTTCCATCCTAAATTCACTCATGGCTCTCTTGACTGTCAGCTCTATCCATCACCACACTCCAGTGGAAAGTTTCTTAAATGCACGACCTTGGAATTGTAAACAGACACCCTAGTTGGTTTTTCCAACATTTCACTAGAAATGCCTCACTGTATCTCTGGTAATAACACACTTCTTAGTACGTGGCTGCATAGCCTTGGTGCACTAATTGTACTAGCTATGACTAACAGCAAATCCAGGTATTTCCTCATTTCTCCTGAATTTCCAGGAGGTATCTGTCATAAACCCAAAAGTGATTGCCCTTCTGACTGACTGTGAACTCACACTGTTACATCAATCTTCAGTGTCAAATTTTTAATATTGTTTACACCTCCAAATTTTACAAAATCAGCTATCTCCACAGTTGCTTTTTTAAACTGGCATCACTAATGAAAATATTCTTCAGTGTCTATCTAGTAGTTTCTCACTGGCCAGACTGCTCTTTTTTCAACCTACACATTGACATGACCTATTTCCCCAATTTGCTATCTAACATAAAAGTCTACTGACAGGAAAAAAGGCCCTCTTCACCGTTACATATATAGACTAAAGTTAGAGAAATACTCGAAACACGTTTCACAGAATTCTTGATGTTGGTAGAGGCCTCTGGAGGGCATCTGGTCAAGCAGACCCAGCTGCCCAGGATCGTGTCCAGTCATCTTTTGAAGATCTCCAAGGACAGAGACTTCACAATCTCTTACCCTGTACCACCATTTAATGACTCACACAGTAAAGCAGTTTTTTCCTTAGGTACACACAAATGGCACTTCACTGGCTCACGTTCAAATCTGTGCTTCCCAGGCCCCCAGGAAGGTCTTTTTCTACAAAGCTGCTTTCAAGCTGGGCAGTCCCCAGCACAGACTGCTACAAGAGGTTGTTCACCATTGGTGCAGGACTTAGCACTTTTCCTTGTTAAGCTTCATGAGGTTCCTGCCCACTCATTTCTGCTGTTGAGGTCACTGTGGACAGCAGCATGACCGTCTGGCACATCGGTCACTCTTCCCAGATCTGTGCCATCAGCAAATTTGTTGAGGGTCCACTCTGCTCCATAATCCCAAGCGCTAATCAAGATGTTGCACAGGAGCATTAATCCCTGGGGTACACTGGGGTACACTGCTAGCTACTGGTCTCCAGTCAGGCTTTCTGCCTGTGCCTTCAGTCAGTCAGTTTTCAGCCCAGACTTCATCAGCTTCTTTGTGAAGATGTTACAGGAGACTGCTGGAAGCCTTAATGAAGTCAAGGTGGACAAGATGCACAGCTCTCCCCTCACCTACCAAGTGAGTCATTTCATCACAAGAAGCAAGCGGCTGGCTGAGCATGACTTTCCCCTCATAAATCCATGCTAACTACTCCTGATGGCCTTCTTGCTTATTTTAAATACTTTGAACACACTGGAAAATATACCATTCATATTCAGTACTTTAATAGTTAAAAATTAACACAGTTAAATCTGCTTTAGTGTAAATCCACACCAACTGAAAATCTATTATTTCAGTTTTCTTCTGATTTCAGACATCCTGTTTCTTTTCCCAAGTAACCAAAATGTACAAGTTTTAAAATCCACACACGTTCTCTCCCAAAGGTATATGGTGAAAAAGAAACTGATTCATCACAAAAGAATCCATGCACATTTGCCATCTAGATCCTAAGTTTTTGAGAGGTTTTCTACAAACCCTAACAAAATTCCCTCCAAAATCCTGTCCCCAAATATTTGGTCTCTAATTCTTAGAATCTTAGCATGTAAGCATAAGTAGACTAATCAAACAAGAAAAACTGCATTTCTTTTCAGCTAAGTATATAAATCCTGCTCTCTCATGTTTTTCCTCTCAATTATGCAGTTTGCAAACTTGATAAAGCTTTGGGGAAAAGCAACCCTATTAAAAATTCTAGAACTCTTTGAGTCTACATAAATTTTCAGGATGAAAATTTGTTACCTGAACTCTAGAACAGACATATCTAACAATATATGAAAGCCCTCAGCACCCTCAGGATATTCTTCAATGACCTGAATGTGTCAAAAAGAGGGAGAAGCAGATGACCACACTGACAAAAAAATGCACAAATGAGAAACAGTAGATCAACCACTTATGGTATCATTGCAAAGAGTATTTTTACTTCAATTCAGTATATGCTTAAAATAAAATTACTTTCTAAAAAAATCATTCATGGAACACCTGGTATGATTTTGCTATGTAACATACCAAAATCTGAAATATACTGGAAAGCAAAAGCATTGAGTTCTGCCTAGAAAACATGACACCACAATGAACTCTGGAAGTCAGACTGTGCTTTCTCTTATGAATCATTTAATTTTCAGGAAAGGTCCCCATAAATAATAAGTTTACACATAAAATAAAATATTGTTCTGGTTTTTTTTCAGAATGAAATTATTTAATTTCCACATCCCAGATAAAACCTTAAAAAAAAGTCTTGATATCATTACAATAAATTTTCAGAAGATAATGAGAAAAATATGTGGTTTTATACTGTGACGAAACTGGATACAACTTCTAATGTTTGTTATGTGAGTTAAAAATTGAAACTTTCATGGTGTGGAGATGAACACAATACCAGCAATTACATATGGAAAACTAAAGAAGGAGCTAAAGGGAAAAAAGTATTATCTTTACTTTTTTTTATCTCCTCTTGGTGACTGAACAACAGCTATGCACAACTGTACAAGGAGACATTTTTGAACCATCACCAAGCAGTTAAATACTGCTGCTACACTGAACAGCTGCATAAATTAGCCTCACCATTAGTAAACAGCTTTGTACCTCTTTGTATTTTTTAAATTTTTACTTGCAGGCAGTTGGTTTCAAGAGATACCTACTTCTTCAAAATACAGGATAAGGATAGTTCTCTTTGCCCTTTGGTTTTAAAGGACTACAAATAAAAACAAATACAACTTTTACTAGAACCTGAAAAACACCCCTCTGAAATTCTGATACTTCTGGAACAAAGACATTAACATTCTTCAATTAAGAAAGGAGAAAGCTTTCTTGAAATTCATTTGCAAGCACTACATATTATTTCATCAGTTCAGAGATTAGATGTGCAGGAGAACCAGTTTCCAAGGTAACTGGGCTAACCATGGGCAAGTCATCAGGGTGATAAGGAACTCAAAACATTTAGGAGGTACCACATGGAAATAGAAGAGAGCCTGATGAACTGTCTCTACTTAGATAAGCCTAAAATGCACTTATTTTACGCAAGCGAAATAGGGTAGATTAGAACAGGGTCTCTAATGCTCACACTGCAAGTTCTTTAACAGTGCCTGAACACCTGATGTGGGACCAGAGGAGATGCTACTTCTCCCTGAACACCACATGCATGAGCAGATCAAGCTCTTCAGTGCCCATGCAAGCCAGGCTGCCTCCCAAGCCACGGCTGTAGGGTACAGGAAATCAGGGACACAGATCCCAGGAGCAACAGAAAACCTGGACAGTGTTTAAAACAACTGAGATGGCAGAAATATGGGGTTTTGGTCTCCACAGGTTTCCCCAGCTTAGTTCCAGTACAAATGCCACTGAAAATAGTTAAGCCTAACAAAATTGATCTTAAGATGCCTGTTAAGGGTGGGGTTTTTTTAGGTTTTAGAGCTTTAAGCAATTCCATTTCTAGAAATACAGTTAGGTAACAATGCAGAAAAACCAAGTATTTATTTATATTTAATACTGTTATTTCTTATTTATATATTGTTTCTATTTATTATTATTTATGTTATTTAAATTATGTATATTGTTCTATATGCAAACCTAATTATCACTAAATACAGTACTTAAATACAGTACTTGACATTTGCAATTTTTTTATCTGGATGTCATGATTCAGCAAACCTGTGAAAACCAGAAGGCATAAGTGTTTCAGCTACAGAGAAACCCATAATTTAGAGCAAATTAAAACATAACATAGAGAAATAAAAATAGCTGGCCTTACATGCTGCCTTCTAGGTGCTGTTTGCTTTTTCCTCCTGCACAAATTGCAAACATACATCCATTTATATTATCAATCCACACAGAAATCTGAACTCAAGGCAAAACACAACCAAACCTTGTTTGTGGGCAAGGTTTTTATCTGAGGGCATTCACATAAGCATGCAAGCAGACTGAAAAAAAAATTATTTTGTTTGCAAAACAGGCAAGTTACTCCCAGTCTGCACACGGAGGAGACAACAAGTTTCTACTGCGAAGGTGGAAGAAAGGCTTTCTGGAAAATATGCTGAGTTGCTACGAAGCATCTGCTGTTTCCCAGATGGGGCAGAAGCTCTTGATGTACAGCCAGAGCCCAAGGACACAACAGAGTGGACATACGAGGGACAGTTTGTGTCAAGACCTAGACTGGGTAGTTAATTTCATTTATGTTAAATACATCACTGTGACATATTATATGCAATGGATTCACTTTTGTTACTCTATACTGTGGGAAACTGCTAGCTTTCTTTTTCAGTGTTCCAAATAGCATTTCTGAAGGCTTTTGAAAAAATCTGAGAGGGAAAAGACCAGCTCATAACATCTGAAATACTTTGCAGAGCTCAATCCTGTAAGCAGCTTCTCAGCTGGATACATCATCACCTACTGCAAAAATCCAGGGGGGTTCTGTAAGAATACAAACTGAAAAAGTTTTGCACTCAGTGCAGACAGTCCTAGATCACACAAAGTTCTCATATGCTTCTTGTGCACTAATTTCTTAATTTGCAGTACCAGAAAGAAGTTTGATAGAGTAGAAAGATAACTCCACATAATAGCAGAAATATCTTGTGCATATTCAAAGACAAAATCCTCCACATTATATAATGACTCTGAAAACTACACACAGAACACAATACAGAATACACTTCCTTAAGATATCCATATAGAGGGGGGAAAAAAAAGAAAGGCAACACTAGCCTCCAAACTTTTAGGTTGACTAGGGAGAATTCACTGCACTGGGGAAGAGCTGGTATTTGTGCAGCTCACTAACAGCAGGATGCTACTGTCCTACATCTGCCCACAGTTTAGCAAAACAAAGCAAAAAAAAACCAAATCAAAGCCTGTAGAACACAGCAGCACAAAAAAAACCCTCTAGGTCTTATCACTCCATAAGGCACTTAAAAGACTGGCAGTCCAAAGAGCTTCATGATGGGATGGAATAATTATGTCAGCTTAACATGTCTGCATCAAGCCTCCTAGCACCCTCAGTCTTAGGCTAACACAGGAAGAGTCACCACAAGTGCTGTGTAAATGCTCTTTAAACCACCACAGGAAAAAGAAAAGGCCACTATCTATAAATCACATAAAACAACATATCGCTTCCTCTACAGAAGGACATAAAAGTGAACCAGCCATCACCTCCAAATTTAAGAAAAAAACTCTCTGATTCTTCAAATACTGTGTTCTGAAAAACAGCTTACCAGAAACTTGCACTTGCATCCAGTGATATATAGAGAACAGGCATTTATTTAGTTGCACGCAGGATCCTAGACACTCCATCTAATCATGAAAGGAATCTTTTCTTCAAATTGGAAGCCTTCTAAACTACATCCTTGAACTACCATAAATAAAATTCTGGGAAAGCATCAAATAAGTTCATAATCTCTTGCTGTGAGTAGCATATAATTATAAGCAAATTCTGTAACCATCCATCAGCAATTAGCATTTGGAGAGGCAGGCTCAGTAAGGAAAATTTACTTGGCTTATTTTAACAGACAAAATAAGAAAAAATACATTACTCTATTGAAAAGTAAATCAGTCTTTTATTTGGCATCCAACAGCTACAACTCGACTGCTTTTGGTACCAACCTGTCTTATTTAATTTTAATCCAGCTACACCTAATTCATACTGCTGCCTGCAGCAGCATATACACATACTCCCCATGACAGTCCCCCCATCTTAAATCTCTTTCTCCCAGATCATAACTTGATAGCATTATAGCAATGAAAGGAGAACAGATTCGGGAACTGTAATTTGTTTCCAACTTTTATCGGTCAAGCATATAATTACATCCATGAAAGGTAGTATTTTCAAGGAAGTATCGAGTCACATTGGACTGCTGCAGAGAAGAAAGCACTATCATAAAAACACTGGGAGCTCAAAGCATGGGTTGAAGCCACATTTTTTACTTCCTCTATATTAATTTCAGTTTCAGTTCTGATGAAGATAGCACTGACAACAAGCCCATCTTGTCAGCCAGTTACAAGTCAGGTACAATTCCTTCCCCAACACATTACCTACCTTTTCATCATTTCTGAAACCTGGTTTCACAGGTAGTAAAGAGCCACAGCAAAGTGGGAGGTGTGTTTTGGAGATGCTGAGGACCGCACAGAAGTTCTGTCAAGTCACAGTGGTGCAGGAGAGAGCAGCAGAGCAGGCAAGGGCTCCAGCACAGGGGGCTGCAGGTCCAGGCTCTTTCCTCAGATTTCACTTGTACTTCATTTACTTGTAAGAATGTGAGCACATATAGTAAACTGTGAGTAGGATTTTCCTTCTGAACTGTAGTATTGCAACATCAATTCATCAGTATCACAAGACTCCCCAAAGGTTGTTTTACAGTTTTTATTTTCCATTAAAACTTGAAGGTCTTAATTCTACTCCTCCCTCTTCCACTAACCTCTTCGCATAACTGAGTACTATTTCATCTTGTTCTGTTTCTCTCCCTACTGTCTGCTGTGCTCATTTATATTAATTATGCAGACAAAGAGACATTCTAGCTACGAAGTGGCTTGATAAGGCCCTGACTGTGTCTTCAAGACACAAATAAGAAAGCCTATCCTGGTTAGCCTAGTTTTAAAATTATTCTAGCTTCTTTATTCATTGATGTTTTATTTATCTCTTCCCCCTATCCTAGCCCTGGGGGACTGCTCCACACTGAAATCGCTTTAGAGTAGTGGAGTTAAATGTTAGCCTTTCTCACCTCTCAGCCACCACTTTCAAAGAGCATAATGGGAAGGAGAGACAATCAAAGAAAATTTTAAAAAGAGGCATGTTTCAGCTAATATTGTGACTGAAGGAAACAGGATGGAGAAGCATCCAGAAGACTGTTCTGGTTTGAGACACAATATCTGTTATCACTAACTGGGGACTCCAACTCAGTAAAGCACTTATGTTATCAGTTGGTCAAAGAAAATCACAATATTTATGTACAGACTAAACCAAAAACCTGAGGTTGATCACTTAAACCCCCCACAAAATCCAAAGGGAAATGAAGTTGCGATGGGGTGGTGCTACACAAGCACAAACATTCACCAAGGCCCCACCTAGGGTCAAGAATCAATCTATTGAGTACTACAGTCTCTCTGACTTCTTTCAGCTCAAAGCCCAGGTAAAAGCTGCAAACAGATGTCTCCTCTGCCCAATGCTCAACTGCCTGAAGTTGCAGGCAACTGCTGCATTTGATCAAAAACCTAAGAAAGATCTAACTCTCTTTGTGAAAGCCTGTCCAAGAGGTGAAGATGACAGTAATGATCACCATATAAAAGGCCAAGTGCCTGTAATGTTCATCCACTACATGAGAGTTAAAGTTTAATTCCCCTTATATTGAAAAATCTCTTCTTAAATCTAACAGCTCCTTACAGTTTAATTTTAACGAATATTTCAGCACATCTCAGATCTCAAAGCAGCCTCCTCAGAGACTAAAGGAAACAGTCTAAATATTAAGCTATGCAGTCATGTTTGCCCTGGTGTTCTTTCTAGTGCCAGGACCTGCAAAATCATTCAGTACAGACAGTTCTTTTGGTCCCACGTTCAACTGAAATGACAGAAAAACACACTGTAACCCAGGGTGCAGTGTTTAGGTAGATGCTCTTCTAGAAAATTGTGGAGGTCCAAGGCCCCCTCCTATGCACATCTTCCAAAAATGGTTACTCCTTCTCCATGCTCTTTTATTAATTGTTTGGACCAGACAAAGTTTTTACTAAAATGTTACTGCAGATTTTCAACACACATGAGAAATTACTAGCCTTCATGAGATGATGTACATTGTACTCCAAGATCAGTAAGAAATCTCATTAAGTGCTAGCAAATAGCGAAACATAATATTGATCAGCTTAGAGGTGCGATGTGATCACACAAAGGAGACTCACTGGATAGTAATTAAACTAAAAATCTGCTTTCAACTGAAGGCACTACAGCCTCTTCCATGAATCTGTGCCACTTGTTATAAACTGTCAGGCAAAAACTACAGGACATTTTTTTCAGTTATACACGCAATGTACTGAGAATTATGAATTGAAGTAATTTCCTTTATTAACAACACAGCTTTTCATCTCTTTGAATATTAACAGATATTGAAACTATTTCCAGCAAAGCATCAGCTCACAGCTTCATTAGAGATCTACCTGAAGCAGACATTTTCTGACACAATTCTTGTAAGCGGATGAAGAGACCATCCCACCAGTACTTAGTATAATTAGACAGCAGACTACATGTTCAGTGCACTGTTTTAGGCTCCTTGCGTAACAGACTACAATTCCTAGGGCTGGCTGCTGTGGGAAAACGAAGTCAAAGCACAGAATAAAGGCCCACAATTGTTGCTATTATCTTAGCTAAAAAATACCCTACAGTCTCACTGCTAGACTTCTAGCACAGGTGACAAGTCCACTGGCAGTTCATGTAATGGTTCAGTCTCCCCTTTTAATAATCATAATCCAGTTTTACGAAGAATTCCCTGAAGTCATCTCAATTTGAAAAAGCTTTTAAGAATGTCACCTGATTTTGCTGTATTACACCACTCTCTGAAGTTCTGTTTGTTCCAAACTTTCCCATTCTGTTAGGTTTACTTGTTGTCACACATCCATGAGAAAAAGAAGCACTGTGTGCTTTGCAACACCGTTCAACACTGCTGAATGTCTTTAGGTCATCACATCTATCCAGGTGCCCTGTTACAAATGCACACTGATCACTTATTTTTTATTCCAAATGGTACAGAAAATGACACAGGACTCAGTGATGTTTATTGACGATTTCCAGGACCATTGTCTGTCATTCTTATGCAGTATAGTTTGCATTCTGTAGTACAGAGGCGCTCAGGAATTCTTGCATGCAAGCTCAGTGCTCTGAATCAGAGTCGGTGGTGTAATCCCTGGAAATCCGTTACCAGTACCACTAAACTAATTTACTGATCAAATTCCTGACAGCAGCATGCACAATGTCTAGAAGTCACAAAAATATCTTGTTTCTGATGGTGACACTGATGTCTACACCAAATATACAAATACAGATGTAAGCAGAAGCAGTTCATTCAAAGTTAGGAATGTTTCAAATGTCATTTATTGCACGATTGCATTTTTTTCACTTTAAAAATGTAATAAAATCTGAAGTCTAAAAGGGTATGAGGGACAGTCCTCCTTTTCATCTACTGCTAGTGGTTTTTTCAAGTAGTGAGACAAAAGATAAAATTTTGACCTTTATTTTCAAAGTAATCCTAGCCAGCCATTAAATGACAACTATTATTCATCAAGTCACCAAGTGATGTTGTATCTTGGAATTCCAGTGCTAATAAAAGACAAAGAATTTCATCTAGTATTTCATGGTTATAGTACCACTCCTGTTCAAAAGAGAACAAAAAATACCTAACACCAGAGAGAAGTCATGACATGCTTACCTTTAACAGACTTTTGCTACATCCTCTTGGCAGGTTTACCCTGCACTGCAAAAATTCTTGCAGCTAAAACAAGCTCCACACCCTTGGGAGAATTATGTTTGTAATGTAAGAATAAATTTCAGAATTTTTAAGACAAAAATTAATCTTTCAGAACATTTTAATGAATTAGCACTACAATATTTTATCAGTCAAGTATCTGCATACATAAATAAGTTTGTTATTTTAATTCATATTTTTTTAAGTGTACAAGTGTATCCTCTAAAAAGTAGTGGCAGTAGATTTGCCTGTAAGTTGGTCAGATGAAGCAGATACTTCACACAACACAGATCAGAGAAAACACTTTTTCTCCTCTCAGGTGTCAGCCACAGTTTTAAGGAAAACTGTGATAGAACATATGGCACATCTAGATTTTGTTGTCTCTCACACAATAAAGAAACAAGCTATCAAAATCAAAGCCTGAGATCAGAACAATCTGTGGAGAGTACAAGAACCAGAGAATGAACAGCATTCATGAAGCCTCTATGGGTATGAAGCTATATATTTCACACATTCTTTACTCATTATAAATAATAAAATACATTAAACAAAATCTACATATAATGCTGCAACAAAAACTCGGTGGAGAAGGCACCACAGTAAATTCTTGACTCAAGTGATGAACATAATCTGCATAAAACAATGAAAAAATTATAAACTAAATGATTAAAAAGGTTTCTTTGTTGTCTTTTCAATTTTTTAATGCAATGCAAAATGTCAAGTATGTAGTCCTAGAAAACAAGCAAACTGAGGATAGGAGGGGAAATTCTGACCTAGACAAAACTGCAGCCCTGGGAGGGTCCAGAATCAGTGGCAGGGGGGGTGGGGGAAGAAGAAGAAGAGGGAAAAAAACAGAGACTGCACTTTAAAACCAAAATATCTCTTCAGTGCTCAGGGAGCATCAGGTAGTCGAGTGAGGCAAAACAGTGAAGAAAGAGTTCAACTGTGTATTTTGCATAATGCCATACTGAAGGACTACTACTGTAGCAGGAAGCAGCTAGCTCTTATAAAAAGGCCAAAAACCTGTCCTGTGGCTTCTTTTGAATCCTAAAGGCTGCGAGTGCAGTGCTGTCACGTACCACTGACTTATGAAAGCTGCACCCTGTCAGGTGACAGTGCTGGGTACTGACCCGGTCCCGGCCCAGCCTGCGCTCCCATGCCATCGCCCAGCTGGGGCACGAGACCGCCGCTGCTCTCCCACCACCTCCGAGCTTCCTACTGCTGGGTTTAGCTTCCAGCAGCACAGCATTCTCAGGGTAGATTCAGCTTCCTCAAACCCAGAAACTTAGGGTTCTTAATGGAAGGGATTATATACAGTGGTTCTGCAGCACGTAGAGACACAAGCAACCCTTTGCACTAGGAAAATAAAATCAGTAAAGTAAATCATATGTGGGCACAAGAGGCTTGCTTCTATAGAACCACTTTTAAGCCAAAGGAGTGAAAACAATTTATACTATTTGCTATCTTTTATTCCCTTTTTTCAGAGTAGTATTCAAAACACGTCTCACTAACCCTCTCATATTTCAGAAATGGCTGCTGGTCATCTCCAGACATACACATTAGTCTCTCTTCTGGGAGTTCTTAAACTTTACAAGAGCAGCAAAATGCTTCTGCTCTTCTTCACTGCTGGAGAGATAAACTAGATACACTAGACAAAATCAGCAACTTGGTACATTTTACAAAGTGAGTAATTCAAAGATTTCACTTAAGGTATACAGCCCAGGATGAGATTATTTATCAGTTTAACCACAGCTTTAGAGTATTTGGCCTCAGCTGGGCACTCAGATCATATTCCCATTCCAATCAAGGCTTACCCCAGCAGCAGCCATCCAGACTTCAGCTACTGCTACATGCAAAATGTTGGTGGGCTTTGCCACTGCTGCAAATGAACACTACTCCTCAACAGTTTTAATTTTTTCCTCTTCATCATAAATAGTAAAGTCATAATATTTAAGTATTTACCCAAAATCTTTTGCCTTATTATATGTTACTTAAAAGGTTAGGTCAATCTGCTTATGTATACAACAAAATATGTCCCAAAAAATCACTTAAAATCCTTTCTTAGTTGTTTCAATTAGCAGTGGTAGGCCTAGTTTCTCATTAACAAGAAACATTAAAAGTCTAGTATCAAACTTAACTATCTGTAATTACAAAGTAAGAATTCCAGATTTATGCAATGAACTCTTACTAAAATACTCACATAGATTTAAACAACATTAACTATTACAATCAAACCTACTGGAGCTGCTGCACGTGATAAATAATACAAGAGATCACTTAGTACATTTTATAAATAATAAAATTAAGAGAATTTATCTTGGATGCAATTTAACTGCTTCCTTTACTGAAGTTCACTATTAGGAAAATAGTTTCTATCGGATATAAATGAAGCAACAGAACCACATGATGGCTCAAACTGGAAGGGATGTACAAAGGTCATCTGGCCCATCCCCTCCAGCTCAAGCACAAGCACTCCTTGCACAGGACCAAGTCCAGACAAAGATGGAGCATCCATAGCCTCTTGTAACCTGTGTCAGTGCTCAGTCACCCTCACAGGGAAAGAGTTTCCTGATGTTCACAGGGAACCTCCTGAGTTTCAGCTGGTGCCCACCCTGTCACTTGGCATAACTGGAAAGAGCCTGGCTCTGTTTTGTTTGCACCTTCCCTTCAAGTATTTATATAGACTAATAAGACCACCATTGAGTCTTCACCTCTCCAGGCTCAGCAGTCACAGTCCTCAACCTTTCCTCACAGGACAGATGCTCCAGACCTGTAATCATCTTAATGGGCCTTCCCTGGACTTTCTCCAGTCTCCTGGGCTGGGGAGCCTGGAATAGGGCCCGAAGCTCCACATGTGGCCTCAGTGGTATTGAGGAGGGACTTGACAGCAGCACTCATCTTAACACATCCCAAAACACAATCAGCCTTCCTTGTTACGCAAGCACATGGTTGACTCACATTTCACTTGATGTTGTCCAGCACCCCAGAGCCTCTTCTGCAAAGCTGAAGAGGACCCACCCTGTGGATGGTCCCCCAGCATATAATGGTGCATGGGGCCAGGAGCAGGACTCTGCACCTCTCCCTGCTGAACCCCGTGAGGTTTGTGGCTTCCCACCTCTCTGTTCAGCCAGTTTCTAATCTACCTCACTGTCTGCTCATCTAGCCTGCATTTAACAAGCTTCTCTATGAATATGTTAAGTTAAAAGCCTTACTGAAGTGAATGTAGACAATAGCCACTGCTCTCCCCTTACCTGTTAAAGCCAGTCATTTCTCTGTAGATGGTTATGAGGTTGATTAGGCACAACTTCCCCTTTTTAATAGTCAAGACTTACTGGTAATGACTGCGTCATGCACTTGCAGTAAACCACAATAAGTCTCAGCAGTTATTTTGGATCTACAGCTGTTAAACTTGGAGAATTACTCCCTGGCCATACACAAAGAAAGAGTGAAAAGAAGAAAAAAAAAAAAAAAAAAGGAAGAAAAAAAGAGCCCCTCTGTTTAATGGTATTTTCCTCTCCCCCCAGTTTAAATATTAACATGAAAGAAACAAGCAAAACATCAAGGAAGCATTTTCTAGTCAACCTCCTAAATTAAGAGAGATAAAATTGAGCAACTACCTCAGAGGAAAATGGCTGGGCAAAAGGGAATAAAGAGCTACGTGGTCTGGTAGTCTCCCCCTATCAAATGTCATACTGAAACATTCTCATTCGTGTCAGTGCACTTTGCCACACTGCTAAACCACCAGCTTTTTTCAAGTGCTCTAAACCTCTGGATTAATGAGTTCTCTCTGGTTTGCCCTTGCAACACTAACATATTTTGAGTATTCTATTTAAACAGCCTATGCACAATGAAATCTACTGGGCAATCAATCACTCAAGCCAAAACTACTGAGAGAGTATCTCTGGGCTTTTAAGAAGGCAGAGTTAATAGGTATGTCAGATTCTAAGGAATCTGGAATGTGTCAGTACCAAAATATATCACCATCCATCTCAAAGATGACTGCAAGCTTATGAAGATGTAAAGATGATTACAAGCTAGATTAAAAAAAAAAAAGCATGTTTTATCATAAAGGCCATGATCTAGATTAATTAGAGAGGAGTTTGATAGCATGACTTTTGAAAGCCTCTGTAATTTATTGCTTTCAAACAACTAATGTGAAACACAGTGATTTTATCAAATGGAAGTCCCTAGGTCTACAGGCAGCATAGATTGAATCCTGGAAGATATCCTTTCTGGGTGAACCAGCATCTTATGCCCTTGAGACTGTTCACTGAATATTAAGGCAGATGGAAACTGCAGAGTGGAACATGAGAAGTTACAGATGTGCATAGACTAAGAAGTGCAGCTTTATGTATAACAGCACACGGGTCTTGGAGATAAATTCTGCATTCACTCCTTCCACTAACTTTATCATATGGAATTATCTGAGTGATCTGATGAGTCTCTTGAATCAATTCTCGTAACTCCTGTAAAATTAGCTTCTCCCAATAGGACACTTTCTTTATAAAAAACGACACCACAGTATTATCCATTGCTTTCTAACATTTAATTACAGCAAATGTCTCGTACTCTTTTTAATGGATTATTTGTGGCCTTCAAGTTCAACAGAGCTGAAAGTAATTAATAGAATATTGATAATTGGTAGATTATCAATATTGTCATATTATATAAATAAATATTGACAATTAATAATATATTTATAATTTTAACAATTAAAAAAATTAACAGATACTACTAGACAACACAGTAGTCTATCAGGAGCACAGAAAGAGTACCTGCTATTAAAATATAAAATATAAAACCTCTTTTATATAAATATAAAATATAAAACCTCTTTAATCTTAGTTGGAAAACATTCAATTTTATCTTAAAAGTGAAATGCTGCCCCTTAGCTTTCAGGTGTCTTTTCTTTTGAAAGCAGAAATGCAGTAACAGTCCATTTCAGGACTTGTGCAAGATAAATTTCTTAAGGCCCCTGTTTTATGATAGAACTAACCAAGAGAAAGCACGTAAGAGCATGAAGTTGCTACAGCTCTTCCTGCAAAACCACTTGCCTTAAGCAGAATCCAACACAGACAGTCCAGATGAAGTCTCCTTGGCGAGTTATAAAATGACACCCATAATTCCCTACGGCTTCCAAAATATTTTGCTTCATGTTATCGAGAATGCCATTTGCCTTCCTCACAGCTGCATCACATCATGGGATGCTGCTGTTATTCTGCAAAAGCAAGTCAGAGTGGCTTTCTCCTTTAGCTGTCATCCCCTACAAATGATCACTAGTTTACTGTGAATGTTCTTAGCTCATAATCCATCCCCATTACTCAAGTTCTCCCAGTCACCCATATTTTACTGTAATCCTATGCAATGATAAGGCTTCCCCACTTTCCGTCAAAAGCAAGTGTCATTAGTGCACTCCAACTTCCTGAGACAGAACTACTGAAATTTTTAACAAGGTCTTTTGTCTTATCAAAGGCAGATCCTAATTTAGTCTGGCATATACTACCTCTGATAAATCCATTTACATGTATTCCATTTTCCTCTCTGCCTTTGATTCTTTAAAAAGTGTTCTCTATTGCTTTGCTATGGGGGAAAAAAAAATTGTAATTTTCAGGCAGACAAAACCACTTTTTTTTCTACTTTTGGAAAAACAGCTATTAAATTTGCTCTTCTGCAGTTAAACACCATCTCTGCTTTGATAGTGCTCTTTTAGATTTGAAATATTTGCTACAAGGTTTTCTAAAATGCAGCTCCTTTGACCCAGCCCCATACAAACCTGAGCACTAGGAACCTGTAGGTTTCTTCTTCATTTCACTATATGAATTTCCACAACAAACTGGGGGTGATACTGGCCATAACTTCACACTCACTGCACAACACTCACCCACCTTCCTGGTTGAATTTTTAATGGATGAATAGCTTTTTACTACTTGGATTATTTTCCTTTTCAAGGTCAAAATCAGCTTGACTTCTAGCAACTTCTTAGCCACATTTAAGACTTTTGAACTCTATGACATTCTTAATTTTTTCAACAACCACTTCTGCCACTCCTTTTAAGTTCTTGGCTAACTCATAATGTTCTCTTTGGCTGACTTTTCTTCTGATTAGGTCTGCAATCATTCTGCCTGTGTACTCTGCTTTTTCTTGGGATGAAAATCCTACGCACTTTTTCTAATTCTGAATCAAAGAGTTCCCTTTGGTCTTTGGTTCAGCTAATTTCAAACCATTTCCCTACAGCTTCTCAGTCTGCATTTTTGAAATTCAAAACCTTTAATTGGAAACCCCTTTCAATCTAAACCGCATAAGCCTCTGATGCAATTATTTAATCCAAATTCTGTTTCTACATACAGTCCTTCTAGAATGTCCTCAATACTTATGAAACACAGTTTTTAGGCAACATTATTTGTTTTTAGTTCAAGAACTATGTGTGTGAACACTGCACCCAGAACTCCTGATCTCTTGAATCAGTAGTGAAATTATAACTTACATAAGAGTAAGCATATTGTAACAGGAAAATAACTTTATTCCATTTACTGTAACCCAATAATTCCAAGTATATTTAATACAAGAAAATCCTTTTGCACCTGAAATTGTGTACAAGAGACTCATCAGTGAAGGCATAAAATTCCACAGCAATAATGAGGTATCTTTGTTCACCACAGTGACTGAATCAAAATATTGATAATATTATAATAATTCTGAAATGCTTTATTCTTTCACTATTTGGTATCTGAGTGCATCCAGTTTTTGAATCCTTAATATGTACTTCTCATTCCTTCCTGCTTCTCTGCCCCTCCTCTGTATGGCCCCTTTTTCAGTAACATCCTGATCTTTCTCACAGAATGTTATTACCAACAATCCTTGGTTGGCTCCACAGCTACCCGGGTATTGGTGTTTGAGGATACGTATTAGTTCTCTTATCTTCTAGGCTTCTACATGGACACAGGAGCTGAAGTAGTGAACCAAACCCAAGGAAAACAAAACATTCTTTCAGTGATTTTAGCAAGAGCTACACATCTTTTTTTTTTAATCTGTAATCTTTAATAATTAACCTGGTCAAAAAGTGGATGAATTTCTCAGATTCTGTAACCATTTCAAATCTAACAAAGCCTCAGGATCTTTCTGGAAATCCTGACTTCCACACTTAAATAAACAAGTGTCTTAACATGCACTGTGACTGCTTTCCTTTTAGAATCACAGGCTTACTGCAAGTGGAAAATGTGGAGATCATCAAAATCCAACTCTGTATTCATTTAAGTTAAATACACATAGAAATGACAAGTTTGGACTGTACAGAGCTTGTGCATGGGTCATCTTCTCTTATGATTCCTGTGATTCAAAATAGTTCATCAACATATTAACAACTGGCAAATACAATACTGAGCAATGCATCAAGCAAAGAAATACTTCTTTTTTACACTAAGGCTTGAAAATGTTTTCAGCCTACTTTATTATTATGGATATTATATAAAGAATAATGATATTTTAAATTAAGTATTTCAAACTTAATTAGTGCCAGATTGTTTCAAATTATTTCTCCACAACTATTTACATTCCTGAACACATTTTGTTGGGGCAAGCCCTGGTATCAATATAGGCTGAGGGAATTAAGAGATCAGGAGTAGCCCTGCCCAGAGGGACCTGGGGGTGCTGGTGGATGAGAGGCTGGACATGACCTGGTCATGGGCACTCACAGCCCAGAAAGCCAAGGGTGTCCTGCGCTGCACCAAAAGCAGCGTGGGCAGCAGGGCAGGGGAGGGGATTCTGCCTCTCTGCTCTGCTCTGGTGAGAGAGATCCCACCTGGAACACAGCACCCAGCTCTGGGGTGCCCAGCTCAGGAAGGACATGGAGCTGTTGGAGTGAGCCCAGAGCAGGGGTACTAAGTGGATTAGAGTGATGAAGCACCTTTCCTAAGAGGAAAGGCAGAGATAATTTGGATTGTTCAGCCTGGAAAAGGGAAAAAGCTTACAAGAAAGATGGAGAGAGACATTTTACAAGGGCTTGTAGTGACAGTACAAGGGGAAATAGGTTCAAATTGAAAGAAGGTAAGTTTAAATTACATATTAGGAAAAGATTCTTTACTGTGAGAGTGGTGAGACACTGAAACACAGAGAAGCTGTGGATACTCCATCCCCAGAAATGTTCAAGGCCAGGTCGGATGGAACTGAGCAACCTGGTCTAGTGGAACGAGTGCCTGCCCATAGCAGAGGGGCTAGAGCTAAATGACCTTTCAGGACCCCTCAGAAATGAGGAATATCTGAAAGAAAGACTCATTTGTTGTAATGATTTTGAGAAAAAGTTTGTAAAAAAATGTAGTTCATAAAAAAAATTCAAAGCAACTGTTAAACACAAATTTAATTTATGTTCTACGCTAAACTATAATCACAGCACTTTCAAATTTTCTTCAAAGGCAAGAGAGAGTGTTAGTTCCAATTCCTGAAGAGCACTTGAACAAGACATGATCTGGAAAACTGAAGAATTGTGGGGTATAAAATTCAGTACTGCTGCATGACAGAAGAGAGGAAGCACAACAGGAGTCACGGGCACTAGCGATTGCATTCTCTTCATACAGAATTAGCTGAAAGATGGAAGAGCCATTTGCTATGTACCTTCCTTTCATGTCACCCTCCCTCCCACCTGCCCCCACAACTCAGGAGAGGTCTGCAGGGGTGTCCCTTCATCACTGCACACCTAAGGAAGCTTTAGAGAATGGTAAAAACTGCGGCAGAAGCTTGGGCCAAACCCCCTCGCAGCACCACAAGTTCCCTGCTGTCTGCCATACGGTCTGTCACATAATACCCAACCCTTTGGCTGGTAGGACAGAGGCAGTAGAGCAGAAGGTTGCAAAAGGAGGCTCAGCAGGAGACACAAATTGCTGTTAACAGCTTTAAATGGTTTAATGTGTACCTGGTGCCAGGAATCAGGCACCAACTGAAGACACAGCCATCAGCTAACAGGGCAACAGAAATTATGGACTTGGAAAAGGTGAACATCACTCTTCATCCTAATTCTACCTGGGATGGAGGAAGCACAGCTCAAAAAATGACTTATGATTTGGACAGTCAATACGTTTTCACTCGCTAGGGAGTAGAAAGCCACAAGCTAATGAATTCTGCATTACAGGCAAACCTTGCCCAATTAGCCCACCGTGTCTGGGAAGCAGTACATAAACCAACCCTCAGAAAAGCTTGCAAAACCCAATGGAAGACCAATACATCAATGAGTGCTGGGTTGGCGGGGGGAGGCTGGGGTGGGCGTGTTGTTTTGTTTCTTTGGTAGAAAAGTATCCCTGGAAAAACCAGGATATGTTTTTCCTTATCCCATTTACTTAACTTTTTCACCTCATAGGCTTGCCCTGGAGAACTTCAGTTCTATCCCTGAGCACAAACACAACACCTCAACACAAGAGCAGGCCAGTGCTGATAAAGGCCTCTGTATCACTACATAAACAGTCATATGAACAACTACAGAAATGTTCACATCCCTTGTTTAGCAACACACTCCTGTCCACTGCCACTCTAGGGCCCTTTTGTACTCCTTTTCATTAACAGCACCAAGCTGATTTAAGCTCCCAGACACACACAACTGCTCATGTCAGCAATACCACACTCCAAATACCTAGAAACTCCCCAAGCCTGCAGTGGCCTCTGGGCAGTCACCTACTCCTAAAGGGATTTTCAACAGAGATGAAATCAGCAAATACATCCCATAATCCTAGAGCAGAGCAAATGGCCCATGGAGTATGGGATCTGTGATAGCAAAATTACAGACTGTAACACAGTAGAATTTCCTGCATGCATTGACTTGCCTCTTCCTCTTGATAGTGAGTTTCTTAATAACTGAATCTTTTTCCTGCTTGGGAGACAAGCAGAATTCAGCCTTTATCAGTCTGGGAAGATTTTATTTATTTACCCTTCTGCCTATACTTCACTGCTTCTCATAGTCCTCGAGCATTTCCCCTAAAACGAAAAAAAAAAATCTCACATGTCTGCCTGAAGAAATCACATAGAAAAACAGTCCAAAGATGTTTACCTAAACCTGTTGAGATCTTCAAGTAACAACTTTATGGCAATAACTACCCACTGACTCCACAATTCACACATTCAAATGCCAGCTCTGTTAATTATTTCAGAGTTCTCCTGTAGGAGGAGAGTGAAGGTACAATACTGAAATCAACCCTAAATATCTAGAGTCTGGGTTGGATTTTGCACACCACTATCTAGCATAATAGTTCAGTAAAAATTCCATCATTTTCATAAAGACAAATCAGTTTCCAACAGTTCAGAAAATACTCCTATATTGCTTTGTATTTTTCTCTCTTGCAATCACACCAAGCATGAGATGATGTTCAGCTACCTATTAATGAAACCAGTCATGCCCACCAGCACACAAAATTGTGTAGGACAGAAAAATCCTTAAACAGTTGCTGTCTATTCAGTCAGAAGCAACTTCCCCGTGTACCAGATGGGCACAGGGAGTGACTGGGTAAGTTCATCTGCCGGCACTGTGTGAGGGGACAGAACACAAATCCCCCTGGTTGCCTGCTGTGCTGCCAGCCAGCTCCCAGCCTCCTAGAGCGTGCCCCATGGGCAGTGCTGCTGGAGAAGGAGGGCAGGAGCCCAGGGACTCGTGAGCCACAAGGAGCCTCCAGGGGATTCTCCAGCTGCCCTCCTGGTCCCTGCCCATGGCGGCGTGGCCGAGCAGTGACCTGATGCCCCTGGCAGCCTGCCCTGGCTTACCCAGCTTCTCACTGCCGAGGGAATTACACAGCACTGCGGAGAGAAGGGAGGACAGCTCGAGAGGCAGCTTCTAATTTTCCACAACTTTTGCTGCAGTTCCTCCTGCTAGGGCCAGCCTTCCACATGGTCTCACTTCTGCTTCCCCACATGACTAACAGATTGCATGCACCGGAGGCACCCAGGACAAAAAGCAGGAGATCTCCCAAACCTCCCCATCCCTCCTACACTGCTTTCTCCCAGCACAGCTTCTATTCCATTTTCTTCCCATCTACAATAAAGATGATCAAATAATTAAAGCAATTATTCTTTTACTTTGGATAAGCTTAAGAGCACTTTATGCTTAAATGCATGACAAATGTTCTCTTTTAATTATTTACAAAAATTACTTTTAGAGCATTTTCCTGATAGGCTGTTATTATTACTGTACAATACGTAAGCCGACATGAACATAGCATAAAAATTTGAAAAGAAAGAATACAAATAACTGAGAAAATACTCTTAGTGTAGTTGGCATGACAGCATGATTCAGACAGGCAACAGCAATACACTGAAGTAAAAATGTCACTATTAGCTCTTCCAGAAACAGCAAAAAAGTCTGACCATCTCAAGAATAAAATTAGTGAAGTCACCATCCGTATTCTCATCTGCTGGAACAATCATAAGTAACTGGTAGATCTTTAAGAAGAGAGAACATCATCTTGTCTATAAGTACATCTTGTCTATTAGCTTTAGCAGGAAGGCAGTGGAGGGGACAACTTCTTTTGTAATCAAAGTTTTCCCCACTTCACCTCCCCCCAAGAATTCAGGAGGACCAGCTACTTTAATATGGGAATAATCAAGAGGGAACAAAATTTTTGGTTCATAATGCAAGCCTGAATAAAACACTAACAAATTAAAATTAAAAGAAAAACCAATTATTTTGTCTTGAGATATTTTCTTTCGGTATAAAAAAAAGCTCTTTTCAAAGTATGAAGAAAGACCATTCTTTTCCCTCCACCCCATGATAAACAAATATGAAAATCTGGTTGTTTTATTGAGACGAGAAGTTTAAAACACAATATACATCGTACCCTACTTTAAATCACAGGGAGTAAATCCAGATTTTGTAAATCACATTACTTTGAGTTTACCACTGGCACTTCTGTTCATTGACTTAGTAATTTTCATTGCTAAAATCACGCAATGAAAACAGTCAACTTCAATTACACATTTTTAGTTTTAAAATGTTTACATTTCAAATACTCCATGGCATATTTCTGTTTCAAGAAACCATTTCTGCAACAATTGCTATGGTTTTGAATTGTTCATTAGAGACATAAGGCATCTCCAGCCAGAGTCAAACCACCACATACATGCACTAAAACCAACTTACTTATATTTAACCCTGACACTAAGCAGTGAAAATCTGGTACAACAGGACATAACAAGCTATTGACCAGTTATTCCTTCTTGAACTGAAAACTACTGAAAACAATATTCTTAGTGGTAATTTCAAGGTACTTAAAAACAAACCTTATCAGCTCTGCAAAAAGCACACCCTTCACTAGGTGTTTTAGTCAACTGACTTCACCCTTCAGTAGCACTAAGATATATTCTCTCTCTCTCTCTCTATATATATAAATGCTTTCAAAGTTTTAAATAAGTGACAATGCTACTAGAAAAGATTATACTAATTGAGATGTGGAGTATTAACAGTCCTCTACTACAGAATCACACTATAGTTCAGGACACACTCTTTAAACACAGGTACTTTCAGAATATGCTGAGAGCTGAGGAAAAGCCTTTCAATCCAAAGAAGCTGTGATTTCAAAGGAAATGAAACAAGCAGCACAGAAGACACAAAATACCCACATTGACATCTCACAATATGGTTATAGCCCAGTCTCAGAAGTCAAAACATACATGTTAAAATTCTTGAACTTCACAAGTCCAGCTGTCATTCTCAAATTCTGCTGGTTTAGTCAGGCACCAAGAAATCTAGGAAATGACATGAGCTCATCAGAGCTCAGCTGCCTTACTTCATTTAAAATTATGTTCACTGGCTGACTGCAATAAAAACATGTATCAAAAAATCTTCTGAAATGTTTTTAGAGGTGAGATTAAATGTCAAAATCTCCTTCAAGTAATGCAGCATTTGAAAACAAAGCAAACTGCAAAAAAAGGAACTTAAGAAACCTTACCTTAATAGGAGCCCGGCTAAACTTTATTTTTCGATTGGCTGGGATTTCATCTTCATCTGGCAATCCATTAATTTCAGAATATTCCATATCAGGTTCATAACAGTTATTTTCATCACTATCATCCAGATCATCCTGTTCTGTACCTGTCTCTCCCCAGTCAGAATTATATCTGGATCGTACCCGATAGACATTGTAGTCAGAGTGCATATACACATGGGAACTCTCAAAATTATTCACATCTTCATGCCCATCTTTTTCACTTGCTTCATCATAATGGGACTCAGTAGCATCTGAAATTGCGTCTGTGGCAAGATCACCACCTGAAGCTACATTTTTTGTTAACTCTGCAGCTTCAGGCCGATCAAAGATAGCTTCTGTATGTTCTGACCGTTCCTTCTGTTGCACCAAAACTCCTGTCTCTGTTTTCGACTTACTCCTCAGACAGCTGTCCACAGATCTTTCACTGTCAAGCACACCAACCAAATCCTGCTGACCTGTTGCAGAGCTCTCAACAGAATCAGCACTTGCCTCTGTGCTCTTTTTTATTTCTTCAGTTGCTTTTGTACTTGCTGAAGTGCCTGTGGACACTTTCTGCCTCGGTGTTGAAGGCGTGTTAGTCTGCTGAGAGTTCTCAACAGACATCACGCCTGTACTCTGTTTGGCTGGGGGAGACCACGTGCTGGCCTCTTTCAAAGGACTGAAACCCTCAAGGTTTGCAACTGGGGAAGAGATATTTGTGACAGCAGATGAAAGGTTTAGTGGATAGTGACCAGTTACAGAGTACTCTTCGCTGTTTTCTGACTTTTCTACGATTACATTGTGTGAGTCAGTGTTTTCAAATACTGCACTGAGCTGACTCACAGTTGGAGAGACAGTCTCTGTCCTTGGGCTAAGACTGTCCAGTGAATCAGTGCTGCCTCTGTGAGACTTCGAGCTGCACCACTCATCCGGGAGTTCATTAGAAATGCTTTTCTCTTTCTTTGGGGAATAGCGATTTGAATGTTCATGAGCATTTCGCTCAAACATCTTCCGAGTTTCAGTGAACTTGGAATAGGAAGGACCATCATGGAGAGTGTCGAATCTACTTATCCTTTCAGAGACGGACGATTCCAACTTTACGATTGAACCATCTGCTTTTTCTACAAACTCTTTGGGTCTAATTCGTCTTTGAGGTGATGGAGGGCCTCCCTTCCCCCTGGTTTTAGGGGCAACTCCAGCACTTTCAGTGGGCTCCATGCCCATCTGCATAAATAAGTTCTTGATCCTATTGACATTGGAGCCATATTTCCTTCCCCTGGTCTGTGAGGCCTCTCCTTCCTCTTTCGCTTTTTGGTCTCCATCTGATTTCGGTTTGTCAAAGGTGCTTTTCAGCGCCTGAAACTCAGTTCTGTAAGCATTTCTGTGAGGAGAGGCACTTCGGAGGGTGGATCTTTCTCCTGAAGACTCTGTTTTCATCATGTTTACTTCAGGAGCGTGAAACCTGCTTGCATAGTTTCTGCGGTACCACTCTCAGTAGTTTGTCACAGCAGAGATTCTGCTTGAGGAGCGTTTCTCCTCAGGGGCCACTGCCCCTCAGCAGGGCCATACTTGACAGATCTGGAGGCAAGTACCTAAATGCACACGTCAATTTCGACAAAGCACGACTGAGGACTGTCAAGAACAAGGGCTGATTTAACCTGCAATAGAAAGGAGGGCTTTCTGAAACCATGTCAGGTACTTTAAATCTGTCACAATTTCCATTTACCATTTTCTGACATGTTTACAAAAAAACAGGAAAAAAAGAAATACAAACCAACAGTGCACAGACATGTGAAAACTTGCCATTACAAACTTTTTCAAATTGACTGTTGCATAATTTGCAATGTATAACATCATAGTGAAAGAACAAATAATCATATCTTTCCATTCACAAGTATAGTATCATGGCACAAATATGCACGCAAAGAAAAGGCAATGTGGCATGAAATGTGAGGCACTGCAAGACAATCCTTGCTCCCTCAGTGAAACATAATGGTAGAAATACTATAGTACGTTTAGAAAGGCAAATTAAACATCAGCTCGAGGGTATACAAAAAAAACTGCACCCAAAGATAACACCTTCAGCTGACAGGGTAAATGAAGTGAAATCCCGTAAGAGAAAGTTGCCCCTTGTCACGGCCAGCGGTTTTATCGTCTGGAAGATCCTGGAGGTACCACCGAGGAGACGCAGAAACGGAGCCAGGAGCTGGACCGCTCCCACGCCCCGGCCCCAGGGGCTCACCCCCGTCCCCCGCAGCCCGGCGAAGGGGAACAGGGGGGTCTCCCGAGCCAACCCCCTCTCCCTTCCCCTCCGTTCCTGCTCCCCAGCCTTCGCCCTGCCGCGCCGTCGCCGCCGAGGCGGGGACGCCTCACTCTGGTCGCTGCACGCCCGGTGCCGGTGCCGGGAGCCGAGAGCGGCGCGCCCGGCCCCGCGCACCTCCCGCTCCGCTCCCGCCGATCGCCACGGGCGACTGGAAAGGCCACGCGGCAGAGACCCACGGGGAGCCGTGCAGCCCTCGCAGCAGGCAATAAACTCAACCCGAGAGGGCAGCGCCGGAGCCCCCGCGGCGGCTCCCGCTCGGGCGGCCGTGCCGTGCCGCCCCGGCGGGCTGGAGCCGCGGGGCCGCGGGCGGCAGCACCTTGCGGCGGGGCAGTGCCCGGGCAGGCGCCCGCCGCCCCCGCGGAACAAAAGCCCGGTGCCAGCGCCGCTCCTCGCGGAGCCCGTCGCCTCTGCCGCCGAGCGCGCACGCTGCCTTACCCAGCCGACAGCCGCGACGGACTCCCCCGGCCGCCCGACTCAGCGCTGCCCCCGCGCCTCCTCTGCGCAGAGCGGCCGCTGCCGCCGCCCGCCTGACAGGAGGCAGCAGCCGCCGCGTCGCCTCAACGCCATTGCAGGCAGCGGCGGCGGCGGCGGCGGCAGCGGGGGCACGGACACGGCTCCGCGCGCACACCCGCGGCGGCGGCGCGGGGGAGAGTGAGGCGCCGCGGCCGCCGCGGCCGCGCTCCCGCCCGCCGCCCGCCCCTCAGCCGCCGCGCGGCCGCCGCGCCCCCGCCGCGGGACGCGCCCCGAGCCGCCGCCGCCGCCCGCCGCGGGGCCGCCCGCCGCCGCCGCCGCCCGCGGGTGACAGGTGCCTCACCTCCTCGGCGAGCCGCAGTGGTTCGCTCCGCCGGCGGGGCGGGGGAGGCGGCCGGCCCGCTGCAGTCCGGCCCCGGGCGGTGACTACCGAGAGGCGGAGGACGGGCCCGTCCGCGGCCACGCCGCCAGCGCCGAGTCCCGCTGGCCGCCCCCGGCCCGGTTTATCCCCTTCTTCCCTCCCCTGGAACGCTCGTTTCCAGCCTGACCCCCGCGGACCGGGCCCGCCCGGCACCCGCCCGTTTCGGGGGAGGCAGCGTGCCCGCCCCCGCGCGGGAGGGGCAGTCCCGGGGCCCGGGAAAGCCCCCGCGCCCTCCGCTGCAGGGGGCACCGGGCGCACCGAGAGCTCCCTGCACATCCAGAGCCAGCGCGCTCCTTCCCTCGCTGCTGTGCCCGAGAGACGAACGTGCTGGTGACAAACGCCGGCAATCCGCTCACAGCTCCGTGGGCACGGCTTGTTCTGGCAGCTGCTGACAGGGACGGAGGATCACCCTTGGAGCACAACCACAACTACAAAGCCTTTGTTGTTTGTTAGCTGGGCGAGTGCACCACAAAAAATGTTGTGGCTTTATAAAGGCAATAAGAAAACTTAATTGCAGAACATGAAATCTGTAGGTAATTTGTAAAATGGGCAAGCCGGGAATGTAATGACTGTTAATCACATAGCAACTCCTAAGCAAAGTTCGTTAAACTAACTGCACAAATATCCAGAAAATGGCCTGGGGATGTACACTGCAAAGTCTGAAAACTAATTATTATGTATACAAAAGGAAGACAGCGGTGACTGGAAATAAAAAAAAAAAAAAATGAGGTACAAAGATCCACAAACTTAATCCATTACTTCTAATGAGACTGAAGCACGGGTACTATATACCATTATATGGGCTCACAGGTGTCAATCTCTAATTTGTACCAAGGGGATGCAGCACAAAACTGCTTGCCTCAATGAAGTTTAAATAACCAGCATGAATACTGACGGGAAAACAACAAAACTTGTAAGATAGATTAAAAACCAGCATTTTGATAAATATGTTCGCCAGAAGCGAGGCCGTTTCCGAATTTTCCCCACTGCTGGCAGCAGCCCTGCTCGGCCCCGCTCAGGCTCCCGGAGGCACGGGAGGAGCTGGGGGGCTCTGGATGCCCTGCAGGCCCTGCCAAAGCACGCCAACACAGCGCGGAGAAAAGGAGATCAGATGGATAAGTTATGAACCAAAACATAGGCAGCCCTTGAGCTTCCAAAGCAGTCACAGAAAGCTCCCCCTTCCACGACCGCGTTCCAAAGCAGAAGAATGAAGGAATTACTTTTTCACAGCTGCTTGTAATAAGGAGTCCTACAGGTGATTCGCTGCACAAGGACTGAAAATATTGCAACTAAGCAAGACATCACCTATTAAATTCTAAACATCAGATATTACAACAAATCTGAGGCCCAGCCTCTCTGTCAGTGTTTTTCTGTTGGTAGGATTTTGTAGACGTGAAGCTGTGGGAACTCCTAGAGAGCCATTTGATTTTTGAGGATAAAAGTATATTAACAGAACTTCAGGTGTTATTGAAGAAGAATAGAGACATAAGGCAGAAATTTAAACATTTTATTTCCTTTGTGATTTTTGGCTAAGGATGTGATGTGGTAAAAGACCTTAACATGTACCAGATATGTATCATTAAGAGTTTTATAATTCCCACACACAGCCAAAAAAAGGGACACAAGCAAACCTTAAAAATCAGTGAAACAATTGAGACAATTTTAAATAGACTAATTCACATCTTATTATATAAAGACAATTAAAAAAACATCCACTACCTTATCTGCATAAGTGAAGCCACAAATATCTTTAAATTCATTTTCTAACAGAAGTTGTGCAAACAAGATGGTCATTTCTTACTCATAATATACACGTGAAATAATGTACCCAAGAGAACAGTTGTATTATTTCAGGGCAGAATAGTGCAAACTACCTCTATATTATACTTCAGTAGAAAGTAAGGAAATAACTCACAGATGATGATAGAAGCAATGCACATTAACTCTCAAGTTTTCCACAATGAGAGATAATATATTGCATTGATGTTTTCCTTAAATGTGCTCTAAGTAGACAACATAAATGTTCAGAATCTAATGCCAAATTATTTTAAGTAATGTCATGTTCCTTCAATATCACTTTAGGTTCTTTACAGCCAAGATGTACAGAAACTACTGGAAATTTTGACTGCTTTATCAGAGACAGTTGGGACCCTATTTAAATGTTCAGCTTTGGTTGCTGATCTAAGTTATTCAAACTTACATTATAATCACTTAGAAAAGTACATCCTTATTTACACAATATGAAACAATATGATTGTTATTGTAATGTCTAGGATAATAAATTGTATTTTATTTCAGTTGTTATGTTGCTCTTTAAGACAATCTCTTAAAATATGAACATGGCCATGCATCTAACTATAAAATTCAGAATTGTGTGTCCTTTCACATTTTCAGTACTTTTGTGATAATCCATTTGACTAGAAAGTATTTTTAGGATTTGCTAAAGTATGATTGATATTTCTGTTAATTCCTGAGCAATATTAAAATTCTGCACACTATACTTTAGAGAAGATAAAAGACCAAGGGCCTTCTTACTATGTTAGTATAAAATCAGAGTAGCTTCACTGGAGTTATAGAATTACTCTGTTTCCCAACCAATTGGAATTTAAAATCTGTTCAGCTTAGTATTTACACATGATAGAATATGGCTGTCATTTTACTTGCAATGCAGTAACAACTCCATTCAATTCTCACATCTGGCAGAGAGAGACCCAAGTTGTATAACCTTATAGGCATAATTTTAATTTATAGCCAGTATCTTTTAAAACCAGTTTTGGTGCAGTCCCACAACACTGAAAAGAGTTGATTTTCTGTTTACTCTAGACGTGTGAGTTGTATTTATACATATTAAATTAAAGAGTTGCATTTATGGTATTAAATACTCTAGATATATTGTATTTACTTTGGATGTCACTGATGCATTGTTTCTGCTTTTAAGTCACTAGGTTTTTGTAATAGCAATTTATTTGCACAGTGGAGCAGCAATGCAAGTTTTTCCATGTAGCTGAGGCAAAAGAAGTAAGTGATTCCATCATTTGTCTCCTGTCAGTGTCTTTCAAGTCTTACAAGATAATATATGTCTGTTCATGTAGAAATGGAAACTATTTATTTAATCTGATCTTTGGCCAAGAAATCCTCTCTGCTATCCTGCCAAACCATTGGTGGGGAGGAGGATTTTCTTCCTTGTACATATCTCAACATAAACACAACTGAGTTCTATTTTTTCACAGTTCCCATTAATTCTTATTATGTAATCAAGCTTAAAGAAAAATATCTGGTCTGAATAAAATAGTTACATTTTGGCAGATAAGGTACATTCAAGTCAAGGTTCCCCTGAGCAAGAGTAGCAGAGACTAAAATATACAACAAACAACTATAATAATAGGTTGATAACCTGTACTTTAAAACATGAGCAATCTGTGATTGCCATAAGTGTAATTCTTTTATATAGGAAACCATTAATTGTTAAAAATGGGAGTTCATTAGTATCACTAATTTGGTAACTTCAGAAGATAGTGCAGTTTTTACACAGAACATGTCAAACTACTTGAAAGATCAAGAATAGCATCAAAAAAAGAACGTTGACCTGAAAGATCTGAAGAAAATCTGCTAATGAAAACAAAACTGCGTGTCCTAGCAGTTTATCAGAAAGGCAAATATTAGCATATGAAGGCCTAAACTAAGACTAGCAAAGCCTTTTCTCAGTTACTCTGAGGAAACTTTCACATCCATTCTTAAACATTCTGCTTTTAAATTATTCAAGAAATGAACAGCTATGGCTAGAATAAAATCAAATTTTCAAGAGGGGAAAACATGAATTATACACTGCATACAACTGCTTACTTTGAAATGGTAGTTGTGCCTTTGTTAAAAGCTAGAAATCTTATGAATGGTTGAAAGAACTGTATTTCCTACAGCTTTCCCTCACGAGCCCTCAATATTGAACTCTGCATTTACACCACAACATAGACAACTATTAGTTACCAGCCTAACTAGAATGATGGCAGCAAGTTGCAGAAAATACATGTTCTCATGGAAAAGACAAAATGACAAAACGTTTCACCTGCTAGGATTTGTTAAAAATCAGACCCAGCAAAACTCTTTTCATGTTAAACTATTTAGGAGAGAAAACTGTTAGGAAGCGTCCCATAAAACAGATTAGTTGACAAAGTGAGCAAGATCCTGCAAGGTGAAGATTACCTTGAATCATCAGGTGAGTATCATATGTAGATACACGGTATAGAAAACTCTCTAACATCATTGGGAAAGATTCAGACTTGGAAATGTTACTAATTCAACAATTTCAAACCAGAAGAGCAGAAAAAAGAGATAGTTGAGAGCCTCACCATAATTCAATAACTATCTCTTTGTGGAAATATTTTCTTATTGTAACATTAATCTTCTATTGAAAAAGCAGTTTTTCTTTACAGTCTAAATCTAGAATACAGAAAATAATGGGGTTTGGCAGTCTGTGCAAAAGCATTATCTTAGAGTATTTCTTGTGCAGTAGATATCCATTGTTACTCTTAAAGCCCACCTAGCCAAACTGGAAGAAGTATACTAGGAGGGAGAAATATACTTGATGATCAGAGCTCATGAGTGTACTTCAAATTGTCAGTAAATAACACACAAGCAAATCTGATTACTGAGCTCAGGAATCGCTGCCTTGGCAAATCAGGTAACATTTTGAGCCATGAAAGAGAGAAGACAGCAAGTTCAATTTTCCAATTCATTGTTCAAATTCAGTGACACTTTGGAGCCTATACAGATGTTCTAGAAAGAGCAGAGGATGTCTTCTTGGAGAGAGAAACAGAGGCCAGAGTTCACGAAATACAGCACACCACTGCTGCCTTGCAGTGTGCAATCCATTGCCAAGGTGGAAAAAATTGTCTGGATTGCTCCACCCTGAAGCTGATGCTTATGCCTCTATTTGAGTTCACATTTTAGCAGGCTGTGTTCCACACCCTCTTGGTAACATGAATGTAGGCTTGTTACGATTGCAATAGTGTAATTTGTTTCTAATTTTTCCTTTACAAAAATCTAGTAATTTGAATAAATAAAAATGAGGAAGTAACTTTTTATCTCAAAACAGCTATCTGTTATAGAATGTAACTCTAAATGTTGTTTCCCATATTTTGGTTACCTGTCATGTACTTTGATTCTCTTTTCCCTTACGTTACAGGTACTCTCTTGCTAAAGCACCATCAAATGAAAGTTCTCTCTTAAAGCTAGATTTGGTAGACAATTTAATTTAGTGCATAAAAGCACTAAATACTTAATTGTTGTGTTCTGTAGGGCATCAGATAATGAACACAGGCCAGCCAAAAATATTCCATTATTTTGGAAAAGCTGTGTTCTTTGCCAAAGCATAGAAAGCATATCACAGTGCTGCAGCCACTGCAGAAATACAGGTTACAGTTCTGTGCTAACACTAAAGCACTGGAGTAAGAGAAAGAGAAATCAAGAAGGGATCACACCACTGAAAAGAAAAATGAGAACACTGCCATCAGGTTGAAACACAAAACAAGAATTAATGAATCTAAGTCTACAAATGTAACTACGCCATGTTTAAGAAAGGAAGGAATACTCTTGTTAATCAGTACAGCATTATAGAGGAAAAGGTTTACATAAATATTTGCATGAAACAGAACAAGCAATTGCACGATACAGAAAAGCTTTTGAAGGGTCTGGGCCATTGCTGAGGACAAAAACGCGCAGAAATAGCTGCTATAGGGCAGCCAGTTTTACACAGGCGGAACCATCAAGGCACGAGGGTAAGAGAAGAGCAAGGCCAGGAGCCCGGGTGCTGAACAGCGGGTCTGACACTGAACTTTGGGGGATGTTTTACAAAAACCCCGAGGTTTTTACACCCGAGCCCAAAGGCGGCTCTGGCCAGCGGCTCTTTGGCGCCTCCCGGAGACACCGTGGGGGAAAAATGCGGGGAATAAAGGTGGAAAAAGTATTGAGTTTCTCTATTGCTCTGCAGGGTTATGTTCCTTAGCTCTGCAAGTACATTATGCATCTTTAGACAAGGGAAACCTCCTGTCATTTCACTGTCAAGTCAATGGCGAAATCCACACAAGATAGCAGGAAAATGAAAGTTTCCACTTTTTGGCATCTCCCTGTCCTTTGAGAAAAGGGCTGCATTCTGGAAAGCTGCATTTCGTTACAAATACTCTGATGCAACACATATTGCTGGTATGAACAAATAGATGCACACTGTCTCGGAAGGGAAGCAGCCCTAGAAGAACGTGAGAAGCTGTAACCTGTATTGGCAAGTGTTTGCCTAAACCTGCACGGTGGGTTTCGGTGATGCATCCTGGTCACCAGCAGGAGAAGGTTCTGCTGAAACCACAGGCAAACAGCACTCTTGCTACCAAGGCAAGGTTTATTTACATGCAACTCACCCATCCATTTTCACTGAACAAATAATGTCTGATTTGGCCATTTGTATCTCAACTGTGAAATGACAGAGACCGAGGAGCTCCGGGATGCATCTGTTGAATGGCACTTGGGTTTGAGGGATTATTCCAGTGCCCACTGCTGAGGGTGAGTGTTTTCATTTTTTCAGGCGTAGAGTGGTGCACACTTCAGCAGAATAACAAGATCACTTAGTAGAAAAGCTGATGGTAGGGTTTGGACCTAAATATTTGTGTGTGCTGGTGTCTGGACAGCAAAAGCAAGTACTGCAAGCAGGTTGCCTCATAGCTCAGTAGAAACAAACATACCAAAATCAAGTCTACAACAATTGAATGGGAGAGGATGAAGAACCAAGAAGAAATAGGATGCAGAATTTTAACTGTTTTACCGACGGCTTTACATAAATTCAATTTATGGGAAAATTCTGTGTAATGAGGTCATTTTACTAGTTCTTCCTCTGTGTTGTATGGCATTGCTCCGTGCAATACACCTCGTACAAATACCTAATCTCTCTTCCGAGCGTTATCTTGTCATCTAAGAAAAATGGCTGTAAAGAAGGTGGGGGCAGAGGACTGGACTGAAGGGTGAATGAGGGAAAGTGGGATTACAGAGGTCTAAACTAGTTTAGACCTACTACCCAGCAGTCTGCATTAGTTTTACATCATACAGTGTGAATGAAAAATTACATTTAGGAATAGCTGGTGAGGAGGGAGAGGCAGACGGAAAATACAGGTGGGTACAAAACTGTCAACAAACTGTGAGTTCTGAGAGGGAAGTCATAAAGAGTGCATGAGGAGCAAAAGTACTTGACCCTTATTTATCTATTTTGGATGTAGTGGAATTAAGGTAGGGAATAAAATGACAGAAACAAAAGAAAAGTTAGCTGCATGTGCCCACGCCTCTATATAGGCATCTTTGAGAATTCTAGCAGTGCCTCGACTGTGATGCCTATCAGGCATGTAATCACTGGCTTTGGTTCATGTAGGTTGTATGGCAGAGATACTATCTACTCAGTCACAGATAATCCCAGCTGTAGGTAAACGGTTTTGCTTTATATTTCAGTAACTCCAGCTTGTCCTGTAATTGGAACAGGAAAGGAAGTTTTTTAAAATAAAAAGGAAGGAAGCAGCTCAGGCACAGCAACAAGGGAATGATTAGCTTGCATGGCAGTGCTCCTCCCAGACTGTGCAGAGGACTAAGAACCCAGAAAAAACAGGCAAGTAACTGGGCTGGGAGAGGGGGAGGACAAGAGAACGTTTTCCTTGTATCCTATACTTGAGAACTTACTCAATTCGCTTCGCGCAACTGCTCCACAAGAGCAAATACAGACAGTGAAGAGTCTGATCTCATTAGACACAGAAATTATTTCATTCTTGCACTGCAAGGAATGAAAGTGGATATTTAATATAGTATGAGTATAGCACTCATGGTGCTACTACTGGTTATGCTCAGTGCCATTCAGAGAAGGAAAAAGAACACAGTGCACCAAATTTTCCGAAGCAGCTGAGAGAGTGGGAGTTTAATAAATCCCAAATTCACTAACACTACAGTTCGCCCATGCATGGTGTTCTCAGCACTTTAAGTGCTTTGGGGAGGCCATCTGAAGCTATACATAGATGCATGCCTGCAAACGGCTACCACATTACTATTTTACTATCTTTCTAAAAAATAAGAGAATGCTAGGCATAAGTTTAACTACAATCATTTTTTCACTTCCCACAATTACAAAGCTGCCAAGCCCGTGCCAGATGCCTGAAGATTTGTGGATTGCTGGAGGGAGTCTGCACCTAGTAAGTGAGTTTGAGATTTTGCTATTTTTCATTTTCATTGCTCTCCATCCTCTCTGGACAGCAGATGGTGGCATTATCATGAATGGATCATTTGTTAAGAAAAAACTCCTCATGGCTTCTCAGTGTAAAAATCATCTCAGTATCAGAATACAGGACACACTAGTGTATTACCTGTTTTAAGTTTAGAAGGACAACTGAGACTACTTACCAGAAAAAAATGTGGAAAAAAATCTTTTCCACTGTGAAGAGAAAATACTGAATTAAATTATCCTGCCTTAATTACTACAAATTTATATTGTATCAAGACACCAAATCCTGGGTTTTTTAATCAGATGAAAATTCTTAAATTATCAAGTTATGCTACAGCTTTCTTGAATTCATTATGTTTAAAACTTAGGGGCCAGTCAGTAACACTGTAAATCACTAAAGAGAATGGCAAATGACCTTCTGACTATACTGAACTATCCTGATCACTAGAAAAGGAAATAGCTGCAAACCTCTCAAACTGCAGAAAGCACTGGCTTGTTCGAAAGTTAAGGTTATGACTCTGAACCTGTACTGTAAAGGTAGAAATATGGACAATACATGCATAAGGCTAAAATACTTATTTTTAGGCAGGCCTTCTGATTGTTGTCCAGAGCATTTCCTACTACTCTTAAATGCCCCAAACACTTCTTATTTACCTTTTTAACAGATTTGCTGAAGCTTGCATTCAGTACTGCTATAATGGTGAACTCACAAAAGAAGGTTTTTTTTTTTAGGGAAATGCATATATTACCACTTTCTTTTAATGTCTTGATTAAAACTGGGATGCAGTAGTCATACAAAAGGGTAAGTAAAGCATCCTTCCAAGGACATATATCTAAAGTTACTAAAGAAAACAGAAAAAAACTCTATCAGGATCAAAAGACAGGCTGGACAAGTCACTTTAGGATTTCAGTGAAACTAATCAGCTCCTCTCACCCCCTTAATTTTTATGGGCCTGTTCATACAGATAAGTTTTAGAAAAATTGCATATACTATTTTCCCCACTTATATGTAGCACTTTTTCTGCCCTTGTGGTCTGAAGTCAAGCAACCAACACTAGCAGAAAGTTCAGGATTCAGAATCTCAAATTTGAGGCCTTTGATTTTTTTTCTGCCTTCTTTCCCTGAAGGCTTTGCTCTATCAAACCATCTGATTGCAAGGAATGACTTCTGCTACATTGCTCTTTGAGAAAATCAGCCTCCTGCCCACTTCTGTTCTTTATCCTTCCTTGTCAAACTGTCTTGGTAGACATAAACCATCTGATTCAGCACTGATACAAATCACTGACCATGTAGCCTTGTATAATATTTTGCCTTTTCCCTTTCACTTGTAGTGAGCTTGAAAAGTATAAACTTGAAATCAAATATCCAACCATTTGCAATTAATACCATTACTAAGATATACAGTACTTCTCAGACTAGAACTCCCTGTAATACTTTGTACCACAGAATATGTGGTTACCCATGATACTTACCAGCTGTGCTTGTAGTCAGACTGCAATACCAGAAATCTTGAGTTTGATCATGCCTTCCATTTCAGCAATAACTCAATAACGAGATCCTCATGGATGCAATATCGAAAAGAAAATTAAGAACTTCTTGCTGATGAAATGAGAAAGCTTGCTAGGGTGTAAGTCAGTATGGGTATGACCCTCAGGCCAGATAGGTGGGGAAATTCAAGAAATTTTTTTCTAGGAATGAATCATAAATTTTTCACTAACTGATTCATCTGTAACACAAGAAATTTTAAAGAGGAGGCATAGAGAACAGTCTGTGTTTTTCATGGAAGGCTCAAAATTGAAGAAGAAAAATAGATGCTCCAGAAGAGAACTCTATTTTTTTAATTAGCATGCTAATCTTGGGCATGATTATGACAATGTTTATTTAACTTTTTGCCTTCTGAGAGCTGAACATAACTCATCACAAACCAGACTATTTTAAAAGAGTAATTGTTGCAGGCTATACTGCCTTAAAATGTTCTAATAGTAACAATTCCTGTTAATTAGAAAGTTGTTCATGTCTCATTAAGTACCACTTGTTCTGTGTTGCTTTTTGAGAAGGGAGTTGGTCTGTTTATTTATTCTACGTACCTTACGTAGGTGTACTTGATTATGTTATTTCAAATATGTGCAGAATTACGTGTATAAAATAACAAGAAAATGTGAGGTAGTATTTGCTAAAAAAAAAAAAAGCAAAAAACATAAGTCTTAAATATTGGGCCATGTCATAATTATTTCTATGTACACCTTGAAATCTGTATTTTGATTGTGTATATTTAACCAATAGCAGGCAGTAGGAAGTTACTGTGATGATGCTTACTTTTATGTTCTTATTTCATTGTTTAGCCAGGCCTGTATACATACAAATTCAATGAAGTCCAGATCAAAATTCTACCTTTTTTTTTTTTTTTTTTTTCAACTCTTTTCAAACTTACTGAATGAAAAGGTTATAGACCAAAGTCAGGAGCTCTGCTCCTGGGGGGTTGTGGCCATGTAGATTGCTACAGTATACTGAACCTCTTCCCCCATCAATAACAAAACAGAAGACATAACCTTTTTCACAGTAGATAGATATAGAAACTCTCCTTTTCTCCTGCTTCTTAGTTGAGCCAATCACAGTTCACAATAAACACACAGGGGAAAGACAACTACTAAGCCCTTCCTGTGGCATAATCTTATTCTACCACACAAGCTGTGGTCTTTTCTCTACATAGTTACAGAGCAGAGAGCAGCATGCAAAAGGTTTCTGCACCTCCCACATTAGAATGCCATGCTTAGATACAGAAAATAAGGAGAAGACCATCTCCATCCCCCTTGACTACAAAGTCTGTAGCTTTGCTTGCCCAAACAAGGCAGAGCAGAGCTCCCAGTATTGTTCTCTTTACCCATGCACACAGGCAAGGGTTAAGTACATAGGTACATAGAGCCAGGGAGGGAGAGTAAGCAAGCAGAGCATTGTACCCTGGAGCCATTTTTTTGAGAGGTCAGGAAGGCCTGAAACATAGTGGTACAAGACTCCCAAAACACTGCCCCAAATTCAGTCTTCCGAGATTTACCCTAGCTGGACACCAGCTGCCCCCCAGAGCCATTCTATCACTCCCCTCCTCAGCTGGACAGAGAAGAGACAATATAACATAAGGCTTGTGGGTTGAAATAAGGGCAGGGAGAGATCACTCAGCAGTTATGATCATGGGCAAAACAGACTTCACTTGGGGAAATAAGTTTCATTTATTACCAATCAAATCAGAGTAGGATAATGAAAAAAAAAAAAAAAGTCTTAAAACACCTTGCCCCACCACTCCTTTCTTCCTGAGTTCAACTGACTTCTGAATTATCTACATCCTTCCCCCTCAGCACAGTGGGACAGGGAGTGGGGGTTGTGGTCAGTTAATCACACATTGTCTCTGACACTCCTTCCTCCTCTGGGGAAGGACTTCTCATACCCTTTCATAGCTCCAGCATGCACCTCTTCCACAGGGTGCAGTTGCTCAGGAACAGCCTGCTCCAGTGTGGGTCCCCCATGGGGTTTCCCTGCCAGGAAAGCTGCCCCAGTGTGGGCTCCTCTCTCTGTGGGACCACAGGTCCTGATGGGAGCCTGCACCAGCATGAGCTTCCCACAAGGTCACAGCCTCCTTTGGCCATCCACCTGCTCTGGCATGGGGCCCTCCACGGTCTGCAGGTGAATCTCTGCTCCACTCTGGATCTCCATGGGCTGCAGGAGCACAGCTGCCTCACCAAGGGCTGCACCATGGGCTGCAGGGAAATTAATCTCTGCTCCAGTGCCTGACACACCTCCTCCCCCTCCTTCTCCTCTGGCCTTGCTGTCTGCAGGGATTTTTCTCTCATACACTCTCAACTCCTGTCTTAGCTGGCTGCAATTGCTTCCACCAATAATTTTTCCCCCCTTCTTAACTATGTTATCCCAGAGGCTCTACCACCACAAATGATGGGCTCAGCCTTGGCCAGCAGTGAGTCCAGCCTGGATCCAGCTGGCATTGGCTCTGTCAGATACAGGAGAAGCTTCTATCAGCTTCACATTGAAGTCACGATTGTAGCCCTAGGCTACCAAAACCTTGCCATGCAAACCAAATACATGGTGGGAACATTTTGTCTCTTGAAAAGAGCACAGTGTAAATCCCTGTCAGATTGCTGTGTAAGTCACAGTCATGTTGCCAAGGACAAAAACATAACCCTGCTTATTAGAGTAGATCCTCTTTTAGCCTAAGTCAGCATTGCTTGAGTCACACTGCAACAGCCTAAATCGTGTATCACTAGGGCTTCTACTGAGTTCTTCTTTGGAGCCTAACTCCTCTGCTACGGAAACTGAACGGAAGAGAGCCTTGAATTTCAGTGAAATCAGGAACAGATCAGTCCTGGGGAAGATTATACTTCCAACACACTGAATTATAGCTATTTCTTGGGTGCTGCTTTTACTTGGTCCTGAACAAATTCCTTGCCAGTTGCTCTAGGATCTTCTGATCATGCAGCCTTTTCTTTTGTTTAAAAAAAAATGACTTCAGTAAGTTTATCTCAAGAAGTGGTATGATAAAAGGAATACCTGATATTATTTCAGACACAAACAGTATAATGCTTATGTAGTAAAAATAATCCTAGGCTATGTCATACACATTGTAACATCTGCCTAAGAAATGAAAAAAGGATGTAGCAATTCAAGCAGTAGCTGGAATTAATGATAAATGGATTGTAATTCTTGAGCTGCTCCCCACCATTGTAAAAGTAGAAGTGAAGGTATTTTCATATTTAGGACACTCTTTTTGTCTCTTTCTTCACCTTACTTACTTATACTTTTAGGTTTACTTTTCATAAATTTAACAGTTTGCAGAAAAAGACACTTTTTTTGGAGGACTACTTAGTGGTCATTAAGTTACTTCTTGACAAATTATCAAATAATTGCCTCAAAGGTTTCTGTAAAGTAAAATATATTTGACATATGTTATTGGAAGAGATAACATAAAACATACATTGTATCTTTTAAAAAACAATTAAAATATTTTTATTTACACAAGACTACATAAACAAGTAACAAAGACTTTGCTAGTGTAATTTTCTCACTGGGTCATTAAAATAATTCTCCTTTTATGCTTCTGCCTTTCCCCAGGAATCAGATTTTTCTTTCTTTCTTTCTTTTTAATTTAAAATTACTACTGTTATCCTTGCAGTTAAAAACTTACCCCAGCATATTGATCTAAGACATTAATGTCACAGTAACAAATTTCTTTTAAATTACTCTTGTGACATCCTGAACAGTGCTTTTTCTAACCCAACCTACATTTTAAAAGTGCCTTCAAACTTTTCATCTCATAATGCAGTTCAAATAGTAAAACACAATAAAACATAGATCACTGATGATCAAACATAATATCAGAGAATAAGCACAGAGTGGACAGATTTGTAGTGATTCTGAAGTATTTGATGTTTGTATTTCTTCAATGAAAAGCTTACTTACCGAGAAAACATTCATTCTTTCCTTGGATATGTAAGAAAAAAAATATAGATCTGATGGTTTTGCCTTCTGCTGGCATTCTGCACTTTACAGAGGACTGAATTATCCATTGGCATTGTTCTACCTAGATTCTCAGCAATGAAGAGAGCTATATCATGAACTCTGGCTTGTACCATATCAAACTTAGATTAATTCCAGCAGTGAGGCCTACCTTTATGCAGTTTGAGGAGAGTATGGCTGTACATTCCACAGCCAGGACTACACAAGTCCTTCTCTAACCTCCAGAAATATAGGCTCTCATGGGACGGGAGAAGTTGCCTGTTACTTCACTGAAAGCTTTCCTAAAGCACATTTTTATAATAACAGAGGGAACTGAATGTGTTTAATATAAATAAGACCACAGTATATAACCATAGCTACAAGAGAAAGTCACAGTATATTTGATTAGATTTCAAAGCAATTTAGTTAGCAGCACACTAATCTGCACAAAATATTAATTTCAGTAAGTGTGACAGCAATATTTACAAAAAAATGAGTGCCTCATGCAGGTCTGTAGATTAGGCTGATTACAATGAATTAGCTTAAAGTTTGATTTTAAGTACAACACTCTCATGAAGACAAGCCCACTTTCTTGGAACATTGCCCACATTTATCACACTTGGACATTTTGTTCAGAGCAGACATAACATTTTTGATAATATATAGTATGTAGGATAAAGCTGCAGTAGTTTGTCATGGGTGGGCTGATCCTCGCCCACTCGAGTTAGACAGGTTTTGGAGGACTTGTGAGAACAGCAGAGCTTCTCTCGTGATTAATAGGCACGCAGTGTTGCTCCATCTCCCAGGAAACGGTGCCGTTGGATTGGGGCATGCTGTGATGAAATGGCACTTGTGTCAGCCCTGTCCTTTGTTCCACTGTCTCCTATCAGATGTTTGGGAGCCACCACCATTTCTGCTGTTCCCATATGAATATCATCACATTCTTCCTCACCACACCACTCAGACCTTCAGAATAAGCAGCAGCCCTGTTGCCTTTTTCTCCAGAAGAATAAGTGACTGAAATCTATGATTCATCAGTGGTAATAGTCTTCAGTTTCTCCTCTAATAATCATCTTGCCTACTGTCTGTGGTTAGCAGCTGGGGATCCAGCTCAGAGAACAATAGGGAACAGCATTAAGCAGCCTACCAATTCTAGCATTCAGTGGCCTGAATGAAGGTCCTGGTCACAGGAATGAAGAATTTTTGTGATGTTCTCTCCTTGAAGTTGAGGCAGGCATAGAACTGGGTAAACACAAGCAGTAAGAAGTGAATAAACTCTTCTAGGCATTAAAACCATGAAATAGGTTTTATTTGTGTTTACTGTTGATTACCAGAGCTGTACAGGACAGTAATTTAACATAAAGACATTATAAAACATACAGTAGGAAATCTGATTTTAGAATTCAAGGACAAATTGAACACTTTAAACTGCACAGCTCTCACTTGCAGGGTCTTTTTGTGCATTGCTAAGGAGGCCAAAATAAAGTGACCCAAAGCTGTGCTTCATCTGCCATCCTCCTCTTGTATTCTTCAATATTACCAGTAATACACCTGGAATTTTATCTCAGAAACCCACCACAATACATCTATAATGTGGAAAAATTATTTTCATGGTTTTTTTTTTTTTTTAAATGCAAGCATCTTATTTTATCTTAGCTTCGTGCACAAGCTAAGAAAAAATATTTTAGAGTTTGAGTCCTCGTTTTTCAATACAGTAACTGCCATCAACAGTGTTTACAACACAGTAATTACTGGTAAGAGACAAAAATGGGATTTCTTAATTTAATGCTGGATTAGATCATTAATCACTTCTATATCTGATATATTACACAATACAAAAATAACAATATTCTCCCTCAAGTTCTATTATTTCAACTAATTGGAAAAGATAAAAAAAAATTCAAAGCACTGTGATAATAATCTATGTGCATTTTTCCTTTTTCTCTCTTTATGTTTGTGAAAGGGAGATCAAAATAATTACACAAAGGCATATATTAAACACTCAAACCCAAAACTACTGGAAAACCATATGATGGTAAAGAATATAAAAAGCTGATTAAGATAAAATACATTTTTAAAAAACATACCATGACATTTACCCTCCTATAAATCAAGTTTAAATTGTGCTATATTAAAACTCAGCTTATTAGCCGAATTTGATTCTGTGTAAGGAAACGCTTCTGGTCTTTTCTGTGCATCAGCAATTTTAGAGAGCTGCAACTTGGCTGCAAGATTTGTGGAACCTGATTTCTTCTCCTTTTGGAGGTCATCTTTCATAACAGTATCACAGATCTAAAAGAGGGCAAACATTTCTCTGTCTTTTCCATATTTTTCTCTCACAGGCATGAAATGCAGTGTTCCCTTCTCAGTATTTCAGGAAAATAATCCAAATGACTATGGCAACCAAATAATGGCCAGTTTTGCAGGGCACCTCATTAGACTTCAGAGTGACTTTATTAATTACCTCACATCACTCCTGAGGGATCCTTCTCCCTTCCATGAAATGGCAATAGACAAACCCCATTGTAGCCAATACTCAGGCATGGTAAGAGGGCACACATCTCTGTCTGAAAACCAGCACAGTTCAGTTCTGAAGACAGGTCAATGCCAGCACCTGGAAAGCCTTCCCCAGGGATGCTTTCTGCAGGATCATTCAGCAGCCTCTAAATTTTTGCATTCATGATGTGACTGTATCTCTGCCACACACATAATTAACTCACCTTCTCATGACCACTACTCCCTCCTCACCGTTCCTGGACAGTTCACATTTAGATTTAACAGAGAGTTTCCCTTTCTGTCATTCAGGAGTCTACAAGCAGAATACAAGGAAGAGACCTCTGCAAGGAGAACCCAGTGGTTTTCCCTTTTAATACAGCAAGAATGAACCCTTCAGGTATACAAAGCAGACTTGGTCTCCTTTCAGATGCCTTATTTTCCTCCCTTGTTCAAAACATAAGCTCTAGTGACTTCCATTAAACAGTGGAGAAGTAAATCTTTGCCCACTGGTAAAAAGGAAGATTATTATTTGACTGTTTCAAGACTCATCAGTTCTCACTCTCTGGTTCCCATGGAAACTATCCCCAGTGAAGTTTGAGAGGGGCTTTGTGTGCAGCAGAAATGACAATAATTATGGAGAGAATTAGGTTTCTGCAGGGTAAAATCTTAAATAATTTTCAAATTTTGTCCAGACCTTAGACAGCAAATCATCCACTAGTTTCACTTTTGCCAAATAATAAAGTATGAATTATGAAAGTATAAATGAGTATTTTGCCACGTTCATGAGATTTCTTAGGGGAAAAAATACACTGTAATAAAGTATATTTTATCTGAACAGAGACCAATGTGATCAGCATAAAATAAAGAGTACACTGTTAGGCTGAAATTAGTCCAACAATGTTTAATGAGAGAAGCTGTTTATAAATTTATGGATAAACTTCTGTTGTGAGAGGTTTATCTACCATCTCCCTTGAAACAGTGAGACTGTTTTACTGAACCTCTACTATAAATTAATTCATGGAGCAGGAAGTAAACTGGCCCTGCATCTTCAACAGAAAAATAAGAGGTAAGAGGTTACAGTAAAAAAATGGGAGGGAAGAAAGTGTTGACTTAAATAAAAGATTTTATAAGATGTACGATTGCTGTTTTAAATTCTGGTCCTTTATGAATGCAAAGCAGTAGATTCAATAATGGCAGTATTTCCTAAAAAACCCTATGCTTGTAATTTAGTTTAATTAGGTTCTGAATAAAAAAGTTACACAGATTTAAAATAAGATGGGTGTTAGAAGTAGTTGTAATGATGAGCAATATTACAGAGACATGACTATCAGGTAAAATATTACAGAAATTATGATTATTAACTATTCTATTTTTTTTTTAAGATTTGTAAATAGAATAGGCAAAGAGGTAGGAAAAGGAGCAAGGACACATACATGGGGCCCTGCTCAGTTAACACTACATTCAACAGAGGATTTTAACACCTTAATTGTACAGCAATTCCAAAATCATAAACCAGGCATCTACAATGCTTACTCCAAAGAGCACCTCTTACTTAAACTTGGAAGTTTTCTAAAAAATTTGCTTCTGTACAAGCTGAAAATGAAACATCTTGGCCGTTGTGTCACTAGCCTATTCTACCTGAAGACCCAAAAATCCCAGCTGATGCTGGCCCCTAAGGAGCTAATAAAATACACCCAGCCTACAGCTGGAGCTCAGGGTACTTCACAAAATGAACAGGTAAACATTTTCATTTAAAACACAGCCCAAGAGGACAATATTGTTGCAAGTGTTTATTTTCATACAGTATCCTACTGATTAGAGCACTAGAAAAAAATACAAGGCACCTGGATTAAAGGCCTCTTCAGCATGAGGAGGTTCCTCTCACCTCCTCTCTTTCTGCTGCCTTAAAAACATACTTAATTGGAGGGCAGACATAGCAGAGAGTGAGGGGAGCAGAAGACATGAAAGAGTACGTTTACCACTAAGTATTTTGGGCTGTCACCTGAGTAACAAAAATACAGATTGGACCCCTTGGATTTGTTTTGGAGTTGTTTTTAAAATGCACAAACAAGTCTGGAAGATAGGACTCTGCTCCCCTCCCTGCCAAGAGAGCCAAGTCACGAGTCATCCTCCTCCAGGTCCCAGGACTCCCAGCTTACTCACACAGCCTTGCAGCACAGCTCCCTCCCTAGCTCCAGCCTCCCAGGCAGCCTGCTAACTTGGGCATTGCCCCAGGATCTGGGAGATGCAACTTCAACACGCTCAAGTGAGCAGTAAGCCTTCTCAGTCAATGCTTATGCTACTGATTCACGTATAAGAAGGGATGTGAGGAAGAGGGGACCACCATGGCTTTGGTGGCATTTGTGTGTTGGTTTGGTTTTTTTGTTTTAAATAAAAGACACAGAAGGATAAGAACATGTACCAAAGCTCAGAGCTTGCATGCACTGGCAGGAGAGGCAGTGTGCCAAAGGAAGGAGTGCCTCTGGCCCACGAAGAGCTAAATGCCAAAGCTGCAGAAGGAGGCAGAGGTCCTGAAACATCCCTGTTCTTGCTAATTGGCTCAGAGCAGCTTCCTGCTGAGAATGCCGATGCTTTCTGATCACTCTTCCCCATATGCAACATCCATCACCCCAACTGTTCAACACAGGCAATTAGGGTGCCAAACACCTGGAAATTATGCACAGGAACCTGCTATTTCTTCCCTCTGAAAGCTAGATGAAATCCTAGCCTCTACAAAGCACTGTTTCCCCTTTATTAAAAATAGATAAAAAATAAGCTTTATATTCCACTGGGTGGGCAAGGATAAATGCACTGAATATTGAGGTGCTCAGGTATTCAGTAATGAGAGTTGTAGCACAGGACAAACCTTGTAGAAATAAGATCCCTGTCTGAAATCTTACCTATGCAAGCAATTAACATAACCAAAAAGAGTAACAGGAATGTAATACAAAACTAATGGAATATTGAGTTGGTAGAAATAGAATCATCAAGCAACATTGTGGGAGTAAAGTACCCCTGCGGGCAATGCTAAAATCACAAGCTTTCTGCACAAAAGCAGCAAAACTGCCATCAAAATTCTCACTCTGTTCTGCTACATACGTGAAGGAACAACAGTAATAGCTTAGGCCAATACTTATCCCTTCACAGCAGCACAGTATAAGTAAGGAAGGGAAAATCATAAGGAACTGGCACAACCAAAAAAAGATAGAATTTTTTATCTCTGGACTGGGGAGGGATGAACAACTGCAGAAGTGAAAAGCTTTGCATAAAACAGAGTGGGGCTCACATTTTGACCCTGCTGCGAGGGCCACTTGAAGAAAGACATTTCTGCTTCATGAAAGCTGAAATTTCAAAATCTGGCTTTAAGCCAAACCAAGATGGATTTTTCCAAGCTGATGGTTTCCAAACATGACTGTTGGAAAATAAGCAAGACGCTTGATTTTCCATCCAGCAATGATCCTGTAATGCTAAAAGCAGCATTTGTCATAAAACCACAGAATTTAGACTTCAGCATCAGAGTTTTTTGGTTTTGTCAATGCAGCTTCAGTTGTAACTACATGATTTAATAAAAATTTCTAAAATAACTACATTTCTTGATGAATTTCTTTGTGAAGTTCCTGTCATTAACTATTCATGAATAAGATTTAATGTGAACACAAAACCACAAAAAAGGCTGAAACTGGACAGAAAGATCAAGTCAGAAAATAAGTACTAACCAAGAAAAAAGATGAATCTTTTAAGGCATAAGAATGTATGTAGTATAAAGGCTATTTACCTTATCTTGTCTCAAGAGCATATCTATCCAGAGTTATGCAGACTTTCACAATGGTAGTGATTGCCATTAAATAGAAGTAGGCTGATATGGGCAAGACTAGTGGACTAGTGGAATAAAGCCTTAATAATTCCGTAAAACAAGAGCAAGTATACTAAAATTCATCAAATTAATAATTCCTTCCTCATTTTTTTGCCAATCTGTCTCTACTTTACCATTGTGCCAGAGGACCTTCAGCACAGATTGATAGCAGAGCCTCACTCCTCTATATCCTTAAAATCACAGTCTGAAACTAAGATTGTAGATCTAAGGTTTCCTAACCTCCCCTTCCTTCAGACACAGAAATAAATTTGAGAAGTTGCCCATTTTATAACTGAATCACATATATTCTGTCTTGTAAGTAGAAATATATGAAAAATAGAATAGGTGGATAAAAATAAGCTCAGTCTGGGACAACACAGAATTTTCAAATTCACCACTGTGAACTGTTAGGAGCTGTAGAGCTGTATAGCAGAGGCCCCAGTTTGGAAGCCTAAGGTTGCCATCTTTTGGAATTGCATGTGAATTATGTAGCTCCCATGCAGTGCCATTTCATGAGGTCAGGAAACAGCAGTAGTTAAGTGAACAAAATTTTTGATCAGACAAATTGTCTATACTGCTAAAAAGACTTTACCTCAAAGTGTTTTAATCACATCCAGCTTCAGAAGAAATTTCCATATGCTTGTCATAAGTTCTCACATCACCAAGGTAAGTTTAATAATGGTTCTACGCAGGTCAGTGTGAAGGACCCCAAATTCACCTCCATCATCTGTGGGTAAAATATCACCGAATCTACATTTGAAGAGAACATATGGAAAGGCTTTCTATTTTAACCTCCACCCAGTTGCCCTGCCTTGTCCCTATGTTCTTTTAAAGCGTCTTCCTCCTCAATCCTGGATGAGAGGTGGTCCAGGGCTTACACAGGAGCTTTCCCATCTCCCTTCTGGTACAGTTACTTATTCCTTCCCTTCCATGCCCCACTCTGCACTCCAGCCTCCCCATAATATGCAGCTTGTGTTGTTCTCCCAGAAGATGCCCTCTTGCTCTCCTTCATCCAGTATGTAGGAAATCGGACAAGAGGCAGCCTGTATTCCTCTCCTGGCCAAGCTCAGGATCTAGAAAATGCCAGCACTCACATGATGAGAATCATTAGTTTGTATACTCAGCTTAAACAGGAGTTGCTCCTGAGCCTAATGAAATTTTCATTTAAAGATACTATACAAAAGTCATATGCACCACTCAAGTGATAAAAATAGCATCTGTATAAAGCAACTTTTCTTACCAACACCTCATAGTGGATATGCCTGGTATAGCTGGCAACTGAGAAAACTGGATTATGAATGACTTGGGGACCATACCATCAAAAGTTCACTATATTCTTACTTCAACTCTCTGGCTTCCATCTGGCCAAACTTTGTATGGTGTTGGCAAAGATGGACAGCGTAATTCCAGGGTGTATTAAGAAAAATGTTGCCAGCAGGTTGACAGGTTCCCCTCCCTCCAGTGAGCACTGGTAAAACACTCCTGGAGTACTGAGTCCAGGTCTGCCCCCACAGTGTGACATAAACATTAAACTGGAACAATTCCAGTGAAGTGCCATGAAGGTGACCAAGTGACTGAAACAACTGTCATATATATAAGAGGCTGGGGGAGCTGGGGCTGTTCTTGAAGAACAGATTGGAGAACAGAAAGCTCAGAGGCATCTTGTCAGTGTGTACAAATATTGGATGGGAGTGTGTGAAGAAGATGGAGCCAGGCTCTCTTCAGTAGTTCCCAGTAACAGGATAAAAGCAATTGACACAAATTAAAATATAAGAACTTCCTTTTTTACACTTTTTGACAGTTAGTGTGGCCAAATACTGGAAACCTGTTTTAAAACAGGGTCTAAACTTCCCATCAGTTCACAATGACCATGTATTTACTTCCCATAAATATGCCTCCATGATCCTTTTCCATCAAAGGCTCTCCTCTGAAACATCACCAAAGTTACAATACTATCAAGCTCCAAGTCACATGGTAATGTTCCTGTTACAAAGTCTACAAAACTCTCAGTTTTTGGGTTGTTGATGGGTGGTGATTACTACAGACCCAGGCACTCTCACCACCCTTTTCACTCCGTTGTCTACATTCTTCTGTCATGTCATTTTATATTTAGTGTGTAAACTCTGAGAGTTAGGACTGGATTTTTATTCTGCAATTATACAGCCTCAAGCATCTTATGCATATCTAGTGTTCCTAGATACTGTTGTAAAAGCAAGGATTAAAATATTGATCTGGTGATGTAAGTTTAGGAGAGTACATTGTCTATCACTTTCATTTTTAGATATTTGTTCAAGAAGGTTTTCATTGTGGAAAACATTTATTTCACTTAGGTTTAGCCATTTAACTGTCACAGACCTCATGGAAAGACAGATAAGCACCATCAGAAAGGTATTCATCTCACCTCAGGAGACTTGTCTCAGCCTGGTGTGATCCTGCCTCTCTATTTATTAGAAAGGGAGCATAGAGACATAAAATTCAGTTTACACAAAAAGGGATCCTTTTGACTAGACATAAATCCACACACTTATCAGTAAAAATCTAGCTTTGAAAATGTTTACTTAGATGGCCTGAACAAAATCTCATCTTTTACTTTTACCCCAAAATGTCAGAGAATAATACAAGATCTCTTATAATACATCATTAATCTAATTTAGTTCCAGTGTTATGCTTTATTGGTTGTTATCTTTCTTCACAGAAGCTGAGAGGACATTGCAGTGTGCATTTACTTCTTTGAGAAAACAACCGTTTTTCTCATCAGTCTGTAAAGCTGCTATGAAACACAAAAAGCCTCTCAAATGAGTTGTTCCAGTTTCAGTTAAACTTGCTTAAGATCTGGATTAGGCATTTCTAGAATATCCTTCAATGCTTTGCAATTTAGATAAAATTGAAGTAGAACCAATAACCTGAAATTGTGTTGAGGACTGCGAAAGTAATGCTAGACTAACTGCAAGAGTTCTGGTAATTAAGCGCTCCTGTAAATGGCATTCAGTATTCTGACACTTCTGCTTGGGTGAGGAAAAGACTTGTTAGAAGTTACAGTGGATGACTGTTGAGATACAGAAAATGCTGAGCTCCAGCAGTCTGTGATTAACAACTTATACAGCCAAGCAATTAATTCTTGCCTTTGCAATATAACTTAAGTTTCAAAATGCCAGTGAGAAAAATGAGTTTTACTCCCCAACAAGCTGACCAAGGCTGTACAGTCTCCTACACAATCTGAAGCTAATTTTGAGTAAGAGATTGAGAAAGAGAACATTTTTCCTTTGTTGTGAAATTCAGTCATGCAGAGAGAGAACAAGTGTTTACTATTCTTTCAGAAAAAAGAAGTATCTGTGATGATTGCCAAGAACTCACTCATTTAATAATGTGCAAAATCTTGGTCATGGGTTGGAAATATTTTAAGTTGCATTTGAATTTCAGAAGGACCAGTGCAAAAACTACTTTGTGCATATATATCAGCCATCTACAGGGCTACTCAAAGGAGACAGAATTAATTTTGGACCTTGCTGTGCTTTGTAAGTTTATAATAATGCAACTATAGGATTGGCAAGCATTAGATCTTTTCATTTTTAGAAGGGTGCAGGAGGCAAAAAGAGGCAGGCAGGATTTAGGTTTGGTTTCAACTGCTTTAACTCATATCTAAGCATGATTTTACTCACTAAATAGTCATAGTTATCTTTACATTTAAGTAGTTACAAGAGAGTTTAATTTCCCATAAAAATGTAGAAGGGAGAAAAAAACCAGATCAAACAGGCTTTTGAACCTAGACATCAGTTCAAGATTTAATGGCATTTTAAAATCAAAGGACAACTTAGCTGGCAGCACACTTCTCAGGATTATTCTACAGAATCTAATTTTGAATATAATTTATGTTGCTTTTCTTCATATGAACGTATAAAGCCAAAGCTTTACTAGAATGTTTAAGACAGAGTTCAAGTTGCAGACATTAAAAATGAGGTCGTGATATCAAATATTTCATCTCTTGTAAAAATTGTAGAAGTATAGAATTGTTTAGGCTTGAAGAGACCTTTAACTTCATCAAGTGTAACCCTTAACCCATCACTGCCAAATCCAGCACTAAACTATGTTCTCAAGCACCACATTTACACATCTTTTAAATTCCTCCAGGGACGGTGACTCAGCCGCTTTCCCCTGTTCCAAGGCTTGGCAACTCTTTCAGTGAAGAAATTTTTCCCAGTATCCAATCTAAACCTCTCCTGGCACAACCTGAGGCCACTTCCTCGTGTCCCACCCCTTGATACTCAGGATAGGAGGTCAGCCCTCAGCTGCCTAAAGCTCCTTCAGGAGTTGTAAATTCCCCCCTGGACCTTCTCCAGGCTAAACACCCCCAGCTCCCTCAGCTGCTCCTCACAGGACTTGAGCTCTGTATAATACTAAATATTCTCAAGAATAATGGCTAATTGAACTCAAAGTAGGCAGCTGAAGTAAAACTAAACATAACTTCCTTGTTTTTCTTCCTTTGGCAATTTCAGGAGTTTGTGAATCAGTGAGATCTTGTGGAGAGAGAATCTGCTATGTTCCATGGATGTTCCTGTCCCAATATTTAAAGCTGTAAGACACAGCTCAGATATACTGTGACAGTCACACTACCAACACTGGGAGTCAGTCAAATAGTAATTTGAACATGTGAGCTCTTATTGCAAGCCAGGGCCTGTCTTGTCACACTTAAGCATATCTGCTATACTTCCTGCGTGCACAAAAAAATATGTATTTGTTCTGTACAAGCCAACTTTTGTTACATGATTGTCAAAGGTTGTTTGTACCTGTTTCAAAAGCATAAACAGGAAAGGCACAAAAATGCCAATTAAAAGCCATAATTTGCTGTAACACCTACGTAAATATCAGGATCTTCTGTCTGGAAATTTCAATGGGAATATTCAGCTCTTTTCAACTACACTTAACACCTGACTGTGTTTATAATCTCAAAGCAACTGCCCCATTCAAAACCATCTTTCTGTGCTTTCACAGCTCCAGCATCCTCCTGTTTGTCTGACTACAAAATGATAGATGTGTTGTTCTTTCTTCTCTCCCACCTCCCTGAGTATTTTGCCAAGCCTGTTGATTCCCCCTCTATAATACGTCCTTGAAAAACAAGTTCTTTCACTGCCTGTGGGGGAAACCTTTGCCTGAGTTCTGACTGCCTATCTTCTGAAGTTCCTAAACCATTGCTACCTCCTCTGTTGCCTTTCTAATTCCTACTTGGTACTCTCACAATTGCTACAAACCCTTTCACAAAAGCATCCCTTCTTACAAACCATGAATTACCTTACTAGTTTCGTCCATCCTAGCAAGCAAATATTTACAGTTGTGCTTACCCTGTTCTTTCTGATCATTCATATTTTTCCTTCAATCTTATATTCAATTGTATTGGCACTTCCAAACTGACTCCATTCATGCAAAGTCACACCCCACAATCAATTTCCATTGTCTCCTTCCAGAATATATCACTACATAGAAATCATTATTCTACATAGATCGTTTGGGCATATTTTTTCCCCAAAGAAAGCTGGGTTTGAGTATTCCTGAGTAAAGCAAGAACTTTTGCACACAGCTTTCTATACTGCCTGTGAGACAGGCTCACATTATAACTTCACAGGGGATTAAATACTGTAATTTCTAGCTTAATGCAGCTGATCTGCTACATAAAGATCCTCCTACACAGTAAGTTCTCTCATGCAGAGATTTTGTCTTTGTTCTGACACTTTCCTGAGAACACACACATCTTTAGTTCATATAATATAGGACATCTATTCCTTGCAAAAGCAAAATAACTCCCTGCCTTTCCCTTCCTGCCAAAAATACAAACTACCCTCCCTCTCTCTCCCTCAAATAAAAGCCAATCATCAAACCTCTAATTAAACTAAAGGACTTGTATCATTAGCTTGTCTGGTGGAAACAATTTTACAACTCAAGGGATGGCACATGCTGAAAATGGAATGTTACTTTTTCAGGGAAAATACTCAAATTTGTTCTTCAGATAGATAATTTAGAGTGCTTTAACCTTTATAAAATTGTGTATTCACAATAAAATATGCATTTATCTTGTATTTTAACTAAGCTTGTAGTTTCAAATTCAGCTACTTGTGCCTTACTGAAGAAAACCCCAACAAACCAACCACCAAAAACCTTCTGCATATGACACTGCCCTAAAATGCCCATGTGTGGGAAGGCTGGCAAGGATGCAAGACCTTTAGAAAACAAGGAGGGCATGAATGCTCCCCTGTCCTGTGGCAAAAATATATCTTCTGTGTACAGTCACTTTTTGTAACTTGACTGGAGTGCAAATAGTTCAGTTCTACTCTCTGTCTGGACCCTTACAGAGTAGTGCAACCTCCTACAAGTCAAATGACTGAATACCTCTCTGCTCTACCTTCATATACTCTGTGGGATGGCTTCTCTGTAGTTTCTTACCACATGTGGTTGCTACAATAGGTAGCAAAATCCTGGGCTTTGCAGAACTGACTGATTTGCTTCAGAGTAACTACTCGCTGTACACTTACTTTTAGGATTCCATCTACTAACTTCTAAAACACAACTGAAGGAAACCATTTTGAAATCCTGCTTTCCTTGAGTTCCAGAATATTCCACTGGTTGTGTATAGCTCATTATTTCATTAGCAAAGTTATCACAAGTCTGCTGGTTAAAATTTTTTCTCCTAAAGATGAACAGAACTGTCACCTTCAGTAAGGTAAATAAACACTTTTTGTCTTGGCATGTGCAAGGGGCCTGAGACTTTTCTTCACTTAGTTCCCCCCTTTAGGCCAGACTGACAACATGTATTCACAAGAAGATAAAGAAAGGGAATATATCACAGAAAAGATGAAAATTACAAACAAGTCATGCTAACCCCCAAAACCTGGGAATTAATCCCTCCTGCTATCATTCTGGGCATACAACTCACTCCTCCCAGCAGCCAAACTACATCATGTGGAAAGAGAGAGCATGAGAAACTGCACACAGAAAAGCAGAGGTCTAAATATTGCTCTGCAATTTTCACAACTCTGTACTCAATAGAGAAGGAACATTTTCATTTCTGCAGGAACATTTTGGAGAGATCAGGGTACATTTAATACATGTAAGGAAATACAGTGCATACACTATCTTGCAGAGTTAAAGAAGGAAGACATTGACAAAGGACTCAAAATTAAAAACTGGGAAATTATTTTCAACTTGTAAAATTGTCTGTAGTAAAACTGTATGCCTAGATTAAGGTTGCAAAAGCAACTTAAAAGATTTAAGGAGATTTAAAGATGGAAGTTCTAATCAGATGGAATAGGAAGATACACACATGCTAAACAAAGGCCTGAAACAAATCTTGAAAATAATTCAGAGTTGCTGGAGGAAATCAAGGTCTAACTCTGGTAAAAAACATGAAAATTTTCAGAATGTCAATAGATACAATCTATAATACTAAATCAAGGAGTTTTATATCTGTATTTGGCATAGAATTTTCTTTGCAGGAGAAAATGGCACAGATGAAGATTTTTCATTTTGCAGAAAAACACGTCAGAGCAATGGAACTCATTTACATTTGAAATGCAGATTTGCCAACAATGCAAAACTATGGAAATGAGAGATCACAACCACAATTTGACTTAAAAACTTGCAATAATGCTGCACTTAAATTCCATCTCTTTCCAACTACTTAAAATCAAAAGACAGCTAGGGTTTATTGAAAGATAATATGTGAATGCTTAAAAAAATTCTTATAAAAACCTGAGGAAATATTATGGGACTTATTGTTTGCAAGACTCAGGAAACCAGAACTATCAGGTACTGATGATGTTTTGTGGTCAGAGTCATTAACCTGATACATTTGTAAGAATTTACAATACTCAGCTTTTAGCATTAAAAAAATCCAGAAAAATAATAATATAGGTGCACATAATCCAAACACTTTGCATGAAGGCAAAAAAACAGTGGGCTGCCAGAAAGCAGTAGTCTATTTCCACATGACAAACAGAGGAGCAAACCTAGAAGAGTCAGAAATCACCTTCCTTCTCCTACTGCAGAAGCAGCTGAAAAGAAGAATTTTGAATCCTACTGATCTGAAGCAGATCAAGCCAGCAGCATTTATGGAAAGGACTAGACCCAGAAATCTGACAATTAAGGAAAGCTTTGCCAAATTTTCAGTCCTGCACAAACCCCTTCTAAAGGTGAGGCTCACTGGACTTCTGACTTCCACAGTACCCCTTCCTTCTCCACCTTCCTATGATTATAGGCCTACGCTTAACAGCATTCCCAGTTCACAGTGGTACTGGCCACGTTCATTCATGAGATAAAAGCACTATTTACATCTACTGCAATAACTGTACTCTTCATCTACCCTGGATATTTTAACATTCACATGATTTACTATCATCAGATAGAGAAGCCTCACCCACAGAAAACTAAAAACCTGTCCAAGACTGGTAAGTGAAAATTTGAAATATGAATGCTCAGAAAAAGACTAATGCATTAACTCTTTGGGCACCCAAATTTAAAATTATCTAATTTTCCAGGGCACCAAATTCTCAATTCCTTCTGAAGTCAATGAGAGTCACAAAGGGCAGGACACTGTTTAGGCTGTTCCCTCTCAGATTAATTTCTAGCTTCTCTTATCACCTGCCTTCAGCTGTCTGGTCCTCCACCTCTCCAGATGAAACACTACAATTCAGTAACTCTCTGTTACATTACCCCCTGCAATATTTCATAAACTGAGACATCTGGCAACAGTTAGTTAGTTAATTTGAAAGCCAAACAACACCACAACACAGTGATACAGGATTAGCTTCTCCTAAACAAAATATGTCTTACTTGCCAAAAGATGTAAGCACTCCATGCGTGAAGACATGGCAGTTAAACAACACAACCTGAGCACAACCTTGTTTATATGTGGCATTTCTTCTGAAAACATTTTTTCCTTTGGTTATTATTCTCTGGGGGAAAAGTGTTAATGTTTCCTGTTCTCAGTCAATAGACATCTCAAAAAAACACATCTATATGAGACACAAAACTAGGCTAAGATCCTCTGTATGAACTGCACATACAGTGGAGTTCACTGTATGTGAAAAATATGTGAAAAGCATAAAGACTAGTTCTGATGTGTTTAGATAAGGCACACCTTCAGATCCCAGTTTAGACAGAACCACACTCAACAATCTTATAACTAACTACAGCTGCATTCCACCCTTCCAGCCTCCATGTTCTCATAGCTGTAAATCTGATTACTGTACCCTGCAGCATGCTCTTATTTTTTTAGTCTTTCTTAACTGCTACCCTCAAAGAGCCACTTTCAGCCTGGATTTCTCCATGTAAGATGGAGAAACAAACACATTGGAGAGCACATGATACTTATTTAAAAGAAAACATACAAGTATTTCACTGTTCCTCCAAGCAAAGTTTGTTCTGGAACAGAGAGAAAATTTGTTCTTTGTTCTGTGTGAACCTTGGCCCCTCCTCCTAACATCACTTTCAGATTTTATGCCTTCAGGCTGAAAATATTTTATTTTTCATCAAACTGTTTTCTTAAATCTGCATGTAACACACCTGTCACAAACTTTTGCTCTGCTCCTTTGAGGTATTTCTGCAACTCCCACACTCTTGGCAAGAGCTTACTCTAGATAAAAATCCAACACCCTCCTTTATTCATCATCTAGTATGTATGATTAACTTGTTTTTTTCAAAGATGTTGCCTTAAGCTCTGGGTGTTGACTACTCCCATAGAATGAACTACACCATGTTCAGTGTTGGCCCAGTGTTTCCACTTCTCTGGGCTGAGAATCCCTAATGAAGCTGGATCTATGTGTTACATAACCTGGCCAATATGATACTGACATCCAAGGTTTGGCATTTGCAAGAGTTCCTGCTAGGTGTGTCCCATTCCCCAAATTATACATAGATTCCATCTGGACATGGGAACTATTTCTTCCAAACACCACTGATTTATTGCACCAAACATAATAGAAGACTTAAGTTCACAGATATACACAATCTCACCTATGATGATGCAAAAGAAATTCCTAATAAGAACTTGCAACTTAAAGTCTAATTACATTTCACAGATTGTAAGATGCTTGCACTACAAATACTGGTTCTAGGACAATGACAGACTTTTCCAGTAAATATTGCAATAAATTATTTGGTTAAGGGAGAAGATATGGACATTTTTGCCAGAGATCAGTATTAACTTACTCTGCATTCACCAATGTGCTCATCTAGCCCATTTTTTTCTCTAATAATTCTTTTTGAGCTATTTCTGTGCAGTCAGGGAGTGTATCATCATGCAGCTGCACTCCAGGGCCTATGCTCTGTTAAAAAGAAAATAAAAAAGAAGTTAATTCAAACTATAAATATTCTCCTGTTTCCACACATAGGACTTCTGAGGTACAGAGGATCTTAGTTACATTATCAACAAAGGGTGCATAGCTTTGGTAAGACACATGTTAGCAGAATGTAAAAGCTCTCATTTTTCACCCATTAACTCAGATAATTGTATTTCACAAATGCTTTTGAACAGACACTCACTCTTACCTTCCCAGGTGGGGGAAATTCATCTTGCTGAGGATTACAAAAAAGGCTGAAACAAGGAATTTTTTAAGAATTGTTGAACAATGAAGACACAATAATTAGTTCAGAATTTTAAACTAATTTAGTCATCAAACTAACTTCTCTATGGAGAATTTACAAGAAATTATGCCAACTTAAAACCTAGCAGTTTAGGAATGGCAGAACTCACAGAAAAGATGAGGAAAACATTAATTTCATTCTACTTATACTGGCCTAAGAAGCTTGCTAATCTGAGTACTACAGACAAATATTTTATTTTAAGAGATTCAGATAATGTTTCTGGTACTATTTTTCTCCCTATGACAAATCATTATATATACAGTATTTAGTCTCTGTGCCTTTTTACAGGCTGCAGCTTTTCCCAATAAAGAGCAAGGAAAGAAAAATCAAACTTACCAGTGTCTAGATATTTTTGTATTTTTACTAGAATAGCAGTTTGAATCCCAGATAGCAATATTATAAACCAACATGTTCCCTAAAAGCTTTGCCCACAGGAAAAATTGTGATGGAAACCACAGTCAGTGGTTTTTTGGTTTTGGGTTTTTTTTTTGTGTTTTGGGTTTTTTTGTTTGTTTGTCTTTTTGTTTTTTGTTTTTTTTTTACTATAGTAGGAGCATCGGTGAGCACCCAGCAGAGAATATGTTTGAAATGGAAGCTTTTCATAAAAGAAAAGCACACCTCAATTGTTTTCATTCATTGCTACCTGACAGTGCCCTGAAGAGGAAGAGAGGGGCTATTTGTACATATAAAACTGTAAAGCTTGCTATAATGTTGACCAGAACCAGTATTTTAGGTGCAGTAGAGCATGTTTTAAAAGCCACAAGAACTACACAGACATGTGAAACTATAACCTCTAAAATAAGGCCAAAGTTACTGTCACAGAGGGCTGCTGGCTATACAAGTGCTGCTTCAGCAAACTTGTGGGCTGTTTTATCTTACAGTGCACTTCTTGTTTCTTCCAAGTTCTTTTTTTTTTTTTAAAATTTGTTCCTGTTTATCACTCCTATATTTGGATATAGATAACCTTCTTTCTCCAAACACATGGTATTTCCCAAAATATATGCCATATTCTAGAGATAACTAGTAGATAATATAATTTGATTTTTTGAGCTCCTCTTTACACTTTAAAATTCTAGTAAAAGATAAAATATGTGGGCTAAATCAGCTAAAAACACAGCTCATAAATCTATTTCTGTTCAACTCTGGAAGTTTTGAATAATGTGCTTTGTTTCAATAAGCATCAGTTGGGTGCAGTTGACATACCAAAATTCTTAACCCCTTAATTTTTTAAGAATTTTTTGTTGTATATAGTATCCTGTAGCAGTGCTGCATATAAAATACTTAGTTAAATACTGCATGAAAACAAATAGTGTGCAGCAGCCACAAATTACTACATTAACATGCCAAAAGGCTTCCAGTAAACATTAGAAAGACAGAAGTACAAAAAGAAATAAGAATCCTTGGAATGTAATGAAAGGTGGTATTATCCTCAGGACTTGCAAACTGGAACAAGAATTGTTCTATTTGTCTTACATAATGACTTGGTATACTAGCTGCTAACCTTACTGAAAGCTATACAATATAAAAATATTTTTCTCAGAAGAATGCCTAAAAAAAGGAAGGAAAAAAAAAGACTGCCCTTTCTTCTTTTGTTTAGATGGGCTGATCTCCAAAACCACCAAACACTTGCAAGCATTCAGTACCTATAAAGATCAAGCTGGAGGAACCTGTGCTCTAAAAGAAAGGCAAATGGATTAGGTTGTATTCCTTCTGCATGAAATCAACCTCCTAATGTGTCTGAACAACAAAATAAACCTTTGAAGTCTGCAGAATGCATGGGGAAACAGTAATTGTCACTTCTGCATCCCTGAAAAATGAGGGGTTTATACTCTGGAATTAAGAAGTTTTAGCTAAAAACTATCGTAGTTCTTAGAAGCCAGCTTTTCTCCTTGCCAAAGTAAATGCAGTAAACATGGAATCCAGAACAATTTCTGTAAAAATGTCTCATCACTGTGCCCTTTCAATTAGTTTCAATAGAGGCAGTCAGTTAAATTTCAGAAAAATAAATACTTACAGAGGGAGTATTGCTAATCAATATCAAATCACTGGTGGCTGATTTAAGCAAGCTGTTGCATACCCTTACAATGTAAGGGTATGCAACAAATGTAAGGGTAGGATTCTAAAGTGCACTGCATTAGCTGAAGTTTCTCAGGTGAGTCAGTCTGGCAGGGCTGGGTCAGTGATGTGTGCTTTGAATTGCCACCCTCAAGATACAGTTAACAAAAAAGACAGAGATACCCACTCACACACAAGTGCTGCCAGGAAGGAAGCAGGGGGACAAGGCAGGCTTTTGTGGCACTTCTTTCCATGTCCATGACACATAACCTTCTCTTCTCAGGCAAGACATCTCACAAATGTGTTTTAGATAAACAGAACCTTCTTTCTATACAAAGGTGGCAAAGCAATGAACATTATTACTACAGTGTTGCTACTACATTAAAATGGTGTTGACTGGTTTATGGCATATAACATTTCAACATGAAATAGTTGGAAAGAAAATGGTAATTAATAAGCTGATGACAGTACAGACATTTACAAAAATCAGGCATTTCACTAGCATAAAAATTATTGTTGGAAAGCTACCAGTATATTATATAGACTTGTTAGTCTAAACATTACTATCATAGTGTGAGCTGGCTATCTGAGATTCTTTTGGCACAGCTGCATCTGTATGGCTTTCTACACTCACATAAGGGAATGAGCAAAAAAATCACAATAATTTCAGAGAGGAAATAAGCCTACTCAAAATCATAAAGTGCCATGAAACAGAAGAGTACTTCTAGGCAAAGGTAAGGGAAAGAGTGTGATTTCTGCTCTTAAATATCTTTGTAGGCAAATTAAAATTTAAATATATTCTGAAAGTCTCTGTGGAATGAGAAGAAAAAAATCCTTTATCTAGGATAATGAGCCGGCTGACTAAAACACCAGAGTATTTTGCATCTTAATGTCAGGCAGAATATTTATACTGAAGAGCCTCTTGCTATTTAAAGTTCCCCTTCATGAGATGGATTAATGGAAATTTAGAGCTGTAACAAGACTACAGTCGGATAGGGTAAAGTCTTCTACAGTTGTCTTTTTTCCCTGGCTTATAAAGAGTTCAATAAGGTCAATACAATTTGAATAAGACAGATAATATTTCTTTCTTCCAAATCTCAAAAGCATACAATTATTATTACTTTTTTGCAAATACATTTGGCTTGTTAGAGTGGAAATGCTTATGAAATTTCATGAGAAATCAAAATTCTCTATGTAAAATGAAGAAAGGTTATTTTCATGGATAATGGAAGACTTACTGTAATTTTCAAATAGCAAACATGACAGTCCACTAGAATGAGAAAATAAAAGTAAAAGTAATCTATTTCTTGAGATGGGGCTTTCACTGTGGAATATGTAGTTCTAGTACAGGGACTACTCTTAATGAATCATTCAGAAAGCTGAGAGACAGTAGCTCCCCAAAAGAAAATGCAGTATTTACATAGCACTGTGTCTTAAGCGATTATATATGATATATACATACACCTACTCTCAAAATGCATCACCATTGCCAAGAACTACATTTGACAATATTCTTCCATCCTCCACAGAAAGATTTGCTTTCACAGCTCAGCAAAGACTGCCATAGCTTTTGGGCTATGCCACAGACATTAAATGACAGTCAAAAATCAGTAATGAGACCAGAAAGCATAATGCAAACAGTGAAACTGAGACAGCACGGGATGAATGGTCAGTCAATTCCTGACACAGGAAATTGGATGCAAGGCTCCACACAGAGGTGAGCCTGGAGCTGGGGCTATGACCAACTCCTCCAAGACACCCCACTCACAACTCCACCAGCTGCACCAACATCTGCTGAACACTGGGAAAAACAAACCAGCCTGGTGTGGAGTAAGGATATAGGCTTAAAATAGGGTAAGTAGTTCAGAAAACTACATTTGCAAGGGCTTTTGCCATGATGACCTCCAAGAGCACGCCACATCTGTGTGCACCAGGCATGTCTGCAAGGTCCGGTCCTGCCCTACTGCTGGTGTCACAGAATCACATAATTGTTAAAATTGGAAGAGACCTCTGGAGATCATCCAGTCCAACCTCCTGCCAGGACAAAATCACCTAGGGTAGGTCACACAGGAATGTGTCCAGGTGGGTTTTGAACATCTCCAGAGAGGGAGAGTCCATCACCTCACCATGCAGCCTGTTCCAGTGCTCTGCTGCCCTCAGTGTAAAGTTCTTCCCTGTGTTGAGGTAAACCTTCTTGTGTTTTAATTTATGGCCATTGCTCCTCATCCTGTCGCTGAGCACGACTGAGAAGAGCCTGGCACCATCAGCTTGACACCTGCCTTTAAGGTGTTTGTACGCATTGATGAGACCCCCTCTCAGTCTTCTCCAGATTAAACAGGCCCAGTCCTGCAGTCTCTTCTCATAAGAGATGCTACAGACCCGTAATCATCTTTTTGACCCTCTGCTGGACCCCCTCCAGTATAATGGGGTAAGGCGTTCAAAACGCTGCTTTTGGGAAGGCTTTCGCCACAAAGATATCCAAGAGCACAGGACATCCGTGTGCACCCTGTGTACCGTGTGAGGTGTGGGATGCCGCCCTCCCCTGCCGGGTCTCCAAGGGAATGCGCGGGTCTAGGCTGGGCTGGCGAGGCACCTCAGTCACCGCCTTGCCCCCTCCACCCAGCGCGCCACACCTGCACCGCGGAGCGGAGCGGGGCAGTGCAGTCCCCGTCCCCGTCCCCGTCCCCGCCCTGAGGGGAACCGCGTCCCGCGGAGTCCGCTCCCTGCGGAGCCCGCTCCGACCAGCTCCGCTCGCCGCGCGCAGCCCGCCATGGCGGCCACAGGCTCCTCCCGGCATGCCCGGCATTTCCCGGCCGCGCTGCCTAGAGACGGCCGCCGGGGCGGGGCGGGGAGGAGCGGGGCGGGAAGGGGAGGATGCTGCGGCCGCCGCGGGGCGAGGCGGCGGCGGTGGTGGTGGCAGCAGGAGTAGCGGTATTTGGCGGCATAGAGGATGCGGCGGCGGTGGTGTCGGCAGCAGCAGGCGGAGGAGCGGGGAGCGATGCGGTGCTGCGCGGCGGGGCCGTGGCCGCACAGCGCCCTCACCACGCTCCTGCTGACAGGTCGGTCACGGCGCGTCTCGCCGCGGCGAGCGGTGGCGGGCCCCGCCGGCAGCGGCCGGCCTGCGCCGCGGTGCCCCCTCTGCTCGGGCTTCGCGTCCCCTCCCGGCGGAACCGGCCTCCCGCCTCGCCCTCCGGCTGCGGCTCGCTGCGCGCCCCATTCCCGCTGCCCTGTGCCCTCTGTCAGTGCGGGGGCCGGGCTGTCCCAGCATCCCCCATGCCGCGGCTCCGGCGGCTCCCGGAGGACGCTCCACGGGCGGCGCAGGGACGGCGGCCTCTGTGCCCCCGCCGCGGGACCGCCACGGCCCCTCCCGGCACGGCGGGCGCGCCCGAGCGCGGCGGGGCCGGGGCTGAGGGAACCCGGGGGCGGCGGGTGAGGCCGGAGCGGGACTGCCGGCGAGGTGCGGGAGCCAGGCCTGGCTCAGAGCCGGTGGGTGGCGCGGGAGGCTCCGCTCCCGGGGACTGGGCCGGGCCCGCTGCTCTCCTCCACTCACTCCCTCGACCTGGTGCCTGACGTAAGAGACGGGCTGTTTTGAGTACGGGAGTGTCTTTTGTGTTGCCCCTCTTTGCCCTTATTTCTCATCTTGACCACTTAGTCCAGCCGGGCCAGAATTAGGAATTCAGAAAAAGTCTTGATCCTGGTCCCTAAAAGCTAAAAAATAGCTTTTATGCAGTAGGCAGGTTTTTCACGTACAAGGTTCTTCACGCTGAAATACATCAAACAGCTAACACTTAATAGCAGCCCAGCCACAGGACTGCCTTGATGAGACTTGCTACACTAAGAGTAAGTTGACAGCAAGATATTTATTTGGGTTATTTTGAGTTTTGAGAGGTCAGTGGTGTGTTATATGCAAGCAGTCTGCTCTATATCCTCTTGAATAGTATCTAGGTACCCTCCTAGTACTTCTTTTACTTATGACCATACTTGTCATAGGTTATTGGCAGCAGAATTGACATGAGGCACTGGATATATTAAAGATGTGGTAAGTACAAAGTTGTTCAATGTGAGGATTTTTTTCATTTGTTAGATGCAATACACTGCTTTCCTATTATGTGGAAATTTTTCCTACCTCTTTCCCCTTCCTCTCCATGACTGTTGGTAAATATCAACCAAGCAAGAACTAGGACAGTTTAGAATAAATTTTTGGTATCAACTGAAATAATGTATTTTTAAAAAGGTCACCTAAATGTTCTTCTAGAAACTGAGTTGTGAGGTCAATCTGCAAGTCCTTTCCAGGCTATGTGGTAAGGGAAGAGGTCTTAAGGTTTTTTTATGATAACTTTTCCACTTGGACCTTTCTAAAGTTGGTTCAGTGTTGTTTCTGAGAAAACAGAAAAATACTTGGTTTGAAACTGATATAAAAAAGGAGGCATGAACTTTAGTTCAGTTATATTCTTTTAAGAGATATCTATATGAAATTTATTCTTTGGGAAGGTGGAGATTTGTGGTATGTTCCTGATCTGAATGAAGCTGTCCCAGCTTCGTTCACCTGAGCTCCCCTCCATTCTCCCTAAGTAAAGAATTTACAGCTTTGTCTGCTGGATCCAAGATGAGCCATTGCCCAGCATGAAAATCCATTCTTTTTAATCCTGATCTTAAGTGAACTTTACAGTGCTGCAGCGTTACTTAACAAGGCAAGAAATATCTTACAGAAAAAAATGGCACATGAGAAGCGGTATGGCACTTGGAAATAGATTTCTTTCAGTCCTCTTCAACTAATATGGATTAGTTTTTCCCATTTGTGTTGTAGCACTTGATCTACAGAAGAAAGTTGACTTATCCTTTTTGCATTTCTTAAGAATGTATGGAAAAAGGCTTTTTTGAGAAGGATAGCTGTTGTCAGAAGAGTTGTCTGTCTCCCATTTCTCCCTGTCCTCCTTGAGGCACAACATTATTTCAGCATCCAGGGGTTTCATGAGAATTAAGAATTTAAAGGTTGTAAGAGTGATTTCAGTTGCTCCTGAGGGTCTACTTATATTGAAGGTATTGACTCTCAAATGCAAGCTGATGATGCTTTGCTGCTAGGAAAACATGGATCTTCGTTGTGAGACGTGACATAAAGAATTAAGCATTTCTACTAGAAACTAGTTAGGTGTTCTTTGACTCTGGCTTTATAGTAACAGACTTCCTAGAAGTTTGCTAAATTACACTAGTAGAGCTGTCTGTCATATTAGTTTGGCAGAGCAATGAATTGCCCCCATACTGTGTATCTTCAGAGAGAGTGGTTATCAAAACATTGTTTGAGTGACTGTGGCCAGTAGTTTTGCCCTGTATTTCTGCACTTAGAGTTAGTTGTCAGTGCCCACGTTGTCCCTGGAACCCCTGTTCATCCCAGGAATAGGGAGTTGTAGAGCAGTGGAGTTGTTCTCCTTTCCCTGTAAAGGGGTCAAAATGGGGAAGAAGCTTATTAGTTCTCACTTTGCAAGCTGTGGTTATGTGGTCACATTAATTTGTAATAGAGCTGCACTGCTGCCAGAAAGCATTCTCCAGCCCTTACATAGCTAGGGATTATTTGCTGCTTCCCTTGGTGACGGGTAACTTGTACAGTGATACTGTGGATTGGGTCATCTGGCTCAAAACTAGTCGACCCACAAAAATAGTTCAGTGAAATGTACTGTCCAGGACTGGTATGGGATCGTTTCCACTGGTGTGTGCTAGGTGATGAAGAATGTGCTGGGAGTGCCCCTTCTGAGTGGGGCTGCAGACATGCCCGTTTAAAACAGCTGTGAAATCGCTGGCTGGGGCGGGGATCCAGGAGGCTGAACCAGATCCCTGCACTTGTCCTGCTGTTGACAGCAGAAGTGCTGTTGGCAACACTCCTCTGCTAAGCCGCACCCTGTGCAAGGAGGCAGAACATACCACAGATGGTCTGGTGTTTTCAGACTAACACCACAGCACACCTGCCCTTTTTTCTGTTGTGGGTGCAATCGTAAGGACAGAGAAGCAGGTTTCCTTCAGAGAGCCTCTGGATATTTGTCTGCCTCTGAGGATGCTGCCTGTACTACTAGTCTGAGCCAGGTCAATACGTACAATCTACTGTCAATAGCTACTTACTTGAATAAGCAATTACAGGAGTGGAAAAGTAGCCATTCCATTAATATGCTTTTCATTACAGAAACACATTATTTATAGGCAGTACATGGAGACATCGTAGAGGTCCTGAAGCCAGACAATAAAATGTCAGCTTTATAGCAGAAGATGTTAGTGTAGAGAGGCTTATTTTTGCTCCTTAATGTTTTTAGATTTGGTTAGAAGTTCATTAAAGTACTTCAGGAATTGCAGTCACTGAAGTAAAACTCTTTCTCTAGAAGAAAGATTATTTCCAGTCAAACTAAGAAAAATTATTTAAAACCTAGACAAGAGTATTTGGGTTTTTTTCAGTATCTGAAGAGCTTTTGAATTCTTCCTGAATAGAGAGTGATGAATTTTACAGCAGCCACTATCATTGTAGAGTGCCTTCCTTGGCAGACTTCTGGAGGAAAAGAGGGAGTTGCTAGTTTTGATTACTTCCATAGGAATTTGAATCTGTGTCTAAATGTTGTTACAATTGCAACAGAAACAGCCAAAATGTCTTTTAAATGTGGTTATTTTAGTGACAGTCCAAGCTATGAAAGATGAGAAGTTAGAAAGAACAACCTACTGAGCAGACAGAAATCTTAGCATGTTGAAATCAATGACTTTTCTGAAATCCTTAGTCTTTCAGAATACTTGCCACCTCAGAAATTTGGAATGCAATTGCAAGGATACCCTGATAGCTTATATCAAAAGATGATAGAAATGTAGGAGACATCCTGGAGTAGCAGGCCACGAGGATGGCCTGGTCATACCCTTTGGTTACACCACGGGCCCGGGGCTGGAACAACAGGAGCTGATAATGTTTTCCTCACCTTCGTGGAAATGCTAACCTAATTTGGTTCTCAGGCTTGCAGTAGGAGGGGGAATGGTGGTGGGTAAATGATGCTGTTAATAAATCATGAGGGTTTTGTTCTCCCAGTAGTTAATTTGTAGCATTCCCATGAATGCGAATGTTAAAGTTTAACAGTGAGACTGACAAATGCTTTATTCAGTTACTTGACTTGAATGATTTAGGAGAAATATTCAAATGTTACAGTAATCAGTGGATAGCACAGGAACAGATGGAAAACCATTGCCTACTGAACAAATATGAACAAGAATAGAGGCGAGAAACATTTCTGGGGTTGATCTGGACTTTTAGACAGTTTGAATAAATGGAATGTAGAGGGACCTACAGTCTGCAATCTGCAACGGAGAACTAGCACAAATTAATTCCTGTTTCTTACATAGTAGCTGTTGTTGAAAAGGGTTAGAAAATATCCAATCTTAATGTGGAATTTCACTGAGAGAATTTCCTTTAATTCTTAATAAATTTCTGCCATGTACTACATAGTAGGGAAGAGGACAGTGCATGGAAGTTGGAAGAGGAGGGAGAGTAGGTGAGTGCTGCAACTTCTGCCTCGTTTAAAGGGTGCTGTGACCAACCTGGCAAGTATGCAGTGCAGACACCAGCGGATCCTCAGTAACTGCCTGGCTACAAGCTCTGATTTCAGCTGTGGGACAAGTACCTTGCAGATGGCTCTCTCTTCACAGATGTTTCACTTCAGCTTGTGGTGTCAGTTTCTAACTGTTCTGCTGTGTGGTTCTCAGCAGTCCTTCAGAAGAATGTGCTGTGTGTGGATCTGTACTTCCAGCTCAGAATGCAGGAAGGAGGACTAAGGCAGATGGGATATGCAGTAGAGGAGTGCAGGGGTAGCTTTCTGGAGCAGGGTTGTGCCGTAAGAGAGTAAGGGGCAGTGTAAGCATGGCCAAAGGCCCTGGCCTGTGGCATCAAAGTAGCAAGCATGTGTTTATGTCAGGTCCCAGGGGAAGATGGACAAGTGGGAGAAAAGGGAAGTGGCAGTGTTTGAGAGCTGGAGCTGTGTGCTGCTTTAATAGTGGGAAAGATGGGCATGAGATCCTACTTCAAAGAAGGAATAAGAGGATAGATAAAGGTGCAGGATACTGTGTGGAGGTCAGTGCAGTAAAGGAATGGGGAATGTGAAGTTGGTCCATGATACTTTGGTCCTTTTCTGATTGTTACATGGTCAGAAATCACTGTGGGTATCCTCTCTGTTAAATATTATGCAAATGTACTTTAAAAAGAGGAAAAATGTCAAAATTAATATAATTGTGGCTTTTATTTATAACCAATGCAATTATAATTAAAGAATAATTAAAAGAAAACATAATTGGAGAAAGAAGAAAAAGCTGTGATATGCTTCACTTGGGCATGTTCAAGTCGCAGGCAGAGAGCTGTGAATTGCTCCTGGTGCTGTAGGCAATGGTGGGTTCTCCAGTAACTGTGGCAACATGTGTAACAGACTGAAGAGCCTGACACTATTAACATTCTTTCATCGTGAGTACAAGGCTGATTAAATTAATTCTAAACTGTCTCTTTGATAAAATGCATAGTTTGAATCCCTGCATTCTGTAGTATAAGGTCTCTTTTGTCATCCTTTAATCATATTCAAATCTTCCCAGAGCATTCCTCGTGTTGTCAGTTGCTTCTTGAAGACTCTGCTAGACAGAGCATTTGAACAGTGATCATAATTGTGTCAAGTACAAAAATAAAGTCTGCCTGTTCCTCCTTGATGTTGCTGTTTATGTGTCAGCTGTTCTAGCCAGTGTTCTGGTGAACCTGACTTGCATCTCTAGGTTGTTACCCAAGCTGAGCATCCCTGAATTGTGTGCTCACAGTGTGTGTTTGGCATGCTGCTGCCTTTGTTCCTGGTGTGCAGTTACATTTTATTCTATTGAACTGCACATCACTGATCACCTTTTTACCAGACAATGTAGACTGTTCTGTCTTCTCTATTATTTGACAGTCTCCCAGCCTTTGTTTTTACCTGCAAGTTCTATCAGTATATTTGGTACATACAAGTCATTCTTTGTCTCCCTTCCCATCTCCGTTTCTTTCCTGCCTCTCTTCCCTCCATCCCAGTTACATAAGGCTAATGCCACAACTTTGTGAGACCCACTAGAAAGCTCATATAACAAATTAACTTTTTAGCAGCCCTATTCTCTTGCTTTTCACATCTGTCATTTGAAATCAAATCAATGGTGATATATATGAAAACATCACACTGTAAACCCTAGGATCTGAAAACAGGCATACTGGTTGCTTTTCCAGTTCCCCTGTGAAATGCAGCATAGCATGGAGATGTAGACTGGTAACTTCTTCAATCCACACAGCCAAACCTAGCACAACTTGGAACCCAAATCAAAGTCACTTGCCAATCACATATATTGAGAAACACATTTTGTGGAACTTGTCTTTTTTATCTTTTTTTTTTTTTTAATTGCATTTAAATATGCTGAAATGCTTTAGTATCTGCTTTTTCAATCAAAGTGTTAGGTGATAGGCTATATAACTAAGGGTAACATCATTATTGCTGTCCATCAGGAAAAACTTGTGGGCTCACCAAAAGTGTCAAAAAAGATGCATTAAATCCTTAATAAATATTAAATAAGGAGTGTGATAAGTATAATAATTTTGACAAGAATTGTGACAACTCTAATACTATTTTCCATTTACTAATTCAGTAATCTAATCTTGTATTAATTGATTTGCCTGGTACTGGTGCTGGTCTGTAGCTAACAAACCTCAGATTGCCCAGCTCATCCTGCTGGAATAATGGAACAACTTTATTCGACCTTTTTAGGAATCTCTTGAGTTTTTCAAGAATTATTAAAATTTTCACAAAGTACAATGCAGTAATAAATTTCATAGTCCCTAGGAAGTTATTATATTAAGACTTGAAATATATGCAGATCATTTCAGCAGGGAAAAAGCTGTTAGAAATGTTATTGTGTTGGTATGGTAACGATTGCATTAATCAAATTATTAAATTTAATAAATAAAATCAAAAGTGCACTAAAAATACAATTTTAAATGACATTTCATCCTCAGTTTGGTTTTAGATGTTTTCTGTAAATTATCAATAATAAATACCTGTCTTACATGTGTAGATTGATTGTGGTATATCTTTATTACTGCTTGAGCCAGATCTGTTTGGCCTCCTGAATTCTGTTTGGAAAATGTTTTATCACTAATTTAATAGCTGCCTGGTGCAACAGGTCAGAAGTTTCTACAGATTTTTAGGCTTCTTTCATGTACTGTGCGTGTTTTCCTGTAAGTGTTTGTTTCTCCCTGCAAACTGGTGCATCTGTACACAAATTTGTACACTCTTTGATGTTTCTGGTATTGCTGTTTTTACAAGGACATTAAGATGCTAATCCAAAAACATCTTTGATCCAGGGTTTGACATGAGTTCTCACTCCCAAACTATTTAAAAATAAAAATACCTGCTCCTTATGGTCACTTTCCCTTTCCTAGCATCTGACTGCAGTTCCTTCCCTCTATACTTTCAGCTGGCATGTAACTGTAAAGCTGGTATACCTATTATTCATCACAGAAGAACAGGAACAAAAAGTGGGAAGTGAGGAGGGAGCTTTCTCAGGCACCTCTGCTGCTGGTGAGATGAAGTCTCTGTCAGCTTCACAGCTGCCTTCTGTCTCCAGTCATCATTTGCTCCTCACTGCATTTAAAACTTCCACCTCAGCTGTATATATCTAGCTGATTTCAGGCTGTGTTCTAGTTGTGTGGGATGTAGGCTGACATTTTTAAAGAGTTCTTTTTTCAAAATTGATTATTGGTTATGCCTGCAAGGCAATCAGCCCCATGTGTCTTTACATAAGCATCATTATAAGAGCAAAGCTTGCTTTTATTACTTTTCCTACTTTGACCAAAATATAGTACTCCATTGAAAGCTACTTTATATATTTTGCCTGTATGTGAGATTTTAACAGTGCAAATATATTTACTTGAGATTGCGCTTCTTCATCTTTGTTATCAATAAAATTATGTCAGCAGAAGTGTCTGCAGAGGTATAAGCATTTAGAGTGAGCTTAGCTTATTTGGAAAAATCAGTGTAATAAAGGTGGTTGTCAGAAAGATTATTATATATTTATATATTCAAACGAAACACTTCTATTTTTTGACCTGTGATTCCTAAATTCTGACTAAAACCAAAACATGGTGTAGAAGGTGTCTGATCCCATCTGATCAGATTATCTGTGGAAGTCTGTTGATCTGACTAATTTGTTTTTTTGCATTTGTTTTATTCTGAAAAGCTTTTTTGCTAAGCTCTGCTGATGGCAATAATGGAACTGTTAACTGGACGACTAAGCGAGCCCACAGTTATGTTATCAGCAGAATAAAGGCTGTTCAGAAGAATGGTGAGTTTAGGTTGTAAATTTGAATACCCTGTTGGTTCAAGCAAACCTGCTTTTAATATTACTCTTGCTTTTCCAGTCATGTCCTTGTTTTAGGAGTAGGGTGCTATTTTAAGGTAGGTAATTTGGATAACTTTACATTTCTTCAATCTTCAAATATTCACAGACCTGCGTGTTCTTGTCAGTCTTCCCTGACTTTTCCTGTTCCTGTAGCTTTGCTTGAAATAATGGCTGTGTTTATACCTAACACTTCACATTTTCTTATCATGGCTGGTTGCTTGAAGATACCTCTGCAGTTTGCTTAATACAATAACTTCTCTGTAACAATTTAAAAATTTTTATCACACATGAATGTAAAAAGACTATTTCACTGTCATTTTTACAAGTGCACATTAAATACTGTAGCTAGTGCACACTGGCTGAGAAGAAGCTTTGCACTGATTGCTCATCTAGACAGGCAATCTGGATTGGCCTCCAGATCAAGTTATTTCTGGGATTGTTCTTCATCTGCTGAATATCAGTGGGGAGAAAACCAATTGAAATTTCTAGGAGAAAGCCAGACTTCCAGGTGAATTCTTTCCTGAGGATCATTGGCATACAGGCTGCAATCAACATGGTGAAACTTCTGAAATTTCTGGAGATGGGAGTTTTCTGTTTCTGGTAACAGACTCTGGGATGCAGGCTGATAAAATCCTGTCTGAATGCCTGGCTGTGCCTATGTTCAAGACCTATAAGGAGATCTTGGGATCTACATACAGAAAGTCCTCCAAGTGATCTGGAAACAAGAGGAAAGCAGTGCTGTCAAGGCAGCTGATTATACCAGGGATCTGATGTGATCCTAAGTAATGAAAATTTTTAATTTCCCATGATTAGTTTTACAGAAGCTTTTCACAGTCCATGAGACTTTTATCTACCACAGGGAATTTGTCCCAGGCAATTCACAGCTGGCAGTCTGCTGTGTTAGATTAGTGTCTCTTTGTTAAGTATATTCAGTTTTGTCCCTAGATCACCCAAGATGATGATTACACATTCATCTCCAGTCTCGAACAGTCTCACAAAAATAATCATGGGTTTTAAAGGCTTGTGAAGAAAGTAACATTTCACTTGTTTCATCATTGAAAACCTAGTGATAGCTGTAGTGGACTGAGGACTTATCATTTTCCTTTGGTTTTGAAGAAACTTCCTTGGGGAAAAACAAGGAGGGCAAGAACTTTTGAGTTCTTAATCACCATACTTGTGATATTATGATGTGTTTGTCATTACAAGATAAAACAGGTTTCTGGGTTTTTTCCTTCTGAGAGATATTTCCAGACTTCCACCAAGATCAATATTTTATATCTGCATCAAATCCTTTCTGGCACACTTATTTCAGCAGCAGGGAATGTTTCATTGCTAGGAATGGGCAGGCATTTAGTGGTGGTAATAGGTTTCCTATAGCAGACAAAATAAGCATTATATGTTGTTTTTTAGTAACTGTTGATTCTATTATGCTTGTTTCATTCTGAAAGAATTACTTATGGAGGAAAAATACACATTACTTTTTCACTGTTCTTCCTGTTTGAAATGGATTTTCATTGTAGAGGAAAAGCATCAGAAATGGAAAAATGAACTTCTCTAGGCATTTGATGCATTTTCAGCTAGCCACCATATTTTTTCAGTTCTTTTTTCTTTTAATGTTACTTTTTCAGCTTTTCTTGAAAATATTTGAAAGGAAATTAATTAACTTCCTTGTGCTGTTTACACCTCATTCACAAAATTGAGTGCAGAGGTTTTTTGGATAACAATTTACTAGTTTTAAGTTAATAAATAAATGATCTTACTGTATGTAAGTCTACATTATGAAAATTACAGTAACTGGTTTATTAACCACATGAAATTGTAACAACTCAAATTTCAGGATCATTTTAATTTTGTCACTAAGATAAAACTGTTAGGAAGGTGTTCTATTCAGTTTTGTGTTAAAAGTGGTTTTCAAATATGGGAAAAAACAAATGCTGTGGAATGTGATCAGTAGTATATTCAGAGCTATTCATTCTGCAACATTAAGCTTGAAGAGCTGGCAGCATGTAATTAAATGCAGAGGTCTACATTACAGATGTCTGCATCTCCTCTCAGGTGCCTCTGCAGTGCATGGAGATCTAGTCAGTGTAGCCTGGAATCTAGGACATGATTCATCTCATTTTACAGGAGAAATCAAATTAATCAACCACTAGAAGCATCTGTTTCTTCTCCACTGACTATAAAAGGAGCCTGACTAACTCAGTGGTGGATGTTGTTTCTGTAGGCATCTAAAATTAGGTGAGAGAGATTCCACTCAAGAGTACGTGGTGTGAGAGCTTGAATGCCTGTGATTAATGCCTAATTAGTGGTGCCTTTTTAAACAGATCTCAACTAAGAAAGTTGGTGTAATTATAAGGCTGGAGAAATGATACCAGGATTAAAAAATTATACCAGCATTAAAAAATTACATTAACTTTATCCACATTTCAAATGTGTCCTGCTTATTCATCCAAGTGTTGAAATTAGCCCCTCTGGGACCTACAAGTTTGTTCCCAAGAGTTTTTTACAATGATTCTGAAGTGTCTTTTCGAGTCTGTCTTCCTAGTGACAGCATCTCCATGCTGTATGGTCTGTAATTTGTTTTTGGAGATGTGATTCCTCATGGAGGATTCCTCAAGTTTGGCAAGCAAGGCTGGAGCTGCATGTGGTTTTCTGTGGCTTACCATCTTTATCTGCTACTTTTGTAATCTTCATCTCACTGACAGAATCTATTACCAATGATCAATTCTTTCAGGGCATTAAATTAAAATTCAATAGTAATAAAATTAGTAATGCAAACTACAATCAATCTTATTAAGATGCTATGAGAAACACCTATTAAAGCAGTATTCTTTGTTTATGCTTACATTTTGAAACTTGTTATTAAAGTGGCTTCTAAACCACCTAATTTATTGTAGTCATTTCTTCATTCTTCTATGTCATTAAAATATGTATATAGTTCTGCATCAAATGTGTTATACCTAAAAAGCTATGCCCTTATCAATGAATTTTGTACTAAATAAAAAAAAATCTTACTGCTTTTACATATGCTGATTGTTCTGAATAAAGTTTTCTTTAGGTTTTTGATACTCAGTCCTTTAAAACATGGCTTCACTTTTTTTTGTTTGGAATCGGTTTCAGCTGACTGGCCTATAAATACCCTTGTTCTTTTGTGTTATCCTTCAATACAAGCCTAACATCTTCAGTAATGAGCTCTCTAATTGAAGTTTGAGATGTATTTTACCTGGGTGGTCTGAGAAAGTCTAGCTTTAAGAACTCATAGCAATTCTCTTCTGATTTTTATGTCCTTTTCTGCACAAGAACTGAAAAATTTTTGTTCAGTGGTGAATGAGAACTGTTGATTGGTAAGGTTCTTTTGTATTCCTCAGTTGCTTTCTTTATGTAAAATATCAGGAAAACATGATTGTATAATTAATTTATTGTACTTTTATTAAAGTAATATTACAAATAAACCAACTACAAAATTGTAATAGCCTTCCTCATTTTTTTAATTACAATAAAAATAAAGATTCAACTTTTGAAATCTTAACATATGCAGTTTAGTTTATTGCAATCTTGGAAAGGATCCTGTTGGGCAAAGAGAGGGTTTGCTCTGTGTTCTGTTCTTAAATCTATGTAACCTTTTAAAAACCTTATTAACAGGTGTCCAATATTTGTTGCTTTCCTTCTCCCAGATGCCTGCATTGCTGTTGAAATGCATGAAGTTATCTAGAGCATGTTTCATTTTTGCCTTTTTTCTGTCTCTTATCTCTCCTTCTGCTTTTCAGTGTACACAATTCTGTCTAAGGTGCACTCTGATCGGAATGTATACCCTTCTGCTGGAGTTCTGTTTGTTCATGTTTTGGAGAGAGAGTACTTTAAGGGGGAATTTCCTCCTTACCCAAAGCCTGGTATGAAATGTTAAGATCTTCCATATTATATGCAAATACAGAAAAAATATTGTTATAAAAAATTGAAGTCTGTTTAGAATGCTTTGTGGTTCAACATATAAGATAAACAAGACAGGTTTTAGTTTCTATTGAAATATCTTCAAATGAAATAAAACGTGTAGTCCTACACTTCTAAAATATTCTAGTTTGTAATCATTTGTGGAAAGATGCATATAATTGTATACTGTGAAAAATGTACTCTATTTGGGAAGGTGAAGTAACACATTATATCTGATATTAAGTAGTGCTCCTTCACTTTTGCATTAAATATGAAATTGTGGAAATTTATTAATTATGTCTGTTAAAAATGCTATTTATCTGGTCATTGTTTCAGACATAGTATGTATCAGGCTATATGAAGGAGTAATTTGAAACCATATAGTAAACATAACGTAGAAGATTAAATCAAATATGAGACTTCATAATACTGTTTTCTTTCATTTTAAAAAACAGTCCTTTAGCTTCAGCCTTCTTCCTTTATTTAGGAACAGTTTAATGTTAGTAAACAGCTTGGTTTTAGAGAAGGAGCTGTGGTTTCCTAAATATGGTTTTGCCATGCACTGAAGCTAAAAGACTGGTCACCATAGGTTAGAATATGTGTAAGCAATCTGGTAGGGGTGGGAAGAGAGAGAGCATTCAGCCACACATATTTATCAACAATGAAAAGAAATAAATATATCCAACTTATATAAATATGACAATTTTCTTATAAGAATAAGAAAAACCTATGTACAGTGCACGCATAATCAATTTCATAATAGAAATAATCTGTTTCAATAATGAAGTTTGGAATTGATTTGAAAGTGCTATTACTGAGACTCACTTTAAAAAAAAAAAAAAGCTTCTGTTAGCATTGGTTAAATTTTGAGTAAACATGAGTCAACCCTAAAAGTTTTAAAAATTTCTTCTCTTTGTAAAGTGTGTGTTTTCCCTGGCATGGATACCCAAGTCCTCATTTATGTCATGGTGACTGGCAGAGTGAAGTTTGTGCCAGTTTTCTCTCAGTTTTGGCACATAAGTAGAAAGAATTTTGAAATTTTCCTAATGATGGATTGTCTTACAGTGGCAGCCTCTTGACATTTGTGTGATGCCAAGGCATCTGGTTTCAGATCCTGTTGGAATTGCCCCACAGACAGTCGTGATTATGTCAGAAATTCACTGTGAGGTCAAGTGTTGTCATGGTACTTTAATTTTTGTCTGCTGAGCTGGATCATTACCATGGCCTACCTTGATGAAGGAAGGGCAAACCAGAATGTCTCACAGGTTGCTTTCAGAATTTTCCCCAAATCATTTGTGGTACTGGGAATTTTAGACCAGGGTGCTAGTAATGCCAGGTTGTGGGTTCAAGCTCTGTACGTGCCATGCACTTAAGAGCTGTACTGCGTGATCCTTGTGGGTCTCTTCCAGCTCATATTCTGTAATTCTGAATTTTGTGATTCTGACTGCAATAGATTAGATTACTGGGAGTTCTGAGAGAATTGTGAGGAAGTTGTGTTATATTCAAGTACTGTTTTGGTCTGATTCTGGTTCATTTTATTCAACCAGATGTGTAAATGTGTACCTGAAGACTAGTCACCCTTGGGCAACACATCTTGCTCTCTTTGTCCCTCTCTGGAGAAGATGACAGCTGTTCTTTCTTCTTTGGGCTTGGTTTCTGCTTTCTGTGCCAGCCTGGCTGTTACCTTCTTTCATCACTTGTCTTACAGTGCTGTTGCCCTCTCAAAGCTGAGTTGGAGTGGAGGGCAGGAGGTGTCTGTGTAGGCTCAGAATGGATTTGACTTGAGTTCTGTGTCTTAGCTGGACACTGCCTTGATGGTGAGGATTTGGTAGTGTTCAGGCCTGATTTCATTTACAAGAGCTAAAATAAACTGAAGTAGATTCTAGACATTTATAAGAGTATCAATAAGAACCACAAGAACTGATGTTATGGTTTGACTTGAGGGACTTCTACAGATTTCAGCTGGACCACTGTATTGGAGCTATCAGTGGCTCCAGTTCAAGGAATGGAGGATCCTTTTTTGAATTAATTTTTTCTCTAAATTAAAATGACTGCCAGGCTGTTGGTGCCAAAAAAACTGTATGTGTATCCTAATGCTAACAGAAGCTTTCAGACATTATTGATTACACAGCCACTCTTTACAGTACATTGAATACCTGAATCCATCATTAAAAACTTAAATAAAAGGAAGTTGTGAGGGGGAATTAAAGGACTGAAACCTTTGTGCTTTTGTCTGTAAGGAGGTTAGGTGCTTCCATTTGAGGTGGAACTGGTCTAAAAATCAGACCCACTAGTTACTGAACATGAGCACTTAGCCAAGACTCTAGGAAGTACCTGCACATTATGTCTGCAGTTAGTTACACTTTCCAGGTATGAATTTCTTGATGCCTATAAGTGCTGAGTAATAACAGTGACCTCATCTCTTAAGTGAACTCACTTATTTCTGATATGGTAAAGGTTAGCAAATTTCAATTGTTTTTTTTTTCTTCTTAGAAAGGTTCAGAAAACAAGTGAAAGCAGCAGAGTAAGACTTCCTAGTTGAAAAGTTTAAATCAAAGCATTTAGCATTTCCTTGTAAATATTCTAATATAATTTCTCTCATCTAGGTGAAATAAGTAATGATCCTATAACATTTAATACCAATTTAATGGGTTACCCTGACAGACCTGGATGGCTACGCTACATACAAAGGACACCATACAGTGATGGAGTGCTGTATGGCTCACCAACTGTAGAAAACGTGGGCAAGCCAACCATCATTGAGGTATTTGCTTTCAAAAGTTCAAAAATATGTATTTTGATTTAGAGTATGAGTTTCAGAACTGTCAACAAGTTCTCCCTTGTTTTTGAAAAGTTAATTACTATTCATATTGAAGTTTTATTCAAAATATAGAGCAAAAAACCTTTGTAAACAACTGTACTTGGAGAATAACTGAATCATAACTTTGTAACATTATACCTAAATACAGGTCAGACTTTTCCTCACTAGATGAAAGTGTTCAGTCAATAAGCAGTTGTGGGTTTTTTTTTCTTGTGTAAATGTTTGATTTTGTGTTTTGGTTTGATTGGTTTGGGTTTTTTTAAATTATTTTTCATCAAACATCCCTCTGTTCATTATTCATGTTTATTGATTTGTTTTACTTTAGTTAGCACTTTCATGAATTTAATTCTTACACATGTAACAATGACAAAACTGTATTTCTGAGACTTAGCTATTCAAATATATAAAAGCACTAGTTATTCATTGAGCAACAATTCAAAAGGGAAAAGGGACAATATTTTCTACCATGTATTTCATAGACAGCAGGCTGAATAAGAGACTGTGTGGTTCAGAGTGTTAAGAAATTTGCACATTAACTTGCTCCAACCATTTTGCTGCTTCAGCATATATTTGTCTTAAACCCTTGATGAATATATTTTTTTTCTAAATTTTATTTGATGTAGTTTCTCTTCCTCAAGCATGACAGCTCTGAATGTTAAGTTATATTATAGATAGTTCCACCCATGCTTAATTTTGTATACATGATTCTGTTTTGATTTCAGCAGGACTAATAACATCTGAGAATTGATCATGTGCGGAAGTTCTTGCAGGCTTTGCTTAGTTTTATGTGGAGGAAACCATTATTTGAAGTTGCCAGTTTTTAAATAGTATGTGCTTTTAGCTTCTAGGATCTATATCGAGACCTCCATTCTAAGCATGACCTCAAGCCATATTTGAAGTAAATCTTGCCTAGCATATAAAATTAATTCCTTGCAGTTCCAGTCTTAGATATGGCTTTTGAATTAATTTTGCAGTATGTGAGGAGAGCAGATGGCATTTGATCCTCTTCCTAGTGCCTTCTGACAGGAGTGACTGCATATTTCTGGCCTGAATATAACTTCCATCATGTTATAATTCCTGAGGGAATAGCATGAGGAGGTCACTTAACTGGAGGAGACCTCCTGATTAGGAGAGGCTAGCATTCTGCATTAGCACTGCAGCAGAGCAGGTAACACTCTTGAGCTCAAGCTCCTTTGAAAGCTGTGCAAAGACAGTTTGTGTTTGAATGAATATTCAGGACAGAGGCAATCTCTGCCATTCCTTGGTGTGATGCATGGGCTACGCTGGCAGCTCCCACTGCTGGAGTGCAGGTTCACAGTGGGTGCTGCCCTGCTTCTGTACAGAGCTTGTACAAAAAGGGGGTTTGTTGAAAAAGGGGGTGCTAGTGGTTCAACTGCTGGTGAAGCAACCCTTTGAAAAATTAGCTGAATTAGGACTAGAGAAATCTGTTAATTTTATAGTGAAATTGTAACATTAAATGAGATCTGATTGTGTTGAGTAAGCTTTTCCCTCTCCATTTAAACCTGCGTAGATACTCTGCAGCATTTTTCCTTTTCATTCAAATACTTAAAAGAAATGCAACATCTGTTACTTTTATTTATTTAATAGTGTGACAGTGGTTTGTGGCTCTGTTTGCTGAGAAGCAACATAGTTCTGTCACTGTTGTCACTCCTCTGCCTCTCCTTTGGTCTCAAAATGAGTGAAATGAAGTCTAAAATTAAAAACTTTTCTGTTTGTTTCATGAAAGATTTATCACCTTGCAGGGATAAAAAAGGTAGAGAAGATAATACATAATTATACTGATATCCAGCCTTGTTCTTATGAATTCATATTTCTTATATGAATGAGCGCTTAATCGTAGTACAACCTTGGAGTACAGTCACCACTGAGAAGTAACCGCTTGCATGCATTTCAGGTATCCTAGATATTTTAACTTTTAGATCAGTATCTTTGCATATTTTATTCATGAAGGTGTATGTTTCAAAAAATAAGAGTCACAAATGTTGCATCTATCTCCTGGTTTTCACTTCTCCTACATTTACAGATTCCATGATTTTTTTTTTAAAAACTACTTGTGTTGGAGCATTATTTTGAGTCCATTCATGGAGTGAGACTTCACTGGATCCAGAGCTAAAACTAAATAGCAGACCCAAAGATGAGAATTCCTGGCATCCCAACACTTTTTCCTGTAAAAAACCTCTCCATGTAGTTTATTTCCTAGGAGCTATCAATGAATTTAGCTCTTACAGAATTGATGGAGGGGGGTTGGAGGCTGCATGGGGAAATGGAGAAACCAATCTGTCCTTATGGTGGTTCTTAAAGATAACAGAAGATAAAGAATACACATGTATAGCAGAACACTTTCATCAGGACCAGAAGATATTATTTTTACATATATCCCTTAGTTAATTGTACTTGGCTACAGACTGGTCAAGAAAGTGCCAATATCCTGACTTGAAGGTAGTACTGCATTAAATAAATTACCTTACCTTTCAAATTTTATATCAGTGAATGAATGTTCATAGGTTTCAAAATAAGGAGGCAAGGTACTTAAAAGCGAATAAGTATTTCTCAGTTACCAATTTAACTTTCACTGATGTTTCATTTATATAATTTTAATTTTTGCATTGTTTTGTGATGTTATCTTTTTCACTCTAGATCACTGCATATAACAGGCGTACCTTTGAAACAGCAAGACACAATTTGATCATTAATATAATGTCAGCAGAAGGTATGTACAGAATATGGCTGATTGTATTTTTAACTGAATCAGCAACACCCTCTTATGGGCTCCTGCTTTTCAAGATAAATACTGTAAAATGGTTGTCTGGTGTTCAAACCAAACATGAGGCACAGGGGAGAAGTAAGAGAAGTTTTCCTCGTTTAATTCATTTTGGTTTTGTAATCAAGATTACTTCTCTCATTCAGGACTGCTTTTCTTCATTCAGAGTAAAATGTTTGCATATTTGTTTCTCATTAAACTGCTTCTAATTCAAAATTTCCCTTGTCTTTTCAAAGAAAAGATTTGGGTGATTTTACTCTCCGCATGTTGTTTAGTTTTCTTAGTTCTGTTAGTATTCTTAGTGTGTGCCTTGTGCAATGAACAATTGTGTAGGCAGAATCAGAAAGCAACAGGTTATAGCATACATGGACATTTGGACCCTAAAATTAATTCTCTTCATCACATTTGCATTCTGGAGTGTCGTGAGTTGGAATCCATTGTAGCTGCAGATTGGTTTTGACTCGCAAATTAGCATGAATGTAATTATATCTGTTTAATGAAGTTTTACAACTGCGACTCTTCTCCTGCAGTCTGCTTCTTTATCTCCCTGTTTTTTCCAAATACCTGAAGGGTTTTAGCTCAAGTAGCAGCTAATGGTACTCTCTACTGAATTAAACATAATCACAGTAGGTTCAAAATGAGCTAATTCAAACACACAATATTTTTGGAAAGGTGTATCAATCTTAAAGTATTATTACATTAATAATTTCTCCAGATATTTTGAAGATTTATTTTTGGATTTATTGAGCCTGTGTTTAATAAAACATTCTTTTTCCTCACAAATAGATTTTCCTTTACCATATCAAGCGGAATTCTTCATAAGGAACATGAATGTAGAAGAAATGTTAGCAAGTGAAGTTCTTGGTGACTTCCTTGGAGCAGTGAAAAATGTATGGCAGCCAGAACGCTTGAATGCTATAAATATTACTTCAGCCCTTGACAGGGGAGGGAGAGTTCCACTTCCAATTAATGACATGAAAGAGGGGTAAGCATGTGTCAGTATGATGTTTTTGCTTCACTATTTTTTGTTGTTGTTGTTGTTGTTACTGAGAAGCCTAATATTTTTTCAAGTTTTTTAGAAACTTGGCAATTGCTGTTTTATGTTTTGGAATTAGATATGAAAAGTTTATTCATGGTCTGAGCCCCAAGTTTATTGTGTTAGAAACCATGACAACAGTGCAGAGTTCCTATATATTGATGTTGTAATCCAAGGAATACTAATAAATTCCATTAACTATAATTGGTAGTAAATATGGGGTTTTTTGTAATCCCAGTTTTACTTCTGAGCAGTCATTTGACATGCTTTTCAAGTTTTTAACTCTTCCAAATTCATTAAGCTCAAAATTTTGAAGCAAGTTCTGATAGAGAAGAGATTGCAGAGATGCTTCAATTTCTGAGAGCAGTTAGCATGTAACAGTGTAATTTTTAGCTGTGCTCATGCTGAGTTAGTTATTTGATTCAAGAGCAGTTTTGACTTTCCTCTGAAAGTTGTAAAGTGTCTCGGGAGCTCAGTTTACTGAGTGTAAACTGCTGGAATGGATTGTTTCCGTTTGTGATTTGTAACCATAAATACTGTTCTAAACAGTATTTAACTGGAAACTAATAAGGATCCAGTTTTTTCAAATATGGTTTTGACAGTGCTTTTCTCTGGTGAAAATTAAGATGCTTAGTTACTTTTAGATTATTTTAGATATTTTGGAATCAAATAGTATCTAAGAAAGGGATGAAGGTTCAAAATATGAGATGTGTGCAGAAAATACTGGCTTTTTCAGAATCATTTTGTGTCTCTGGAGTTTTTGAGCACATTTAAAGAAGGAAAGTGACTTCTGTACTAGCCAGAGTAATAGCACTCACTTAATACCAATGACTACACTTCAAATATTTAAATAATGCCTACTGTAACAAATGGCAGCCAGGACCTAATTTCTGTTTCAACATCCATTGGTACATTATAACCTGGTGCAGCAGACTGTATTTTACATACAGTGTAGTAGCTCTTATTTTATGTATGTGATGCCTTGAGAAGGCTGACCTAGAACAGAGGCTAGACAGAGTTAAGAATAAAGCAGGTATTTACTGAAAGGCCTTAAAGGATACACCTTGGGCAGTACAAGAGCCTGGCCAGGGCTGCAATCAAGATGGACCCAAAATGGTCACAAAATGGACAACTGGTCATGAGATCTCACAGTTTTATAAGTTTTGGTCTATCTTTATATTGAGGTTAATTGTCCAGTTATAGCTTCAGGTTATGAAGTCGCATCCTTCTTGTTTTCTCTCTTCAGTCCACCGTTTAGGCTTTTTACAGTTGTTTCAGGAGCAGAAGCTTTGTTAACTCTGGAGTAGTGAATCCAGGGTCCTTTGCCAGCATCTTAAGGCATCATATGGTAATGGTAAATCAAGTATTTAGGTTTACCTTCAGCTTTCAGTATTCTGAAGCAAATTTTGTTTGCTGTGCATAGCTACAGTATGGAACCTTTCAGAAGAAACTGGGGGTTAGCATGGTCATAGCTGTATTAGGTTTAGCAATAACTAGTCATTGTGAATCTATTCTGAAAACATGGGAGGAATCTCTAAAAAATAAAGATTTCCTTAAAAAAAATGCTACTATTTTAATACAATTTTCAAAAATAGTACTGATTTACTTACATGAGGAAGCCACACTTGGAGATCTTTGACTTCATAGAAATTGGCACCACTCATGGTAATAAAACATTTGCATTAACAAGCGAACCAGAAAATGTTGTAATAACCAGCTAGGAAAGTCCTTCTGATTTCAGTCTGTTATTTGTATGCTTAAAGATATAAAAGTATACTATGAAGAAAAATTATTTTAAAAAGTAATTTCAATCATTAAATAACAGCTGAATGTTACTGTGTACAGCAATAATGTTTGGAATAGTACAACATTGTCCTTTGGGGATTTGTGACACATCCTGCTGCTCTGTCACTCATCTCTTTCTGCAGTGTGTACGTGATGGTTGGGGCAGATGTTCCTTTCTCCTCGTGTTTACGAGAAGTGGAAAACCCACAAAATCAGCTGAGGTGCAGTCAAGAAATGGAGCCTGTAATAACCTGTGATAAAAAATTTCGTACTCAATTCCATATTGACTGGTGTAAAATCTCTCTGGTGAGTTATTTTATTATTGCATAGAAGTGATGTTTGTAGAAGTACAGGTAAGAGTTTTGCCAGTCTGGTCAGCCAATGTTGCCAATTCCACTTTATTGTGACTGATATTTTTTTCCGTCTAGCAGACACTCTTAACCTGAAGGATTTTGCTGTGCAGGCTAAATTCTGTTAGAGTTGAGCTCCAGTGAAACCACTGTATTTGTTTTCACTAGCAGTAAATTCTATAAATGGCCAGAGAGCTCCAAAGCTTAAAAATTGAAAAGTAATGAGAGGTTCATTACTCAATTACTGAGTTCAGTAATTCAGAATGCTGATCCTGCTGGTTACATTTCCCGAAAAAGTGTGTGCATACATACATCTTTTCTCAGGTACTGATTCTACATTGACCAGTTAATACTACACTGTTAAAAAACTGTTCCTGAAAATTGTCTGTTTTATTTATGTCTCTGTTTTATGTTAAAAATTAAATAGAAAAAGGAATGAAAGTAATGTTGACTAATTAAATAATAAATAGGAACATTCTTCTCAGTCAGATGCAAGAAAAATGATAACCAAAAACTAGAGTATTTAACATGAAAGGAGAATAATTCCCAGAGAGACTTTTTAAGTTGTTTTGTTTTAGTTCCCATAAGAAAGATCAAGAAATAATGCAAAGAGAATGTTGCAGATAAATCTGAACAATGACAGTGAAAGAATATAAAATAAACTTAGATGGTTGTTAAGCTGCTTCAGATATTACCCAGGAGGAAGCTGAAAGGGAGATATTAAACACTGGATGGAAAAAACTTATTGAGTATAAGGAAAGGCATTCATACACAAAATTGATTGGATAACTTCCAGTCTTTTCTGCCTATTCACTCTAAATTAGGAAAGGTTCTAGAACGTTGGAAAATACATGTTTCAAAAGCATACCCAGATTATTTGCTTTTTATTTGCTTTCTGTTGTGAAATTGTAAAAGGCCCAAGTGCACACAGCAATACTTACCAGCACCTGAAAAATAGCAGAAGGCAGCTGGTATTTGGAAAGACTTGACTTTGTCAAGTCTTCCATTTCCATCTACAAGGAAGAAGTAGAACCAAGGTGAAAATGCAAATGTCATTCCTTCTTGGTAAGGTTTTTTTGTACTGTCCACAAGCAAGCTCAGGAACACGGCCTAGATGAATCTAGAACCTAGTGGAGAGCTGGTTGGTGGCCATAATCATAGCAGAATTAATAATAATTCCTGGCTATTCCTCATTAATAGCTGGATGATGGAATGTGCATATTAAATTAAATTTGTAGTTCCCCATGAAGTTGAAAGGATCTTCAGGTGCATTGAAGGACATGATGGAATTCAGAAACATCTTGAGAAATTGGAGAAACAGTCTTGGAAAACAGGATGAATTTTAAAAGAAGCAGCAGAGGAATAATGCACTAAAGCAAGAATAGTCAGCAGTGCCCACACAGAAGGAAAATAAACTGGTTAGGAGTACTTTTTCAGAAAAAAAATGCCTGAAAGTGGCAGTGGCTCATAAACTAATCATGAAGCAGCATGGTCATGCTGGTTTGAGAAAAGCAGAGATCACCCTGGGATGTGTAACAGGAACAGGCTTTCAGAGAAGTGTTATTTTCTGCAGCAGCTATAACACGGTCTTCTGGAATTTAGCACTTGTTTTGGCTGTGTGCCACAGTAACTGAATTTAAACTATCTCAGGGGTGTTTATTGTTGCCAGCAGCATTTCTGCTGTAACCTGCTGCATCAAAGAGAAAAGGGAGCCAAGCTTCCCTCTATCTAATCACAATCTGCTTTCTCAAGGCAAGCTGAGAGACAGGAATTCTTCCCAGATCTATGGGCTGTGAGGGAGTTGAGGTGTGTTTCCCATATCCACAATTTAAACAAGTGATAGAAAGTAGAGCCATCATATCCTCATCCTCATATTGTTTATGAGCTGGTGTTGGCAGTTAGCACCCAGAGAATGGATTTAAGTTTGGGGGTCCCACATTCTGCAAGGATGGACAATTTAATAAGTGTTCCACTTGAGGCTGCTCTCTGACAACTTCTTCTCACACTGTGTATGGGACTGTCAGTCACATCAGTAAGTACGTACTTCTTGTGTGTTGTTAGGGTTTGAGATTCAGCTAAGCAGCCAGGTATAACTCAGTGTACCTGACAGAGAAGATACTCTGGAATTAATGAGCAGAGATAATTAATTTTTGTTTAACAAACACATATATATGTGTGTGTGTGCACGTGCATTTGAGGCTCAGCGGGATTTCTGGAATTTCATAAAAATCTCTTCACCCATTCAGCCTAAGCTGTAATACAGCATTTTATGACCTGAAGTGTAAGTGATAAAGAAGTGCATCATTTGCAAAATTTCTTAATGAAAAGACAGACAAAAGGTCAAGCATGTGAGCAAATATATTTTATTTGTTTTAATGATCTGGAGATTAATGATCTTAAAGCTAGCACTGGTAAAATTTGACAGTAACATCTAACTGAAGATAACAAAAAAATGAATGCAGAAAATTAAGTCATCTGGGAATGGCAGTCCAAAAAAAAGCAATAGGAAATTTAGCAGCAAAACAGGTTTGTATTTCTAGGATCATTGAGTATGGTCACACACACAAAAATTGTGAGCAGGAATAGAGCTTTTGGAGACTAATTTAATTTGTGTGAGGGAGACAATGAGCTGTCCTTGGCAGCTCAGTTGATGGCTCTTGATTTTTTGAGCCCTGGATGTAAAGTGTGATATGAAGGAGAAGGAAGAACATTGTAGCTATGTGACTTCATTTTTGCCACATTTATGTAAGAGAAGACAGTATTATTATTTAGGAAGACTAGTAAGAAATGGATTAATTAATCAAAAAGAAATCAGAATGAGTTAATTAGGTTGCACTAAAAATGTTTACTGAATTAGTACTCAAATACTGTTTGTGTGACATATGTCTAAAATTAATCTGTCAAAGACATGGTATCTCTGGTAGGCACAAAAGAGAGTAGTAATATTATAACATTACTTATTACATTGATCAGAAGCTTCATAAAATGAAAACTTCTATTATTTAAAAAAAGTGGTAGGATTAAATCATACAGAATTTGTAAAATGTGTAATATGGTTCTTTTTGTATGTTAATGGTTAGTTAAATACCTGCCTATTTTTACATTCTGTTACTTTGCTATTTAATTGTGGTTTTTTTTTTTTTTTCCTTTTTCTGTTTTTTTCCTGGGTAACAGGTTGACAATACAAAACAAGTTTCCACCTTTCAGGAAGTGATTCGTGGAGAGGGAATATTACCTGATGGTGGAGAATACAAGCCACCTTCTGATACACTGAAAAGCAGAGACTATTACTCGGATTTCCTAATTACACTGGCAGTGCCCTCGGCAATAGCACTGGTGCTTTTCCTAATACTTGCTTATATCATGTGCTGCCGACGGGAAGGAGTGTGAGTACTTTAACATGCTAATAAGTAACTCTTCATTTTTCTAAGATTATAATGCATAGAAGGTTATTTGCTAGAATATCTCCATTGAGTTCATTATAAACATTTAAAACAGGCTAAAAGGTATCTGCTTGTAATTCTGAACTATTTTACACTTAAGCACATGCACTAATTTCCAAGCAAGTGGATGTAGGGCCTTTAGTTGTTCTAGAAAGGGTTAAAATACTCAACATATGCACAAAACTCCTCAAAATGTGCACAGCTCTCAAAAATGCCCCCAGCAAATAAAATACTAATAAAGGATCATTGGTTCAGGAAAATATTAAGTAATTTTTAAAATTGTAACTTTCATAACATAAACCTGGTTGAGGAGATTAACTGAATTAAGACATATTATCAAAGAAAAACACATAAAGGGAAAGCAGCAAGTAACGTGATTTCTGCCATTTCTTACACAAACTACAATTTCATTTTGTCACAGAATTTATTTTAGCCAGAAGCTTGTTCTTTAACCTGCATTTTTCATTTCCCTGTGTGTGTGTCTGTGTGTTTCTGTCACCACTATCACATCTCTCTACGTGCGTTCATCAAGGCCTCATCATAAACCCCGTTAAATGCTGCCAAGTTGCATTTAGCAATAACCTTGTCAGCATTTCCACATCATGTACTGTTTTCATCATCAGATAGATTAATGTTCCAACTATCAATGCTATTATTTAATTCATAAATTTTGTTTTGTTTTTAGGGAAAAGAGAAACATGCAAACACCAGAGTAAGTGTCTTCTTTCCTGTTATTTTTCTTTTACCATTTAATTTTCATTCTCAGTAGCTCGTCATGCTTCATACATATGTGTCATAATCTTTCATTCTCTCAAATTCATGGTTTAATTCATAAATGTGAAAGCTGCTTTTAAATCAGAATATTGGTAAGGATAGAAGACCAGAATAAAAAGGGTTTGAAATTAAAGACGGTCAATTCAAAATAAAATAGTGCGGTTAGAATAAATATGTTAATATGCAATTAATACTCCTGGTTATTGGACTTTCCAACTTGTCTTTTAAAGACAATGAAAAGGAGAATAAATATCCTGGAAGGTAACCAGTGCCTATAATATGGAGTGTTTTAAAATTAATTTACAAGCTTTTATGAATCTACCACAAGAATCAAGAGTTAACCAAAACTTTAACTGCAGGAAATAAATGAAACATCAGCCACAAACTACACAGTCTTGAATCTTATGAAAAATATCTATTCAGACAGAAAAATCTAATGGAATAATTACTGCCTTAAAAAGTTAAATAAATATTTATTAATTTAACTATGTGAAGGTTGTAATTGTTGCACTGTAGTCTGTAGCATGCATCAAAGTCCTTGTACTTTAATAATAATAATAGAAAAATTCTCTCTTTTGATAGAGCACTTAAAGTATGTACTCACTGTTTTATTTTCTTCTGACACAGCATCCAGCTGGTGCACCACAGTGCTATACAGAAATCCACCAAAGAGCTTCGTGACATGTCCAAGAACAGAGAGATCGCGTGGCCGCTTTCCACGCTGCCCGTGTTTCACCCGGTGACGGGCGAGATCGTCCCGCCCCTGCACACGGACAGCTACGACAACACCAGCATGCCTCTGATGCAGACACAGCAGTAAGTGTTCACACTGGTTCTTAATGCTCACTGTGCTGCATGACCTAACTAGATTCCAGTGCTTGTCCTCCAAAATGTGTTCATTATGGGAGGATTCAGTAATGACTCTCTAGTTCAGGATTGCTCTGATGTTTGCATTTCCAGCAGGATGAAAGGCCTTCTGTTGTAAGATTAAATGGCTGGCTTTCAGTCTGCAAGCTTGCAAGAGGCTTGGCATGGGACAGTTAGATTTCTGCATGTTTTGGAGAAAAACTGCTTTTGACAGAGGAATCAATTAGAACTGTTCTATTTTAGACACCTTGTCTCTTGACCCATATTTTTGGGGTTCTGATTTCTGGGTTTCAAATCCAGACTTTGTAAGTTAGTCATGTACCTGTCACACATGGTTTGTGTTTGAAATGTTGACACTGAACGGAAGAACATACTCCATTGCACAGCTAATAAATTCAGACTTGTCAAGAAAAATGCTCATAGCGCTCTCCCATTTCCATTGTTGCCACTCTTTCCAAGAAGAAACCAGAAAAAAAATTAATTCCCGTTCCTTAGAGTTCATTTATCAGTAACGTAGTGAAATTAGTAAGGCAGACTCAATGCTTTGCACATGTTCTAATTCAGACAAGTCCATAGAGCTGTAGCAAAGAGGCATTTCTGGGAAGGTTTGGTTAAGGTGCCTGGGGCTGAGCAGATCTGGGGCAGTCTCAGAAGGCTCAGAAGTGGCTGGTATTCTCCAGTGCTGTGTTTTAACACCAGCTCCAGCTGGTACCTCCTCTGCTGGCAGGCCTGTATGGCCCCAGTGGTACTGGTCCTGTACCAGCTCTAACTCAGCCCTAATTTATACATGCTAGTCCTAAATTCCCTTCACAATGTAGAGCCCTGCTGCAGGAGTGTTTTCTTCTCCCTGTCCCAAAAGCTAAATTCTCCAGAAAGGACAGCTGTATAAATTATTCCTTGTACAAGTGCTGCAAAGTGCTCTGCTTCATCTTTTACAGCTTCTCTTCTATATTCAGAATAACAGTTTTTATGACTGGGGTGTCAGATCTTGTACCAAAGGCTTTCTTGAGTTGTACATAGGGTATTTATCTGCTTCACCTACATTGTAACCTTTCTGTAAAAACACCTCTATCTGGTAGCTGTTAAAATAGACACTTTAGCAGAGCACAAAAATGAAACTGCCTTGATAAGTGAACTGGTCTGACACGAAGAAGTAACTGACCATTCATTCATTCCACAGCCAATAACTATGTTGCAAATGCTGTCACCTTTGCTGTAGTCATGGAATATGGAATATTCACTTAGAGAAATCAAACTGCTGAACTTCAAAACCCATGGTGACTCTTGTTGCCTCTGGCATTCCACCAAGTCTGAACTTTTGAATGTAGCTGACAAATGCAATAATAAGAACTACTTTCACACTAATTGTCTTTATTTCATGGTCTTGGCTAACGTTTGGACATCTGTATTTGCATAGTGCAAAAAGATTATTGCTTCATAAGAAAAAAAAAAAAAAAGGAAGTGTAAATACTGAGCTTTTGTCATAATACACTTCAGACTTTGTATGGAAGCATTAAAGATATTAAATGGTTTTTTATAGGAACCTGCCACATCAGACTCAGATTCCACAGCAGCAGAGTGCAGGTCAGTAAATACTCAGAAAAATACTCAGAAAATACTGTAATTATTCAGTGACCAGTGTGGAGAAAACACTAGTCAAAATGTATACAGTCTGTGGACAGTGAAAAGAATTTGCAAATAAAGTATCACAGAATTGTCATTTTAGAATTTTTTTTTTTTTTTACATCAGTGAAAATTTTGGCATGGGATTGATTAAAAAAGGAAGAAATGCTATGTTAGGACTCTGCATGAGAGGCTGGAATTTGGTTCAGTTAACTTAGAAACCTCATATAAATAATCTACTGTTACATGAAGCTACAGCCAGATTCCCAAAGGCAATCACATGGTTCAGATTCTGACACTTGATAGGAAATTTAAATTTGTAATTCTCACCAATATTAGTAAAGCTTTGAAGGAGCTCTTAGTTGCAGTTACTAGACATAATGTATTGGTACTGGGGAATCTGTGGTGAGGCACATCCATGCTTCAGGTTTCCTGTGTCACAGTCATCACTTTTATATCATTCTCACAAATGCTCATGAACAGGCTGAGGTCAGAGTGACCATCAGACTGTGGACTAAGGCTGACTGTCCTCTCTACTTAGCATCTCAGGTTTGAGAAAAAACCTACAGCCATAGCCATGTGAAAGGGGGTGAGGACCACACAGGGAAAAAGTAGAGGCCAAGTGTAATTTTTAAATATTCAAAGAGGTATTTAATCAAAACTCTAGAGAGATACGTACGTTTTGAACATAATATGGGAACTACAGCTCCAAGCAGATTTGTTTTAACTCAGGACTTACATAAGCAGCTTTCTTTTCATTGAAAATCCTTCTTCTTCATTACTGCTTTCGGGGATTAAAGGAGAATTTCGTATGACAACATTTCAAAGATTTGAGGCAAGTATATAATAGATGTTTCTCTCCATGCGGGTTTTGTTATGTGAAAATTAAAAACACAGGTACAAAAAGTCTGACAGCAGTTCTGGCAGCTTTGCCATTTGTGTTCTGCATTGTACATATGCTGGAAATGGTGGATGACCCTGGCAGTCAAAGCCTTGATCCAGGGCCTCCAGCAATGGGTTTACATTTAGCACAGCTCTTCTCACTCACACTGTTTAGAAGGTAGAATCAAAGTGTCACATAGTGCTGCTCCTCTGCTATGACTGTTTCATTTCAAGAATTACAGTCTGTCTTGCAGCAAATAAGATGCAAAATCACCTGGTAATACTGTACAGTGGCAGCAGTGAGGCATTTTTGCAAAGGTACGAAATACAAACTAGCACGGGTCTGTCACTTTTGAGTTGCACTGAAAAACTGCCCTAAAATTAGATCTTTAAAATTCTCCTGTGTCTGTATTTTCTGCAATACATTATTTTTGTAGAATACAACTGTTCTTTCATATTAATCACAGATGCTGCCTGTGACCAGCTCTCAGAAATCCAGGGGGGCAGGTGGTGGAATGTATTTGGGACAGAGGGCGTTTCCTCCTCTTCCTTTGGTTTATCATAACACCTTGCTTTGTGGCTCATATGTGCAGGTGACCCTGCAAGCCCTTCCATGACATGATGGCATGTGCCTTTTGCAGCTTTTCTGAAAGGATATCCATAACTCCTTTTGCCAGAATGTTAGCTTTTCAGGAAGCTGTGATTTAAAACAAACTTCAGGCACTCCTAAGAGTTTTTTAGTAGCATGAATACAAACCTAGCCATCAATTTTATTGATCTGTTCAAGTAAGAAATTTGCAGAAATAGAATAAGGCCAAAAAACCTATAGAATGAGACTTTAATTGTTAAATTTTCTTCCTTTCCTCACAGTAATATATTCAGGGAATTTAACATACTATCAGTCACAGCTGTGAATAAGAAATTTTTATTTTAAATCTTCAGTAGATTGTATTTAGTAATTTGAAAAGCAGACCATGGATAATAACTGTTGTCCACTTCAGGAATTATCTGAATCCCCAGTAAGGAATAGTTTTATTTTAACCTTATATAAAAAGGCAGACTTAATAGCTGACATAATGCTTGACTTTTTCACAAATTAAAATTGGGAAAGAATTATGTAAGAGGTGACAACTCCCATCTAAGGTTTATTACACTGATGCAAATTGCTACTGGTCTGCATTATGAACAGATACATTAGGTTTTATAATTGTCTCTCTGTCAATAGGCAGAATTCACAAGCACTGTTAAAGGTGCTTAGATGAAAAAGCTTTTAGGGTATTCCTATAAGTAGAAGACTAAATATTGCATGTACACTATGTTCCACCTTTTCTGTTTTGTGCCTCAGCCTCCCTATGAAGCCTGTTAGATCCCCCCAAATAGAAAGATAAATTCCCAGTTAATCTTTTCCCAGCCCTCTCCCTTCCCAGAAGAATGCTTTGTCATGTGTTTGTCATCTTTTCATCCAGGTTGTACTTGGAGTGTTTCTCCCAGGTGGTTGTTGATAAAGGAATAATAAATACTATTTATGTGCTGTGCTCATAACTTGACAGTTGAGTACTGTTGAAGCATCATGTGTGACTGATGGATTATATAAATTCTCATCTATTTGCAGGTAAATGGTATTCCTGAGGAAAGAAAACTAACAGAAGCAATGAATTTGTAATCAAAGAAGGCAGCAAATTGTCTCACTTCCTTATTTGTTCTGGTTGATGCATGAGTTTTTCTGGTGTATATTGTGCATGCCCACAGTATTATGATGCTTTCAGTGCCAGGAGTACAATCACTTCCATATAACTGATGTACTGTATCCTTTTGTACTTTGGACATTTTTGACAATTTGTAAACACTTATATAACTTTTTATATTTGTTACATTCTGAAAGTAATCTTTAATGTATATATATACATATATAGATGTATATGTATGTATATATATATGTGTGTATTAATAAATATCAAGCTTTATTCTGTCTTGTGATCTCTCCTGAAAGTTTTAACAGGGAAATCAAAACTTTAGAGATTCAAAGGATTTCAGACCGTTAATGGGATGCTATAATTACCTAACATTTGCACAGGAAAAGCTGTAGTGGACAAGCATGAAAACTTGTGCAACATGATGAGGCTCAGAAATAGTACTGCACATATATTAGGTATTAATTTTTTAGAGATTACCAAATATAATGAGGAAAATTATTTTTAAAAAATAAATAAATAACCCCCCAGAGAAAATAACTGAACTACTCATGATAAAAATTGGATTTTTGCTCTTTTACCAGATATTTATGCTATTTCAGATCTTGTAAGCAATAAAGCATTTAAAATCTGTCCATTCATTCATCTGGTTATATTAGTAGAAACTGTTACAAACTAGTGTAGGTAAAACTTAATGCCTGCATTAAGTAATAATAATAATAATAAACAAGGGTTTAATTTGGTACAGTATACTTGGACTAAGTCTTTAAAAACACTCTTAATGTTTTATTTTTTTTGTGATATTCCCAATAAACAACCTCAATGCTGTTTATTTTTTATATCCTCCACATTTTTTTTTTCATTTTTGGAGCAAAAACTGTTGTGGAACATATCCAGTAAACCAGGGATTATATTTTCACATCTTGAAAAGGACTTGATTAAAGGCATACTTTGCTGGGAAGTGGTTTCTTTGAGAGGCATTCGTCCATGCAGCTGAAAGCTCAGTAATATATGGACTTTGCTAAAAGGATCTGAACTGGGGTTTCCATTGTTTTCAATAGACAACTATAATTCACCTACTGACACTTTTCACCAGATTTTAAATGAATTTCTGATGCTTCTTTAAATCTTCAAATTTAAGGACATCACACAGGACTTCAGGGTCTGCAGCTGTAGCAGCTGACATCAAGAGTTTCTTGGGGTTTTACCTCAAAGCATGGTATTGTTTTAAGCTGACACTTACACTTTGTCTTTTTTTCTGTAATATTTTCTCTTTCAGAAGCTGTATGTTCATCAGGACATTGCATTGTAAGCAGAAAACTGCGTCTGCTTTAAAATTGCTAAGTGCTGGCTACATTTCCTTAGCTGAGGTTCCTGAAGTCTCTGCTAAGAGAAATTTGAGTAGTTTTGGAATTTAAGACTAAGGATAAAAGGAATCTGTAAAATGAGGTCATTTTGTATAAAGACCAAAATAGTTGCTCTTGTTTTTGTGGTTTTTTGTTTGTCTTTGTTTTTCTCTTTTTACAGTTATGACCCAGTTCTGTCAAATAACAGAACCGTAATTTACCTTAATTTTTAAGCACCATTGACGTGTTTGTAGGCTTGGACCTGAACGCAGGATCTCAGCAGATAGAACAAGTCCTGTGCTGCTTAGACTAATTTTGAGCACCAACTATGGCAGCAAAGTATATAAGCAGTGCTCAGTATGTGGTACCTACTTGTATATTGTCAGACCTTCAGAATCAAGAAGGTCTGACAGCACACCAGACGTGGCAGCAAATCCTGCTGGTGGTTGTTAGACCAGGAGAGGTAGCTCAAGCTACAGGCATTCAAGCTGAGAAATTAAAGGCAGATCATGAAACAGGTGGAATAAAGAGCCATTCTCTACTCACTTTCCAAGTGGCATCCATCATGCCTTCCTACCTCATCCAAAAGATACCAGGGAAGAGACTTCACCAGTCAATCAGCCTCCTCAGAGGCACTCCCCCTTCTTTCCAGCAGCTTGGATGGTTATCAGTGAAAAGCCAATCACAAAACTGTACACTGAGGTTTACAGCAAACTAAACATTTTCATCTCTTACCCAAGCTGAAAAAAAAATTGAAGTACAATCAGCATTTAGGTTCTATTAGTTTATACTACTATTTTCAAATGTATCAGCTGTCAGTGTTTTGAAACCAAAATGAATGGAATGGATTTTAAATAATGATTTTTAATGCAACGTAGGATTTAAACTTTGTAAATAGTTCTGGGTGTGGATCATAGTAATTTCTGATAACTCCAGGATGACATGACAATCAATGGATCTACCAGTTGAGCTGCTCCCACCTTATTTGTACTAATGTAACAGTGCTGATATATTTAAGGAAATAAACTGTTACATACATGCATAAAGAATCTGTTTGTAGCAGTGGAGGCTCCACCTATTTTGAAAATAACCTAAGGATGTAGGTTGGCTATTAAGAACCTGAACTATTTTATGACTGAAATCTTCATTTATCTGAGGTAAGTTTAATAACAAATCATTTATTTTTGGTTATTAAACAATTACTCTGAAAGCATAGATTTATAAAGCTGGTTAAAGACAATGGCTAAGGAATTATTAGTAATTAAGACAGTAAATTCACAGCCTCTTTTAACATTATATGATAGCAATATGAATTGATATTGTATTAAGTTTCAACCAAATTAAACAGAAAGCCCTACACATCTCTTTGTACATACATGAAATGTATAATCTAATAAAACAGAAAACACAAAGTAGTGAAGTTGTTGCCTGATTATTTTACAAAAGGGTGCCTAAACAACATTGTTACAGCTGATAATTTTCCAGCCACAATACTGCACGGTCAGGTCTGAGACCTGGGCTAGAGCTAATGGTGCGGGGTTTGTTTAACTGGGGATAAGGCCTGACTAGATGCCCTCACTGGAGAGGGTTTGCCACACTTAATATCTAATGTGGGCCCCTGAACTTGATTCTCCCTGCTGATAAAATCAGGAGCTTTGGGGAGCACAGAATATGCTGAGTTGGGAAGGGACTCGTCAAGATCATCCAAGTCCAACTCCCAGCCGTGCACAGGACCATCCCCAAGGGTCACAGCACGTGCCTGAGAACATTGTCACAATGCTTCCTGGACTCTGGCAGCTTTGGTGCTGTGACCACTGCCCGGGGGAGCCTGTTCAACCACCCTCTGGGTGAAGAACCTTTTTCCTGATAGCCAGCCTGAACCTCCTGACACAATTTCAGGCTATTTCCTTGTGTCTTGTCATTGCTCACAAGATTAATGAGATTGGTACTTCCTTTGCTTAAGGATCCCCTTCTACTGCGAGTGGGATTTAAATAGCTCAAGTAATTCTGTAACTCAAGCAAGTCTTGAAGATGAGCTTGGTTTCTTGATGTTGCCAGACCAAAGAAAGAAAAGCCAAGTCAGTTCCTCTGCTTTCCTGCAGAGCTCTGCTGCAGAGTTCCTGGCAGGGAAAAGTACCCGATGCCTCTGCTGCAGAGCTCTTCTGAGAGCCCCCGAGCTTTGGCTACTGGAGCTGTAATTTCATCAGAGCAGTGCAATTTACTGCAGAGCAGTCTTCCTGCATTGCATCTGCCTTAGTTTGTGATACAGTGAACTGCAGCACAGCTAGAGACAAGCAAGAGAGAGCTTTTACTTAAATGATGCTGCTGCCATTACAAAAATAAGCATCCACAGCACATTTATTTAATGTTTAAATTACTTCATATTTTTACATAACCTGAAAAGAAAATATATTTATCCCACATACAGTAAAAGTAAACAAGTGCATTATTTCAAACATTAAAAATAAATCTTTTAACCAAGTCTGTACAACAGATAAATAGAGTTATATCTACAATAGTTATGTTGTGAAGAACAAAACAAAAATTATCCCTCAAGCTCACAGTTCCCTGTTGCTCATAATACTGGCATAGATGAAGGTTATGCTTGCTTATCCCCCACTACAATGTCCACCTACACCCTTTCATTCGGTCACTCACATGTATTGATCGATGAGGTTAAATTCCCAAGCACTGGAAGCGATATGCTATGCACACAGAACAAACAGCTGAGTATCTGTCCGGTATCTTGAAAACAGCTGGCAGGCTTAGTAAAACTGCTGAATTTGGGGGAAGTGAATGATTTCTTTGTTTTTTATGATGAATGACTGACTGGTCATTCTTTGAAAGAAACTGTTCTCCATCACACACAAGAATAAATTTCAATAAAAATTGAACTAATTATTTTCATAACTTTGTTTTGCATTCATTCATGGCTGCAAGATTGAGTTCAATGTTTTACCTGGGATAAGAACAAAAACATGCATGTGACAGTATATATGGTACAAATTAGGATGATGTTGTTTATAATCATACATAATTGCACATATGTTTGGAAAATAATATTGTGTTCGTATTTTTGACAGCTAACAAGTAATCAGAAGAATAAAATGAAAAAGCTAAGAGGTCAAACTATTACTTGAATCAAACCCACAACCAACCAAGAAATGTCCATAACTTCACTGCTAAGTAGAATGTAAACAACAGCTTGTCTCTGCCACACTGAAGGACTATTTCTTTCAATTATAGGGTTTTTGCTAAAGGAAAAAATTAGTAAGAAATATTGGCCACTGCTGAAAAGGATGGGAAAAAAGTTTTCTCCAAACAGCTCCAATCTGATTTCACTTGTAATTCTGAGACTCAACCATCTGCATGCAACAAAGCTGACCACTCAATCCCTCCTGCTCATGATACCAACAGACTGACTAGCATCCTCTTAAATGAAAATGTTATTACAGCATAGAATATGGCAGCAGTTCCCTAATGAGACCTAATTCAAGGTCACCTACAAACACAGGGAGACTGTCAAAGATCACAGTTCCCCTAAGATCTAACGGAGTGGGTATGATAGGATTCCATCTGACTGAAAAAGCCGGGAGGGTCTTCCAAAAATTTCCCATCTTGAACTGAGTCTCTGAAAATTATTCATTTGTTTGCTCACTGGGATTATACACAGAACTACACACAGTTAAATGAACTAGTGAAAAATTTATGAAAAAGCAAACAATTTTAGGAAGAAAACACAAATTCTCTTTATAAAAAGATTTTGTGTCAGGATTCATCATATTTGCTGAACACATGTTAAATTTCTAAAAAACCCCTCATAAAACTTTATGTAAACTTGTATATAATCTTCAATCACTGAATTGATAATTACTTTTTACTTCCACATCCAAAGGGTTTCATATAACATATTTCCACCCCAAACACTAATTTCTAACCAGCAAATTACCCCTTTGTTCAGAACAATGCCCTGGTCTCACTGCCTCAGCCGCGGGCGGCGGTTGCGGAGGCTCCGGGCTGTGCTGGGCGTGCTCCGTGCCGCGTGCGCTGAACGGCCTCTCGCCATGGGCTCGCCCAGTGCCAGCTGAATCCCGTCATGTGCCCGTGATACTGCTCAACCACTGCACTGCTTCACGTCTCCTTTCAACAGATATGTAAACAGCAACAAACATCCAGTAGAAAAGACTCATTTTCACATGCAATTCTGTACAGTGCACTCTTGTTTCTCAGATTATTTGAGAAGGCTATTTCCACACAAAATATGTACATTTCCACTATATACATTTTTCACACGCTTAATTTAAATGTCTTCTTGTACCTCCAGTTGAGAATTTTTGTTCAGGCAGACACAAAGTAAACCTGAAGAAAGTTTCCAAGTTAATGCCTTGACTGATCTTGCATTGCTGAGAAGAAGTGTAGTCCAGAAAAAAATCCAGCTATGCATAGCATCCTTTTCAGCAGAGTTGAGTTATCTTTAGGAACCACAATCTGTGCAAGATCATTAGTGATCTGAGAAATCTCATGTGCCACGCACACAAATATGAAAGTGCTGACAAGAACATTAAACATTGGATATCCAGGAATGAGCACCAAGATCCCCTTTGTGTCTGCTGCCAGCCAAATATGGTATTGGCAAATGAAAAGCTAAAAGAAAAAAAAAAAAAGTGTTTAGCAGTACTTATATATGTAAATATTTTACTTACTAAACCCCATATAGTTATTACTATTGCATCAACCGACACACTTTTGCTTAAGTTAAAAGCTGCTTTCTACATGTTTTTGCTACAAAACAAAACCATGAGCTTGTTGAATCACATAGTGAAATAGGTTTTCTTGGCCCTTAACCAAATGCACACTGGATACATTCCATGAGAGCAGGGAAGAATCTGCCTCCCGCAGTTACTGTCTCTGGTGAGGGTCTGAACAGACATGCCTGCAAATAAGGGAGAATGCTTCACCTGCTGATGGGTGCACAGCTCCCTGGAGCTGATCAGCACCTAAAGCCCACCAGGAATTGGAAGAGTGACATGTGATCCTTAAAAAAACCCATAAAATCCTGTACTCTATAAACACTGTACTGCAATGAGTTTCTCCTAGAAATATATTTTAGTAATACAGTACAATGCCACATTTAGTATCACTAAACAGCAAATAAAAGGGGAAGCAAGATAATCACTACTGTTTTAAAATACACACTCAGTGGAACAAGGTAACACTTGCATTAAGAAGGGGTTTATTTGTAATGGTACATTTCTTTATTAGTCACAAAAAGCTTGCTAGGGCAAACACATTTATAAGTGTACTTACACTAGTAAGCATAATTCATGCAAATTCTTCAACCGGCCTAAATTTTTATCTTCCAACTGCATATACCTCACAGCACACTCCAGCATTTAATCCCCACTCTCACAACCTTAAATCACCCCATCCCCTAAAACAGGACAAGAATTAAGCTTGGTCCTGTGAGACTGCTATTTCAGCCATGATTTTTAAGTGCAACAAAAGCTATAATGCTAAAAGAGGTCAAACATGACAGCATGGCATTTAGCAATCCAATAAGTGTTTTCTCTATGTATTATAGTCCAATCTAGTCAATAACACCACCTCTCTAAGTTTTAATTCACTGTACTTCCAGTCATTTTACTTACCTCTAAGGAAATTTTGCCAAACCAGGCGAAGAATGAGCTATACACAGATCGGACATACCCGGGAATGTTCCTGATGAGGATGAAAGCTAAAATCTTTATTTTTTAAAAAAATAAAAAAGGGTAAAACAAAGAAAGTGACTGTGGATGATAAACGAAACAAACACATAAAAGATGTATCCATTTTCACTGCACTAAGTGAAATGCATCGTGCATTAAAATTTCTTTAAAAGCTAATAAAAATATAAACCAAACAAAAATTCATGCAGTTTATACTTAACAAAGTAGGTATTGAAACTAAAAATATTGTACACCCATTCTTACAGCATAGCAGGTCACATTTACATCTCCAGTAGAATTGTGGCCTTGATGCTGTCAGGTGTTACTACACGTTTCCCAGGCATGGCCTGAGAAATAACAAAACATGTTACACAATGCCAGCCTAGAATAAAGGTGGCCACAAATCTGAGTTAACCCTCAGTTTTTAAAGAGAAGGTGTCAAGATGGACAAAATAATAAAAAATTAAGTCCCTCTTGCTGCCCCTCCAAAGAGCAGGACAACTTAATGAGAAAAGAAACAGGGCACAGAATGAGACAGCTGGGATATAGTGGGGCAGGGGACAAAGCAAGAGGAACATCTATATTTAAGAAAACCACATGTATGGCCTTGTGGCCACTCTCTTCTCTGTCTGGAAGTGACTACAGGATCCCACAGGTTGCTTCCTCCACCAATACTTCCCAAACACTCCAGCTTTTCTACACCCTTCTTCTCTTCCACTTGTTTTCCACTGCTATGCAAGTAGGCAAAAGTTGGGCTTGGACCTAAATGGCACATATGAGACCTACACTAAAGACATCCAGATAAATCAAAACCACAATCAGTGTGCAATTTCAGTGCTTACAGGCAATGAAAAACTGACTAATGTTAAATTCTTTCTCATTTTCAGACACGGGAATGAAGTTCAATATCTGACATTCCATGCAAAAGCACAAATATGCTTAAAAACAATTTTTAAAACAGCTCAAGTAAGAACAGACTAGATTCTATCACTGTACTCAAAAAGACTAATAATTACCTGCACGACAGAAACAGAAGGATGTAGCTCATTGCACTCTGTCTTGTTTTTACAGCTACTAGCCCAAATAGAGTAGGTCTAAAAGATATTAAAAAATTAGTCTGTGAAGCAATTATATGTACATTTAAAAATGAATCAAGAGTACAATATTTTGAATTGCTTTAGTATTAGTTGGTTCACTCAAATGTGGGACAATAAGAGAAAAAAACAACATGACTTTTGTGTTTCTCTCAAATTCTTCTTTGCAACTAATGAATCCTTATCTGATGAATAATTATTAATACAACTTTTTTCATCAAAAATAGACAAGCCATCAAGTGTAGAGATAAGAGCTGTGTTATCTATCATGTTATTTTTATGATCCTATTTTCTTTTAAGCTTTGAAATTAATTGAAAGAGTTATGTTTTCATCTACATCTGACTGAACAGAAAAATATTTTATTGAGTAGACAGGAAGGGCTGTACAGAAAAACCCAGCTGAAATATCTCCAGATAAAGATTTGAGTTTTCAAGGTTTGTTATATAATATTGACTAAACAACTTCAGAAAACTTATTTTTCAAATATTTACAAACCTGATTACACTAGGTTAGAGTAGGTACTTACCAAAAAGGACACAATTGAAATAAATAATAAAACATTTGAAACTCTGTTGGAGAAAAGAGGATCTCCTTTTCCTTCTGATATCATCTGACGTTTCTGCAGTGCCAGATAAATAAAAGCAAACAGCATTCCATGAAAAACCACCTGTAAAAGAGTTATAAGAAACACTTGTAAAAGTTATGTTTCAAAAGGTCCCTTCCCAGATTTACAGAAGCAAACAAAACCAGAGTTTCTACAGAAGATAGTCATAAACTGTGTTTTAAACTCAACTCAAAACCTACAAATAAGGAACCTTTACTAAAGGTTCAGAGAGCATTAAAGACAAGACAATGAAACTTCAAGAAGGTTTCAAGTACTTACTATCCCCTCTGCAATCTATGCCAGCACTGAAAAGGCTTTCTCTGGAGAAAAACCACAAGTCTCTGGCTTTCTCCCAAACTGGCAGGTGAAAACATTCAAGAAGCAGGACAAGTGCCTCCCTCTCTCACAGACAATTCTTCAACAGAATGTTTTACCATCTTATGCCAAGTTCTCATAAGCTGGCAACACGAGGCTGTTTCAGGCCCACGCAGTGCTTGTCCTCTGCATTTATTTTGAGCTCTGCTCTTCAGCAGCACCACCCAATGCACAGTGCTCACAGCAGATGCCAGGCAGGGTGTGACAGGGCCCTGTGACCCAGACTTCATCTCCCAGGGGCCCATAAAAGCTTCCATCTAAGAAACTCCACTTACCTTTTCTTTCCAAGAAGGAAAGAAAAAAAGATCAATGTCTCCCTGTTCTATTCACCCACTTTGTAGGGTCAATAACTGGAAGCAAAGCACTTTCCCAGTAGAAAACCCTTTAAAAATATGTACAAGAACAGTCTGGTTTGGGCACCAAGACCCTGATTTTAAGGTTTTAAATGTCACCTTTAAAGAAATATATCCTTAATTGATTCAACTTCCAGGAAGTATTATTAAGAAAGCCATCACAGTAGTTTTCCTTGTATTTCAACAGCCCGAAGTGCTACAGGTGTTAAATTTTCACAGTAAAATTTTTGAGAAAAGACAGATGTAGGATACTTTTTATTTAATTTTTTAAATCTAGAAGCAAATAAATCAAGCTTCATCCTTTAAGCAAGGCTTCAATAGGCATTTGCAGAACTAAAGTGGGTGTAGCTTGGTCTTTTACTAAATACCGGAGCAAACAAACTCCTGTGTTCTCTGGAGGAAAGGAAAACAACCCTTCCTCTTCCCACAAATTAAAACACACACTTCAAAGATGAGTATAAATTTATGCAAATGTTACATACATAGCGATCCAACTTCCACCTAAACCACCATTCATAGACATTCCCATTCAGTTCAAAACACTTGGACAATGGCCAAAATGAAAATATCTTCTCAAATGCACCCTGTAAAAGACAAACATGGAAAAAGCATTAACACTGATGTCAACTGTGTTTACTACATTTAAATCAATAGCATGCTTAATACTATTCTATCCTTATTTCACTAGCTACATGCACTGGAAAAATAACAGGATTCCTTAGAAGCCTCTCCCCCACAAAAAAATACAAAAGACAAAAAAGAAAAGAAAACGAAAGAAAAAAACTTCTTCACATGAGACAGAGTTTGAGTTCTTCCTCCCCTTAAAGTATTTGCAAGCCTTCCATGTACTGCTCCTCAAAGGGAGAGATCTACTAACAGGCTGTGATAAGGAACATGCACTCCAAGACTACAGTTCAACAGGATGAAAACCAGTGAGGGATTAAAACCACATAACCCCCCTGTTTATCTTGGAGTGACAAACTCTGCCCTGACTTCTGTCAGATGTACTTACAGCATGCAGGTAGTTGCTAATTTGGCCTGAGAACCAACCTTTTGATATGGTATCAAAGCCAACACTAGGTCTCTAAGAGACACAGAACTTCACTATCACCATATCACGATATGCATAACCATATGCTGGCAAAACCCACTAACTCTAAGCACATAAAAAACCCCACCCTAAAACCACAGCATAGGCCCTTGTATTTACTACATTCACAGCAGTACATTGAAAATATGTCAAAAATAATAAACCAATGAGTAAGTCACACAGTTGTGGTTTTTTCCAACACCCACACTAATTCAAATATGAGAAGAAATCAAAAGATTCTTTTTTATTTTTCTTCTGTATTTATGACACTAGAGAAAATATACAAATTATGAGCACATCAAAAAGTAGAGACAGGTAATAATATACTCTTGAGTTGTTAAAGATAAATATAGCCAGGATTTACAAACCTGAGAATATGACAGAAAATATATACATGTCAGTAAGCAAATCAGTTTCAGCAGTAAACCAAAGTGCCACAGGCAGTTCCCTGAGGAAGAAATAAATTAATCATTATACTATCATTAATTTTTCAATAGCAAACCCCAAGACACATTAAATAATAATGCCAATTATTTAGTGTAGCTATTCTTTGTAATAGATCCATTCATAAATAAATGTTCAAATATTACCTGCAATATTTTATCACTATCTACATTTAGATTTTACTTTAAGCTATTAAAATAAGCATTCACAGCAATTAAAAAGCTATTTAGCCTAAACTGAGCTTCATGTCTAAGGGACAAAACACATAAAGAAGAGAACTTAGGTGTTCAGACAGAAACACTGTTTTAAAACCTCTGCTTTCCCAAACACTCTGCATAGGCAGTCCTTATTCTAGGTGAACGTAAACAAATATATACATAAAATGCCTGCCTTTTGTCATGTGAAACAAGTAAAGTAAATATTATTTGACTTTGAGATACCAGTTTTGCTCCAAAGTTCAACTGCAGGTCATTAAGGACAAGTATCTACTCCTCACAGCTGTCCACTGACATTAAGCTCTAACCAAACCTCAGCATTGCAACAGAGACCATTTCCCCTCCTGCCATATAAATTGGCAGCTGTAAACAAGATCATAAACAACTGAAAGTTATAATTTAAAGATTTTCTAGCTTCACGGTACACTATTGCTCTGAAGTACACTCTTCTGAAGAAGAGTTACTTCTCTGTTTCTGCAAGAGAAGTGCCTTTGTAGAAAAAAAAATTTAAATTGAAGATATTTGCCTTTGAGATAGCTTGTAAAACTACTCTAAGTGTATTTTTGCAGCATCTATTCCTGGTATATATTTGGTATATTTTGTTGTCATCTTCAGGCTATAAAATGGGGATACTCCTCCATCAATAGGGAATGAGGATTTGAGGCTCTTAAGGTTTTAGTTCTAATTTAGGCAAATTAAATAATAAGCATTTACTATATGCTTTACAGGTTTTTAATAAACTACAACACATAAACTGGGATTTTACTTCCATTTTTATTTGTACCACAAGACATAGTTCTGATAGCTCACTTAAGCTAAGAGATTAGGCTAGCAAGCCCCATGTTCTTATTTGGCCAGCTAAAGCAGAACTGGTGCTCAACACAAACAGACACCTTGGCAACACAGAACGAGGAAGTCTAAACACTTCCTGCTCACGCTGCACCCTGAGCATCTGACAGACAGCCTCAGCAAGCACAGACAATGCAACCTATGGTTTTTATTTCCATTCAGTAAAATTACAATTCTTGGTAAAACACATTTTTGATGATCAAAACATATTAAAAAGTATTCTAATCCAACTGTAAGAAGAGGTAGAGTTTAGTCATCAGCTGTTATATTTTTCAACTGACTTAATTCACCTATGACAAACTGTATTTCTGTGAGCAGCTGTCTAGCATACTTTGACTAACAAAGAGACTGAGACCTACCAACAATGCCATTTCTGTATGATCATCATTGTAGTAACATGAAAATGTTTTATAGCAGTAAGAAAAAAAGAAATCTTACCATTTGCTTTTTTCTGGACAATCTGAGGCCATACAGCTAAGGTGGCATAAATGATCATAAACCAGACAGTGACTAATGGCACGAAATAGTAGAACTGGTAAGGTCGGTCCATCACTATGCACAGTACCACAACCAAGAAATTGAGACGAAATAAAACCTGGGGGGTGTCAGAGGAGAGAAGACAGAGGATATGTAAACTGGGAGGCAAAGCTGAGAAAGATGAGGACATTTTCCTTTAGCACTATACAAAAATATCTAAGTATTTTACATCTCACATGCTGATTGTATTTCAATTGAAACACAGATAAAGTAGCACAGGGAATAGCAGCAGGGGAATGGAAGACTGCAGGCTGATTATCTGGTTTTGGACCTGCCCTACCCTGGCCTGCACAGGAAGAGATTGCAATGAAAATAAGGTTAACCTAATCTGACTATTTCCCAGTCACTGGGGACCAAGTACCCCAGTTGCTGGATGCTGTTAATGTCTCTTTTTTCACCCCCATAGCTACCTGGGATAGCTCAGTTAAAGCCAGGCTAATGCCATTACCAGGTTGTAAACATACATTAATTAAGCACAGTGACCTGAGGTACAGGACAACGTAAGACTTAAGAGCAATAAAATACATGTATTAGGAAAAAACATTAAAGTTCTACAGCATATACTGCAAAACTTAGGAGGGAAGCCACAAAACCAGGTATGTTTCCCAGTATTGTTATGGTGTGAAAATTAATTTTTCTTTATTAATAAACACAGGCTCCAATACACTGTCTTTGGAAGCCCAGCTGGCTCATAACTTACACATTGCTATATGCTGTATATTGCTACTGCAATGGAATCTCCACTGCTATTTATTAGTAAATATTTGTCCTGATATTTCAGAGTGTATGTACTTGCATTTTTTACATTTTAAGTATTATTTATATGGTTTAAGTTTGTATTAGATAAACACTACCAATTAAACAGATCAGATTACATAGACACAACAGCCATTTTTATTGCTTAAACCATGGTTAAGTCATCTGATCTCACATTACTTAGAGAGTATGAATATAGTATGGATATTTTGCTATCTGACAAGCTTATTTATAAAAATAGTAGACAGATATTCTTACCTGACACACTCTGTATACACCAAAGTCTCCTTTTAACCAAAAATATGAGAAGTGCCCATAACCTGTTTGAAACAGATATGCAGCAACCAGAACTCGAATGTGCATGTACACAGGCAAAAACTGTTGAGAAAAATAAAGTACCTTTTATAAATGTCCATGTAAATATTTTTGTCATTCCTTTTTCTCCTCTATTTTAAGCTACTTCTGCATCACAGTAAATCAGATTTAACTAAGGAAACAAACACTGTGGTACACATTGCCCTGTTTCTTACTAGGCTCTTTTGGTGTCCTAACCTCTGATGTTAAAAACAATTTTTTCTATTTATTGCTTTACACTTGCCATATACTATTACTAGTTATGAGAGGCTTAAGAAGGGCTCTTTGAAAGCTCACCTTCAGCAGTTTCAGCTGAAGGTTAAACTGCTAGCAATTAAAAATAAATTAATTAAATATTCTACACACAGGAAACATTTTTTTTCACTGGTCAAGTAACATATATAATGTTTTTATCAATCAAATCTACACTTAAAAAAACTTACTCTGCTAATACCATGTTTAAATCTACTGAAACAATAGCATTATTTATTAATTCCATTCAGTTCTAATGCCCATTTACACTATCCTTCTTTTGAAACAACATACACAAATTGCATTCCCCCTAAAAGTAAAAGAAATTCAAATCACTTACAGTGCTTGCTCCAGAGATATGATAAATCAAAATAACAAGTTGCATCCAGCCCTTCCATTCATCAGTCTGTTCTCTATTTAACACTTTAGTCTAATGCAAAACAAAACAAGAGTGTTGCTATTCCAAGAAGAACAAGGAATATCTACAAAATGAGGAGAAAAAGTTCTAAACAATAAACCACTTTATGGGTAAATGGGTCTCAACTGTAAAAGTCTTGTCTAGTGGGCACAGATTTAAGATGATTTCAATTTTCTTTTAGCTGAGCTCTGATCAATTCCAGTTTGAAAGAGTGAGAACGACTAAAGTGGCAACATCCATATGGCTTCAAAAAGCCTTTACATGTAATTCTATGCAAACATTATACTGCTTGAGAAGGCATTTTTGCAGGTGAGTTATACTAACTTTGAAAAATTAACCTTGAATACTGAGAAACTGGTTATCTTACATACAAATGGGAAACATTTTAGTGGGACGTCAATATGATCATTACCTCTTTGGTATTTTCAGTATAAAATACCCCCAAAACCAAGATATAGATGATTGGTATGAAGAAAGATGAATGTGTGTAAAATTTATTTTCCTTCATGAAAAGATTTGCTCTGTCACATAAATAAAAATAGGTCATGATTAGACCAAGTTTGCAAAAGCAGTGTAAGAGCATCTCTAAAGTAGAAACATTAGGTGTGCTGATGGCAGGTTTCTTCTCCTCTCCACTTTCCAAATCAGTGCATGATTTGTTCTTCCTATAATTATTCCGATGAATTAAGCTGATAATTAAATATCCAATAATGGACAAAGTAAAAAAACAGAAAGCTATCTTCTGTATCAGAGTGAGAGGAGGCCGAGGCTGGCAGCAGGACCCATCAATGGGCTTCATTATTTTATTGCAGTAGACATTCATAAGAATCATTGCATTCTGTAAAAAAAAAAAAATAAGCGGTTTTGGTAATTAATTTCTAATTAAAAAAAGAAACCTTCAAAAGAAATTTTCTTCTGCATCATGCACTGACGTAAGACATGCAATTCTTCCTTATCATTACAAAAATTAAATCTTCCAGTCCCACCATATACCCAGTTGCATTCAACAGTGCAGTCAAAACACTTCTTCCAAAAAAAAACAACTTGAGTTTCTAGAGGTAAGCAAAAATGGCTAATCTTAGAACAGGAGGGTTCTCTCTATAAATGTCTATAAATGAAAAACAGCTCACAAACTTGGGTTCTAAAGAGGCGCAGTAATGCAAGTCTCTAAAACATGTGAGACAGAAACATGTGATAAGATGACATTTAGTTCATCCAGTACTTTAAAGCAACTTAAGCCTGCGAAGGAATGGAACCAAAAGTGACATGATGGGACAGCTCTTTCAAAAAAAGGGCAGGCTGAAAAGCTCACATGGGCTCACTGCATGCTTATACATATTAAAGTCAGAGGCACTCCATGCAATCAGGGAGGTCTATACTGTGTGTTTGTTACCCTCTGCATGCTCCTTACCAAACCAAATTTTCTGGACACATACAGGAAAACTCAAGACTTATTTCTTAGCACTGCTTTTTAAGTCATTACTACCTCAACTCATTCATACACATGAAAGCATGAAGTTTGCATTCAGGATCTAAAAGATCTGGTGGTTTAACAGCTACTTTAAAATAGTTATGCACTAATGTGTTTTCTATTATGTTTTTAAAATGCCTATAAAACTGACTGCACTCCCTCCCACCCACCGAAATTTTTTGAACAAAATTCCCTGACAAATGCGGTCCTCATTACATCCATACTGTCTGCAGTTTCAGAACATTCACTTCAGATCTTGTTTTACTATTGCTACTTTTAATGTTGACCAGTGATAGAAATACTTACTGTATCTCTGCTTGATTCAGGGAGATGCAGGCCATCTGCAGACTTCATGATAGTTTCTTGTGCTATCAATTTTGATACACTGAACACTTTAACTTTAGCTTTGGAATTTCGGGAGCTGCTGTTCAGAATACGAACAGCTGCTTCATTATAAGCATCTATTTTCTCATTAGTGATCATTTTCCGACTTTCACTCAGCATATCTTCATAAACAGGATCTGAATTTGAAAGGATAAGAATGAACATTTAAATCTTCTACTTATCAAAGAGTTTCTTTAGCTCAAGTTGCATGAGCTACTTTCATTTAAGAGGTCACAAATGTTTAATTATACAGAAAAAATGTACAGCAAGGAATAAATTACTGTTACAGTTACCAGAGCTGTTTATCGTGAAATGTTCTTATCACCATTCCCTATTAATGCATAAGTAGTTGTAGGTTAAAAAGCTCTGGCCAGACATGAATGCTTGTTTAATTTCTCTGAATCCAGGAAAAGCACATAATGCTAGAGCGCAGAGCTGCTTAGTCTTTCTCTCAGAATGAAAGACTCCAAAGGCAAAAGGGCAGAAACCAGGCAGCAGAATAGACATACAAAAAAAAAAATAACAACTTTCTCAAACCCTCTTTTTTCTGTGGAAAAAAACAGCTCCTCATTTAAGTCATAGGCCATAAACACTCCACTTGCTCCTGTTGATTCTGGTTTGACTTATGGCAGAATCTCATTTTTACAGAAAAAAGGGTAAACTTAATTGCTGCCAGGCTTCAGAAATTCTGTAAAGCTTAAAAGAAATTGATACGGGGTTCTAGATCAAAAGGTCAGCTGGAGGTCTTTAAGTTCCTGTAAAAAGCTCCTGCTGTGACACACTGTGAGATGCAGATTGATTTACTTTAGGTACCTCATGCCTGTGTTTGGATAATCAGTGTCTTGATAACGCTGTACAGACTGCTTCTCCTCCCACTTGGGCCATTAAAGAGATCAGAGATTACATAAATGGGCTAGGTCCTTAGCAATACCATGATGGGACAAGTCTGACAACTAACTGTTTCTGGTATAAACAAACGTGGTTTTGAAAGGAATGGGAAGTTGATTTGTTGATTCAGATTTACCTCTAGAACCACCTTTCAGAGGAACTTGGATGTGACTGTAAGGGTACAGCTGTGTATGTTGCTAATAGGGCTCAAAATCTGCCTGTTTCTTACTGAGGTGATGACAATCTAAAATGCTGTGTCCTGTGGCTGAGAAAGCAGGAGAACATTCTACCTATGAGTTCATTGTTCAGTTTCAGGGAAATATTAAACAAAATATTAAGCTTGGTGACATAATAAAAATCTCACTAACTCATTGTGAGCCATGATTTCTTGTCACAGTGTAGAGAATCAAGTTTCATTCTAGAGACTTAAATTCTCCATATTCTCAAGAGTGTGTCATTCTAGACACACACAGAGGATGCACTTGTTCAACTTCTTCTATTACTAATATAATCTGAAAGTTCAATTGAACAAAACCACAGGAATACTGCTGTTGCATGCACCTGTGCTCTAGACTCCCAGGAGGAATGTATGGAGCAAAACACAGGGAGAATAGACCTGGCATGTTGAGTCTGAGAGTAAGCTAACAAAGAATCAAGGCAGAAGTTTTTCCTGATAAAGCTCTGAAGTCTCTATCAGTAGTAGCAGCTATTTATGTATCAGCTTAGTTAAGACTGCAAGAAAGGAGAGAGTGAAGTGCAACCAACACCTTTTTCAACCTGCAAGTATAGATTAGGTTTTCCATGTCCTACAACATAATGATTCCACACACAATGAGGTTAAAAATTGTTACCTACTGTTCATTACTTTACCTTGTAAGACCCAGTAAACATCACTACTTATTGCTAATTTTTCCAAAAGAGGTGCAATGGAAGTGATATTGATTTTGTATTGTGCAAGGGCTTCGTTGCTGCCATTGTGAATCTTGATAGACCACTGGAGAAATAAAGAAGTAAATTCAAAACCTGAATGTCAGCGGACCCTTAATTATTTGATTCCCTTGCTCCACTTGTAGCTATTTTACATTATTTCATCATATACAGCTAGATTTCTTCAGTTTTCTATTCAAAAGTGCAAAAAAAGTTCTTTTGGACCAAGTAGCTGTCCAGACAAATAATTAGATTCAATCACATCATCTAAATACAGAGTATTTACCGTTCAACTTATGTGTATATTTGACTTTTCATGAATTAAATTACACAAGATGTTTTAATTCAAAGTCTCCTGGCTTTATCCAACAATGAAGTAACAAAGCCAGTCTTGTTACTGAAAAATCTTGGCCAGTTCAGCCAATTCCACTGTAGAAGAACTGACCACAGCAAGAGATGCATGCAAACAAAACTTGATGGTGGTATCAAGTTCCAGTATTTCCACCTGTTTTGCAGATATCCACAAGGGGGAAAAAAATCCCCAAAAAACCAAACAAGAGCCATTTTAATCTCTGGTTTAATCTTCTATAGGACATCCCTGGGAGAATGCTATAGCCATACAAAATGAAAAATTATTTTTTTAAATATTATTTTTTGAGAATTATTTTTTGAAAATTATTTCCCACACTAAATGAAAAATGGATGCAGCATTTTTTTAAAATGTTACTGTATCTCTACTAACTTAGTAAAAACTAAAAAAAGCAAAACCAAAACAAATAGCCTAAATGTAGCAAACACTATCTCTAAATAACTACATAAAAATTTCATCGTAAGACAAGTACACTGATTAATGGACTTCCTGAAAATATTATTCAATATAATTTAATACTTCATGAAACCAAATAACATACAGATATTCTGAGAACTCCCACTGGAAAAAGAGAAACAGTTTCTCCCAGCAGCTAAATACTTACTTTTGAAACACCAACAGTATTTAACAGACAGTTCAAGCAGCACATTCCATACAACAGGAAGTCAGGAATTAAGAAGCAGAGCACGGTAGTGACATTCTCAGAGAAGCTCCTTTTCCCAAAATAAGCAAGCAACTGACTTTTGTATGAGCTGGAGTTCCTCCAGCTTATAAGACTTTACTTCTATTTATAAACTGTTATGCAGTTGACATCTTAAGACAGACATGTCCAGGCCAAAGTAGCATGACCAACCCAAGTGCTAAGCTAAAGATACAGGTAAATTTTAAAATGCAGCGAAGTCCAAGAGCACATACCAGTTTAATCTAGTGGCAGGTTACCACACCAGTGTCAGCTGTGGTGAGGTTACTGATGTGTCTGAATTTTGAAGCTTTTATTTTTTTGGAAGTCCCTTAAAATAGGGGATGTTTCTCTTTGTCCAATTCTAGATATCATATTAAATGTCTTGTATAAGTATGCTAGTGTTAAAGAGAGCAGAGCCTCCCCTGCATATTGTTAGTTTCTATCTCCTGCTGTCCAGAGAAGGCAACAAGCTATGGCTAATGTATACATATGAGTAAAGAGAACTATTTAGCTAAGTGTCCTGTAGTTTTGCAACCTGACCTTCTGCATGCCAGAACATTATCCAATATTAACCATACAAATGCCAACAAATGCCAGCATTTTCTGTATGAAGTGACAATGACTCATCCTAGTAATAAATGCTACAGTCTCAGACTGAGAAGCAATTTTCTAGGCTTACTACAATTCCTAAAGCTCAAATATTTATGTCAGTCCTTCAGAGGAAGGCAACTTATGGGCTCACCTAAAGGAAAAGGAGAATTGTTGATGCCTCAGGAAATGTGTGGAGGTCTACATACACACATGACCTCCTCTTAAAATTGAGTGAATTCATCCTTAGATGGGCATGCCCAGAAGTTTCCAGACAGGTAGTGTGCCTCAACTCTCTCTAAGCCAAACTGCTTTTGAAGGATTTTGTTGTAAATGCAACACATTTTCCTCCCTTTACATTTCAGCTGGTATGAAAATATATTAGCTAATTCTTTCCAAATTCCAATTCCCAAATATTTGGAAGTAAAGGACATTAAATGTGGAAATAATGAGATGAGCATTTGTTTGACTTGACTTTGTTACTAGAAAGGACTAATTAAGGGGGCCTGTTGAATTCCATCCCTGGAAGTTTTTAAGAATTGGTTGACTCTAGCCAAGTGCAACACAGGTAGAAATGTCCTGCTTGGTGGCAAACTGACGGGTTATGGCACCTCTTCTGGTACTTGCCCTGTTTTCAGCACATAGTGGTGGAGTCTTCAAGTGTAACAAGATTCCAGAACTTCAGCCTCTTTAGTTGTTGAATTATCCATGTAAACTTATGATTTCTAGCCATATATATACACATATATATGTACATATATACATATAAAATAAATAAGTGTGGTAAAAGAGATCATCCCAGATTGGGCCACGCTCAAAAGGAGAATTTTGTGATGGAAAAAGGTGTATTAAAAATACACCTCAATTAGTATGCAAATATTTATTTAACTTTTAAAATTAATAATCTGCTTTTAACTAAATCCACTCTATTAGCCAGGTTAAAGCAAATTAATGCTTATTAATTCTGTCAGTATTGCTGACAGAAAGCAAGTACTGTACATCACAAAGCTATAATAAAGCACCCCAGATATTTTAAAACTACTTTTTGTAACAGCAAATTCATTGAGAATAGATATTTTACTATAAAATGTGTTTAACAACTTGAACATGTAACCAACTTAAGAATATTTAAGTTATCCTACAAGACCTTTCTTCTTTAGTAAAATCCCCTATATATGTTGACTTACCGTGGCAGCTCCTACTACAATTATATGAGGTTTTGCCACAGAACCCTAAGAAACAACAAAAAAATTAATTAGTTTTAAAATATTCTTAACTTACACTCATTATTAAGACTCATATCTTTATTAACTGTGATTCACTTGCCATCAGCTAATGGCTACAAAAGAGTAGATTGCAGCTATATCACGGAGAACATACACCTGATATATGCAAGACAGCTGATTTTTGACGTAATATAATCGACAGAAGCATGAAGCATCAATAAGCAACTACAGTCCTGATAAATTTGGCAGCATAAGTTCTCTTTAAAAGCTATTTAAACATCTTCTCCTAAGGTCAAGTAAACTGTAGATCACACTATTGAACTTTTTATCTCGGTCTCAGCATTGTCAAACATCTGTTTGAGCTGCTGCACTGACCATCGTCACCCCGGAGGTCTTGTGTAGGACAAGAACAAGGGCCAGTGTACCCAAACACAAGAGAACAAGGAAACAAACAGTCCTGAGCAACTCAGTACCAGTTTTATCCTGGCACAGCAAGGAAAACCAGCAGCTCTCAATTTTTGTAGAAACCAGAGAAAAAGAAAACCAAATGATAACTTCAGCTATCCTGATGGAAGGTGTTGTGCAAGAATGATCGAGAGAATAGAAAATAATCACTGTGAGCTACTACTAAATCACTCCAGGCTATTCAAAGATCAACAATGGAAGAAACAAGAAAAAATTAGTCACCAATCTGTAAATGTATTACTTGTTGTCAGAGTTACATACAGAATAACACGACAACCTGTATCATAACTGAAACATATAAAATAATTCGTGTGTTAATTTAGGGAGATATCAAAAACAAACAAAATCAAAGAATTCTTGACTTTGCAAATTACTTTTGCCCTTCACTCTGAAACACTCAAATTAACATATATACAAAATCATAGAATATCTCAAGTTGAAATCTTGAGATATAAGGATCAAAATATTCAGTCACATTGGAGTCATTGCAGCCACAGAGGAAATAAAATACCAAACCAGACTGAAATTCTTTTAGCTCTTAATAGGATTAATTAACCTGCTCCTTGGAAGCAGGGTTTTTCTAGTTTACTTAGGGGTTTTTAAGGTCCATGAGATACCATCCTTGGAAGACTAGGAGATACCCATAAACATATGGGTAAACCAGTAAACATCCCCCTTTCACTACTTTTAAGTGAAATTATAGACCTCTTAAAACAAACCTCTGTCCAAGATTTGATACGTTGCCTCATAGAGCCATTAACTTCTGGATACCACAGAAAATCCTGTAAAATAAAGGCAGATTTACTCTGCAAGCTTAAAAGACAATCAGTAGAATAAAACCAAAAAAATGCAAAAAACCAAACTAATTGCCATCAATTCAACTGTAAAGAAAAAACATTTGGCTTAGAATGTGATTTCCTTATAGTTAGCATGAAATGCCTGACATCTTACTCCAGCATGGAAAACAGAAAGCACAGGAAAGAAAAGGGGAGAAGAAGCCAACAAACCCACAAAACTTTTCTCTCATGAGAAACAATTTTTTATTTATAGTTCAGGAGCTGGAATTTCACCAAGAAGGTAATTTTTTAATGTCTGCCAAATGGGACGTCCTTGGGTTTCTAATGCAATCAAGGATAAATCCAAAGTCACATCTATAACTTATTAAAACCCGCTTTTTCGCTCAGTTTCCCACATTTTTACCAGCAGGTTTCCTTTGTTCCAAAGTCTAAAATAATTGATAGCATGAAATAATCATTTTCAAACAAAACCAAAACCTAACAATTTACCTTACAACTTAATAAATTATCATGTGTTTAAATCTAATAGTGTCATGGCTATTAAACATATTACCCACCAGCATTCTTTTAGGTGCCAGAAACAGTGCTCAACTTTCATCTAGGACAGTCTAGACTAGTGCTTTTATGTCTGCCAGGGAAAGCTGTGACTTCCTAGCATTTAGTTGTTCCTTAGGACAGCACTATTGAATAGTCTAAAAATACACATTGAAGGGAAATGGCAGGGACTACACATGCAGAACCTATTGTGAGGAAACTTTGTAACAGAATGCTGAGACACTATCAGCAGAGAGGACATCTCTATCTTCCATTCCTCAGGATTGTAACATTTGAGCAGTTCATTTGAGTACTGTCAATTCATTATTTGGCTGTGGAACCTGTGAGCAATCATGCAGTGGCTGAAGGATAGAAGAGTTACTGTGATGGCTAGAAAGGGCAAAATTAAATGCCTCACTTGTTCCCAGTAATTTTCTCTTTTCATGGTCAATCATATTCCACATCTGTATTATTGAGTCACCTCACAGTCTGAATATGGAAATTCAGCTACCATGCCAAAAATGTCGAAGAGCAACACTGCATCAAAACAAGGAAGCAGCAGACTGGGAATATATTAACTACCAGACAACTCCCAAAAGCCCAGACCTGCCATCTCAAATCTTTGTGGTTAAGGAGTTTTGAAGATGTCATCCTGTCAGGCTAGCCCAATGCAAATCACACTGCATCAGCCCTTTCATCCTGCCTTGCATTCTGTCCCATCTTTACCAGCATTCAGATAACCACATATGAGCCACATGAGACCAGATCAAAAAGGAATCCTACAAAGTAACTTTTTGGCTGAATTGACTCCTGAAACAGCCCACTTCACAGCTTACCAGTGCCAGCTACAGCACCAACACAGGCACGTACTGCAAAAGCCAACAGAGCAGGTCAGCACATGCTTAAATTGCCATGGGCTTACACCCTAAAATGTTATTCTGTACCCTAAGTCTTAACCATGTACACAAACAAGTACTGAAAACCCACATTCAGACAACTCAGCAAACACACTGCTTCTTTGGGTTTGGTGAATAGAGAATGAGTTTTCTTCAGGGCATAAATAAATACATGACTAGCACAATCCCAGCACTGCTGACAGTTGTCATGGGAAGCAAAGAGAGCTACTGAGGACAGCATTTCCATTGCCAGGGCAGAGGAGAAGAGAGTCCTTCAGAAAAACTACCCTCAAGTACTTTGTTTTCTTTCTTTAAATATCCACATTATAATCAACATTGTGCTTATTTCTACATGCAAAAACGGTGGAAGGCATACTTGTTGGGATAGCATAGAAAACTCAATGGGCATTTACAATTAGCAGCCCAAGGAAGACCCAGATACGTATTTTTACAGCATGAAAAAAATAAACTTCCTGGCAAAAGATATGCTTGGAAAGGCCAAATTGTAAGATCTGACAAAAATTATACACGATTCCAGATCTTATGCCCAAAACCAAGCCACAATACAAGTACTCCATGCCAAATTCTCTTAAAATATAGTATGATAAGATATACTGTGAAACATCTGTGAAATATTTATAAAGAATGTTGATGGTCTTAACCTTCTTTTAACTTTTCAGCTCTGACAGCATTTTCAATTACATTGTATGAAATAATAACATGATTATGGTTTGCAATTTAACACTGGATAAAAACTTACCACTTTAATTGAAGCAGATTTATCTTCAAATGGGATATTTCCATGCTGTCAAAAAAAACCCCCAAAACAATAAAAACAAAGTAAGAAAAACTTCCAGAATGAAAACAAAATATTTACATACCTATGCTAACTTGCTCTCACACAATATTTACCTTCAGTGGAAAGGATTTTTCTTGTATAAACTTCTCAGAGGATTCATGCAAAATATTTATGTTGCTTTCTTGATAAAACAAGCTACTACTAAGAGTTATTTTTCCTAGAAGCAATCTAGCCAACAAAGTCTGAAATGCTTTCTATTCAGTCTGTTCCAAAGGTATCAAACATTTTCCTAAATTTAACCTCCCAACATAAGAAAAACTTTACTTTTCTTCTTTCTTTTCTTACACTGCATTTTTCCAGTCTTCCTTTTCATCTGCCCATCTCCTTTACACAAAACAACCAACTAGTTTTAATTAAAGAATAAAAGAAAATAATCTCAAGCAGAAATAAAATCTAGAATGCATTATTAAATTTTCTGAGTGAAAACTGTAAGAAACAAGAAAGGAAGGAGTCAGATATGCATACACAATACTCTTTTAAAATTATTAAATACAGTATTAATTTTGGTCCTAGTCCACAAGAACAAGTGTACTTCTCTTCTTCAAACTGAGATCTTGATTTCAGTAACACTTGACAAAAAGTACTCTCAACTCAAAATCCATTACAGAACTCTATCATCTCACCATTACTGTTGGGCAGCAAGAGTGACCTAACCAATTTACTAGGAAAACCAGAGCTCTTGGATCAATCAAACACCTTGTTTTGACAGGTGGAAGTGACTGCATGCTGGACAAGCTGCCAGCTTGCACTTCTAAGTGACAGAATTACTAAATAATTGACAAATCTGATGTACTATTGGAAGTAAAAGGTATCTTTTCTATCACATATGTATGTACATCTATGAAGACATGTGCCCTAAAAGTATTATATAGCAAAAGAAATCAGCATTCTGTTCAACAAACAATACACCTAAATCCTTTCTTCCTCCTTCTACCCGGCAGCAGTTTACATACTTCAACTTATCAAATTCACACAGCTCTTCATCAGTGATCAAAACTAAGGTAAGACTTGAAGCTATTTTTAGTTTCAGCTTCAAGTTAGACCTGGAAATCTGTCATTGCCCCAAGGATTTTTATGAACAGATTAGATCAGCGATTTAACTGACATTTGAAATGACAAATTAGAAGGCACAAATTACTACTATTTAAAAACATACAAAGGAGCAATCATTTTCTCATCAAGAAACCAAATACGAAACATATATTGCTATGGGACAAGTCAGCTTCATTAATCTATTCCCAGGCTGCTGCAAGCTTTCTCTTGAGATTCCTAGTTCTCAGATTCACAATTATCTCATCTGTACCCAAACAAATATTTTGGTCCAATCTTGTTCTTCTTCTGTGCTTCTCTTTTCATATGGCTAAGCCAGCAATAAGTACAATTTGCTTTTTTGAAGTTCAGGCAAGAGTCATGAAGTAAATTGGGAAGACAGAAACAAAAAAGAAATCAATCAGCAAAACAAGCTATCTCACCTTAATTCCCTCTTCTTTGACTTGAGGATTTATCAGTTTTATGAATGAGTAGAACAGCTGTCGAATCCTAGAATCTCCTATAAACACAACATGTTTGTCTATGAGGCAATTTTTTGCTTCACTGTAAAACAAAACAGCAACAGTAATGTTACAGAAAGCATGTATCTTAGAAGTATGCTGAAAATCTACAGAGCTACACAGATAATTGTAAGCATTATATCCAGCTCTAAGGCATGATAATTTTTTTTAAACATGCTGAATTAATAAACAGTTCATTGCAATTTGCATAGAATTGAAAATGAATTCTCCTGCTAATGGGATTAGGCAAACAGCTAAGCAGGTTTTCCTATTATGTGTGCTACAAATACAGTAGTTTCAAAATGGGAATATACAGCATAACTCAAAAAAAAAAAAAAAAAAAAAGTTTCTTACTAGTACGTGAAAAAAGTGATTGGTAATTTTATTTGGGGTATTTTTACTTGCAATTTGACACATACAGTCAGCAATCTGAGAGTGACATAAGCAGCCTCATGTGGCTCTCCATAATTTGTGCCAGTACCTCCATCACCAACATTTACGTGTAATTTTATAGAGAAATACAACTATGGTAAACACTTTAAACACACAAAGTACTTGGAAAAGACTTCTTTCTGATAAATGTGTATTTTTGAAAGCCTAGAGAATCAGATACAAAATGAACAATACTGCAATTACTGCAGTTGCAGTCAAACAACAATGAACAGAAGATATGAGCTGCCTTACCTATTTTTATACTTATGCATCATACAACTGTGAGGTTGCCATACTTTTTCTCCAAGAAATCTCCCACTGGACAGAAGATACTCACATGTATCACCACCTTTAAAATGTTATAATAAGATTAGAATTCAGACACGTGAAATGTAAAACATAGACTGTTGCTATTATAAAAAATATTTTGACAACATCTGAAAAACAGAAATTTAAATAATCTAAAGCAGTAAACAAATTTAACTGATTGTAAATACACCTTGCATAAGTTTCTGCAAGTTGCCTTCTCACTCATACAATACTGTTCTGTAAATCTCACCCCTATCCACAAAATGTTAGTGATCCCACTTCTGCTGTGAGAAAGATGTTGTGACTTAGAATGGCATTTCCTTTAAGAGATGCCAATCCACACTTTCTACTATCCAGAATACATTAATATGAAACTAAAGAATACAACTGTTGAATAAAACAATCTTCTACACAGAATCACCATGCACAGCATCTTGTATAGAACACAAAAATCATCACAAGGTTTGCAAGACAGTCTATGACATCTCCCTGTTTAAGACACACAGTCATGTGGTCATCTTAGAACAGGTGATATGGTTTAATACACAAAAAAATAAAACCAAACATTTACACATCAATTTGCTGATCATTCTGCACTCATCTTTTCCAGTCAATAAGTTGTATGCTAATTAAGCTAACTCATTTTACAGGTGCTGATATTTCAGGTCATGTTAAATATCAAATATGTCAGTTATGAAATCATAACTGTTGTGACTGTTATCTTCCTAACTCCATGTCAAGCAGATTCTGCTAACTGAACACAACTGAACACCATTCAAAGCAAGAGAAGTTGCTCTCCAGCATTTTTGTCATACTTGGCATTTCCGAGCACCGACAAACAGGGAAATGGTTGTGAATGAAATAGTAGGGACTTGTTTTAGCTTGTGCAGAAACAATGTACCACTGCCCATACCTAACACTTTCTGTGAAACCTTCACTTCATTAAGCTCACCTCATACTTTGGTTTTCAGGCTACACAATTTCCCCGATTCTCAAACTTGCAAACTCATGTAAACTATTATTTCAAGTAAGTTGCATAAAAAATGAAACTGTCAAGAATAATAAAAAAACCTATCTAATCAAAAGCAACATTAGTTGATAATGAGGTGGCTTAGAGTTACTACTGATATTAAGTCCTCCACTTTGCAATGATGACAACAAGGATATGTATCAAAGTGATGTAAGAGTGAACTTTGCAAAAGAATATCCATGACTAATCAGACTCACTCTGACATCCATTAACTTGCTGAGAAAGATGTGTAAGAAAATCAGGACAGTTATTCATAGTCAGACCAATGGTCAGTCTATCCTGGTATTCTGCCTTCAACAGGGTCCAAACGCAGATGCTCAGAGATAAGTAAGAAGAAGGCAAATAAACATTATGTTCTTGCCTAATATTCTTCCAACTATGTTCATTCCAAGGACTTCCTGAAATGGAATTCAGTCTTCAAGTTCTTAGAACCCACAGAATCCTTGTAGAGTTTTCTATATCCAGAGCTGATGCTTGAAGAATCATCTGCCTTTATTTGAAATAAGGTTTCTACTACATTTACTTGGCACACTCCCTGGTTCTTCCATGGGACAAGATAGTTTGGACTTACATCTGTCATGATTTGTAGACCACTATCACTTCTTTCTCAATCAAGTTTTCAAGACTGGAGGATGTCCTTATATAGAGGTCATGACCCAAGCTCAGTACCTCTGCACTCCATGGCACTCCTGCCACAGTAATTGCTCATAAAACAATCCTTCACCCTACAGTATGTTCACTGAAGTAACATTCCAAACATCACACACTGTATATATTTCAAACACAGAGACAATATTTTATGTCAAGAGGTTATGCCTTCTTTCCCAACTCCAGGTACTGATTATCTTACTATTGCCCTGAGCAATATTAGAAAGCTCCTGAAACTCATTCGGGCCATTACCAATGCTCGGTATCTTCCTTCAAATGTAATAGTATTAAATAAGGGGAGAATATGAGGCAGGGGAGTAAAACAAAACTGAAAGAGCACCCAAGAAAGTAAAGTGGAAGTTACAGACCGGACAGTGCCTCCAGAAAAGCTCGTCTGGCTTTAGCAAGCGAAACAGCAGCCAAAGAACTATGCTTATTTTAATACACCACAAATTCTTCTTAACCATCAGTGAGATCTTAAAAAAAAAACAAAAACAAAAAACCCAACCCAAAACCTAACACTTCTAAATGCCATTGTATACACAAAACACAGACCATTCTTTCTAAACTCTATGTAAATTATCCTTCCAACATATTAACTTTTATGCTTACTTAGATATATATTATAGTTACACAAAGTGTATAATTTTTCTGAATTTTATTATGCTCATTATTCTAATTTATCATTCCTCAAAACTGTGGTTATTCCATTGAAATTGTGAAATTTCAAAGTCTTCATTCAGTGCCAGAGCAGACACAAAGCTTTCTCTGAAACACATACTCTCAAAGAACTGGAAATTCAATTGTTCTCTATTATCCAAAGTAAAAAATGTAGTTTTAAACACAATTTACTAGTGTTGATTTTAAGATGCAAAATTTTAAATAAATTCTTATTTCCGGAAAGGTTTAGGACTTTACCTTTGAAATACAACAACTGAAAACCACAAAGCACTAACTTCACTTGACAGTATGTAAATATTCAACCCACTTAACTCTTCACAAATTAAAGACAGTCTGTACCTTCTCTTTATTCACATCCTTTTGCAAAAGAAGTGTAGGTGACCCCTAAATACAACAGTCTTCCTGAACATAAATCTGACTTTCTACAACCCCAGTTCAGCATTTTTTCATACAAGTAAATTTTATACAGGCAAGTTTGATGAGGAAGTACACTGGGCTGCTCCTATCAATAATATGTACCTGCATGGCTGTGGCCAAAATTAGTTAAAATCTTTATATGTAATGACAATCAGACAAAAGGGAAAGTATAAAAGCAGAACATAAACAGCAATTCCTTATGTGACATGGCCTGGCTTTCACAGCCTGGCAGTTTTGAACCTGTTTGCAGCTCCATCTCATACACCCTCTGGAAATCAGGATAACCTTTTTTTGGGACATTTTTGATATAAAAATCTTGGTGTAAAATGTCTTATGTGTAAAACAAAGTGCATTCTTGCAATCATTTAAAATGTATTACCTAATTTAATTTGTTAGTTGATACCTTTTGTGTTATGACACAGTAACAATTAATTTATCTTCCCCCAATAACTCCTATCATGAGATCATTAAGAAATTACTAGGTTTCTGCTGTCCAGGCTACAGAATTTTATTCTAGTTCATTTTTTCTCATAGAGAAGCTGTTTTATTCTTCTGCCATTTGTGTTGCTCTTTTGTATACACTTTCCAAGTTCTATTATACCACTACTAAGAGTCGGTGACCAACATCACTGAGAATAAGTGAGGTGCCAGTGAGCTTTAGGTGTGCACTATCAGTGAAAATCACTCGTTTTTTCATTGTTTGTCAAACATATTGTGGCATTTGCTGAATTTCAACTGTTTGATATTGCTGCAGTTCCCAGAACGATCTCTTTCTTACCTCTGCTTTTATCTACCCTAAAAATTTGTCTGCTGTAATTTTTCCACTTCCCTTTTGTAAACTTCTCTTTTGCACATTTTATGTTCATAGAAGCTCAAACTGGTAAGTCTGTTTTCACTATGACTCCATGTCCTCCTACCATTTATACACTTATGGGAAAACCTTTCCATTACCCTTTAATTGCTTCAAGAAACTAAAGGCCTTAGTGAAAAAACTTGAACGGTTTGTAACAATTCATACTGACCATATCAATTTACATAAAGGCCAGCAGATTCTCACCATTTTGCAATCTAAGACTTACCCCCCATTAACTCTCCCAGAATTTACTGAAATTATATATCTATTATTTCCCTTGTAACATGCTTGATATGTCAGTCCCCTTCTGCTTAGTCTTGCAATCCCTCTTTAAAAATTTGCCACCCTCCTCCTGTCTAGTTTTGTGACTCTCTTGCGCCTTAAGGAACACTGCACAACAGGCAAGTTCAATTATCTCCATGCTTGAGCTACTCTAGAATTCAGTAAATGCTTCCAAGCCTTCAAATTTAACACTGTCAGCTCAGACTTACAGAATGCCAGCTACAGGACGAATCTGGGGAATTGTAAACATAAAGATCCCTACCGGTTTTCCCATTTCCACCGTGACCTGCCTCAGCCTTGTCTCCCAAGAATGCTGGCAGCCAAGTGTTAGAGCACACCAGTTGTGCTACAACAGAGCCGCGGTCATCTCCCTTCAGATCAACTTTTTGATTTACTCACAAAAAATCATACCACATTTTTTAGCGTGACACAGAAACAAGTAAATACTTCCTTCAGCAGCTCCATTTGTATTCACGGATCATGCCAAGATTCTCTGCATCAGGGCCAAAACAACCGTAGCGAGGAGGAAGGAGCAGAGCTCCCAGCGCCCCGTAACCGAGTGCGCAGCCGGTCACAGCCACAGCCACACAGTGCCCAGAGCTCGTCCGCGGCCACCGACAACACGTGAAACCAAACAGCTCTTTACTTCGCTTCATCCACCAAAGCGGCTGGTTTCGTTATGTCTGAGGCGATGGTTCAAAGAGTGAAACAATATATACCAAATCTCGTACCAATTAAGACTTTAACCACTAACTGCCAGGTAATTAGCCATTAATCATGCCGTACGGAAACAAGTGACAGGGAAAAAGACACCCTCTACCCCTGCAGCTTCACCTGCCGCAGGCCGTGTCCCCGGAGCTGCGGCGCGCTCTCAGCGCAAACACCGCATGGCCACAGCCCCGCCAGCCTCGCTCGTTCCCCTCACTCCGCGGGGCCTCACCCGACCGGCGGGGCCTGCGGCGACCCCCAGGCCGGGCTCGCAGGGCCCCGCGGGCCGGGTCCCCGCCGCCGCTGTCCCCAGGGTCGCGTCCTCGGCAGCCAGCGACCCGCCGCGCCACGCTGCCCAGACCGCCCCGGCTGCCCCGGGCGGAGGGACCCGCCGCCCTCCCTGCACGGCCACGGTTCCCGAGCTCCGCCGGGGCTGCACCGGGGCTCCGCCTCCCCTGCCCGGCAGCCGCGGCCCCCCGCGGAGCGCCCGCGGCCGCCCCCTCACCTCGGTAGCGGCGCGAGGCGGCGTGGCAGGCGGTGAGGAGCAAGACGGCGCCCAGCGCCAGCGCCTTGGCGCTCCTCACGCTGAAGTAGTAGTTGATCTCCCGCTTGCCCCCGGTGTAGGCCAGCGCCGCCATCTTGGCTCCTCCATGACAACAGCGTGCGATGGGGCGGGCGGGCGCGGCGGGGCAGCACTGGGTCCCCGCCGGCGGCCAACGCGGACCCCGCCGCTGCCGCTGCCGCCGTCCCCGCCGCCGCGGCCGAGAGCAGCCTCACACCCCGCGGCCCACGGGGCGGAGCCGGCGCCCCTCTCGTGGTGCCGCCGCTTCCTCTCGGCCGCCAGCGGGCGGCCCCCGCGTTCGCCTCCCCGCCCCGCGGCGCCGTGGGGATGCGGCGGGTCCCGGTGGATTCAGCGGGATCTCACCGCGCTCGGCCCGAGCCCCGCAGCTGAGGGGGCGGCGGAGAGACGGAAAGCCCCTGGGGGCTGTGCTCCGTGAATGAGATGGGCGAGGGTCTGTGCCACACACGGTCCCTAACGGGCACTGGACAGTGCGGGCTTCGTTCCAAATAATGCGATTTTTTTAACACTTGTCACGCTTCTGTTGACAAGGAAATGGTCATTCCAGGCTGGGTGACGCTCGGTGCTTTTCAACACGGGTAACTGTACAAGCAAGCTGACACACAAGGAATCATAGAATCAGTTAGGCTGGAAAAGACCCCTGGGATCATCGAGTCCAACCTGTGACCGAGCACCACCATGCCAACTGGACCATGTCACTTAAACTTAAGGAAAGACATGTAGTCTTTCCTTAAACACCTCCAGGGATGGTGACTCCACCACCTCCCGGGCAGCTCATAATCACATTTTCTCAAGAAATTCTTCCCAAAATTCAACATAAATCTACTGTGCTGCATCTTAAGACTGTCTTCTCATCCTATGGCAATTTTCCTGGGACAAGAGGTCGACCTCCACATATTTACCTGGCTTTGGAGAATGCATGAAATGGTTGCTGAAATCAAACCTTGCTAAGATTTACAAGAGGGAAATCCTGCTCCTCCACAAGCAGCTATCTGAGTTGGTCAGGAAATCTAGGCTCCAAATCCAGACCCTCATCAGTGGTGGGGCTGGGAGCTGCCACCAAACCCGGCAGGCCCAGAACAGGGCAGACTGTCATGGGAAAGACATTTCCACAAAATAAAGTAACCATATATAAGCAAACTTAAAACTTAGGGAATGCGTGCAGTACGTAGTCACATAATGTAATGTACATACAGAATTTGAGTTCTAAGTATTATTCTGACGTGTGCTGTTAGTATATATTCAATGTATATCCCATTTCTATATGACCAATACTATCTGCCAACATGTAGTGTATACTTCTTTTCTACTCAAATATGTCTGTTGATATATTCACTTTTTCAGTATTGTTTTTAAATAATAAAAACACTATTTTAAAGTGCTCGGGTTTAGTCTCTCAGGAAAAGAGATAAATTGTACAGATGTACAGTATACAGATGTGTGGTTATTTGGTTATGTTTTTCTAGAAAAACCCCAACAAAACCAAACTAAAACAATGACAACAACAAAAATCCAAACAAACCAAGCCCCCCCAATTCTGGTTGTAGTAGGGATTCTTTTACTTAATAATTGAAAAATTCTCATTGATGCATTATTTTTTTTCTCATGCCTCATTCAAAAAGCCAAGAATTTTCAAAGCCTTCTCACTGAGAACAAACCTTATTGTTTGTTAAAATATTCTTGCTAGGGAATAGCAAGTTTCTTTGTCTTCATTTCATGTGCATTTTTCACTTTAAGAAGCAACTTAAACACTTTTTAACATATTCTCTAGCTAGAATATTTTGTAGCTTTTTGCACTGTTGCTCATTAATGATTCTTTATAGTCTTATAAAATATATCTTTCCTGCAGTCATTAAGGACCACAGATACTCTTCTTCATCTATTTATATAATATTTGTTCATGAACAAGTGAGACTTTTCATCCAACCAAAACATATTTACTTCAGTCTGTCTCATTCTACAATGTAACTATGTTAAGTTTGAGGGCTACCTGGCAAGTCTGCAAGGTGCATTTTTTATGACCGTGAGTGCAGCTCCTCAAAACTTACCGAAATGACTGCTGTTACTGTAATCAGTGTAGATGCAGATAGCATGGGGTTCTACCAGAGCTCCTGGGGTGTTGACTCAGCTTCTCAGTCAGGCTTGCTACAATGCTTAAGCAGGGAAATTTAATACACTATTTTATTCTCAAAATCAAAAAATGAATTCAAGTGTCCACAGCAAGGTGTCTCTGCAGAATTTCAGGGATCTTCAACTAAATCATGTTCTTTCTCTAAAAGAGCAGCAGGAACTAAAATGCTATCAAAACAACCATACTTCTGTTTATAGATATCTCAGAAAATTACAACCCTTAGAAATAGTAATTCTGTCCTGTAGCCTTTGGAGGGCTCTTTCAGATCTGCTGCCTGCTCCTGGAAGTCCCTGGGCATTCCTCACTTGCCATGAAGACCTAACACTTACCTTCAGTAATGCCTGAAAACTCCATGTGTGGATTTCAACTGTGTTATTATAAGACTGTACAAATACAGTTTGATACTATACACAAGAAACAGCTGATACCATTGCAGGCGGAGTATCTTAATTGAGATAATCAATCTCCCTGTGCATATTAAATATTTATATGTATGTGAGCAAGACATCTGCTTTTGCTTCCTTGTTTCCTTGGAAACATTGCTTAGGTGTTTGATAATTGAGATCCCCATCATTCAGAAGTCAGAAGCTTTTGGCTGAAGTGCTGCGAGTTAGGAAGTGGTTTGCGTGCATGTGGTCTCATTTCTAACAGGTTCCTCCTTGTTTTTCACAAGCTAATTGAATTTGGCATTATGACATATACCTAAGTAATTCACGCTAAAACCACTATACATAAAAGGCCTGATAGAAAAGGCTAATTAGGGATTGCTAAGTACCCTATAAAACCAACTCCAGACATGAACTATTATTAGCTAGAAGCAGCTTTGTAAATTGTGTACCTACTTTTTTTTTTTTTTTTTTTTTTCCTGTCTGCTGATCAACTTAGTGTGCTGGAATTAAACCAGTCTGCTAGCTCTTCTGATCAGCCAATCAGTTTTTGATTTTTGGTTTTCAAATGCTATAGCTTCCTGTTGGCTTTCTGCTTGCTCTGCTGGAAGCTCCAAGGGCCATCAGTGGGAGGGGAACACTTAGAGCAGCCACAGAGAGAGGACCCAGAGAAGGGAAAAGTGCCTTTGGGAGGCAGTGGAGATGTGGCACTGCTGTGCACGTGGGATAATGTCTATGAATATTAAAAGTAAAATGGCTCTGGAAGAATTTCACATTTGTTTTTGCTACAGGTGTAGCCTTGGGTTAACTGGATTAATTATTTTCATAAGAGGCTGTGGTGTTTTATATGGTCACTAATGACTGACGCTGTCATTACTGTGGTTTTTGGCTGATGTATTTCCTCTATGAGTCAATCTAATAACAGTCAGGAATGAAGGGGTTCATCCCACCTAATTCCACTAACTCAGAGAGAACCAATCTATTTTAAACTACTCACCCTCCCCCTGTAGAACTGAGAGAGCAAGTAAGGTGGTAATTTACTTGTAAGTTAGAATGAGGTGAATGACTTACCATGAAGAATGGTGACTTTCTGTTCAATTTAGAAAATAAATTTAAGTTGGACAGATGTCAATTTACACAGGTATAATTTAGATGAGGTAATTTTTCTTTTAATGCTTCCTGACTTTGCTTGGCAGGTTCAGCATAAATGAAAGGAGAACTTTGTGCCATGGGTCAAACCTGGCATGCATATATGTTTGCTGATAAATTGAGTTCAGAGGAGGTCTTCTTTCTCCTGTTTTCAGCATTACAGCCTGTGTAACTTCTCGAGTTGGAGCTACTGTCCTCAGGCAAAGGCACAATATAATTACAAGGACTGGAAGCATGTAAAAAGATAAAGTGGCTAATGTAGTATAAAGTCACATGTAACAGACAGCTGATACTTAAATATTCTCAGTCAGAGGAATAGTAGGGCATTCTCATGATGTTTTCCCCTTTGAGTTTATGTATGTTTATAAGAGTGTAATTAATTCTTCAGAAGTATAGATAACAAGGAATATAAGCACGAGAGCTAGAAAAATATTGTCACTTACCTCTAGTCTTGAAGTTTCATAAGGAAAATGATCATGTGTTCATAAGGAACATACTGTTTGTTATGTAATAAGTAGAATATTCCCTACATTAATTTACAGATTAAGGGTTGACTAATTCATTAGTAACTTCTGCCATACCCCAAACCATATCACTTCTTAGTTTAAATGGTGCAGCATTGCCAGATTGCTCTGGTCAAATTGTAATGCCAGAAACAAATCTGTATTTCCAGTGGATTCCTGGGTGTAGAATTTTCAGTTATATAGCTTTTGCCTGGGCAGTTTTTGGGTTTTCAGATGATGGCATCAGACATTTTAATTTCCAGGTTTTCAGCCTCATAATGATAATCAATTTTTCCCTAAGAATCAAGTTTCCATGTGACATGTGTATGCATGGTAGCTGCCTATTGCAAATGTTTGATTGCATTAATGAAGAGGGAATACAAAGTGTAAGAAGTCTTTCTCTCAATGGACTTGTTCAATCAAGCAGTGTAGCCTGAGTACTGAATTTGTAGCCAAATGCTGAAAAAAATATGCCCTCAAACCTGTAAGATTCCTGGAAGTTCTATCAGAAATTACTGCTTTTACAGATTTCTAATTTTGTAAGTTATAAAAATGGTTTCTCAATAATCTGTACTAAAAACAGACTAATATTAAGTGAAGTAATTATGAAATCACATGTACAAAGGCCATGTCTAGCTTTATCACTAAGAGATATATACATCTGCTGTTCTATAATGAGGCTTGATAGTGTTTTCATTTCAGGCTTCTCTGGGTCTGTAACAAAGATGGATCAGATGAAGACAAAGAAGGGAAATGGGCAGATAGAAAATATTTAAATAATCTGTCCCTTTTCATTAAGGACAGTTAAGGGGCCACACTTTTCTGTATCATAGGATATGTCATTGCTGTGTGCGTACAGTCTTGAGAAAGGGGCTACAACCCAGCTCAGCTCACTGATACAAATTCATTTTCTTTCAGCTGTTTGCATTTTTATCCTCAAAGCTTTGTATCCATCAAAGTAATGGGTTAAGATGAGTTTTTTTGTATGCAGGTGGAAGTTTTTTCTAGTTCCTCCCCCTCCTCTTTTCTTGAATTCTGGTTGAAGAAAAATGTCAGTCAATGTTAGTTCCTTGTCAAATTGAGTTATCCTTTTTTTCATGAACACTTGGTTTAATTTTGTTCCTTTTTCTGGTTCTCCCTTGTGAATTAAAATTCAGAATTTACAGGGCAGCCTTTGGAAGCCTCCATAACCACAGTGCAAGCTTTGCAGTGTTTGTGCAGCACTATAAGCACTTCTGGCTGCCAGCAATGCAGATGCCATGTGATGACCATGTTCTCTTTTAGCATCTCTGCACTAAATCCCTGATACTTGAAATCAATGTTTTTAGGAACACAAATTTATTTTGGGTAGGAAAAATATTTTTTCTTATGAAGATTCCAGTGCCGAGGAAGTCTCTGTGGCGCAATCGGTAAGCGCGTTCGGCTGTTAACCGAAAGGTTGGTGGTTCGAGCCCACCCAGGGACGTGTGTTTCATTTTCCTCTTCCATGGCATGGGGTTGGAACCAGATAACCTTGAGGTCCCTTCCAAACCTAGCCATTCTGTGAAATTTTAGACATATAGAATTCTCTGTTTAGCCTCAGGTTCACTGAAACCGTAGTTTGCTGAAGTATCAGCAATGGGTTAACAGACTAAAATATTTCCATGCATCATTATTTAAAAATGAAATTGCATAGAAATCATTTCATTTTAGCCAAATATTCCCTATTCTGTCATATTTGTTTGTCTAAAAATATAGAAATTTTGAATTCATTATTCATGAAGGCATGCTGTTCTAAATTTCAGAGCTTCAGGTTGTAAAAGGCTACGCGTTCAACTAAAAGATGTGTTAAGCTTCATAACCATACTAAGAAACAGAGGAAGGAGTCAGTAGAGATCAATGAAAATAGTCTCCATAATGTGTCTGGGTAGTGCATTTTCATGTGAGTGGAAAAGGGTTAAAGAAGTTGTACAGAAAAAGCTCACAGAAAATAGCTACTGAATTGTTGCATATGAAATTTCCACAGTATTTATGTAGACTTAACATAGAGAATGGATTTTTAGACTAAACTTCTGCAGCAGAGGATAAATAGAACATGAGAACATTGCTATGGACCAGGAAAGGTGGTGTGAGAGAAACTGAGTTAATCCATAGGTCAGTCCTTGGCCCATAATTTTATTAGCAGGGTGTCATACCTGAAATGAATACCCAAGCCTTATTACAACGAAGAGATCTATAAGATCCTGATGTACAGACAACAGTACATTACGCTGGAGATGGTAATATCATTGTATATAGGGCCAGAGAAACATTGCCTTAAACACGACCAGGGTGTTAGAAACAGCATTTTTTACTCTTGGGTGTGCTTGTCAGAATACATATTTAATGGTTAACTTGTGGGAGGGTGGTCAATGGGGGTTAGGAATGTAGTTCCTGAATCACCAGGAGAGTCGAAGTGCTCATTCTCCCTAAGCAGCTGAGGGCATCCCAGCACTGGAGGAGGGAGATGAAATGTGGGTTCCTCTCACCTGCAGCAAGTACAAGGACACTGTCATCTGTAGGCAAAAACCACCAGCTCATCTTGCACAGGTCTAATTCTTAACCTTAACTCTTAATCTCCAGAAAATTGGAGACCACTAACGAAAAGAATAGTTTCTAAGGTTACAGGAACTACATGAAATAAAGTATTTAAAACTGTACTCCAGAATCACATATGAAAATCTTCAAAGGACTTCTTTTATCTGTCTGTATCTGTTGTACCTATGTGCATCTCTTGTATCTATATGAGAATTGAAGTAGAGGAGAGGAATGAAGTAAAACTGTATTTTCTAGTCTTTGTCTACTGTGAGGCAGGTGCTCTTCACAGATGTGGTTTGTTCTCTTTGCTCTTTCTGAGAAGAATAAGCAAATGTCCTTTGGATCTCAGTGCAGAATCTGAGGAACCAATAATTTTGGCTATTGTAAGCTTCTGTAGGAATTGGAATTTTAAGTGACTGTGGGAAAGCAAATATGGTATAGAGGCAGGTACAGACAGCCATAATAGCAGTGGATGTTCTTTTGAATGGAGGAATTAGTCTTACTCCCTGTTAAATGCTGAAAGGTGAAAATAAATGAGAAGGTAGCTCATTATTAAGTAGAAACTGTAATGAAAAACATTTTTCCCAAATTAAGTCAGGCTATGTTTGGGTGATTCCTCTTGTCACACATTCTAGGCACTGTTGTAGAGAATATAGTGGGATATATTGGGAGCAGAGACTTACACCTTGAGATGTTAAATACCTTAACCAAAATGTAGTGGTAAATCCTTTGGATAAAATTGCCCAGAAAAACTTACAGTCATTATGGAGGAAGGATGTAATGAAGAAAACCCCTTTACATCACATACATAGAGAAGATAATTTCAGAGTCATAGAACCTGACAACTAAAGGAGTAAATCTAATTATTGTCCTTTATTTTTGTGCTCTGAGTGAGCCTGCAGTTTGCAGCCAAGAGCTTTCCTGTTTGGATGAGTGTTCTCCTCATATGTTACTGCACATTTAGGGTGAATTCTGATGCTGACATTTTGAAGAAATAGCCTATAGGATAGTCTTGGCACAGGAGATTTTGACAGCAACAACCCTGAGATTAGCTCAGTTGCTTAGAGCATGGTGCTAATAACACCACAGTTGTGGGTTTGATACCTCTATGGGCCATTTACTTAAGAGTTGGACTAGATGATCCTTGAAAATCTCTTCCAATTCAGAATATTTTGTAACTTTAAACTTGACAGTGAATTCGGGAATAAAAGCCCTAGGAAAAGCCTTCAGGGGCTGGTAATTAGTGTGTGAGTCAGTAGGTGGTGCACAACAGCTATGAAAATGTTGGAGAACTGCTCTGCTGTTTCACTGTGTCTTCAGAATTTGGAAAAAGTTTCATTTCACCTGAAGGTCTAATTTCTGTAGCTTGAACATAGTAAAACATTGATAATTATTGGAATTTATTATATGTATATATTTATTATATGCATTTCAAATGCTTGTGTTCAAAATAATATTCAAATTATGTGTTTTGTTTGTTTTGATAGTTATATTTGCCTTCATGAGAAACATAATTTCCCGAGTAGTTGGACTGTGTACGTAAGCATGGATTCATGTGTAGGAAATTTTTCTCCTGTAATATCCAACCACATGTTTTCCTGGAAAGTACAAATAAATTCCAGCCTTAAAATATAAACATACAGTAATTTCTTTGTTTAGACACTCTAGATTGCATTTATTATGCATCTGAGATTCATGGGAGAGTCCTATAAAAAATAGTGTATTTCTAATGAGCTCAGAATGAGGCACAAGTAACGCTAAATGAATTAGTGGGTTACTTCTGTTTGCATGTCTAATAGCTTTGTTTAAGCTTGCTCATTGGAATTGGATACATGATTCTAACACTGTAAAACACTGCATCAAGAGGGTAGTAGAGAGGCAGATTCTAGGAGATCCTGTCTGAAACCACAACAAGAAAACTAATCAAAAGTCACGTCAAAAGCTTCAGCTTAAACCTGAGTGGTGGAAGTGTAGATATGTTGTCTGTTAATGTTTTGTCACTCGCCTGTATTAAAGGATATTTCTCTGTAGCACAGTATTCATATTTTAGACTGACAAACTCAGATCCTGAAGATAATTGGCAGTGGCTAGTGTTTCTCCCTATGGGGCTGCACAGTTACAAATGCCCTTCTAGAGCTGTGCTACATGGTTTGAGCTTCTTTTTGCTCCATGTCGGTCCCATTGGTGTTCTCCTTGCCTCTAGTTTTTACTCACTTAGTCCATATTAATGCAAAAGCACATGCTACAGAGAGCCCAATGTGCTGCCAGCTGAGCCTGCTGCAACAGGAAACTGCGTGGATACAAAAAGAAATATTTGTACTAGAGACATCAGAAGTCAGTTTAGATACAATTTGAAGTACATACTGACAGGAGCCTTTTCATCTCTGTCCATCTCCTGGGGGGAGGGTGTAAGAGAAGCTGATAGAAGCTATTTATTAATCACACAGGTGAGGGTCATCAGTCACACAGATTCCAGGGAGGAAAATGGTCTGAATGCTGCAGTACTTTGGTTTGCACAATTGTATCACAACCGAGCACTACACGTCAGCTGTCTCTCCACCCGGCTTTACAGAGCTTCTCCAGCAATTCTGTTCCCACTGGCACAGCCAGGGCTTGCTACAAACTTTGCCTTCCACCCAGTTACTCCAGCTGTTTTCCTTTCCTTCCAAGATTCTTGTTACAAATGTAAACTTTAATCTATTGTTTTAGCTAATTTATGATACTACTCTAGATATATTGATAATGAAATTCTCCAAAGTTAACATTTATAGGGAGGTCAGAGCACTCCCAAAAATAATTAAGATCACTTTACCAGAAGTATATTCAATGTCTTATATTCCCAAAACTAGACAATATTAAGGCTCTCTGCCCTGTCTGCCATTTATCTTTTATTTTTGGCTATGACCTTTGAAAAATAGTTTCTTCAATATCATACATAGCATAAGTAAAATACTTGATCACGCAGTAAATTCTGATAAGCTGAAAACCTGCAAGTAAGACTGAATATCTTTCCAGTGCTAATGAGGCTGGAATTTGTGAGGTAGACACTATATATTTTACCAGGTTTAATTTCCAAATGAGGCTGCCTTTGGGGCAAAGATCTGAAACACATAATTTGGATGTTGTCAGTGAGCTGGTAGAAAGTGTTTTCTGCCTAGGAGGACATGCCATGGAATAGATCACAGAGAGCAAAGGAGAAATCAGAAGATGACAAAAGGAGACAGTGTTTGCTAGGTGTAGTTTCCCTTCTAAACTCAAGTGCTCCTTTAACTGTGGTTTGGTTTTTTTTTCTCCCCAGGCAACAAAGGGCCACCTCCCTATCCTAGCAATAACCTTTTCATACTTTATAGTGAATTGCATAACCTGAGGGACAAAATTTTAGCTTTTCGGTCCATGTAGGAACTTCCTGTCTTGTAGTTAATCCATACGAGTAAAGTCTTTACTGTTTTCAAATATTGAATTACTCTTTTTAGAACTACAAACTTATTTTGAAATGATAAAAAAATGCTTAAAATAAAAATATTTTAAGAACCATCATGGTCCAATGAAAAAATGCAGGTATTTATCTACAGTATGTTTTACTCAGTGAAGAAAAAATGGGCTATATTTCATCATGGAAATTCCCATTTTACTCATTCAACACACAGCTGCAGGAATATAGCAGCTGCACTTAAGATCATGTTTTGGTATTTGCCTTATTTTCTTTAATCAGTTCATTGCAAGCAAGAACGACAACAACAAAAAAGTCTTCAGAAACAGATTTTAGTGCTTATTCCCCCTTGCACCATTGGGAGCTGCCTTCAGACAGCTGCTAATCTTTGGAGTGGTGCTTTCTTCAGGGGACTTCATTCTGGATATTTTCTTCATGCCTCTCTTTGGGGGTTCTGGCTGGCCATCTCACCTCTTGCCTTACATGCTTTTGCTGTTGTCTTCATGGTCCTCTGTGGGTTCTCTCAAGCACCTTCCTCATCACAAAAACATGGCTGTTGGAATTACAGTTTATTTAGGGTTTTTTCATTTTTAGGTCTGAGAAGTCTTTGCTTCTCATTGTGTTTTTTGTGACAGAAAATTATTAATGTTAGAAAAAGCATCCCATACACAACTGAATAAACTCCAAGGGCCTACCAAACACTGACCTTCCTGACAAAACAACTAAATTTGAGATTCTTGGCTTCTGCACATTCTTTCTAAAGTGCACAGGCCCAGTTTTGCTCATTACAGCACAGCATCAGCCAGCACAGCTCTATCAACAGCCAGGAGCTTTCCATCCTCACGTGAAAGACAAAACCTTCATTTCCCTTCCACCTTTAAGTGAGATGATGATCCTTCTTGCAGACATTAATCCTACTTAGTATTTGGAAAAAAGGAAGGAATTATTTCTGCTTCTGAACTTCTCATACTATGAGGCACAGAGTTACTGTATGAGTTTCTTAGAACTTTTCAAAAGTTAGTGTTGCAGTCAAGTAGACAGTCACACCCTTGAGAGAGTTGTAGGCAATCTTTTGAGGCTTTAAAAAAATGTTTTATAGCAACATGCTAACAGTATTGTAAGATCTGGGTTTGAGAATCACCTATGCATCTAAGCAAGTAATTCATTAAATAGTTTCTTTTGGAACACTGGACATGCTTTATTTCATTTTTTTTTCACAATTTATTTAAACATCTCACATATACAAAATACATTTTCTTTCTTTTTTTGAGAAATGATGATTTTTTTTTACCCATAGTAGAAGGTGGAAATGAAATTTGAAAGCAGGAACACCTGATTTTGGAGGAAGACATAGAAGAAGAAGAAAAATTATCCACATGCTTAAGCTGTGGGTGAGACAGGACATCCTAAATTTTAAGACAGACTTCAAAGAAACAGAGAAGCAATACTTTAAATGCTACTAGCACCATCAAAGTTCAAGTATTGGAAAGATACTTTGTAATTATGTAATTAGCACCACTGTACTTTGAGTGGAACTGAAGTACCTCAGATCACAGGGAGAAGTTCCTACAAAAGATGTGGATCACTCTTGATTTAGTGTATGAGGTAGTTTAAACCTTTGGAAGTCATGGATTTAAACTTCCTCTGTGGAAGATATTCAAAGGCCACAAGTGGTGCAAACTTTCATGACTTTTTATTTTGCTTTTTTTTTCTTTACAAAGGTTGACATTTCCCAAAACAAGGTGTTAAATCTTGAAAGACTTCCAAGTCCATTTGGGGCTGTATTAAATTTCATTGCACAATGCTCCAATCAATTCTTCTCCTTCTCTTTCGCCCAGAGTTTAAGCAAGTAGATGAACAGAAGAAATGGAAGGAGTCAGCTTTCATTATAAAAAGAAATGACAAGAGAATAATTTGGGAGAGGCTTTAAGTTAATTTTAGTTCATTCATTTAAAACAGACTGGGCCAATGTCCAAACCGAATTCTTGGTCAGCGCCGCCAATATCCAAAGGTGCAATGTCAAGAATGGGCAAGCGGGATGGCTTATTTGTTCTGTATTCAATGATTGTTTTGCCCCATTCGTTGTTCTTTCTCTGTAAGAGAAGATTGATTGCAATTGTTATTGCATTGTTCACAGTATTAAGAATTGTTTCATCTGAATGAATAACTTCTGAAATAATTTAATATGAATTTTGCTTCTATTATTTGCAAATAAGATACCCATATCCAACTACTTAGATCTCCAATACAGAGAAAATATTTACTTGAATCTTCTGTAGTCCTATGTGATGCCATATACAAGCTACCATATTAGTCACATGGATGTTAGATCCTAAGAGAATCCTGCCTGATTGTTTCAGGACTTAAGAGATCCTGCCCCTCCCATAGCTTGTGCACTGTTTTCTTAGCAATCTTCTGTTTACATAGAATTTGGATCTAGTCCCTCTGAAAACCATTTTTTTGGCCACATGTACAGTACAACATAGGATGTGTTTGTAACCTCTTCCTTCCCACATGTTAAGGATCTGCTATGGTCGGGTTTGTAGGCTATGTATCTTCACCAGTAAAATTTTGCTGGTTTTCCCAATAATCTAATTCTTAATTGAAGCACAACTCTATCCCTAATCACATGCTTAGGCCGGGGCAGTCACCATGCCCGTGGTTTCTGCATTACTTACAGAGCAGCCATCCTCGAGAACACTGAAGGTGAATCTGCTGTTGCCTTCAGCTCGTAGTTCAACATCGTTGGATCCCTGCAGCACAACAGCCTTTTTAAGGTTGCCAGTTTCTGCATCCATGTAGGCAATGCTGTTCTTGCAGTGGTAGGTGATGTTCTGGGAGGCATGGTTGGCCAGCAGACGCATGAAGGCGAGTTGGGTGGCCATATCCTTTGAGGTCACTCCTTCACTGTTGTATTCAAACTGAAAAACAGAAAGGAACCCAGTCAGTTGTATTGCTGGGGAAAGGAGGATGCTCGTAATAAAAATGTGTGATAGCTGCTCTAGGCTCCTGGTTTCAGCTAGGGTAGAGTGAATTTCTTCTCAGTTGTTGATACAGTGCTGTGTTTTGGATTTGGAATGAGAATGGTGTTGAAAGCACACTGATGTTTTGGATTTTGCTAAGTCATGATTACCCTAAATCAAGGACTCTTTTTCTTTTGTGGCTCATGCTCTGCCAGTGAGGAGGTGTGCAAAAGAAACTGGGAGGGAGCAAAGCTGTGACAGATGACCTAGGTTGACCAAACACCATAAAAAATCATGCCCAGTATATAAACTGGGATGAAGTAACCTAAATGGGCGGCCAATCTGGGTTCAGGAAGAAGGCGGGTCTGGTACCAGTCAGCAGCAATGTCATTGTGCATCACTTATTGTTTTCCTTTTCATTATCATTATTATTTACCATTGTTACTGTATTTTATTTTCAATTATTATTAAAACTTATGTTTTTATCTCAGCATGCCAGTTTTACTTTGATACTTTGATACCTCACCCTTCTATGGGGGTGAACTGGGGGGAAGGGAGAGGGAGTTGGGCAAGTGGCAGTGGTACCTAATTTCTATCTGAGTTTAAACCATGACAGCCAGGAACTTTGCAAAAAAGTATCAAAAGTCTGCAATCACTTTTCCATTGCCACTCCAGAAGTAAAGATCATAAAACAGAAGTAGAAGGAGGTACACTGACAACCAGACATGAGTGGATGTAGTTAAACATGCAGTAGAGTTCTGTTCCAAGATACGGTGTTAACAGTTTATATGGATTCAGAGACAAGATCAGATACGCTCAAGGAAGACAATCTACTGTTTCCACAGCTACACACAAACAATCCCTGTCTCAATAAAACTGTGAAACATTTTTTGATAGAATTTTGAAATTTTTTTTAATGTAATAGTCTGTAGTACAAATGTTTTCTTCACTCTCATATTCTTTTTACAGCATCTACTTTTAGCCACTCTAAGAAACAGGACCCTAGACTGCTCTGATCCAATGTGATTATATCTCATCTTAGATTTTATTTAAGAATGATGTAATTAATCTCCTTAGCTGTACAAAAGTGATGTATTTGCAATTTTCTGGGACAGTGTCTAACATGCAACTAGTAGTTCTTGGTTTTACTAGCACCAACAATTCTGAATGTTATGGTATGCACTCAGAATCTCTGATGTGTAATATAAATATCTTTCCAGGAATAGTGTTGAATGCATTTTATGTAACAAATATCAATTCAAAAGACTGATGTTTTTCTTATTTTTTCAGACATTTTTCTGGACTATCTTTATATGAACCATATTATAGTCCAGGCTTCCCTTTGCAATGACCACTAGTCAGGCTGAATTGGTCCTTTGCAGATATCAAGAAAAGTTAGAACAATACTGAGAAGTACTTTTAACAAACTGATCTAAACTAGAATCAGAACTGTATACCCTTGAGATAAAAGGTAGCTTTTTCCCCCCTGAAGAACTTAATTTATCTGCTTGCTTCCTGAGAGTCAGTGTATTGGGAACTCTTCAGACAGTGCTGTAGGAAACAATCACCCTGCCATACATCACTTACCTGGCTACCACCATTGAGTGTTTCACCAAACCAAATGTGCTGCTTCTTGTCCTTGGGATTCTTGTTGATATACCAGTTCTTAGCAGGAATATTGTCAGGGTTGGCATAGATGCAAGTCTCACCATTGGAAAAATCACAGTATGCTCTAATGGCATCTGCAGTGCAGCCTTGGTTGGGATCAATCCAGTAGAAGCCTGTCATTGAGGGAAGAAATGTGAACAGTGGTTCACTCAGCATAAACTTTGCATTCAGTTCATATTCACTTGTCTGATATAGGAACTCAGGCCATAAATATCACAGCTAGGTGCAATATTAAGGTGATAAGTGGGATACAGATATTTTGGATTATTAATGTATAAGAAACTGTACTTGAAAGCAAGGGTTAAATATTTTTGTATTACTTTGGAAAATTATTGCAATAATGTACAACAATATATACAAAGAGCTTTTCAGGATGTAACTGTATCTATTTTCATTGGAGACAGAAAGAACTGTTTCACTGGTCGTTTAGTATGTTTTCCACATGGCCAAGAATACCTTCCATTGAAGAAAGCTAATGCCCTGGATGTGCTCCCTGAGCCAGAAACAGCAAACATCTGGCACTAACATACCGCTGCTCCATTCTGGGTGGCTAAGTCTGAGGTCACGACAGGTGCGAGCTGGGTTCTTTCTGGAGCCTTCTGGGGTCAGCAGGGTCTCAATTTGGTTGTTAAGTGTTTTCAGAGTGGCATCAACTTCATAATCCTTGGGTCTGAGAGAAGGCTGATCCGCCCGGTAGTATTCTGCATCAAAGCCAACTTCATATCCACCACCATTGGGGCCAGGGGGGCCGGGGGGACCAGGAGGACCAGGAGGACCCTGAAGTTTTCAAAGGCAGCAGACAAAAAGCATTCTGTTAGAGATATGGTGCTTTTAATGAAATGCTTCTATGTATGTATAGTCCTGGTTAACTCTCTCAGCTCTAATAGGAGGCAGCACACATGGATTGCCCTGCGGTGACTGCAGTGAGTTGAAGCAGTGGAAGATGCACAGTGCAGGACTACGACACTTCCTTTGTGTATTTTCCTTCTGGCCATAAGGAGTGAACAAAGCCTTTTAGCTTTGTTAATGTTTAATGTCTATTAAACATTTCCCTAATATTAAATACCTTTTTTTTAAGAAATAAAGCCAGGTGCATTATTAAACTGCTAGGATTCTGAAGTGATGTAATTACTAGGTTTATAGTGTAACATGAATGTGTTAGATCAACAACAAAAAAAGGCTATACTCACAGCAGGACCTTGGCTACCATGAGAGCCACGCACACCAGCAGGGCCAATAGGTCCAGGGAGACCATTGCGACCATCTTTACCAGGAGGACCAGAAGGACCAGGTGGACCCTAAAAGGAAATTTGAACAGTTTAAATGGCAGTAAAAATGCTAAAAATATGGATTCACATGGATGGGAGCATACATATAGATTGCACAAAGAGAGTGGGAGTTATTTGAAGATATTCTGAAATTCACATACCCTTGGGCCAGCAGGGCCGGTGTTACCAGGAGGACCTTGATCACCATGTTGGCCCTATTGGGAAAGATACACAGTCATCAAAAAAAGAGGAGTGGAACATGTTTGTGTTTGCTTGATTGTAATATGTAATGTGTGTTTGGGCTCAGAGAATGGGAATATAGGGCTAATGACATTTATTAGTGGAGTTAGGGTATAAAATACTTGTTCTGGGAAGAGAGGAGAGAGGGCAATATATATTTAAGAGTAAAACCTATAAAATTCTTTATATTACATATATACATATAAAATAAAATTCTTTATATTGTTTCTTCTGATCTTCAGAGAAGGCTTTAAAATAAAAGTCAGAATTTCTAAAGTTGGTACCCAAATTTAAAGGGAAGAAAAACCACAAATTACTTTGTTCTTTCTGAGATAAAAGTTTTACAATTTCTGGCCAAAATAAGGAATAATGCTAAAACAAAGGGAGAAGACTTTTTAATTCTTTGCTAGCCAAATGCAATTGAGCTTCAATGGGATCAATGGTAGTCACAGTTCTAATGCCAATACCAGAATTTGCCATTTTGTACAAAAAAGGTGAATGTTAAAGAGACTGTTTATGACTTCAGTTAAAAAGTCCTGCAGAGTGGAGTAAGTGGTATTTACATGCTGTATTGTACATATATAATTCCTTGGTAGTGTGACTTTATTTTGGTTTTTTTGCTCTTTATATATATTTTTTCATTATTATTTTTAATATATATGTATATAAATAAAACCCTGAAAATAATTTACTTACAGCAAGACCAGGAAGACCCTGCAATCCATTGTGTCCCTTCAAGCCAGGCAGACCTCTAGGACCCTTATCACCAGGTAGACCTTTCTCACCACGTGGACCTTGTGGGCCCTAGGAAGGGATATAGGTGTCAAAGGAATAAATTAGAAGGCTTCAAGAACATACTCCTGTCCAAGCAAGAATTAAGTGTAATATTCTACATTAAGCCATATCTCAATATATATAATGGACATAACCTTAAATAACCGAGGAAGAGTACCAATCCCAAAAGCTTCATGATTGATCCCACAAAAGAGAATTCTAACTGAGATTCTAAGTTCCTAAATATTTTCAGGTCCTTAAGCATTACTTTTTGGGCCCCTTGATCATAGTTATTGATAAAGCATGTTTTCTTTTCTTGCACCAATGTGATAATGTATTTAAAAATCGGACTTACAGCAAGACCTCTTGGACCAAAAGCACCAGCAGGACCAACAACACCAGCAGGGCCCTAAAACAGGAATAGAGAATACATGTCACTGCTTTATATTGCTCTAATGAAGGTTCCATGCTCAATGCATCTCTGGAGAAAGTGAAGTAATTATCTATGCATTGTAGAGGTGGGATGTACTTTGTATGTATGTATATATATGATAGACAAGTCTTAGTCCTCTTAGGCCTTAATCCAGAAGGCTAAGGTATACCATCATCTCATTGACTTACGGGTTCACCACGGTTTCCAGGCTTTCCAGAAGGACCAACTTGGCCATGAGGACCAGGAGCACCCAGAGCACCACTGGGACCAGGATTACCAGGAGCACCACGCTCACCCTGGGAACAAAGGAATGCAACAGGAGACACGTGGTATTATTACTGACTTATACATATTGGAATATTTCTTCCATAAAAATGAAGTAAAAGAAAAAAGAAACAAGTTACCTTGAAACCAGGAGCACCATCACGGCCTGGAGGACCATCATTTCCAGGATTGCCCTATGAAAATACCGTGAAAAAAGTTACTAAATTCCATCACCTTTCATCTCACACAGAACTGTCTCAGTCTAATTGCTTACAGTGAGAGTAAGAAGATATTGAGAGAAGACAATATAAATTTTAAAGACAAAAAATCTCTTCCTTACACATGCCATTCTCAAATGCCTTAAATATACTAATGTTCTCAGAAATGGTCTTCAAATATATTAGGTTTTAAAAGTTAAGTAAGAAAAAAAATTACTGGGCTTTGCAACATTTCTCTAAATGAAAAGGCTAAGACAACAGTGGTCTTCAGTTGCTTGCACTCTTTTAACTTTCTTTTTGGATGAAAAATGCCAGTGGAAGGAAAAGAACCTAAACAATAGCCACAACTATATTACTTTGCTGTGGTACTTCACAAGATTAAATGCTTTAATTTTTGAATGTTAATTTCACTTCAGCACTTATGCTATGTCAAAAAACCCCTTTTCCTTCAGAAAATTCCAGTGAAAGAAAGTTTGGGATTTTAAAATTATTATTCTCTGTTCTCTTTGAAATCTTGCAAAGTCTCTGCAAGATTTTTATTAACAATGTATTAACTACACTTCAAGTTATCAAATAAGCTTCCCTGATAAGGCTGCAATTTTTATACTTTCATGAAAGATACATATGTTCCCCACTCCACCTTTCTTGGCATTTAATTAAAAGTGAAAAGATTCTGGGAGTGACTTTAGGATGTATTTCAAACACAATTTGTGCTGTAAAAACTCTGTCACCTAGTTGGGCATAGGAATCTGTGTCTATAAAAATCCTGATACAATTTCCTCTGAAGACATTGTACAAGTTTGCTAGCAGAACAGCCTCCAGTTCCATCCACTTTTCCCAAGTATTTGTATTTGGATCAGAATAAAGGAAAAGCAACCTGAAGAGGATAAAAGACAGCTTACATCACGTCCAGCTTCACCAGGAGCACCATTTGGACCAGGAGAACCCACAGGACCAGAGGGACCACGGGCACCAGGAGGACCAGAAACACCCAGGGGACCAGGTTCACCCTAATACAGGAACAGTTGCAAGAAAATGTGACATTATAATACAACACAAACTTACAGAACATTAGCCTTATCTAAGAGCAACATTTCTCTGCAATGAGTTTGGGAATGAAAAAAAGAATCAGGACACCAGAAAAATACCTATCTATATCAAATGTTATCTTCATTCTAAATGTTACTATTAGAAACCTCTTAATATTTCTGACATTTCTGACATTCAGAAATTTGCTCACTTGCAGACAATTCTGGTTTGTCTGCAACAAGCCATAATTTCTTCCATTGATCTAGGTCTGGTAGGCTCATATCCTCTGTTTCCATCAGCAACAAGAAGAGCATAATCTGCATCTCCCTGGCTTCCCAGAAGATGGGACCTCATGGGTATGGGGTTTTTTTTTCATTTTTTTATTACATGCTATCTGTTTAAAGCAGTTAACTAATCATATACTCACTGTTGCTCCAGAGATGCCTGGAAGACCACGTTCTCCCCGAGAGCCAGGCAGACCAAGGATACCAGGAGCACCAAGAATACCCTGAGGACCTGGGGCACCAGGAGGACCCTATGACATGAAGAGAAAAATATTTATATTAATAGACAAAAATAAGTGTAACATACATACCAAAAAATGACACTGAAATTTCGTTCTCGGTTACAATTTCTGTAGACCACAGAAGAATTTTCTATAATTTTTTGTTGAGTAACAATTGTAGTATTTCACACAAGTGCTTACTTCAATAAGATAGAAACATGTATGGTTTTTTAAAAAGACAGTAATTCTGGATGTGAAAGCTTAAAGGTACTTAAAAGTAATTAATTTATTTGCATAATTGTAAGTCAAGCTGCGGACAGACAACTTTAACCTTGTGATTCCCACAAATCAGAGTTTTTGATGCAGCTATGAATTGAGATTGTTCTACATGGACATTCACAGGTTTCTTCTTTTTCTACCCATGAGGATCAATTTCAGAGCAGAAGATGTGCTTCCTTTTCTCAGACTAAACATCAATTTCTTCTGTAGTTAAAGATACAACTCACCACAAGAGAAAAAAAGAAAGAAAACCCTGACCCAGGGATCAGGTTCACTTTTTATGGCATGTTTGTCAAACATGCCTATAAACAATTGCCTGTGTCTCAGTGAACTTCTACTTAAAGGCTTTGCTAAATTTGTGGATGAAGTAGAAAAGCCCTTCACAAACACAGAAAGTATTTCAGAAGCCATAACATTTACATGAAGAGAAACATATTTAATGAGATGTGATACTCAGTAACTTACAGCAGCACCAGCCTCTCCAGATGGACCTTTCTCACCAGCAAAACCAGGTGGGCCAGCAATACCTTGTTCACCAGTGCGGCCAACTGGTCCAACATCACCACGTAGACCTCGAGGACCATCTTTGCCAGCTGGGCCAGGAGGACCAGGGGGACCAGTGATGCCCTAGGATTGAGTATGAATATGATATTGTTACAATACAAACCTGGGGATAACACAGATAAATTTCATTTTAAGTCCATGTGAAAAAACAGTCCATTGCAATAAGCAGGTCATCACCTGCTCGGAAGCAGCAACTTCTATTGCTTTGTTAGCAGTGGAAAGCTGGAAGCAGTAGAATTTTTTGACTGCTTTTTTTTTTTTTTTAACTCTGGGGCAGGTGAAAGTGGCAAAATTTGGTGGGAAAATATAGATCTGTCTCTTGTTGGAGACATTAATTGCAACTATAAAATCCATGAGAAAAAAAAACAAACAGTATCTTCAGTATTCAAGTAATTCAAGAGGATTATTTGTTTTGAATACTGGGAGTTAAAATTTATTTAAATCTAGAGTATCTAAGAAAAGATATGCCTTTTGGTAAAGACTGGAAACACCTTTGGAAAGAAAAAAACTACCATGTCAATCTAGAATGAGAATTTATTGCTGAAAAATAAAAAAAGATTCACATTCCAAAACACAGTGTGCTTGCCCTACTCAAGACAGGGGCTAGAACTGCAGGTACTTTAGAAAATGTAGACATAGGATAACCTTAACATTCTTCTGAAGATTGGACATGACCTTCTTATTCCACTCCATCAGGGGTAATTGCATAGCCATTGATTTGAACAAAAGCAAATAAACACAGGTTTTTGGAAATGGTTGGGTACTTCAAGACTTCCAACTTCAAGGGTTGGGTACTATGCCTAGTGATGCTTGATGGATTATGAAAACTCACAAATTAAATACATAGGTTGCACTCTGGGAGTTTGAACAATTAGATTTTTTTCTCATCCAATTCTGTAAGTGTCTGAGGTTATTTCAGTGCAATTACGATTCACATCAATGAAACAAAAGTTAGGATTATCCCTAAGAAACATCTGACTTATCTCCCATTAGAATTCTTCATTAGTTACTTACAGCAGGGCCAGGAGGACCAACTCTTCCAGCAGCACCAGGGAAACCAGTCATGCCCTAAAAACAAATTTGAAAATGAAGATTAGGTTTAATCTTTTCATGAAAAGCAACAATGTCAGTACATAAAAGCCTGAAGACTTACAGGAGGACCAGCATCACCACGGGGGCCAGCAGGTCCAGCAGCACCAGCGGGGCCCTAAGTAGAGAGGATTGAAAAAGAGATGGATCAAGCAAAGACAATTAATGCTCTCTATTTAGAATAAGAGCTCAGTCTCACTATTGTGAAAACTAAGGGTAATTTTTACACCAGCAGGAGGAGGACTGGGCCCAAAACCATGCTGCCTATCCTGATAATAGGGTATTAAATTCTCATAGACATTTTAAATTGGTATCATAAGGCCTGAGGAAAGTTGCATAAGGCATTTTTGAATCAGATTAATTTCCTTGCAAATGTTACATGCATCTAAACAGATCTGGAAGTCAAAATGTGAAAGCAGGGCAAAATCATCAATTCCATCAATCACTGTGTGACCAATACAGCCACATAGTGAAAGATCTTGGTATTGTTCTATTAAAATTATACAGTAAGTAACCCAAGCCACATTATCCTGCAACACTTTGAAGTATTTGAAGCACGTGAGTCTGACTTTCTGCATCATTTCAATCAGTTTCCATGTCAGTGCATGAAAAGCCTATGTGTAAATGGGTGCATGGACAAATTTGCACACATGCTTCTGGATGACTGAGTCTACAGATCAGACTGTGGCAGCACATCCCATCTTTGAGAGAAAAGTGCCAGTGTCCTCAGCTTGAACTTACCCACAATCACACCCTGAATGGTCCAAGATAGAGTGATTTTGCTGATCTTCAGAGCAAGTTGAAAATTAGCTATTATTTTTCTCTTCATTTCAGTTCCAGACTCACGATCTGAGCCCACATAAATAGATTGATAAAATTTACATAATGTGTGAAAATCAGAATGGTAACTTTTCTCACAGCCTAGTTTGAAGTTTTGCTTCTTTCTTTAATTACCTTTTCAGAATTCAAGGCTTTCAGGCCATGTATTGCTTGCATGGCACAGTTGAGAACAATGCATTTCACAAAGACAATTCACTTACTGGTGGCCCAGAAGCACCAATTGGGCCAATGGCACCTGTTGGTCCAGTTTCTCCCTTAGGTCCTTTGGGCCCACGCTCGCCTTTAGCGCCAGGCTGACCAGCTGCACCCTGTGGGCAGAAAAACAGACAAAATGAGGAACTGGAAACCTTGCAGAGGAAACAGAGGAAGGTTATGGCATCAATATGAGAAAAGTGCAAACAAAACTCACAGGGGGTCCAGCAAATCCACTGGGACCTACAGGACCAGGCTCACCACGTTCACCCTAGAGAGAGGACAAAGAAGAGACAACTGGTTAGAATGGTCTTTAAAAGGGCAGTTTTCTGAACATCATGTCTTTGACACAGGAATAATTGCAGAAATCGCTACTTACAGGGATACCACGGGCACCAGCAGGACCAGCAGGACCAGCAGGACCTCCTTCTCCCTAAAAGACAGCCCAAAACATTTTGACATTGGGAAATAGCCTTACTGCAGCCAGAACAGGATTACTCCTGTGGTACAGATACATACAGTGAGTCTCCTTGAGTCTCTAGTGCAGGGAATGTTACTGAAAATGTTTCTGGTTTTGGTCCGCCCTATATTAATAATTTCTAATGATTCTCAGACAGCATAAAATATAATTTTATATTTTATATATAATATAAATATATATATATTCAGCTAACGTGTGGTTATTCATCATTGTATCAAAACCTCCTCTCACGTGCAAGTAGGATTGTGGATTTTAACCTCAGCTGGGAAAAATTCAGCCCAAGGCTGAACCAGAATCCTCTCCAGAAATAACCCACTGCTGTGGAGATGTGCATCCTCCTTCCTGCCCTTTCAGAAAAAGGTTTGGGATACTATGGCAAGCTTCACTGAATAGTCCCAACAGCTCTTGCTTCCTCAATCTGAAAAACTTAAAGGTGGAATTGGTTTTTATGGAACTCATCTTTAATATTTATGTGTTCGTAAACTGTATCATCAAGGCATTTTTTCATTCAAAGAGTAGACCAATACAATTACAGACTTACCCGATCACCAGCACCACCAGCAGGGCCAGGAGCACCAATGGCACCAGGGAGACCCTATAGGCCAAGAGATAGCACACTGTTTCAAACAAAATGTTAAGTAGGACCAACTACTTTAAATAAACTTTCTCCTTCCTCCTGGAGAAAGGTATGTAACTAACTTTCTTTCAGATGCTCTCATTATAAAGGATACATGATTTTATAAAAAAAAATCTATTCAGTTACTTTCCTTCCCAAAGTATGAATTCTAAGAAAGGCACCTGAAATCTCAAATTAAGGATAGTCTTGTGTAACTTTGCAGGCTGCCTTTAAAACTATCTGTCTGGGCTTAGCCCATGAAATTAAAGAGGACACTGTCACACTGAACAGCTGTGCAATGTCTGTGTAATGCTCTGTTCATGTAATTTCTCTGCTTGGATGCATGAGAAATGATCACTTTTCTCTCTCTCTCCCCTTGAATTCAATCATCCTTGGACAAGAGGCAAAAAAACTACATTGATTTGTATTGAGCAGATATAAGCAGTAATGCAATACAGTGAGAAATGCAAGCTCTGAGCACCCTTCTCAGTTATTTAAGTTCTGAGGTGTAGCAAGGTTAAGTCAAGTAGAACCAGAAGATACTTACACGAGCACCATCTCTTCCTGTTGCACCTGTATCACCTCTCAGACCTGGGGCACCCTGGAACACACAGTGGGAAAAATTGTATTGGTAGTGAACTCAACAGTTTGTATGAAAGAAGTCTTGAGCTGCTTGCTGAGTATCTGTACATTACTTAGACATCATACAAAAAGCTTATCATGCTAGGTTTTCTGGAGAAATGAGCATTGATTATTATTTCATTCTTATTGCTGAGTAGGTACTGACTTGCGAAGTGAATGTCTGGATGTTTTGGCATGCTTTTCAGAATAAACCTTCTGTCATGGGAAACCTTGGTTTCTCCCAGGTCCCAAGAATTTTGAATGGAATTAGAAATTGAAAATCTAGCTCACTGAAAATGTCCATGCATATTACAAATGATGCATATAAATTCCCCTCAAAAATCTCTTTTCTTTTGGTCAATAGATGTCCATCTGTAAAAATTCTTCTAGATTTTCATGTTGTACTTTCTATATGAAGCAAGAAAACAGCTATTACAAACAATGATGTCATATGGACAGACACATAAAATGCCACATTTCATGTAACAAAAAGTTATTTTCAGGCCATCACTAGAGTCAAGAAATCAGATCAGCACTCTGTTCTCTCTCTTTTTTTCCTTAATACAGCCTAGTGTTCTGCATTAATCTGCATGTTGATACATAGGGTTTTTAAAAAGTTTTAGGACAGCACCTTATAAAAGACAGTCAGTCTGTCAGACCAACAAAACCTCTACTTGCTGACTATTGAGTAATACAGTTTTACAGTAAATAAAAGTCCCATTGTGGTAACCTGCAGGTTTTTCCAAGTTAATGAAATTTAGGCATCTCAAACCTGCGCATACAGTAACAAGCCAGTTGTCCATCTTACCTTTTCACCCTTGCCTCCTGGAACACCAGCAACACCCCTCTCTCCTGGGATTCCACCAGGGCCAGCAGGACCAGGAGCACCAGCAGCACCAACATTGCCAGGCTCACCCTAGCAGCAAGAGCATATCATGTAAGTCAGGGTCAAGTCACTCACATAATGGAGAACAAAATCATCATTACTATTCTGCCCACCATTCTACTTGGTTGCAAACAGTTTGAGTAGTAACATTTTTGTCTTGAGCTATTGTATGTGTCTTACTTTTCCAGCTAGTCGAGATGCTAGATGTAAACAGTCTCTCTCCTATTCTGTGGGATCCTGAGGTTTTAGGTCCCTTTTCCAAATTAAACTTCTGTAGAATGACTAGCCATGGGAATCCAGAAAACCAAGACCCAGATTCACTTAGCACCAAGCCAGCATCACATTTGCTAGGGGATCACTTATTATTTCACTTTTATTTGGGGGAAAATATTGCTTACTAGACACAAGAGCTTCCTGTGTACAAGTTAGGTCTGGGTATAAACAGAAGTCAGCATGAATTTTGGTCAGAATCTAAGATCCTATGTCCAAAAAGAATAACAGCATACCCAGCTGACAACCTGTATTCAAACTGACTTCCCCTCCCATCATCTGTAGTACTAAACATAAACCCATTTAACATTAGTGTGGACTAGCTGGGATGGAACTTCACCACTTGGAGAGAGGTTTTGGATTGCATTCATCAGGAATTCAAGAGCAAGGCACTGGCAGCTGGAAAAGGCATACCTTGTTACCATCAGGGCCTGGTGGGCCAGAGGGACCACGGCTTCCAATGGGACCAGCAGGACCGACAGCACCGCTCTCGCCAGGAGGACCACGTTCACCCTACAGGAGACAGCCTGATCTGAGAGCTTCCTTGAATTGGTCTGTAGCTGAAAGCACTGGCTAGGTACCATGACAGTGTGACACATTTTTATCTGAACAAACTAATCACAGCTGTGCAGCTATTAACTAAACTGGTCATAAGAACTGGCTCTAGCTTTTGACACAAAAATATCAAAATTAAGTAATAAAGTCTTGCATCATGACAACAGATGACAACTAAAGTATTAATACTTCTTGAAAATGGATTTTGGCTACTGTGCTTGTTCTGTTAACAGTGTCTGGCATTCTACTGTCAAATGGAGATTCTGTTTTAGAACAAATAATGGATTCTAGTGAAATTAAAGGGTTAGTAATTGGCAAACAATTACTTTTACAGTGGCAGATGCCTGGTGGCAGGGGAATAAAGGTAACACCTCAAGCCTACTAATGTGACCTGTACATTATAATAGGTAGAAGGATAAATTCTGAACCATAGATCTGGAGACATAGAAATAGCCAGAAACTTGATTTAAATGAACAACAGATCTATCAAAGATAGAAACACTAGTTTTACTAAAGATATCTCAAATTATCTCAGTGTGATCAAGCTGGACATCAGTGAATAATCTGATAAGGCATAATAGAGTTTTTAGTTATGCTGGACAATTTGGAATTTGTGTAAAAACTATAATGTGGTCAAAAAAACTGACTTAAGGGGAGATAGCGCACCAGTAGAAAGCACCAATGATGCAACAGATTAATTTATATTGTAAAGATGTTCCTAAATTAATTTTTTTTCCACACATTTTGTTAATTACAGAGAGGGAGAAAAAGAAGAAATATGCAGATATCACAAAGGTGGAAGCATTTGTCAACAGGACAAAGGACTGGCAGGCTACACAGGAAGAAGTGAATAACCTGATAGATGGCTGTAACAGCAAAGGGATAAAATTCAAGAGTGCAAGTACCAGACCATTTATTTAGGCACCAAAACTGAATTCTGCTGTAAATGGAGAAATGACTGAAAGGGAAAGGTAATAGCCTAGAATATGTCACAGACATATAAAAGGAGAATGTGATCTGGCACAAGCAGTGGGGTATTCTTAGGAAGTGTTAGTTTTGTGTATAAAGCATCAGTAAGACCTATTTTGAAATACACTGAGGGCTGGATGTGTGATGCTTAGGGCAATCTAGAGCAGAGGAAAATAACTCCTACTGCTATGACAAAGGGAACTAGGCTTAGATGCACTGGCAAAATGAGAGTTTAGAGCAAGACATGGTTTCTGATACAGACTCAGGGCACTAAAACATAGGGAGCAAAAGTCCTGTTTAAACTGGTTGAAATAACTTGTAAGAGTGAATGGGAACACTTGTCACTGGATACATTTAATCTGGAAGTCAGAAGAAAAGAAGAAGCAACAGAAGTAGGTTAAACATCCATCTCTTTAGAGGCAGATTTGGAAAGCAAATAATTAATTGAGCCCTTTATAAACTACTACTTGCTCTACATAAATGGTATCTTCCTGTCATGCAGGAAGGTGTCCACATAAAGCTCTTTGAGGATGTTCACTGACACTTCAGAATTAAAGGGGAAGCAATACCTTCTAATGACTATTCCAGTTTCTGAATTCAGCCTACTATTTATTCAAAGTCAGTACTGAGGAGCTACGAGCTGCCTAGCAAGGGATAGTAAAACTGAAATGCTCAGGCTAGGAAGGTCTGTGCACAGGCACTGCAGATGAAAACTCTCATATTTGTCAGGCCTCAGTCTTTTATCATCCATAGTCTCATTGTAAGGTTAATACAGGATATCATCATTTGGGTAATATTCATACTTATACAGAAATTTACAAAGACTGGCAACTGTGTTAACTAACTCAAATACCCTAACACCTGCAAAGAGCAGAGAATATCATCCTTCATTCCTGGGAGTCTGCTGCAATACACTATTCTGTAACAGAGAAGAGCTTTTTGCCTTGAGGAACATGGAAATGTATATAGCCACTATTATTACGGAACACTTCATTAAGTGTGTTTACAACACATTATTAAGACAGTCTATACCAGATTTCAAATGAGCTACTCACTCTTGGGCCAGCAGGACCAGGGACACCAAATTCACCATGAAGACCCTAGAAGAGAGTAGATAGAGTGGTAAAGTTTATTTTACTTCCTTAAACTGTACTTTGTTTCTTAGCAACAAATGGAAATTCTCAAATTACAGAAGCATGTTGAAAAGTTTCAGACAAATTTTGAGACAGTCTGTTACATACATGGAAATAAGCCCTTTTCCTCCAGCTGCACAGTATTTCAGGGTACACATTAGATAATATTTTTTCATCTGAAGAGTTAGTTATTAAATGACAAACTTTTTTCAGGTACATGCAATGTAAACTCTTTTACAGGGACACAGATGTAACTATAAATGTTAAAAGTGATTATGATGCAGAGAATGCACAATTTGCAGACTACATCTCCCACTAACTATACAGCAGCTAGAGCATGAACCATAAATGAACCGCCTCAGTTGGATGCCATTGTACATTCCCTGAAATCAGCTGAGGTACAAAAACATAATTGGAGTAGTGCAGGTTAGATTGAACCTTGAAGATTTTGAAAGAAATGTGAAGAAAAATATTTTTCATGTACTGTCTCTTCTGGGGGAAGAAGCATATTTAATTGCTACTCAAGGCCCAAAAAGCAAAGGACTACCTTTGGTCTGTTTCATACCAAAACTTTGAGAAAGGAAGTATGATGCAAGTTCCAACGCAAAAGGGACTATTAAAGTTCGCATGTTACCCTGATTGCTTTGTTTTGGCAAATAGATTCAACAGGCTCTTGCTTATTTGAGGTTAACAATAATAGGTTAAAAACCCCGAAATTTTTAACCCTGCCAATGCAAACAGAGCCCTCATGCAATGCCTGCCCCATCCATGGAATGCTGCGTCTGTCACTCACCCTCTCGCCTGGTTTACCAGCCTCTCCAGCAGGACCCGAGGGACCTGGCAGACCCTGAGTGTAAAGAAACAAGAATACAAATATAGTTATGGCAGAAGCTCCTCATGCTTTGGGAAATGTAGATAAGATTGAACAGAGCACACAGTTCCTTACCTGGAAGCCAGGAGGGCCAGCAGGACCTGTTTCACCTTTTCCACCTTGGTTGCCCTGGATGGAGTGAAAAACAAATTATTAACTTGGAAGAAGAAACACAGGGAAGTGGACTTAAAACTGGGAAGTCCCATTAATGAAAAGTAAATCACAAATTGGATTTGTGTGGAGGCTGTTACTTACAGTGACACCAGGAGGACCTTGAGCACCATTGTTTCCCTCTGGACCAGGAGCACCCTATATATGTTCAAGTAGAAAGCTATTATCAAAGTTTTGATTTGCTATGAGCAATATCTCCAAACAATTATGTGCCAGTTATTGCAGCACATTCATACTTAAGAAAACTTATTTTGGAATTACAGAATATAGAAACCTTGCTGATAGCATTTTTCCCACAGCAGACTGGTTTTTGGGTCACTTAAAGGGAAGAATTAGTAAGTTTCAACTATAGTAAAAAGTTGGAAATTTACAGGATGAAGTAGAAACCATATACCATACTCTAAGAATTAAGAACAGGGAGTGCTATATTTTCCTTTCCATAGGATAATACCCCATGATTAATTACCCAACTAATACCCAAGAAGGGGAGTTTCCATTTATCCATTAAGTAATAGCTCCCACTGACATGAGGCTAAAAAGAATGCATTCCCAAGGGCTTTTCTAATTTCATCATCTATTCATACTTGCACAAACCAATGTAATCTTATTACAGAGGTTTGGAAAATCTACTTTTATTTTCTCTCTGGAAGGTGATAAAGAAAATATATCTACATACCCGTGGGCCAGCAAGACCAACATTGCCTTTTTCACCAGGTTTGCCAGGTTCACCCTGAAGTTGAAAGAAAAAGATATAAAAGTTAACCAACACTTCATATTAGATGCAGCTTGAACTACTAAGCAGAGACTTATACTCTCACTGTCAGAAGATTTACTGTAATACTTCTTTAACCCAAATTAAAACACACACAACCTCCATCTGTCTTTTTGGATAACTTAGATTAGCTCAAAAATAATGAGCTAAAAAGAAAAGTCTTTTCAAAACTTGATGCCTTTGTGTTTTGAGATCGTAATTGATGGCACTCCTCATAGTGTCCTATGCAATACACTACAGGTTTGCACATGTTTGTATGTACATCAACACCCAAGTCCAGGACATGTAAAGAACTCCACTGAAGTCACTGGTAGCTTTTATCCTAAGATGAGTGAGCTTTGTATAGTGCTCTATAAATAACAATACTCTGGAACTGGATTAATAGTCGAACTTGACAGAACTTTTACAGATGTGAATATACAGAAGTGATAAAATGGACATGCTGAAATCATAAAATATACCTATATTATTCTAATCACTTCAATGTCAAAATATCCCTCAGCTAATTAAACTGCTTTTTCCTTTCTTTAATCAGATTTTAGGTAACTGGAAAATAATTTTAAACAAAACTCTTGAATGTAAGCAGATGTAAGCCATCTGATGAGCAGCACAGGAGAATACAGGGAGATGTGTTAGATTAATGATAGAGTTGAGAACCTACAGATTAGTCTGGAAATACTTTCATAGCAATAAAAAGTTTCTGTACTGTACTTACAGTGGGGCCTTTTGGTCCAGGGAATCCAATGTTGCCAGGCTCACCTCTATTACCAGCTGGACCAATTGGCCCAACTCTACCATCTGCTCCGGGGAAACCCTAGAAAAAGAAATTGTACTATTAAATGGCTGAGGTAGTTTAATTAGAGCTCAGCTTTAGGAGAAATATGTACTGACAGGGAGCAAATGTCATTTAACTTTTCACCATTGTTGATACATTGCATGCTCATGCATCCCTCCCTTTTTCTCCTTTTAGTAAAACTCTGTATTGATTTTTCCCCTTCCAGGACACAGGCCTGATCTGGGACCCACAGAAATGAATGGAAAACTTAACACTGATCTTCTGAGTAACACAATAGAAAATCTTCCTGTTTTTACACAGTTGTGTTAGAGCTCAGTGCTGAGATGTCTGCTTTATACAGTTGTACTTCATTCTTTCCCATGCAATGAGGGAATAAAAAGCAAGGTACTTACCACAGGACCTTCCTTGCCAGCAGGGCCTGGGCTTCCAGGCTGACCTGGGAGACCCTGAGAAAGGAAAAGTTTCATGTTTTTAGAAGGAAACCTACTCACCCAACACATAACCACCATTTTTTTCTAATGCATGCACACACACACACACAGGAGTGCTAAGTTATCAGTGTACACTTTTTAAACAGGACTGTAGGTGCTATCACATTTCCACCTGAACCACACTGACTGTTGATCTGGTGGTGCGTGCTCCCATGCCAGCTGAAAATCAGTATAGGGAAGTACCTAAATTATTTTAGACAAACTAATTTAGGCTCTGCTTTAGAGGACAGTGTGTTTCAATGTTTGCAGATGCCTAATACTCATATGTGCATTGCAAACTTTCACTTCACAGGGTAGGGTAGGAAGAGAAAGAATAAGGAGTATAAATATAATGAAATGAACATAATCTGGCTGCAGCCAACACTACTAAAAGTGAATGGCTGGTTTCAGTGACATAATTTGCAAAATAAAAAAGAAATAATTGAGATCAGCAATTTCACATCATTTTAGTAGGGTCTCCTTTCCCTTGAGTTCTTTAAAGAGAATACATACACCTCCATTGTGATCATAATGATCACACTGTAAATAATCACAAATGAAAACCCCTTACAGAGGTCAATGCAGTATCCAGTACAAGAGGACAGTGTTCCTTCCCAAGGCAATCAAATGCTTCCCTAACAAAAGTAACTCCTTTCAACAAACATTTTGATGCTTCTTAATCATTCCTAGTGGAGTTTTTTAAATTGAGTGGTAGAAGTGCCCTGACTGTGGTTAACACATGTTGAATTTATGCAGTTGGATTTCCAAATAATTTTGTTTTTTAAGTTATTTTCTTTCTATGTAGTTCAAACTTAATCCACAGAGTTCAAACTTACTCTTGGACCCATAAGACCAGGCTCACCAGGACGGCCAGCATCACCATTAGGACCCTTAGCACCAACAGGACCACTAGCACCACGGTTACCAGCAGGTCCCTACCAAAATAAATAAAAATAAAATTAGGCAGAAGTAGCAAAAAGCATTGCACATCTGTCTATAAAAGGTGGTTCAGAAATAGTGACCCAGACAAAAGTCTTACCATGACACCAGCTCTGCCATCAGCTCCAGGGAGCCCACGAGATCCAGGTACCCCCTGCAAGTCAACACAAAACAAATCAGAAAAGAAGGGAAAGAAATAAATCTGTTCTTGTGAGGTGTATAGTGACTACTAGATTTCAGCCTTCCAAGCAGGTCTGCTGAATTTGAGGCAAGCACAGCTTTAAGCACACAGTGTAAACAGGTATTGTGAAAGGATCTCTGTTCCCTGTAGATTTGCTTAAATTCTAATCTGTTTGTATTATTTTCAGTGTTCATTGTTACTAATAGTGGCTCTAGCCAGCAGCTAGGAACCCACAACCTGTCCCACACTGTTCCACATTCCCTGTAGAGAGTTACTGACTCTGAATTCTTTATCTCTGCCAAAAAACAATCTGGGGAAAGCACTACTATTTTTCTTATTATTTTCCTGTGAATTCTTTTCCTTCACAAAAGCTACATGCCTCCTGAATTTCATGAAGTGGCTTTCTCACCCAGTGAAACATTTACTAGCCATCCTTGAAGAGACTGAATTGAAAGCTTTTGCCCTCCATTATGTGTGAGCCCATTATCTGTTTTAAGCAGTTAGATCCCATCACAAACTTTTAAGAGTAATAAGATAATTCACTAAATATTACACAGTGGGTAAATAAAAGCAATCTCTAAATACTTCAGGGATAAGTAAGCATTAATGCAAACCAAAAATGGGTTTGGTCCCAACTAATCAAAAGGCTAAGGATTGAAAATTATCACTGCTTAGCAGCGTTAATGTAAATTTAATTACTCATAATTATTTTATTTGCCTGTGGGACTCTAGATTGATTTCCACTTTTCTTTTTATTTCTGGAAAATGAAAAGAAAACCTACTCTCAGACCAGCAGGACCTGGGGGACCAGCAGAGCCAGGTTCACCAGGGCTGCCTCTCTTGCCTTCCTCACCACTAGGGCCAGGAGGGCCAGCAGGTCCAGCAGCACCCTATTTTGGACAAACAGAGAAAAAGAAAATATCAGATGTGGTGTTGCAGATATTATTAGGCCTTTGACTGAAAAAGCCTTCACATTTTGCCATACTTACAGGCTCACCCTTCATACCACTTTCTCCCTTGGCACCAGCGGGGCCTGGTTCACCCTAGAGTCCAAAACAAAAAGAATTAGGCAGCATTCCAAAAATCTCTCTTCTACCTGGAGAGCTTACTCATGAAACAAAAAAAATATTTTATCATCTAATGGCATGCTTCCCTCTACTGTGAAAATGGTCAATGAACACAACTGTATTTTTGACTTAAATGGCACAAAACCAAACATGTTAAAGATGCTTAGGAATGACAGTACTGAACAATGACACATTTAGGTAGGGCTGGTTCCTCTACTGAGGATACCCACTGAGGGCTTAGTTGTGAGACTGCTGCCACATCTCTCAATGCTATTAACATGGACAGAACTTCACGGTCATATAATATTATGCTGTGTTGGAAGGGACCCACAAGGATCATTAAGTCCAACTACTCCTTGCACTCATAGGGAACGCAAAGTGAATCTTTTCAGTCTCAGCATCTAAAGCAAGTAATGAGATACAGAAATCAATTAAAATGTTCAATTATAGTGCATCAAGAAAAAATGTCTGCACTATAACATAAATATATCCAGAGGAGATCTTTTACAACTGTGGACAGACACTGTGTCTGGTTTCCAAATACATGTAATATAAGAGGTCACTTACAACAAGTCCTCTAGCACCACTAGGACCAGCAGGGCCAGGAGGACCAAGAATACCACGGGGACCAGGCAGACCAGGAGCACCAGCAACACCAGGAAGACCCTGTCCAACAGAGGGGGGAAAAAGGTATTGTGAACCCATTGTCTTTTCTGCTGCATTAACTGAATTGGGTTTTTTCTAGAGCAAACAAGTGCAGTTGTACTTACAGCTGCACCCTTAGCCCCTGGAAGACCATTAGCGCCGGGGTTGCCCTGTTAAAAAAGATAACAATACTGGTCAGTTCAGAATCAAAAGTGCACACATCTGACCATAGATAAAATCTGGCTAGTTACTCACTGGAGGGCCAACAGGACCACTAGAACCAGGAAGTCCAATCTCTCCTCTTGGGCCAGCAGGACCACTAGGACCAACATTACCGGCAGGTCCAATTTCACCCTGTTGGAGAGAAAGGCAGAACCCTCTATCAGTGTACACAGTATTATGGCAACAGTGAAGCAATCCTGTATCAGCCTGGCATGAAGATAATCATATTTGTGTATTCCCACTTCAGAGGGCAGGAAACCGAGCAGCTGAGAGCTTTTAATGGATTTTAAAGGCACTCAAGTTGGGATGTCTATTTAGGCTCCTTCTAAGGTAATGGCTAAGACAGGAAAAACAGATGCTTACCCAGACCAAAATAATCATGTGCACCCATGTGCCTCCAGAACTGGCCTGAAGTGCCACAGGACATGACACCTAACTGACCATTATTTTGCACTTTCAGACTGCTGTGGAATAGTGTTCACAGTGGAGCAATTGACAGAAAAATGATTCTTGCTTTTATTTTCAGAAGGTTGTATTCCCTAATTTGACTACAAGAACCTGAATATAGTGACAAGTTTTCTTCAACAGTTCAGTCAGAGCTCATCCAGGATAGGTAGACAGTCTCCTCTTGGAACTACATGATATACCTACACTTACATCTGCTTTAGAGAAGACTTAAAGGCTTTCATAAGGCTTGCCTTTTGAAAAGAATAATCAGAATGGGATCTCAATTTTTTTCTCAGTTTCCCTGAAGTTAAAATTAAAGGGTCTAGAAAATAATACTTCTTTTTCGTTTAAAAGTTGATTAAGTTTTGTCTGATACACAGAATGACATGGTCAGCAAAATTTTTACATGAAATATATGCAACACTTTCCTCAAATGTTCTGTCCCTCCTTGGACACCCAAAATATTGAGGCTCTTACCAGATAAAAAAAGCCAAGCTTTGAGCTATAGGGTGAATAATTTAAATTATAGTCTGCAAGAGCAAAATGATAGAGCCCTAAACCTGAAAAATTTTAATGCAATTTCTGCACTGTAATTTCAAGGACTTAGATTGGAAGCAGCCCCATCATCAAACACAGCTTCTTCATCCCCCACTATTTCTGTAAAGTGATGTTAACTGCTACTTTGCTTATTTATCATGATTTATGCCACCCTTGGAAGGGGTATGTAAGTGCACCACATAGGAAGCAGTAAAAGGGTTATGTGTTTTCCTGAACCTGCATAGCATCCATCTCCCGCTGTGAAGTAAGTGCTATATTTTAAATTAGCGCTCATAGCTGATGTTCTCCAAATACAGATCAGGATGAGGATGAAATCCAAAAGTAACTAATAAGAAAGAACTCTTAGCTCATGGAGGGTGGTTTTTTTTTTTTTTCTGCTTAGAAACTCTGGTTAGTACATTTCAGCTTCACTATCAAATGTACCACCATGAAGAGGATGTTCATACCTTAGCACCAGGAGCACCTGGGAAGCCTGGAGGACCAGCAGCACCAATAGGGCCCTGGGAGATGAAAGGGAAGCAGTTGTGTAAAATTACTCAGCAGCAACAGAAACATCTTGCTTGTTGGACAAAACAGATTAAAAATATGCACATTTACTTATTCCACACATTACCACCTCAGCACACCTTAGCCTTTTTCAGTTCCAAACTGACAGATTTGGTTCACTACAAACAGTAAAGAGCCAGGTCAATGCTTAAAGAACATATGCAGTACAAATTAAGCAAGAATTGGTAAAACCCTGCCTTGAGGCCAAACACCTGAGAAAGAACAAAGGATGAGCAGAGGCAGGCTTCTGCAAGGCAAGATGACTGATTCCACAAAGTTCACCTATTGCTGTGAGATTTATAATTATATTGGGACAAAGTTCCAACATACCAGGCACTACAAGAAAAGATACACTGGTGGATTCACAGCCTTAATTTTTTAATGCATACAAAGGGTTAGTTTTTTTTCAATTATTAATTAAAAATCCAACTCATTAATTGATATTCTGCATCAATATCTACTTTTTTGTTAGCTAAGATCTTCCAGTTAGAAATATTTATAATAAAACTGCTTCACAAATCCAAGGTATAAAATGTGTCAGCTGGTATGACAAAGAGGAATTGGCTTCAGATGTTCTATAACCTACTGTTATAGTGTTATAGTGGGAGTACCTGGAATTGCCACTAGTTTTGCATAATCAAAAAAAAGACCAAATGCCCTTTTGGATATGTTTGAAAGCATCAACTTCCAGAATTTTCACTGCAGTGACTTTTTCACATTTTAAATTTCAAGTGGAAAGAAGGATAGAACTTTTTTTCCCGTTTTAGTTTTAAAAAATGAGTGTTAATAACTGTTTTGCAGAGTATTAAGGCATCATGACCTAAGTATGTGACAAATAACTTCAGCCTGGGACAGACATTGGGACATCATGGAGCACTGTGCCCATTGTGAATAACAGCCCATGCAATTGCCAGCTTCAGAACATTTTTCCTGCAGCAACTCAACTGCCTTCATTCAAAATGTCTTCAGCTAAAATGTTTTGGTTCTCCTACATAAGATCTTAGCTGTAAGATTTTTATTTGCCTGCAATTTAACTGCCCAATCACAGATTTTTTTCAATACTCTCCATGGAAGAACTTAAGAGAAATTCACAGCCATGCTCACACGCTCTGTTAAAGCACAACAGGTATCTGAAGTAACAAGGGGTATTAAAATCAACTTTGGCAAAACAGAACCAAGTACAACTTCATCATAGACTCAGTTTTTGAAGATAGGAAGAAAAAAACCTTATTAACTGTTATTACTATTGTTCTTGCGTATTCCAGATTTGTTTTACAGTTTCAAAACTATATCCTTGCACTCATATTTGTTTGACTGAGATAAATGAGGTTTACTGAAGTCAGAGGTAAATTATGGCAACGCTAACTCCTTTTAAAAAGGGAAAATCTGCATTGGATTAGCTTTTATTAGAATAGTTATTGTTTACCAGTCAGGTCAGAAGAGCTGGATCTTGCTGGCCTTTCACACTAGCTCACATCTCAGGTATCAGTGGTGAATGAAAAAGGTCAGTGCCTGTTAGGCTGATAGGACAGTGCTGCAGGTACAAAGCATTTATAGCCTGTTTTGCATGTATAATTTACAGGATGTATATAACCATCTGTAACATGTGCATGGTATGTATCTGTCAAAAAGTAGAAGGTCTCTTTAGCTTTGGGATGAGAATTATTCTTTAGACTGTTGGAAATGAGAATTCTGTTCAGTGAGTATTTCCCAGTGAGACGTGCTGGAAAACCTTCTCATTAAACCACCAGTGCAAACAAGAGAATATTTGGTTCCTTCACTATGGATGTGTTTAATATAAATCCCGAGGCTCTCATGATACAGTCTGCAAAAGATTTGTTTCACTAATTCTCTTTGGGATGGTCTAATAAGCAACAAAGAACCATGTTAAACACATCAACAAAATCAACTTCTTAAAAGCCCAAGAAATCCTCTAAAAACAGGAAGAGAAGCACAAAGCCTAATGGAACCAGGCTGTCAAAAAGCAAGACTGAAACTTACAGCAGGTCCAGTGGGGCCAGCACTGCCATCACTTCCACGAGCACCCTGTGAGGAGAGAACATGATAAATAGTTTGAAAAGAGAACTGAATATCAGAGGAAGCCACAGTAAGTGGCTGGTTCATGACAACAGACACATGGGAAGCCACTTACAGCTGGTCCAGGGGCACCTACTCTTCCTCTCTCACCAGGGAGACCACGAGCACCCTTGAAAGAAAAATTAAATGAACTTATTTATATCTCTTCATTGAACATAGAAATATAGAGATTTTTTCCTCTGCTAAGTCATGTTGCATATTATTATTACATTATCTGGGTATCTGGAGTGTCAATAATGACAAATATTGAAGAAAATGCTGGCTGATTGAAATCTTTAAGATTATAATTTCCCACAGCAGCAGTGAATACTTACAGGCTGTCCTGGGGTACCATTTTCACCAGGGGCACCAGGCTCTCCCTGTGAAGAAGAAAGTTTGGAGGCTTAAGTTACTTAAGGATGCTTTAGACAGATAGTCAAACACTATGAGAGAGGTTTTCAGCTACTGGATCCCACTGTCTTCTGTAGCATTTTATAACACATGTTTCTGCATCACACTATTCAATAACAGCACATCAAGTCCTGAGGGTGCAGAGACTGCAATTGTCCCTGCATACACTGGAACACAGCCCGATGGGATCCTTTTAGAAGGGGAGGGCCAGAGAAAGTTGTGCCACTTGCTCAGCTTTCCTCACCCCCTTTCTTTATGCTGACATTTACTCTGTAGTACACATTTAAGAGATTGGATCTGGATAGTGAACTACAAATCCAGATCAATCAGCAGCTGTTTTTTAGCTAGAACAGAAGCAGAACAATGCTACTTTTGCCTTAATATAAGTTGACAAAGTCCTCTCAAATGGCTTAAAATAAGTATCTGCCTTAAATACCTTAATATAAAGGTATTATTATTACCTTAAAAAGGTATTTTTAACTTAAGACCAATAATATTGAGTATTTGAGTAACAGCCATTAATACATGGCTCCTCTCCCTTCAGGACTGTAGTCTCAACAGCCTTCTCAACAGGCCTAGGCTGATCTACAGTGATAAGATTTGTCTTACAGCACTTGTATCCTGAATATACCTGAATGCACCTAGTCTTAAATGCTGCAAAGACAACAAGTTCTTATCTTCATTGCTGCTTTCAGCACAGTTATATAATGAACAACCTTGATTTAATATGCTGGTGTTTTCTAGCACTCTTACTAGTAACTGTTCCATCCTTTACTTATGTGCTGTAAGTAGAGACTTTGCCATCTAAACTTTTTCTAAAGGTTAACAACTTGCAGTGATATTGAAGAATGCTGTGTTATAATTAAAAACCCTATAACCAAGTAGTGCTAAGCTCTTAGAAACAAGAAAGATGGATAATTAGTATTTGACTTTTCTGTTGTTATATTAGAAGTCTGTGAATACAAATCTCCTGAGAATCAGTCAGGATTTCCAGTAACACAATGATGCAACAGTAAATTTTTCAAGAACACTGATATTAGGCACTGAATTTGAATGGGAGAAGAAAAAAGACAAAAGTGTTCAAAGTGTGCACTAATATGAAGATGCTCACAAGAAAAAAGACTGTGAGGATCAAATATCCTTAACTCAGAAAAGCACTGCATGTATCCAATTTTTTAGCAGGAAGTCTTACACTGAACATGTTTCTCACACATCTGTGATGTGAGTTTTGCAGAAAAATTAGATGTTTTCATTTTAGAATACTTCAAAAAAGCCTACCCAAATGTAGAATACAATCTAGAGAAGAGCAGAGATAGCAAAATCAGTCTGAAGCGCTGCTGAATAGTGAGTTATCAAGAGCCCAGTTCTGCAGCCTTTATTCACTGGAAGCATTACCTTGCTTACAACTTGATTGAGGGCTCAAGATTAAGGCCCCAGGAATGTTTTCTCATTACAAGGTGCATGTATTTTTTCTACATGGATCCACTGGCTTCTAGATTACTGCAGCTGGGCAATGTTTAATGGCAACATGGAAGACTGATTGGATGGGACTTCACATGTCTTTTGCTAGGAAGAGCTACAAATGCATCCTGCATGTTCAGATTTTGTCTTTACCTTGTTACCAGGAGTACCAGGTTGTCCCTTTTGACCGTCCAGACCATTGTGTCCCTATATTGAGTAGAAAAATAAATATTGATACATATTTTCTCTCAAATGGCTATATGAAAATTCTTAGTCTTGTAAAACCTTCCTCCTACACAGAATTATTTCCTAATATTATCTTCTGGTTAGTCTTTCATATCAGGTGATACTAAAAACTTCAAAGAGGTTCATGCACTCTTCACTTTCAGAGGGTTTCTAAGGGTTTTCAGTACACTGCAGTGATGTTAGCCTTAAATATTCAGGGAAAAGTATATATGTACTCACCCTAATTCCCTTAAAGCCAGGCAGACCAGGAGTTCCAGGGAAACCACGAGCACCCTAAAAACACACAGTGCATGAATGATTGTCTCTCATATTACACAGGGCAGTAAAAAGGAAAGATAATGAATAAATCTTTCAGTAAAATTAACAAGTAGATTTGGGTCATAATCATTGAAGTAAGGAACAGAATCCAGATCCTAACCTGTTTCAAGACTAACAGTAATCAACCTGATTTTTACAGTTCTGAATCTCAGAAATTTCATGCATTACCATGTGACAGCACAGCTTTTTTAACTTTCTATGTCAAGGTGACAGCTTACCATGTGTAACTCCTCACTCTGCCACTTCAGTTACTCATTACTAGCCTTAGTGGGAATGGGGTAGGGAAATAAAATAAAAACGTAACTATAATATCCCTGCAAGTAAGGGCTGAAATTGTATTTATCTCTATAAGGATTATTACTAGACTGTTAATGTGGTGAAATTCAGAAAGGTTGTTAGGTTTAATTGATTAGTGATCTGGTTTGTATTGTATCCAGTGGATCACTACACACCTGAGGGCCAGCAACGCCCCTCTCACCAGGTCTTCCAGGTTTGCCAGGGTGACCCTAAAAAATGCAATAAAGATGCACTAAGAAGGAAAGCTTCTTTTAAAAAATAGCAACACAAACCACTAAGAAAAAAGAAAACACATTGGCAAGGCTTCTTTTTGTCCATAGATAAGGGAGATTCTTAATTTTAAGTTTTCTTTCCCCTGTGTTCGGGAAGTTAAATAATGTATTTGGAGTGGTTTGGAATTTACCCAATTTTCTGTACATTTCCAGCATACTGCATCTCTTGTACCATAAAATAATTATTTCAGGGGTTTATTTATTTAACAATGTAAAACATACAGCCAGTAGAATTCTAAGTTTAACAATTATCTTGCTGTTAGAGTTGAATCACCACCCCAAAAGAGAAGAGAAACATTTAATAACCACTTACGTCTTCACCAGCCTTTCCTGGAGGACCAGGGGGACCACGAGGACCCTGGGGACCCTGTTAAAAATAAATTGAGAATTACCTGAGGCATCATTCTTCATATATGTCTTCCCACTGTTTTCTGACTTCAGCTGGAGCTTAACTGACTTTGCACTTTATGATTCCAAGTGGAGAGAGCTTGAATCTGAGTGTTCAGCTCTGTTTCTGTAACAGGATCAAGCAGGAGTATCCAAACATTCAGAGAAGTGCATATGGACAGGAGAAACGGTCCAAAGCATTGCAAGCCAGCTTTGGTGTGCTGTTCCTAATGCTAGCAGTGTCTGTGTGTGATCTGTACTTACTGTTTGACCAGGTTCACCAGGCTCACCAGGAAGACCTTGGAAACCAGGAGGACCCTAGAAAATGAGGAAGATATTATTGGTTTCCAAACAAGATAATTTGTAACTTTACAGGTATGTCAATGTCAGTAGGAGAGAGAAGACTGTACTCACAGGAGGTCCAGATGCTCCAGGTGGGCCTCTGGGTCCCATTAAACCCTAGGGAAGAAAAATCACAGGATCTTTTTAAGAACATCACAATTATATAAACTCATCTGTAACACCAATTCTGGGCATTCCTAAAATATTTGTTAGCATCACAGTTTCCACTGTGCAATGTTCAAATGAAATTAGAGGAAGTTAAGAGCTCTGCATGAATTTGCACAGGCAGTCCAAGTGCAAACATCTTCTAATGGCAATGAGCCAACACAGAATCCAGTGGGATGATTAGAAATGTACCATCATGGCTGTGAACTTTATGATTCATCTTCTTAATCTACTCTGGATTGCTAGAAAATGAACTGGTTCATTCTTTTTTGAATTCTTCCTGTGCAGAAAAATCCAGAGTTTAAAGATGAGGGTTGTAATGCATTATGAAAGGCTCTTATACATATTGTGTATACAACTATTTCCAATAATTATCTACTTCTATTATAATATTTAATTGTTTTCTGGTGTTGATTAAATTCTTTTCATATCACTTGAAAATTAAATCACTAATATACTCTCCTTGACATTATTACAATTTATATACATCTTGAAAACACAGGGTGAGAAAAGCACTCCTAAAAAGGAACTTTCCATAGATTTGTGCTCTCTCTTAACAGCTACTTTAAGGTTTACTAAGCAAGAAAACAATTGCAAACTGAAATTTTAACTTGGACTTCTACACTCCAAACAAATTATTTAGGAGAAGCTTCAACAGAAATAATTATGTTTTAAATTCATTTTAAAGCTTTCTAGGAAAGTCTTTTAGATTTTCTCATTACAAGATTAAAATCATACACCAACTTTTCAGTGGTTTATGTAGCTTTCCCAAAAGACTGAAAACTTTTTATTAAGATGAATAAACGCACATTAATTACAGGAATTTACTCATGGAAGTTAAAGCGATGTTGTGGATATGAAAACACACAGTAATTCTAAAAAAACCAGTAATTCTAGGAAAAATAACAGTTCCTAGACAATCTGTATCATATCTGCTGCATAAACCCTGTGAATTTCTTCACAAATAATATTCTATAACTACTTTTTACTTCCTGATCTTTTACATACTATTTGTGAAACTTAAAATCTTCCTCACAATAGGTAAATTTTACTGCTGTTACTGCCAAATAAACCTAACTGATTCAAAAACTGAAATGATTTCCATTGAAAACAGAAATGGTGACACCTCAAATAAATCCTCATCTATGTTTTCTGATTAATCATCAGACATTGAGAGCAGAACTTGATTAAAGGTACCCATATTTTCCTATATTCCATAACTAAATAGGTGCCAAAGTATTTTTCAAAATCCATTTAATATTAGAGTGATTTTGGAAGTGGACACAAGCACTTGACCCAAAATAATCCTGGTCATCCTTCATCCTGCTGCTTACCCATCTGATGCACTGTCTGTGACATCAGTGTGTGGGGTGAATTTAACCCTAATTCTGCTACCTATGTACACTGAAAATGTTTGCTAAGATAAGGAGGGGTCAGAAACTCATATGGAGTGGCAATGAGACCCCTTAAATTCCATTTGTACATAGTATACAGTGAGCTATAAAGAGTCCTCCTCAGAACAGCCTCACAGTACCAAGTACTAATGTTCAGATGTTGAGAATCAAATGCAGCAGCCAATTTCCTAAATTCCTCTGCAATCCAAGGATATCAAAAGAGTTGTACAGCCGTGGAGGAAAAATCATCACCAACTGGAGCCAAGATGTTGAGTTACTTTTTAGGCCTGTATCTGTTTTAGAGAGCAGCTTTACAATTAATCTTATTCCTAAAACGCAATCTTCTGTCTCAATATGGGTAAAGTAATACTGTATAAAAGTACATGTGTTATCTAACGTCAGATTATGAGATTCATTGACTCATAAAAGTGTGGTCAACAGAGTTAAATCACGAGACACAGCAGTGCTATATTTAAGATAAATATGCAGATTCAAGACCATATTTCAAGTCCTCAGACCACTTAAAACACATCATCATTCTGTATTAAAGGATCAGTTTCTAGTCTGAGTCAATAGATGATCAAACCACTAATTTTAACACACTTTTTAAAAATTAATGTAGCTGAAATAAAGGAAATCCTAAACACATTCATGTGAGTTATCAAGTGCTATGTCATATACCTACCATAGGTCCTGGGCCAAAATCTGCTGCTTTAGATGGATCATATTGAGCAGCGAAGTTCTGTAGATAATAAAAAGGTTGAAATCAAAACAAAAACTTAACTTTAAAAAGTACTTTTAATCAACATTCTGTATCTAAATATCATCTGGTTTGTTATACTTGCTATGGGGTTTTTTAAAGCAGAATACATATAACTCAGTAAATATAGCCCTATTATAAATACATTTCTATCTAAAAAGACTTGATTTTACTGGGAAGGCGTTTTCAAACCTAAGTATCTCTGCAGAAGTTATAGAGAGGCATCCAATAGTGTGAACTGAAAATAAGGAATGTAAATTCAGTGCTCATTTAAAATTGAAAATTTTCTTGAAACTCTCAAATTATTCTGCCTAATCTCCAATGAAGGAAGTCAAGCAAAACAGTGAAAAAAATATGCATAAGTAAAATTCATGTACCAGCCCAGAGAAGCTATTGCATAAGGTGGGCCCTTCAGTTTCAGAAACATCTGAGGAGAGTGCAGCCTCAGAAACACTGCAAAGGATTTTTGATATTTTATCAAAATAGAAAAAGGTTCTCCACAACACAATCAAACCCCTTTTCTTGCTTGTTTCATTGACACATTAAAATGAAAAAAAAATAAAAATAATGAAAGCAGTTTGATATTTGCAGCTAGCAAAATAAAGTATTGCTATTCACATTGAAATCAAAAGAGCATTCTTCTGTGCAGAAGGATTGACTAAACTAGATCAATACAACACTGCCTTCATGCTCCCTATGCAAGATAATGTCAAGCTAAGAGTTAAATTCAGCATTCTGCAGAGAATACATAATGGACACTGGTGCACAGATTGTGTAGGCAACAGCCCATTTACAGTTCTGCAGCATGAATACAAATAAAAATAAAAATTTCTAAAGGACAATACTCTAAAATTCTATACACTTTTAATTGATTTTTAGCTTAAGGAGTCATCTCATTCACTTATTCCAATACAGTTGCTATCTCTTGAATCCAACCACAAAGGCTTTTTTTCCCCATCCACTTAACATTATCACGTTATCACTGTGTAAGTTTGTTGCTAAATCACAGGGTTGATTTGCTCTTCTTCCTAAATCCCTGCTGAATACAGAATCCAAATTTTCCACGGAATATATACACCCCAAGGAGGGTTTCATTACAACTGGGACCATCAATTTCTTATGGCTCCCAAGAGAATGTTTTTTCCACTCTTCAGCTCAACAACACTGCTTTCCAGCAGATACAAATTTAATCTTGGTCACAAAGCACAGCTTATGAGTTTTGGTAATAGAAAGTTTGGATGCCTTACTCCGCCAAGACCTGGAGGACCAGGGGGCCCTGGAGGACCTGGTAGACCATCTTCACCATCTCTGCCTGGTGGACCTGGGGGACCCTAGAGGTGAAAAGAGAATTATACAGTGAGAATTAGAAGTGTCTGAAGAAATCTCCGATGTGGTAACTTCGCTAACAACCAGGGACCCACAGAACACCCTACAGCACTGCCACATATTTCAATAAATCATTTCAATAAATGCTTAACTTGAGGAAATAGCCTGATTTTATGTTACCTTGCTATACCTTGTATCAGGTATGCACTGGAGCTTCATATTGAGAACATTTATGGGGGCAATATTGGATTTATGCTACCAAAGTAAGTAGTTTCCTCTTAAGTGACAAACTTTGGACCTACAAACCCCAAGTGACCCATGTGGACCCACACAGCCTAGCAGATCCTGTTAGTGAGAGCCTAAAATTTGACCAGCTGAGGACTAGAGAAGGTCAGCCCTACTGATATGAGTTACCATGGATCCATAGTAAGTCCAACACCAGATTTTAATCAGTATAGATAATTTGCTGGTATAATCATAAATCCAATTAAAATTTAGCAGTGGTCTTCTACAGATTGTTGATACCATCTGTCTGCTACCACTGTCAGAACTTCTTTTACAACAGGTTGAAATTACCTGTGTTCACTCCAGTAATATTTGTCCCTACATTCTTTCATCCTCGGTACACAAAGCTGGTCCAGTTTTGGCATCATGGCAATTGATGTGGGGTATTTAATTTGTCGAGATTTTTGGACCCAGTACTTAATGAAATCCATAATAAATGGGTTTCTAAAGGAGCAGAATTAGGCTTGCTGCTTTCAGAACAAAGAAAGCTTTGTTAAAAGCATTTCATTAAACAAATTTAATTAGTGGCAGCCTAAAGTAAATATCTAACTGACCACACTTATATAGTGTTCCTAATAGTTTCCATTACATTTGTCAGCACACTATGATCTCAGAAATCTTCAAGAGCTCCCTTATAGTACTATGGAATTTTCATTTTCAGATGATATAAAAGAAGACACATAGCTACACACAACCCAGATAAGTATGTGAAGTTTCTTTCCAAAAAGCAGCAATGATGCAGAAGCAAACCAGAATAGCAGATACGAGTGATATGAATGAACATTACAATTAAATTATTCAACTGCCCTTATTTATGGTTACTTTTACAGTAGAGCCTTCAGCAGTATAACACCCACTTTGACTAGCAGAAGATAACAAATGCCCAGCTACCAAGAAAAGAGCTTTTCCAAAACATTGTTGGAGGCACAAATAATGAATTATCTTCAAAACTGGCTTATTCTATTCAGGTTTTATGTAGAGAGCTTACCCATACACTATATTATTCAAAGATTACATTTTTGCATGTCAGCTTTTCCCTCTGCATTTCTATGCATTATTTCCACTGTGAGCAGCTGGAAAAACATTTTTCAAATCACCACTTGAACAGCTAGGCTGCCCTATGATCTCAACCACATCTGCTCAGGCAGACTGAACATAACTGGGCTGAATTTGCTACACAGGTAACTCGGTTTCTTTTTTTAATAAAATTGTAAATGCAAGCTTTTACAGGTACAATCATTTAATCCCACAGCAATGCTTAAACTTAGTTTTTTCCTACTGGTCTTCCAACAACAACTGTTCAAAGATCACAAGTAAATGTCAATCAAATTCCTTACCCTTTCTCCCTGAGGCCCTTTGTCGCCTCTAGGGCCCTGCCGGAAGAAAACAACACTCAATGAGTTACTGTGGAAATTTTCCAGGACAATACAGGGAAACAGATAGATTAAGGATAATTAGTGCACATTAAAAAGGAAAAGAAGGCTGCATATAGAGGTCCAACAGCTATTTTTCACAGTCAGTGCATTATTGTCCACAATAATGTACTGGAAATAGATTAGCCACTGCCACTGTTGTGTGAATTAAAAGTGTCATTGCGTGGACCAAAGAAGTACTTGCAAAATTTTGGTTTGTTTCTACTGAATAACTAATTCTAATATAACAGTAGTGACTTTTAAAAATAATATAGAATCAATTTAGTCTTTTAGACCTGTATCGATATTGTTGTACTATTCAATCCACATAAATCTTTATAGAGGAGCTCTGTTTAAATAAGAATGATACTTTGATGCCATTAAGGTTTTGGTAGGCTTAGTTCTGCTCACAGGAAAAGCACCTTTAATTCAGTACTTGAATTTACCCTGGTGTTAAAATGCTGCGTTGATCATTCCTTCCTTTTTTCCTACCTATTCATCTCAGCGCTACTGGTATTTTCAGAGAACACTGAAAATAAGCAATGTAGTCGATTTTCCTTTCATCCAATAGTCAAGAAAACATTAATCTGCTGAAGACTGCCAGATACATCTTCATATTCACATAAGAAAAATAAGAATGCTTACCTTGCGCCCTGCAGGTGCCTGGAAAAATATAAGGAAGAGAATTTCAAAAAATGAGTTACAATTTCTGCCAGTATTTTTAACCAAAATAATGCATAAACTTAGACATGTTTTCTTACATACCTACACGTTTTCTCAGTCCAATATATTTAACTATCCCCTATGACTTAAAATTACTTTGAAGCTAGGAGGTTATATATTGCAAAGATGAATGTAACTATATTAAAACGTTGTGCTGAAGACTGACAATTCTGCAGCTATAATAAAGCAATCTAAAGTATTAGAATTGAAAAAAAAGAAGTCACACCTGAGCTCTTTCATAATCCTAATGTGCAAGAAATTTAGAGTGTAAAACTGGTTTTAAAGTAGAGTCATCTTCAATCCAAACTTCCAGGTACAATGTCCAAACAGCACTGCTCCTTTACTTTCTCCTCATGGTCTCTACACCTATGAAGGCAGTCTCTCAAAAAGGCCGTCCCACTTGTGAAATTGGGGTGGGTACCTTTCCAGGCAGTGCCTTCAGGATTCGATCATCACTTTTCCATGACCATCTTGGGAATGAATGTTAGAAGATAATACTGCCACAAGAAGAATAGCCTAGCCTGTTAATTGGAGCGTTACGTTTTAGATAAAAAAATTATACTGACCTCTCTCACATCTGCAAAGAGAAGGGAAAGAAAAAAAGAGATAATTAGGGCAGGGGTTCAAATATTTTACAAGTTTTGCATTTTAAACTTGCTTTCAATTCAAAATTATATTTGCTGCTTTAAATTTGAAATGCAATTTTGTTGACTTCCTTAATGCAATAAACATTTTCCTAATGTTATTTCTTACTGTTAAGATGATTATCTTAGACTGGAAAGACTCATGGGAGAAATTGCCATGTATTTCAAATTCAAAACGGACTTGCTAATTAAATCAAGACAAGTAATATGGCTGATACAGTAAAAGGGCAGGTATCAGCTATAAACCTGCTCTAAATATGCTTCAACATACCTCCATTGAAAACCTCCCACACTTCTGCATTTCCACGTATGCGTTCATGCAAGAGATTAATAAACCCAGGCAGACTGAAACATGTGAAGATACTAAACTGTAGGAGTAATCTGAAACTTTCAGATAAATGACCCAATCCCACTTATATGGGGAAAGATTCTAGCTAAACATCCCTATTTCCACATTTTCCTGTACAACTGTGTAACAGGGAAGAGTTTGAAGTTATTAAACACCAAATTGCAAATAACTATCTCTGAATGTTATGCACTGCTAAGTGTATGTGCTTTTTTCATTAGCTGAAGAAACAAATTTTCTGAGATTTGTAATTTCAAGCAACATTACCACTAACTAACAGGTTGTTGGATGTTTTTCCACAACGTGTCACTTTGGCAGTGTATGAGCACACCAAATGATGATTCGTGCAGACCAGAATAAGGTGAGAGTGCTGCAATGCTGAACACACACAGCCTGCGCTCACCCAACACAAACTAAAGCCATTGCTGCCCGCAGGAGGCGGTGAGAGCGGCGCCTACCCAAACCCCTGCGGCAAGCGCGGGGTGCTCAGTTCGGGGACCCCCACACCAACCTCTCCGTCTGCATTGCCAAGGCGCAGCTGCCTCCCGTCACCGGGGACGTGTCCCCAGAGCGCCCGTCCAGAACCGCCCCGCCGCTGCCTCCCGCCCCGCCGAGGGCGACCCGGGGCACCTTCCGGGGAGCATCACCCCGGGGGGACATCACCCTGGGGGACATCACCCCGGGGGGACATCACCCCGGGGGGCATCATCCCGGGGGGACATCACCCCGGGGAGCATCACCCCGGGGGGACATCACCCCGGGGGGACATCACCCCGGGGGGCATCATCCCAGGGGGACATCACCCCGGGGGGACATCACCCCGGGGGGACATCACCCCGGGGGGACATCATCCCAGGGGGGACATCATCCCAGGGGGGACATCATCCCCCGGGGACATCATCCCCCGGGGACATCACCCTGGGGGGCATCATCCCGGGGGGACATCATCCCGGGGGGACATCATCCCAGGGGGAACATCACCCTGGGGGGACATCACCCTGGGGGGACATCACCCCGGGGAGAACATCACCCCGGGGAGAACATCACCCCGGGGGGGACATCACCCCGGGGGCTCCCGGCGCCAGGAGCGGGCAGCACACCGCTGCTCCCGCCCTCCTCCGCCCTGGAACGCGGCCAAACCCCGGGTCAGAGCCACCGTGGCCAGGGTCTCGGGGGGCCCTTCACAGGGCGCTGCCCTGCAGGAGGGCTCCGCTTCGCCCCCAGCCGAGTGGCGGGGCGCGACCCCGTCCCACCTCAGCGTGTGGGGTGTGGGTGTGCGCGCTTCGCTGACTGCGACGAGGGAGCACCACATCCTCATCCAACGAGAGGCGGAGCGCTGCGCTGAGCCCTCAGGGAGCCGCGCTCCCTTTTCCCCCTGGAGCGGAGCGCTGTTCCTCCCTGCCTGCCTCCTCCCGCCCCACACGGTGCCCCCCAGCCGGAGCCCCCGCTCCGAGCCCGCCCCGAGCGGCCCGCAGGGGGCGCCCCGCGCGCGGAGCCGGGCCCGCTCGGAGCCCCGGCCGGGAGCCCAGGGACGGATGGATGGATGGATGGATAGATGGATGGATGGATAGATGGATGGATGGATAGATGGAAGGATGGATGGATGAGCCGCCGCCGTCCCGCTCCCCCCGGCTCCCTGCCTGCCTCGGGGAGCGCGCCCCACGTCTCACAAAAGTCTCTTCCGCTCGCCGCAAGCACTCTCCTCCCAGCCTGCATCTGTATCTGTGAGGGTGAGGCTTTGCGTTCTCCTCCAGGTACGAGCCCGTCTGTGGGTTGTCCCTTTTTTTTTTTTTTTTTTTTTTTGGTAGAGGGGATACTCGTTGGCCATTTGCCATCTTTTTTTTTTCTGAGGGAAAGAAAGAATCTAGAGTCTGATCTGGGACGGAGGTGGCAGTTTATGAGCTGGTTTCTATCGCTCGGGAAGAGGCAACTCCGCGCAGACTGCCGTGCGTGGGGCGGGCGTCGGGACAAAGCACAGAGCGCAGAGCCGGACAGCCACCCCTGCCACCACCCCTGCCACAAACAAGCGGAAAGCACTTACGTTGGCCTGTTGCTAGGTATGAAGTTACTGCGAGCAGCAACCAAATCCGTGTATCCACAAAGCTGAGCATGTCTAGTTGCAAGACATGCAGACTCCTTGTGGTGCCGAGTCGGTCGGTTAGCTATCGCCTGTGGGACGCAGGCATACAGTCTCGAGGAGTAACTCCAACCTTAGCAGAAACCTGCTGCCAGGGACGCTAAATTAACCCAGCCCCGCTCCGCCGTACTTATACCGCAGGAGGGTCCCGGCGCCGCCCAGGCCATCACGTGCCCGCGTCTCCAGCCCTCCCCGGCAGCCCTGGCAGCGGCGGCGCCGGGGGGGCGGCGACTCTAAATTGGTTCCATGCTTTGAGGACGTGGACACTGAGGCTTTCGGAAGGAAAATCTGACTCGTCGTCTCGGTTTTTTTTTTTTTTTTCCTTTTCTTCCTTTTTTTTCCTTTTTTTTTTTTTTTTTTTTTTTTTTCCCCTCAGCCGTCCCACGCCCCTCTCGCCCCGCTTTTCCGGGAGCCTGGCCGGGCAGCCGGCTGGCAGCGCCCCGACGGCGTTCAAAGCGGGAGCTGTCCAGGGCCTGCGGCGCCTCCCGCCCCGCGGGGAAGCGGCCGGGACAGCCGGGAGGAGGCTGGATCCCCGCTCAACCTCTCTCCGCAGTCCCACTGCAACCAAAAGCAGAAGGCGACATTCTCCCCAGACCCCACTCCGGTCACTCGGGTCCCGCGGACAGCGAGAGCCGGGGACACCGACGGCTCCTGAGCGCGCCCCAGCCGCGGCGGAGCCCGTTCGCTGTTTGCTCTCCCCGGGGACACTGCTCCGTCCAGGACAGAGCCACGCCAGGCTGGCCTCCCGGCTCCGCGGCTCTCGGGCAGTGTGTGTGTGTGTGAGGGGAGCCCGGGGTGCCCCGCGGCCGCCGCCCCGAGCGCTCCCGGCCGGCTGAACGGGACTGTCCGGGCGCAGGGAGGGGATGGGCACTCCCGACAGCCGCCCTTCGCGACCGCCACCCGCCCGCCCAGCTGAGGGAAAGCTGGCGGGCTTGTTTGCCACGTCTGCCCGCCAGACGGCTTTTCTCTTCGCGGAGGAGGGGGGCCGAGGTGGGTGTGAGGGGAGCTGCCGGCGCTGTGCCCCGAGGGCCGGCTGCCCCACCGTTCCTGCGCCCCGGGACCGGGCTCGGGGCCGCAGGCACTTGGGGGGGCCCATCGCGGCTGGGGGAAGCTGACGTGGTGCCTCCGGCCAGCCCGCCTCCCCGCCCAGGGGCTCTTCCAAGGCGGGCAGCCGCCCCCTCCAGGCCCCCTCCGCTCGCCGAAGGGAGTCCCGAGCAGAGGGAACGGCGAAGCAAACAGGAGCCCCGCCTCAGGGTGGGGGAACCTCTTCGGGGCGGAAAATGCGATGAGAGCGCCCGTCCTCGCTGCCCTTCCCTCCCCCGGCGCGGGTCCAGAGCAGGCGGACCCTGGCCGGGCACAGCAGCGAGCCGCGACAGCCGCCGGGAGAGCGGCTCGGCACCGCCTCCTGACCGCCCCGCAGCATAGAGGGTCGTCTCGCCCCCAGCCTGGCTTAGGGGAGGTGCCGGGGGTGTATCCAGACCCTATTTATCAGCTGCCGTCGGGGGCACGTGTGCAGAAAACATGGGAAAGATGGATGGATGCACATGGATGTGCACCCGAGCGGGGACCACACAGGGGTCGCGTCTCGGGGGCACTGCCAGCACCGAAAGCAGCATCCCTGTGCCACGCATCCACCCGTGTCCCGGCGAGCCAGCCGCTCCCGGCTGCACAGCCTGCCTGAAGCTGCCTCCGCGGACAGGACTGATACTCGCTGTCAAGAGTGCCGGCGAAATGGAAAAGCCTGTGGTTTGGATAGGAAAATCCACAGCATTAGGAAAAGGTGATCCAACGAAGTGTGGTGTCTGACCACAAAATGGTAGCACGACGAATTATGTGATTGAAACACTGTAATAAAAGTATGTATGTATGGCATAAACGGTACACGAGTATTCTTTCAGTTTGTCTTTCATGTGAATGGTGACCAAGAAAGATTTTAAATTAACCTGAACGCTGGAGATAACGATTTGAAAGTTTATACCAGCATATACCTAAAATAGCTCAGTGAGCTTCAAACAAGTTAAAGTAATAAAGTATTATTATTACAGACCCAAAGCACTGTGGCTCAAGTCTGAGTATTTCCTGATACCACTTTCAGTGAACAGTTTGTTCTTTTCTGAACTTTTTCCCTGAAATCACTCATTGCTCTGTAGGCAGTTTTTCTTTATTTTGATTCTGATGCATCACTAGAACAGTTATTGAAGGATTATAATTGTAACTAGAGACTTCTGAGACAAACCCGTTCTAAATGCATACATACAAACCTATTTTATGCACATTTTCAATAAATGATAGCCATTTTCTATTAATGAAATACGGGGAAGGTGCAAGGATGCAGACACATGTATCTTGACCAAATAAAACTAAGGCACTGTTCTCATCCATCTTACCCATGAAGTTTCACACAGGGAGGACAAGCTCCCACCCAAAGAACAGAAAAGCCCTGCAAAGATGTGGATTCTCAATCACCACGTCTCCCATAACGCAAATGACTGAGGGAGACGTGGAACCAGAAGTTCAGCAACACACAAAAGCATTTGAGATGGTATGAGACTCCTCAGGCTTCCAAAGAGATGAATTCTTGATATACTCCAGCCATTTCAGGATTGCTGCATATGGACAGAATGAAAGAGATGCAGAAGAATAATTAATTTATATGGATTTTTTCCCATTACACGTTCCTGGCCTTTGGAACCTATGGAGCTCTTGGCCATTTTCCTCAATTTCAACCTTCTATTGTCATCGTATTTCAAGGAAAAACGAGGGGGGAAAGAGAGGAATCTCTTCTCCCTCTAGCATCAGCAGTTATTCAAGCCACCCCAAATGATTTTAGGGTAAGTGACAAAGGCCTATTATGCTGATCTTCCTGCAAGGTATCTCTGTCACAGAGGCACTGCCACAGTTTCTGTTGTGAAGACAGGCTACAGTGCTCATCTTCTCTACCTGAGCATGCAAAAATAATCTTAGAAACTTGGGGGAAAGAAAAAAAAACCTATTTCTTTAAAAAAGTAGTGCTTAGTAACTTTGGTTCTATAATATGAATTCAGAAATACTTTTTCAATAAAATATAATTATGGTAAATGGCTGCTAGTGTGCAAATATCATTACTAGTACAAGTATTTCTGAAGTAATACAAGTAACATGAAAGCTTTTGGAGCCATTAGCACACCAGAACTGATTTGATCAGACAGCTTAAAGAAGTAAACATCTAAGAATTCTTTTTCCCTTTAGATCATACCTTTTTAAAGGAACTATTTCACACTAAAGCCAGTAATGCCTATGGCACAATTTAAATTCAAACTTTTCATGATAACAAAAAGAATTATCCTCTACAAGATTTGCTGTCAGGGCAGGCTTTAAAAGAGAGGAGTTTCAAGGTGATGTCAACCTGGAATTTATTTCTCATTATAACCAGATTTATTTCTCATTATTTTGAAAAATTGTTAGAATACAGATGAAAAATAATGAAAACTGTAACTTTTTAATGTGTACACTGGGAAGCATTTTCCCTGTATGCTGTTTCAAAACTTATGAGCCAATCACTGGGCCATTATCACAGAATAATAGAATGGTTTGGGCTGGAAGGGGCCTTAAAGACTATCTAGTTCCAATCCCCTTGCTGTGGAATGCTTTTCACTAGACCAGATTGGATGGTCAATCTGGTCTTGAACATTTCCAAAGATGGGGCAGCCACAACTTCTCTGGACTTGTTCCAGTGTCTCACCAACCTCACAGTAAAGAATTTTTTTCTCAGCATGTAATATGCTCTCTTTCAGTTTGAAACCATTTCCCCTTGTCCTGCTACTACAAGCCCTTGTAAGTCCTCTTTCTCTGTCTTTCTTGTAGGCTCCCTTCAGGTACTGGAAGGGTCACAATTAGGTCACCCCAAAGTCTTCTCTTTTACAGGCTGAACAAACCTAAATTTATTCATCTTTCCTTATAGAAAAGGTGCTCCATTCCTCTAATAAACTTGGTGGCCCTTCTCTGGACTCACTTCATCAGCAGGCTGATGTCCTTCCTGTGCTGGGCACTCCAGAGCTGGATATAGGAGTCAAGGTGGGATCTCAACAGAGTGGAGTAGAGGCACCAAACAATTATCCAGCCAAACAATTTAATACTGTCTGGCCAGCACCCTACTACAAGAAATCACAGAACAATGTTAAAATTTGGACAATGATCTGTGTCTTTTTAGGCTGTCCCCAAACCTCATACCCCAGGGCGGACAGCTGCATTTGGTGTGCTCTCAGGTCCAAATTCTCCTCCAGCTGATGTGATGGGAGAGCAACAGTGTTTGTGGTTGGTGCAAGTAAGTTATTAATTAATTTTCATCTGTTCCAACAAACTTTCACACATTTGTTCAGATGAGGGACGCATGCCCCACTGTACAGCAGCAGTGGGTGAGCAGCAAAGGTGCCTAAGGGAAGTGGTTTCCCTGTGGGATGAGTACTGGGGCTGGTTCAGTGATGTGATCCAGCTTCAATCTTCCTTTTGTAGATTATATATCCTTTGTATGGATATATGGAGGGTCTCTATGATTTCAACACTAAGCTGAACCTTGGATAGTTTTTGCTTGATGTCTGCTCTGTAGCCATGTCAGCTTCCTTAGAGCTATCTTTAATGGAATTGTTTATGATTCTGGGCTTCATACCTTAGCTTCATTAGTCAATATTGTGCATTAACAAGGAGAATAGTACATTGTCAGTGAAGATAATATGGAAGTGGTACCATATATCTCCCTCACTGCATTTCACTGTGTCATGTTTGCTATTTTCTTCTTGACTGCTTTGTTAAAAAAAAAACAACAGAAAAAAAGGAATAAACAAAAAAACAAAAAAAGAAAAAAACCAGAAAAAAGAAATAAAGTAATAAGGTTGTGCTATGCTCTTACAGAAAAATCCTGTGGCAAGACAAGATACTGCAAGGAACTTCCAGCAGACCTCTGTATCCAGTGTTGAAGAGCCAGGTGTGCTAAGGCTCCTGTGGCCTGTCCTACTGTTCCTATACAGCACTGAAAGTACTCATAGATGTAAAAGCATGGCACAGGCACACAGAGTCATGACTTGGCTGCTCCAGGGATCCTAATTTAGAGGGAGTCCATGTGGTGCCACTAAATGTTAAGGAAGAAGGAACATCATTCTTTGTGAAAAGAACTCATAGCCATTGACTTCTAATACTTTGATGTTTTAAGACACTTCCTTTAGAATCAATTTAAGTGGCTTTGAGAAGTAGTCCAGCAAACTGATTTTTAATGGGAAACAAACAGGTTCTATGTGAACAGCTATGGCTGCTGCTTCATTTAGTTTCTATTCCCCAGTGGCTGTCTCGTGTCTGAAATAAATCATCATCCATTATCCTTAGTAGGATTAATGGTCATCAGTTCTCAAAAAGAAGCAACTGATAGGCAGCCCCTGTGGAAGTGCTGTTAGAGGGATCAGTAGATAAATTTAATGGAAAATTTTCTTCAATTATACATCAGTAAAGGCAAACAAAAGAATGACTCAAGGCTGCTTTACTAAAACTGAGATGTCTAGTTATTCTTCTTTAGAGCGGTTAACTTCCACAGAAGCAATCAGTGAGCTTTCTGGGAGGTATTTAAGTTATCCAATATATATCATTATTTTCTCATTTTTTTTTCTTTATTTTCTTATGTTTTTCTCAAAGGTTACACATTTAGGGGTTGAGGAAGTCAAAACAAAGGCCTAGTTTACCTATTGATAGAAGGTTCAGTTGGTTGTTACTGGAGACAAACTAATTTATCATGTTTAAATAAATTCAGGATGCATTGACCTCTTTTCATGTCATTATCAATTCAATCTATTGCTCTGTGACACTGAAATTCATCCAATAAAATAATGAAATTATTGATATGCTAACTTACTTTACATCAGAAAGCTAATTTGAAAACTTTATTTTTTAAGGTCATTTGGACTTCACTTCTAATTCATTTAATAAAACCATAAACCTGCATGTCTGTTATAAATATCCTTCCACACTGGCTCTGATTTTCTTCTCATTCTGATAATTCAATGGAAACTCACACTGACTTCAATAATATCAGGGCCAGGTCAATATTCACTATAGCTGTATATCTCACAAGTATTTAACCCATATCACAGAATTTTGAACTTTTTTTTTTTTTTTTTTTTTAGATTTCAGCTTTAACCATCTAATTGTTTTTTACACGGTTCTATTTGCCAGCCTTAAAATTTTGACTCAAGGAAATCAAAATTCTCAACTAAAACAGAAGGCAAGAATGAAATAAAGCCAGGTGGTCCTTCAAGATGCTCATCAATCTCAGCAAATATTAGTAAAGCAAATTAAAATAGTGCTGGTGAGAATAATTTCTCTGCATGAACACACATTAATGGATGTGTGTAGATGGACTGTACATAAGTTCATGATGTGGACATGAGGTCTGGTATGCCAAGCTTGTACCACCTGTTATTTAGAATATAATTGCTGAAATAGGGATCAAATCACAGTATTAAAAGGTTGCATTGCATCTTTATGGAGTTGAGATCTACAGAGCCTCAGCTCCTGGGAACTTTCAGAGTTTTCTATACGTGATAAAACAAAAATGCAATGAATATCACTTGTAGAGATTGGTATGGATCCATTCCTTTACATTCTCAACAAGCTTAGGAACGATAACTCAGAAGTGCATAAATCAAGAATGCACTGCAAAACATAAAAAGTAGAGATCAGTGGAGCAGTTGAATGCAAGCAAACATGATCATGGGTTGTATTTGGTCTGTGTGAATATGTCTTTGCATGCAATGTTGTGGGCAGTATCATAAAAAGCTCTAATTATTGCTTGATACAATTACTATTGCAATCAAAATCAGACAGGTAATATTAGAGGAATCTGCCAAATTATTGGTACCTTGCCTTGAAATTAACCACTGAAAATGTTTGCTGCACAATTAGAATTAAAAAAACCCAAACAAACCAAAACCATTAAAAGAGCCCTCAACTATAACAGTTTACTGCAGGTGGGAAAAGAATCAGTGTTTTTCTTATCTTCATGTCCTGAGTTTCAATTAGCATAAAAATAAATGGTATTTTGCAGATCAAGTGGCAATTTTCACCTACAACAAAGAGCATATAATCCATAATTTAATGGAAAGAAATCTGTCTCAGTAATGCAAGCACCTTCAACCTGGTTGTTCATTACACGGATCCCTCTTGGTATGCACACTGACAGTAAAAAATAAGCAGCAGTGCAAGTAAAGGCTTGTTTCAGACAGTGCAGATCACTGAAACCAGCTTCTGAAGCAACTAAATTCCCACAGGCTGTGGGGGTAATTTTCAAGTGCATTTAAATCCTACTTTGAAAAATGAAGCGGCATCCAGATTTAAATTGTATTCAGCAGCAACATTGCCCGGTCAGTCCAGGCTTTTCCATGACTAAAACTTTTCACCAATTGTCATCCTGAAATGCTTTCATCTCCTACAGTAACTGCAGACAGATCTCTGTTCTGCTTCACATGGAGTTAGAATCCCTCATTCTGGAAGAAGAATGCATAAGGAAATCTTATGTGTTGATTAGTTTTGGATGTCCTTCTCACAACTTTCTCTTTCCTATTCACTGAAAAGATAAATCTACTGCTGCAGACTAGGGAAAATTGTTATAGCATCTGAATACAAGGAATTAAGGCATATTTTTATGTCACACAGAGGCAAATGTGGAATCCTCACAGCTGAAATCACAGCTGAAATCACTCATATACGTCTTGGCTGAGAATATCAGGTTGCTGTTCACCAGAATTGTACACCATAACATTCCCACTTTTAAGTGGTAAAATTAATGAATGGCACACAGTAGAGTGTTGTTTCCCCCTACAAACATTTTTAAAGCTGGTTGTGCTTTGTTAAAAGCACTTAATACAGTTGAATGGGCTGTTGTTTGTTGTAACAGCATGTGGTTTTGTAAAAAGCCCAGGGTGATTGCACGAGGGGTGGAACCCACAGACCTTGCAACAGATTGGCCAGAGCATGATGTTCATAACTAAGCCAAGATCACAGTTCTTCTCTGAAGGGCTGAGTTCAAGGGTCCTTGTGGTCCCTTCCAGCTCAGAATGTTCTGTGTGTGGGATGCTGTGTGATACCGTCTCACACACCTTCAGAAGAATACGTGTGACAAACATCCTAAAAACCTCAGATTCTCCCTTCTCCTAGATCACCCTCTTACATCTATACCTGCTTCTCTCACTGGGCTCAGCTTCCTACTCTGCAGCTATCAGCTGAGCAAAAAGCAGCCCACGTCAGTGCTGACCCCAAGCAGACCAGCATATTTGTACTTATTAGCCAGCTGGTAAACCAAACTGGACAGTTTTGGACTCACACTGAAGCCTTTTCTTCTTGGAGATGCTGATTTTAGTATTTGTCCTCTAGCTAACATGCTAGTTTCATGAAACTTGCAGAATCTTTATATCTTTGTGGATTCTTCCATCAGTTCTGCTGAAGTGGGCTACAGTGTTATGGGGAAATGTAGTGGGCAGGCAGGTAGGGAGGATGCAAGTGTCTCCTTACTGAAGTCTCTTGGGCTTCAGATGTGAATCTATTTGGGTGAATGTTGCTGGCATTCCTCACCACAAAATATCTTCTTAGTATTAACTTTTCTTGTTAATAAATGCCACTAATAGATAAAGAATGTCAGCTCTTCATTCTCTCTTCTACAATATTTTCTTCTCTTTGGGAAAGGTTGCTCATCCTTGCCTTGGTGTACTCCTCCATAGTCTTGTGAGATGCTAAGCAGCCTTGTTGTAGTGCTGTACTCCACTTTTTTTTCTTCACAGCATGATATTTTCACATGTCAAACTTTATTAGGATATTTGAAATATTAGGCAATAAATCAGTGGACTCCTTGAAACTCTACAAAGTGAAAATTTGCAAGTGAGAGTTGAGGCTTGTAGTTCCTGCACTATAAGAAGCTAAAGACAGTGAGACTATTTTTAAATATCACCTCTTATATGTATTAAAATGTATTTTATTGGTCACCATCAGAGACAAGACAGTGCATTAGACAAACTTTGATCTGGCCTGATATGTTCCAAAGTACTTGTGAATAACAATCCCCCCCACAATATTGAAAGAAAGCTGGGTTCTTTAAATGTAGTGACAGAATCATGGAATATCCTGTGCTGGAAGTGCCCCACAAGGATCATCAAAGTCCAGCTACTGGCCTTGCACAAGACAACCCCAAGAATCACAGAATAAAACCAGATGCCTTAATAGAATCCATTAAATTGTTAATAATTTTGTCAGTCCTGAGCCTGTGTATTTAAAATATTTTTTGCTTCCTATATGGTTTGCAGATTTATTTTTTTTCTCCTGGATTTTTCTTGGGAAAAGTAGATTATGCCTTAGACTGCTATCAAAAATTGAGTGGTAAAGTCTTGACAGGTATTATATCTATGGGACTCTGAGAAAAGTAGGATCACGTCTACAGAATCCATATTACTGAGCAGGCTGTACATGAGAATAGTTAGTCTGATTGTGCTAAACAGATATGGTGGAGACTATTTTAATTTGTAAATTGCTTTTTATCTGTGACAAGATGCTCAGTAGGGTGTATGGATAAGATCTGGACAGAAGATCTTGCAGTGCAAGTACACGCAAAGTCCAGGTACAAATGTCTACTGTCTTACAAATGATACTATATTTTAAAGTTATTCCAATTTTTTTTATAATTTTAGAAATTACAGAAAGAATGATCAAGACCTAGGAGCCCTTGGTGAAATTTCTGTGTGCATGAAAGCCCCACTCATGAAACAGTGTGGTGGAATCTGGTCTCAGTGGATTCACCACAGGAAGTCAACAGGTTTTGTCTCAGGAACAGTGCTGGGAATTTAGCCCTGTCTTTAGTGGAAATGAGGCTCTATTGCCCTACAGGGAAGGTAGTGGTGCAGAGTGGGGTTACATCCCCAGGGAGCAGACTGCTCTGCTCTGAGCTGACCACAGCTGGTGAACATAAAAGGGAATGCTGTGTTGTGAAGCTCAAGGGCATGAGCTGTGTGGATAGCCCAGAGTGTAATGCCCTTTCAGGATAATTTAGGGCTGCAGCCTAAGTAGCCTGCATAGCCTCAGGAGGTTTGGTTCAGCAGCTGCTCAGCCTCCCCTGCAGTGGTCACAGAGCTGGCACTACAGGCTACCATCACCTCATAGATTATCCAAATTGATATCCAAATTGATTTTCCTAAAGTTATTTGTGCCAAAAAGGTCTCACTGAATGGAAAAGGAGCAAATCAACAAAGGGTTACAGTTCTTTTAAAATGTCCAGACTGGCTAATTAAGCAAATATATTTAAAAGGTCTTTCACTTTTGGAAGGCTTCTCTGAAAGGTTTCAAACCACAGAGGCTGGTGTCTCTTTGTTATAAAGCTACTATAGACAAGAAATGGGGGGTCATGCCTCCTACATTCCCCCCAAACATGAGAGTGTTTGTGTTTCATTTGGTTAAACTCTAAATGATATCACCCTTTATGAGAACACTTCACCATATCCATTCTTATCATATGACCTTAGGAGGCTTAGATGGTGGATTAATCAGTCACCTGGTGCCAAACTCTCTCTTAGCCATCAAATAACACCATTTTCATGAAATGAAATAAATATTTTTTGTTGCAAGTGAAATGTGCCTTCCTCCATATCCCTGTCATGAAACAGAAAGACATTCAGAGGAGGCAGCTTTCAGCTTTTCTGAAAGCTGCTGTGTACTCCTGGCCTTACAGTCTAACTGTGTTTATGTCTTCCAGAACTGGTCTATAAGCACCACCTCAGTTTAAATGCCTTTAGGAATTATTGCTTGAAACTATTTGTATTCAAACAAAGAATGTGAAAGGGTTACATGAGCCTTAGTTTATTAATTTCTATTTTAACTACTAATGCTTTTCTCTCTTAATTTTAAATGTTGAGACACTTTGTGCTCTCATTGGCCCTCCAACTCTTGCTTTGCATTAGCAGCATCAGCTGTGTCCAAGCCCCAGACATTTGCAATCTTTATGTGTATACAGACATACCAGTTTACTCAGCTTTGCAAATTCTAATATTCTAAACTCTACTATTTGAAAAAATTAGTGCATTTAACTTAGGTAGGTAGGTGCATGATTCAAAATTCAAGTCTCATGTATGTTCTTCGTTATTAGCTCAAGACAATTAGGACAATTAGACAATTAGGACAAGATTTGTTTGTCCATCCTGTGCAAACGCCAGCCTCACTGTACAGGTAATGGATCTTCAGTGGAGTCTGAGTGGTAAAAGAAAAAGAAAACTGCAGTAGAGATGTGCATCTTAACTTTCACAGAAGGTGTCTTTTTTTCTTTTCTCTGAGTTAATTTAATTTTCTTTAGCTACTTCCAAATCCATAACTTACACTGCATCTCAGTGTTGCCACATTGCAGATGATTTCTGACTGGGGTTGCCCAGATGAACTATTGCTTTGTTTCCAGACTCATATTTCTCAGCTCTTTCCAAATTGCTGGAACTGCTGCCCCTATTGCAGGGAAGAGCTCAACTGAAAAGAAGCACATAAGGTTGTAGTCCCTTTGTTAAGGCATAAACAAGAGTTTGGGACAAGAGGAATAACATTATTGATATTTATGCAGAGTTAACCCAGAAGACTCTGTTTGAACAGGGAGTGTTGTCATGAAACTCATATTTTAGGATTTCCTTAGTAAACTATAGGGAAGCAGTGGTTTTCTTCTATTTTAAATCAACAGGAAAGCTCTATGAAAACTGAACTATTCTGCCTAATGAGAAAGGGTTGATTTTCTCATGGTTAGCTTGGCTAATGAGAAATTCTCTGGATTCAAAAATTTGACTTAAAATAGTTGGGTAACCTAAAGAATGGTGTAGAGGTTCCTTTCATCCTCATTTAAGGAAACACCGAAGGAAAGAGTTCAACAGAACACAACTCACAATTAGAAAAAAACCCTCCAATTTGTTTAGCCAAAAGAAGTATGATTATTTCATTCTAGGAAGTAGGCTTTGACTAGTGTTTGCTGATCATACATGGAACAAGAGTATTTCACATCTACTGAAAGGGAGGTACTAAATTATAGAGAGAATTTATGTAAAACCATCACATATCACATATATGACTTGCTGGTGGAATTGAATCAGGGCTGCAGAACTTTGAGTATTATTTTTCCTCTGTCTCTGCAGCCTTGATGCATTGGATTGATTTATTCCAACAACAGTTCTCTGACTGGTTTGAGGGCAATGCTTCAGGGCTCTACAAGGAAATATTGCTAAGTAACTAACGTGTCATGATAATTTAAACAGTTAGATTTTCCCACTGTAATTCAAAATATAGAGGGAATGCCTGGGAGGCAGTAATATTTTAGAGTTTCATTTGGTAAAGAAGAAAACATGTTGCAAAGTCACTCCTACACTGTTACATTTCAGTCTTTAAAATTTAACTTTGCTTTCAGTTCTTCTAACCAAAGTATCTCAAAAATAGGAGAAAATATATACTTTGATGTTGAACATGTCAGGCTCTGAGGAGTTCTGTATCAATTACTTCAAAGGAAACTTATTAATGAATTCCAGGTAATTTATTTGTATGGAGCTGCATTTCACAGTTTCAAGGCTGTTCATTAAAAATCAAACTGTACCAATTTTAACACAAATTTCAGGTTCTCAGTTCTGACTTCTCCAAAGTAAGAAGTGCTCCTAAGCTAAGGTCAGAGCAGGAGCAGGGGCTCACTTATTACAGACTCAGAACCAAAGAATGATTGTATTTACAACTGGTGGAATCTATTGCAACACAGGAGAAAATTTCACTGGTGCAAGGATCACACTGCTAAAAATGACAGCACTTTGGCTCTCATTGTCAACATCCTTGCCAAAATTAGGCAGATAAAAGTGAAGAATACCTTTCCATTTACTTGCTGCAGTGTAAATTTCATAGTTTTCTTCTCTTGGTTTTAAACTTATTTTGCTGTTCTTCCTACTATGCTCCAGGTTACTGGTCAAATCAAATTTCACTTAGAAATCTAACTAATGAGTTACATGATGAACATGCAAACACCAATATTCATTTTCCAGGGCATTAATACAGTCAACAGACTCAGGTCAGTTAGGGACACTATTTGCCAGTTTAACAGACCTTAGAATCTCCTTATTCTGAGGGGTCATTTAGCTCCCAGACGATTTCTTGATTTCCAACAAATGGAGTGTTTGAATACAAGGTACATCTGAAGGCACCATGATGCATTATGGCATTTTCCATAAGACAGGCATTGATCATCACCTGAAGCCACTGGTTTGGCAGCTAACCTCTGGGAGTTTACCTCCTGGGTCCTTGTTTCTGCCCCTGCATTATGCATACAAGAGCCTTCATTTAGATGCTTTGCAGAGGTGTGATGCATGCTAATGGTTCTATGCAGGCTTTGAAGATATGCAGTTGAGCAAAGGTGCTAAGTATTCTTCTTTTAGTCAGCCCAGCCTTAATTTCATGTGGCACTGAAATGTTAATGTTTTGGCAGAAGCTGACCTTGTGGCTGAGCCCAAATGGCAGTCAGAGCCTTTAGTGTTGTGTCTGTTCACTCAGCCCTGCCTGCACCTGGGCATTACAACACTTCAAGTAACTAATATTTCGAGAGCTGTCTTTCAGTCATCACCTGTACACTCCTGTTAGACTGCTCACCACAGTTGTAGAATGTCAGGCCTTATTTATGACTGAGCTGGTACGGCAACAAGGTTGGGAAAAGGCATTCTTGCTATCAGAATTCAATAGTGGATATAATTCAGTTTTTCAGCCATCTTCCTGCTACAAAAGTGTCTGCAGAGGTTGTCTGGCCATTAAAATGCTACTTAGAAGATATTGTCTTGATGATCTGTTCTTTATTAGTCAGTTCTAAAGATATTTGTTGCTGATTGTAGTTCTGAAGGCCTGAGACATCAGCAAGGTGGTTGTGCTCTAGCTATTTTTTGTATTTCTTACATATACTTCTTAATGAGTTTTCCAGAAAAGGATTATATTGTCGCTTGCAGAGGCTTTGCTCATCAAGTAACGCTGTAAAAGAACCAGAGCAAACAGGAAGCCCCTGTCTTCAAGCCCTAATTTGAACAATATGTGTATTTACAGAGAACCCCTAATAAATATTTTGCCGTATGATTAGGCTGATCAGATTTACAGAAGTCTCTTGGGTAGGCATAATGTAAACACACCTGGCATTTCAGTGCAGGGGTAGAAAACAAAGTGGAGGAAAATGATGCAGAGAGGGATCTAGAGGGGATATGGCCAAGGTTAGGAGATGACTTGAGGCAACCCCTCTGCCTTCCAAGTAGGCCTGTGTATATGTATGCAAGTGCGTGTGATATAATCTTTCCTGGGGTCTGGTCCTGCTTGTATTAACATCTTTCAAAGAAAGCAGGACTTCAGAAGTGCCCATAATTGCTGGATTTTCCCTATAATAAATAAATAAATGTTCCAGGACTTGTCCCATAATTAGCTGACCTGGGTTCTCATGCACCTCCTGCACTGAGTGTGTAATTGATTGGGTTCTGTGTGGTGGGAAAACAGCTAGGGTCACTCAGCATGGAAAAGAGACAAGGGGAAAGTGAGGAGCTTGGTGAAATGGCTGCTGTTCATCTGGCACCAAATATCTGCCTCTCTTCTGACAGGCTGGGAGTTGCAGCTGTGAGAGAAGAAGGAGCAGTTTGCTGTGTGGGAAAGACTGCAGCAGGTCATGAGTGGAGCTGCACTAGCAGGCAGAGATGGGGAGTGGATACAAACACTGCAGTGCTTTGGGTCTCACTTCCCACTTCATTTCTGGGCTGTTGTTTATGAGCTGCTTAACACAACTGGGTCTGCATAGCTGATAATTGACTGCTGCAGGTCCTGGATGTAAAGTGGTTTGCTCCAGCTCCTACAGAACATTCTTTACTTCCTTTTCTATAAGCGCTTATATTTCACTGTTATGAGATATTAAAATTTCTTTACCATACTGTGTCACCTTTGATGGCAGATGAAGCATATAGTACCCCTTGGAATAAAGTACGCTGTAGTCAGAGGAAAAGAAACACAGGCAAAAGAAACACAGAGCCCTATCTGTCTTCACAAGTCTTTATATACAGTATAAGCACAAAGATCCTGTCTACAGGTGGTCTGACAAATGATCTGTCACCAGCTGAGCTGTGATCAGCATCTCTGAGCATTACAAATAATCTGCAACAAACATGGGAAAACAAGATTACTTTATCTCTACTCCCTTAAGTGGTACAATAAATTGTATGCAAAATTAGTTTGCAGTTTACATGGCCTGACTGCATGCATATAGACAATGACATAAACAGTTGATATGTAAATATATCTGAACCCATTTGACTGTATCTATGGGTCTCTACCTGTGTCCATCTAAAACTATGTACCTGTGGAAGTCATTTGTTCTCTTTATGAGAGAGAGGACCTAAATCTGTACTGCATGTTATGATTTGATAAATAAACACATAAATGAAATTATGTTTTGTCTTTGGTTTCAGTATCAAAAAACCTATCCCTGCTCCAGCAAAAGTTTTCTGTTGCTGTCTGTATGGAGTGGTCAGTCTTTCTTGTAGAATTAGTTGAAAGCTACTTTTTGATGGATTGGTCCCAAAATCTATTTTAAAAAAACAAACCTGGAAAGCAAGAGTTCTTCATAGCCAGCTATGAATCATCTCATGTCCGTCTGAGAGTGCAGTTAGGAAATCTAGGAAAGAGCCCATGTTTCCTCCTCACATGTCATGCATCAGCCAGCACCCAAAGTGGTGACTTACTTTGGCCTGGGCTCCCTGTGCTCAAGGAATTGAGGAGTTGCCTTTTTTCCCCCAGCAGATTAGGCAGAGAGAAACTTGTGTCTAGTTGCCTGGCACTTAAAGGTTCTAAAGCAGCGAGAAATCATGAGTCAGAATACACGCAAGGAATGTTTTCCAACCCAAATAGTTTATTTGAGAATAGTGCAGCCTGAAGAATGGGGGCAGGGAGGGAGACAGAACTTCAGCTCAGACATTCTTATGATTTCAGCTGAAGTTTTTCATGTCCTGGGAGGAGTTAGTTTTCTTAACCCTCTCATTAGAAGTATCTGAATAACTTCAGGCAATGTCACAGACAGTGCATCTTTTTCTTACTACAACAGGGTCCATACTTTTGTGGAGAGTCAGATGAAGAGAATAAAGACACAATCTGACATTTATACTAGTTTTAATCTGGAGTAACTAGTAATCTAAATGTAATTTCTTCAAAGTGTCACTAGTCAGAGAATCAAAATTATCTACATCCTTAGGTATTCCTTTACATCTGCTGCTGTTTCTATTAATAGATTAATACTGCAATTGACTATTCCATGAATTCTATCCTAAAAACCCAGCATGTAAATCACAGCAAATGGGTAACATATGACAATGAGCACTATTGCCAGCTACCTGTATATTGACAGATGTATACACACAGTGTCATATTAGCACAAGGTAGGGTTTTTTTCTGTCCCTTTCTCCCTCCTGTCTTCTACCATAAAAAAAACCCAACACCCAAACGAGTCTTGTCTGACTTTTGTTCCCTCTGTGCTCTAGGGCGCTGCTGCAAAACTATTTTGTGGTTTGTCTTGATGCAGTGCAGCTGTTGGGAAGTAGAGGATCTTTCCAGCCCTCCAAATGCTCTTTATAGCTGCAGCCATTTTCCCCTCCTCCTTTCTCTTGCTAGAACTGCTCGCAACTCCTTGATTTCAGTATCCAGGCAAAGTTCATGCTGAGTAACCCCCCTATTATGAAATAGTGAGGAGGGAGGGTGAAAATAAAAAAAAAGAGAGGAGGGAGAGACAAGCCACTAAAAACTCGTGGTGTTATGAAAAAATATGAGATAATCATCACAGACTGTAAATAATTGTATTTAAACCACTTTTTTCTTCCATGCAGCCTTTCAGAAGAAAAAGGTTGTTAGTCTCAGAGGAAGGCTGAGCAGAAACATTCAGCAGTGTGCTGGGCTTACCTGAAAAGAAAGGGGACTTATAATAACACAGAGATATTACCTGCTTTTTTAGAACTTTGTATTGACAATAAAGCCTTTTGTTTCTTCTGCTTCTCTAATTCTTGTCAGTGCTGTGCAGCAGTTCACAAGCAGTGAATCTTGTGTTAACTTGCAGCATATGAACCTGGACCCTAAAGTTGAAAGCTCAGAGAAGGGCACACCCTTTGGTCAGCATAATAACCATTTATCATTCAGCAAAATCCACATGACTCATAGTTTTTTAAACACACACATTAAAGTACTAAATATATCTCTTAGTCTGACATATATATGAAAGGCAGCAGGAAAGGACTGGTTCAACCATAGCCTCTGGCTGTGGCATCTAGCAGTTCTCTATTATTTAAACATGATGTCCAGTGAAACTCCCATTTTAGCCTTCAGTAGCATTTGATTCAGAGTAATTGCTTTGTATGCACCACACTCCTTGAATGAAGATGTGAATTGTTGGAAATTACTTTGGAAAAATTCTTGATCAGGCCTCCCCTTTTAACTGCATTGTATATATATAACAGGTAATGCTGTTTCCTTTTGCCCTCTTATTAATCTGAAGTAAATATATGGTAACTATCACCAAACAGGCTGAAAAATGAAGAGTGCTTTATTTTCTAAAGAAAGGCATGGTCAGAAGCACTTGTCTGGGCCATGAACCTACTGGTACAGAAACTAAAAAGAAATAAGCCGAGAAAAGATTGTTCTGGTTCTTATCATAGTCTTGGAGTGCCTTGTCAGCCAGTCCCTCAGAAAGAGACTTGCAAGAATGAAGAAGGAGAAGAAGAGGGAGGAAGAGAGCGATAGTACTTCTGTAAGAACTCCTACCACTCCTAGGCAGTTTCCTTGAAATCCCTCCATCTGAGAACTGGAGGCCTGCTTTGGAGAGCTTACTGCTGAGCCACGTTTGCTTGTGTCTTAAGGAGGGGCCTGGAGAGCAGTGGCAGGATTTGCTCCAGCTAGTTAGCCATGTGGCACTGCTGCTCCTGCTGCAGCAGGATTCCTTCACCATTACGTTTCCTCCTCTCGGGCTCCACAAGCAGTTCAGCTCTCAGAATCTATGCTTAAAATTATCTGGCCTCAAAAACAGGATAAAAGCCACACTCTGCCCTCCCCCTCCATAGTTTGAACATGAAATATTTGCAGTAGCCACGCAGCTCCCACTGAGCAGGCAGGACTGTTGCATTAAATGAAGCACAAAGCAGTCTCTGCCTCTCCCCAGGACGGGCTGCAAGTGCTCTGATGCTGTGCCTGCAGCACCTAGAAAGCACATGGCAAGCTCTGCTTGCTTGACCTGGGAATCCAAGCTCCCCCAGAGCCTGGGGAGAGTTGGGTTCTGGGGAAGATTCACAACTCACAAAATGATGAGTGGGGGTTTCCTACTCTGGCTAATAAGGCAGAAGTTGGAAAAAAGTTTGCCTGATTTTTTATTTTTTTTTCCTTCCCATGTGGTAGTAGGATTAATGCACTGAAATCACATCCTGGATTTAACCTCCTATGACTGTCTCCTTGGGACTGAATAGTTGACTTGTGCTTTTCTTTTCTGACATGGGAGTTGCTGCTAGATGTGCAGATTAATCCTAGCTATTTCTGACTATTCTGATGCCTCAGAAGGGCCAGCCTATATTTTATCATGTATCAGACATGCCCTGAAGCAAAGCCATATTTTAATCTATGAAAGACAAATTAAACACAAACAATCTGTCAGAAATTTATTGTTTCTCTATATTCCATAGTTTGCTAAAAGCTTTTAAATCAACACATATAGAACTAGATGTGTCATAAATGTGCAGAAGCTGGTATTCCATATAATGGTAAAATACTTGCAGATGAATGACACCTTCCAAAGCTGTTTTAAAAGGGAGGACAAAATATTTCTTTCTCTGCAAATTCTTTTGACTGGCAGGACTGAACTAAAAAAACCTGAAAGTCTAGTAAATGATTTCTCTGATTCCAATAAATATCTAAAAGCTATTTCATTAATGTCTCATGGTTATGTGTTCAGTTTGTAATTAGCTGCTTCCACACACCTCTAAGATTCTGAGAAAACATAAAAATACGCCACAGGAAGTCTTTACAGACTGACAAATTAAAAATCTATAGTTATGGAACCAACATAGCTCTGAAGTTTATTCACTTAAATTTAAAAAAAATATAGAGGAGAATTTTTTTGTGATTTTTTTTCTCCAAAGTGCCTTGTTTGATATACAGATGATACTAAGAGCAATTGATACAGCATGTTGCTACTTTCACCTGTAGGTGCCCATGTGTTTTCTGTTTACTGAGTTATTTTTATATGAAAGGTTTTTCACATGTACAAACGTACAATGAACACATGTATGGATGTGCAAACACACACACACATACACATCACAGGGCATTCCCAGCTAATGTGCTTATAAACATATATAAATTACACTCTTAAATGCAAAATGTACCAATCTGATAGGAACATGAACTGTTTTCTGAATTGAATGATGTTTAAGCTCTCTTTTTTTTGGCATTAAAAAGAAGTTCACATACAATTATAGAACTGAATTCTATAGCTAAGGTGGGGACCCTATTTTTCCTGTGCAGAAGAATTTATTGGACACAGAGGAAGGGAAAGGGAAGAAAATTCTAGAAATATGGGTCTCTAGAAACATAGCAGTATGTTATTAGTGGATTTAGCTACACTTCTCTCTGTGGAGCTGCATCCATTTACCCCAGTCAAGTCCCAGACCCAGACTCACTTCCACTGCTGCTCTTTGAGTCCATGCCAGGGTGAAGTATAATTTAAATCAGAAACAGATGTGGGTGACTGTAGCTGAGCTGCAGAATATATAAAGGCTCCACACGTGTTAATTTTCCAGGCATTTGTAACAGGATTGCTGAAATAACTGTAAAATCTTGTTGCTAATGGACCCTGAATGGTGAGAAAGGTTTCTCCTTCGTTTGCTGCAAATTATCTTTCATTTCTGCCTTTCCTGTTTAGATCGCACTACATTTATTTTGAATTGTTTTCAGCCTTTTCTGCTAAGGATCATGGGAGAGCAAAGCTAAGTGATTGCAAATGTTTCTGTGGTAATCATTTCCACTGGAGAAGCCAGCTGGATCATCCTCCGTATACCCGCTGAAACTTCTGTCCTGTCCTTTTCAGCAAAATGAAAATGCGGTGGGATAAATATTTTAACTTGTATAAATATGGTGCTGAAAATGCAGGGGACAGGTATATAGGAATGTATAAAGTGAGCATTCCGTGAAGCAGAGAAGCACCAGAGTAAGAATTCTTTTTCAGCTCACTGGGTTTGGAAGGCAGACCAAAAGAAAAATGAGAGGTTTCCAGAAAAAACAGAATTATGGGCCAAACTAAGCAAAATACTTAAAGTGAGCAAAGCAAAGCTCTGTCTGCTAACAGTTTGTAGCAAGGGAATGTATTTTCTTTACCAGCCTCCTACCCCAGGAACTTTGTCTTAACATCAAACAAAAACCACAGTAGGAATAAACAGATTTCTGGTGATGCAGTGCTTTGCAAAACCAGGCTATCCCAAAGCTAAAATAATGACTCTTCAGAGTCCATTTTTAATGGAAAGTTTGCTCCTGTTGTTCACTTATGAATCAAGACTAGATCACTGTACATTCTCTTAACCCTGCAATGATTATATCAGATTTCATGTGATTCTTTTTCAAAGAAATAACGTTTCTTTAATAAGAATGGGTGCAGTGGCATTTACTTCTTGAACTTCAGGAGTAAGTAGAATGCTTAGGAAGATTCAGAAGTCCTGGCAATTTTTTTTTTCCTGTAATATTTGTTCAGTCTGAAATGAAGGTGAAGAGAGAGTCCAGTTTCCTCACTGAGAGAATTTCCATGGCTGCATTTCCTGCCGAGTCCTCACAGTGCACAGTGGCTTCTACAGCTTTAATACTGAAATCTTAAGCAGCATACCTGCCCATTATTCCATTTCTCTTCACCATTACAGAAGAGTTCTGCAGGGCCAATGTCAGATGGACTGAGCTTGCAATCAAGACATTCAGCCTCTGAAGTTACTGACACATCTTTTATGTTGGAATTTGCTTTCTGGGCAGAGCACCAGCACAGTGCCCAACTTGCCACGTATGTCCCATCTCTCTGTGGATCACAGGAATGTGAATAACTTATTTTGGTTCCCTGTGCTTGTGGAAGTGTAATGGTGTCACTGGTGGTTTGCAGACCGGTTTTGCATCAGAAAAGAGCAGTCATCTCACTGTGTTTACAGGCAAGAGAAAGAAAATGCCTCCAAATTTCTGAAAAATTTCCTGAAGAATGTACTGTTCTGCAGAGGTGACACATGCAGTGTATGTTGTGGGAAGGCTGAGATCTGTCTCTTATTGGAATGGCTAATGAGACAGATGGGTATGATCCCAAAGAAATGTCCTAATGCTCTTCCATAGGAATGCCTAATTCTTCAAATTGGTGAAAATAATAGCAGAAGTTAGGCCATTGCAGATGAAGTGAGGAGAAGCCTGAAGAAGGCATTTGTCAGGACTTTAAGGCCACTAATAGGCCTGAATGGTGACCAGTCTCACCCTGGGTCTCCACGCTCATCCCTGGTTCCAGGAGCTCCCTTTCAGCACTTGGGCCATGAGTCCTTACCTGAGTTATGCTGTACTTGTCTCCTCAGCCCTGCTTCTGGCCCTGCCTCCTGGGTGTGCTTGGGCCCTGTGCAGTCGGTAACTTGTGCCTTGCAAGAAGTTTTGATGCACACTGCAGCCTTGTCTCTCACCTGTCTCCTATTGCTTGTGACAGGACTTCCCAGAAGGACCCTAGACCTGATTCCAGCTGAATTTCCAGCTCTTCCAGGTCTTCCAGGACCTCCTTCCCAGCACCTGACTCTGTCTGCTGTGTTGTAGTCATCCACTCCTACCCTTGTGGAAACTGTTATTACACAGGCTTTAAAACAATTCTAATTTGTATTTGATTATGGAATAAAAAATAAACCTGAGTGGCAGGTTTGCAAGTAGTTCCAGGAGAATTGTCATATTTTGATGTCTCAAAATATTTTACTTTAGCTAGCTAAGGACACAAGGAGGTATCTGTAAGTAGAAAAAATAGTAAAAACTATTTAGGGAAAAAAGGAATTCCTTTACTGAAGGTACCATGTCTCAGATGATGTCTAGAAATGAACACACATAAACTAAAGACCTCCATGATATCCTGCATTGTAAAGAAACCATCCTTTGACTTCTGCTGAAATTCAGTGTTGTTCAACTGTACACTCATTAGTTCTGTGCACTGTATTTCATCTTTTTATGGCACCTGTGTCTTCACATTACACATCCATATCTTTTTTTTGCTGTTAACTTCAGTTTCCTTCTGTAGTGGGAAGTACAGAAAGTCCTGAAGAAGCCAAGTACTTTAGAAGAATGTCATGACACCTATTTATCTTCTTGCTAATTACTACACTGTTTTCAAATAATTGCTTAAAATCAGAAATGCAAGAAATATATGTGGTTTTTTTTTTACTGTAAAAATTGTTGTTGATTTTTTTTTTTCCACAGCAGGAATTCTACCTGGTAATCAGTTGTTCTAAATCTGATATGAAAAATAAGTTAAAGAGAATGCTGTTTGAGTGAGTTCATTTTCCATTCCAGCCTGCAGCTGACCAGTGAAGACATCAGTGTGTCTGGGTGACAAGAGGAAGTGTGCCTGCAAAGTGTTAGTGTGCTACTAGAATTGAAGAGCTCTCAGGTGTGCAGTTCAGAGAGGGTGGCAATCAATGTACCTTGGTATCAGCTGAACCCTTCACAGCCTGCAGGAACCCCACTGTCAGAGCAAAGCTAAAGACTCTGAAATGGGGAATCATCTGCAGTGGTGAGGGTTCACTCCAGGCAAATCCCTATCCATACAGAAATAAAAGTTCATGATGCTTAGCAGTACACTTGTCTCCTCAGTCATAAGTGGCTTCACTTTTGGATTATGGCATTGTAAAGCCTCCAGCTGAGAAAAGTCAATATAAATGTGGGACCCCCTCCCCCATTTCATAGCCATAAAAGCAGCAGTCATATGTTAGAGCTGGAATTCATGCAAGGCCTTTCTCTAGAAACTGTGGCCAACTGGATGCCACAGCCTGGGAGATATGCTTCAATATATAAACAAAAACCTATGGAAAGAATGACCATGTTTAAGCCTGCTTAGTTTAGCTTGCTTTCTCAAAGTGTTTTTTTTGATTTTTTTTTAAAAATCCTTTTTTTTTTTTTTTTTTGCAAGTTCTCGTGATGCTGTTATCTTTTCTGCCTTAGACAGAGAGAAAGAAAATATTTAAGCTTCCTTTATTGTTGTTGTTACTATTCTGAACTAGAGAAAGACCAAGCTGGAAGCTGTAGGAAAACATTTTAGCCCGGCAATTTAGGGGTGAACCATGGTATCAATGATAGCCAGGTTCTGAGCTCCTTGGACAAACTTAAAGGAAAGCAGAGCAAGAGGCACCATTCTCCCACTGTCCAAGGGCTCTGAGTCCTCTGGTCTCCAGTCTTGGGCTTGTTTGTTTGGGAAACCAGAGTGAGTCCTATTCCTGCAGCTCCAGCCACACTAATGACTCTGGCACAAGGAGGGCCATTAGCAGGAGCAGGTGGAAAAAAAATGGATGAAAAGACAGAGAAATTTTAATATTTGAATTCATTGTTATTGTTGAGCTGAAAAATAGATATATATTTTTTCTTTCAAAGAAAAATGGTTTTATTTTGCCAGGAGGACAGTAAAATAGTTTTGTTTGTATAGTGTCTGGTTTACAATAGGAACAAAGGCATGAAAATTCCATGTATATGTTGTGGGAACTTTAATGATAACATTTAATAATATATAAAACATACTGCAAAAATTAGGTTAATGAATTGTAATTAAGTCACATACTATGAATTAAGGTATAAGGAAAATCCTAGTAAAGAAGGCTGCTTGGGAAGCCTGTACAGAATATTGTTCATGTTAATTAGTGTGAATGGAAATAAAAAAATTGTGTCTTATGTTTGTCAAGTAAACTAAGAAATAAATGCTGTGAACACCTAATGTCCTGCCAGACTGTGGTGCACAGAAGGAGTTTGTATCCTTCATCCAATATGCTGGTGCTCAAAGCAAACACTTGCAAAGTGGGAGACTCAAACACTTCCTCTTGTGGTTTTTTTTAACTTTTTATCTCAGAAGGAAACACACCTCTCAGAAGAGAGGGTTTCTGTGCACATGGTTTCTTCTTTGAAGGTTGTTCAGTCTGGGCAGCAGTTAATGAGAGCCACAATTCAGAATGCAGATACCCACCCTTCCTTTTCTTTCCCTACTGCAACAACACAAACTTTACACAGGCAGGTGTGGATGGGCTCTCAGTCTCATTGGACAGGGAAAGAAAAGGACAGGGAGGATCCCCAGCTGGGCAGAAACATCCTGTGATACAACATCTCACACTCTGCATCCAGAGGCTAGCGATCCTCCTCACTTCCACCAGCCCAACCCATTCCAAGCCTGGGGTTTTCTCCATCATCTTTGGACTCAAAGATTTCCCATATTTCTTCCACGTGTCACTCTCCAGCAGAAGGAACCCCAGCCCCTGAGGAGATGGGGATTGCCTTCAGCTGGCTCTGGGACATGGCTTGAGTGTAGATTTTCTGATTCAGCACTGAGCATTCAAATGTGTGGGAACAGATATTTCACTGCCCCAGTGAAGAAGGAAGATAATGTGTTCAGAAAAAGCGAGGAGCATTACAGAAGATTGTCTGTGCACCCAAGGAACTTCCAGGATGTCATACAACAGATCAGAAGAGTACATTAATGTTGCCCTTACCATGGGTTAAACATGTATTATACTGATTTCCATTACATTCATTGCATGCATAGGTAATCAGTGCATTTCCCTTTGTGTCGTGCTGCAAGATATTGTTCACACCATCAGAAGCACTCATAATTCTTATACTTAGTGGAACACATAGCCTTGTATCTAGTTAATGTGATTTTAGGCAGGCAATTTACATATAAACTGTGCAATAAGTTCAAAATATGCAGATGTGTTAGTGTGTTGATTGAGTAGAAGTTTTGTTGAATTTAGACATTCACAGTGATTTTGTACTGAAGTAGAGAGAAACAACCGAGTATAAATAGGTTCTGTGGAACTCATGGTACATTTGAACCTTGTCTTTGAAAGATCTCTTCAGAGACAATGTGACATTTTGATCTCTAGTCAGTTGTGGAGTTGGAAGACTTTGTGGACTTCATTACACACGTGTGGTAAAGCTTCTGGGTTGAAACGCTGGGTCCTACTGAAGCCAGTTGTTTACCCTGCATACAGGTGAATCTAGGTTATTTCAATTTGATCCTGCTCTATTAGCACCATACAGGGCTGCACAATAACTCCCCTAAGCACCAGCAGAAAGGAGACCAAAGGGCTTTTTTGCTCAACTTTTGGACCAGTTTGACTGACCTAAATTAAACCAGAAATGGAGAAAACCCCTGCTTCTTCGATCTCTGCTACCTAAGTGGGGTTTTTAATGCATTTTATCTTCCTCACTGTGTAAAGAGGTGGAAAGAGGTAAGAAACTAGGATTTTTTTCTTTTTTTTTTTTCCTCCCATCCAAAGGTTTTTAAAGCTCCAGTGGGGAAAATCAGGAAGTGTGAAGAAATACATTGCTAACAATGGGCTATTATGAGTGGAGCACTAAAAATGGTGTGAGGCAATATTGAATTAGTGAATCAAAATTTCAGTTTTCTACAGAAAATTGCAGCTAGTCTTAAACAATCTGTCCAGAGCTGTGTTAAGTATTCAAAAACATTTCTGAAGATAAAAGAATATCAGTTTGTTTGACTCTGAATATTTTCCACACATTTTTAATTCTTCCAATCTTTTGAATTTGGGTGCTTGACTTTTTAGCCTTAAAACACTCTTTTAATTTGTGCATATAATATGTTTAATTTCTTTATTAACAACAAAAATCTTATAAATTGGCTAACCAGTTTCAGAAATACTGCGCAGATGGTAGCTTGCCTGTGCTAAACTTTATGTAAACAAACATACCACCTCTTTTTCCGGTCTGAACTGTAGGTGTTTTTAAGCACCTACTTCAGGAGAGGCTTTGCTGAGGTTGCACAGATCCCACAGTACCACGAAGTCCAACGAAAATAGTTCAGGCTGAATGAGCCAGTCATTGACATGATGGGCTTTTTAAGCTGTCCACACAGAGCTTAACCACATAAGGGACTAGAAACCACCAGCATAGCCACCTGTGGAGTTCATTAATGAGCCAGATGTTGTTCCAGAAAAATAAATACTTCCTCTACCCTGGCATCTAAGTCCTGCAGGTCTCTATCAGAGGTGGGGTATTAATGTAGTGGAGTTGGATGGCTGCTGCCCTGCCATGACACTGCAGCCACCTCACACCACTTTGATTTTTGTCATAAAATAGATATCTATACACTAAGTTCATAGCAGCGTTCAGCACATAAACATGGATGTGTATATAGGAAGTATAGAATACAGAGCAATTTGATGTCAGTTGGATTTGTGCACACATTTAATTCCACAATTCACACACTCACAGAATTTTTGTATGGTAAATAACGTGTAAATTATTCAGTCATATCTATTCTGGGAAATGGGAAATTGTCTCTGTTCCCCATGTGAGGAGATTATGTTTACATGATTCAAAAGTGCACTTGGACTAGACAAAAGAGATAACTGAACACCAGCCACCAACTGAGAAAAGTCCAGAACTGTATTTATTTTCTAGATGATCCAACACTCTTCTGTGTAGCTGTATTTATGGCTTCCTTCAAACTTTTTGAAAATATTTGAAAAATGGTACTTGAATACATTAATTTCCAGCTTTAAACATCTAAATCAACTTGCTTCTGTCTAGATAAAACATACTTGGGGGGGAGGAGACTTCACTTATTTCTTACATTTTTCTCTGAATTCTGATATTTGTTTCTCCTTTTTGCTCCCAACCTAAGCTTTTTATAGTCCCTGTTAAGTCATTATATGTCCCTCTTCTTTTCTGCATGTTTCAACATCCCAAGTACATGTGAATATAAATCTTAATAATCAGCATATGATGCCAGCTCTCATAGGTTCCAAGGATGGTTTTTACAGCAGACACTTCTACAGGCTCTTCTGTCCTCAAATATATCATGTCTGAAAGAGGTAGAGCCATGGCTCTGTGCACACAGTCTTATTTCAGATATATGGTTAAACAGGTGTAAAAAGGTGCATGAATCAAAGGTTTTCTTTAATTCATACTTTGCTGCTTTTAGGGGTTGAGCAGGTAAATGGGATGCTCGTACTTGTGCTGCTACCCGTACAGGAAGCGTCCATACAAGTGGTCACTGTTTGGCCTTGCTAATACAATCATGAATTTTTCCTGGATCACCTCTTCATAGTGCATAGAATTGGAAATACACTTCACTGTTTATAAATGAACTCACTCTGTTAAAAAACTACGCAATGGGCCCAAACCCAGGTAAGGTGTCCCATACGTGTGGCTCAAAGTCCCTCTCCCAACCTCAGGGACAAAAAAGCTCGAGTTTCCTGTATGCTGGCTACTCAGAATGTGAGCACAATGGAAAACAAAGCTAGCCAAGAATGACATTTATGTCTTCATGGCAGTCACAACATCATACAGACATTCCTGAATTAATTCTAGAACCAGAAGCTATCGGGACCTGGGTCTCCTTAGGGTAGGAGCTGCATTGGCTCTCTCTGTCTGCTAGGCTTTGACTCCCAAGTCAGGTCAGGTGCAAGGCTGTGAAATTGTACTGCATGGTCTTGATATATCCTCAGTCTCACTGTGCCTCAGTTCTCTGATTCACAGAGAAGCTGGCTGAGAGGCTTGTGGATATAGAGTTGGGAATTTCCTAGTGTACTAAATGGAATTAGGCACTTTGTGGTAAGTACAGGTTTAAAGTGTGTACCATCCCCTGCTGACTGAGATGTGAGGGGCAGAAGGGCAGATATTAGCAGGCATTTGGGCAGTTTTGTGCCTTGAATCACTTCTGCATTTCATCTCTGCAGTGACTGAAGAGTGCTGTGCTGGGCTGTGCTCCTGCTGATGTGGCACCAGAATTTCCAAGATCGTCAAGTAGAAGGTATTCCTGCTACCTCCGCCTCCTTTTGTGCGCTGGAGCCCTACAGACGTGGCAGCTTCCTGAACCGCTTCCCAATTATATGGTATGCATGTTGTATGTCCCCTGTGACCATCAGGACAAGAAGAGAGTCAACAATTCCAAATTAAGAGCCACAGAGCACAAAAAACCCCAAACAAAAACAAAAACCCATCCAAAACCTGAGAAGTCAGGAAGAATAACAAAGACTTTCTCTTCTTATTTTTCTTATCACAGCAAATTTTTGTAGCAGAACAGCCTGATAGACTGAGAATTGTGAGATCTCAGGATCTGAGTTTTGTTCACTGCAGTTTCTCAGTAACATTAAAAAAATGCTGTTACGATTTGACTAAAGCTTGCAAGATGGAGACATTTGCAGGGGAAATTTTCAGCCTTTTTCACGTATTCTTTCTGAAGGGGGAGAAGCTGGGAGGCAAGATGACTCACTCTGTGGGACTTTTAATTTTAAAGTGTCTAGAGCTGCTGTGAGTGAGGCCAGGCTGTGGAACACCCGGAGACTCGAAGGGTTTTATTACCCCTTTCCACGTCATCCTGCAGTTCTGAAATCCCTGGAAGAAATATTCAAGCAGAGCAGGGGGGAAGGGAATCCTTTGCTTTTTGACCTGCAAGTTTTCTTGTTAAAGCAATTGCATCTTTAACCCACAAGCATAAATTTTGTCAACATTCTTTCCCATGGTATTTCTGCGTCCTATGGATTTGTTTGGAACACCAGAGAATTTTAAATTTTCCTTCTTGCCATTCAAAAGGACATTTTGCCTTCTCCTCTCTGCCTGTGCTTTATTATTGTGGGTTAGAAGTTACCCTATCACATCTGAAGCTTTCTGTTTTTAAATGCAAAATACTTGGTTGTAAAAAACAGCGCTAGGGAGGTACCAGTATTTTTGAAAAATCACAGGGAAATAACGTGAAGGAGGGAGGAAAGTTCTCAGTTCCATACCTTGAGTAGGAAGCAGTTTGTCACTGAGCTCATGAAGTGCATAAAAAGCAATTTGCAGCGAGGTGTTTGCGTTTCATTTCGGAAAGCACACGGAGCCTGAGCCGCATTCTCCTCGGCAGCACTCAGAAGAGCAGTTTTAATGAAAAGCAAATGTCTAAACTTCCCTGCTCTCCCCCTTTATGCCTAAAAATTTTTCCCTGCTCCTTGGCGCAACATAGACCCCGTATGCTGCATTATTATTTTTTTTTTTTTTTTAACTTAATCTGAGCTGATTCACATATCTGCAATGAAAGAGTGAAAAAACAAACTGTAAAGCACACAGAGGACAGAGGCAGGGCTTCAAACAGTGTGCGCAGTAAGATAAAAAGAATCTTGTGGGGAATGTCTGCTAGGAGAAGCTGGCTTGTTTCACTTCATGACGTGTCAGGAAGATACAAATGACAGACCATATCCAGGCTGAACACAAGGCCTGGGCAAAAACCAGGGATAACTTTTGTTAAACTGCCCCCTGGATCTCGAGGAGGAGATGCACCAGGGCTCAAGGTCCTGTAAACAAAGGGGAAGCTAACGTTTATGTATAGAAGTGCCCTAAATTATTGAGGTTTTAGAAAATACGAGATCACCAATGAAAAATGAGAGAACAATATTGCACAATAAGTTTTTAAGCTACTTTTTTAATGAAAAGAATGCTGAAGAGTTTTCTGCTTTTTGAAAGTTTAGTAAATGCCATTTTACATGGCTTGAAAAGTTTTTCATACTCCTTTTTGTTTCTGATAGTTTTGGTGATCAACATTTTTGCTAGAAACACCTATTTTACTTAAAAATAAAGGATTTAAATATATTTTAATTCATTTTTTGGGTTTTCTTTACAAAAACTTTTCAGTATATAGTATGATAGTGGGGGGAGGGGGTTTATAAACAACAATTTTTAAAATTTTTAAGGAAAACCATTACTAAAATGTTTAAAAATACCCAGAAATGCACTAAAACTAATTAAACATCAGGAAAAAGTTCTGATTTGAAAAAAACTCCTTAAAAAACAAAAGTTCATGTGAAAAAATTTTAAAAACCCTTTTCAGCAGTAGCAAGTACCACTTCACAGAGTCAGGTATGTTGATCAGGGTCTCTGGAAGTCTGTTAATTCAATTTCCTGCTTGAGCCATCAGAGTTGCCAATGCTGTATCAGGTCACCTATGAGTGAAAAGGTAACTCGTATCCTGGGGCTGTTACTTTTTTTGTCTCTGGGATGAGATTTCTCATTAGGCCCTTCCCAAAAAAAGGGCAAATAAATAGGGAGTGAAGATGTTAAGAAAAATTTTTTAAGACCACCTGCCAAAAATAAATCTGAATGAAATAAATGACTCTCCCTCTACACTTAGTCTACATTATATCACTGCACTTAATTCTTACAGTTTTAGGGAGGGGAAACCCTGTTCATGAGAAATCACTGAAAGTAGAATTCATAAAGGATGAAGAAAAAAGAAGTTGGAGACAAGTTTTAGAAATTAGGTTTGGATGAATAGTCCTGTAGTGGGACAGTCTTAGACAATGTCATAAATATAGTATCCTATAAATAGTTTTTCATTATAAATGTTTGATTCAGGATACTTTTTTAATGTTGAAAGAGCTTTATGTGAGTTCTGCTCTGCTCAAGATTCTCAGGGTAGATTTCAACAGATCAGGAAAACATTTAAGTGTGACACCACAGTGGTGGCAGGGGTTGAAAGCCATCACCATTAGGATTCAGAGTGATCTTGACGACTTGGAGAGAGGGAGCAAACCCAGATAATTCAATAAAAACAAACACTAGCAAAATAAGTTTAGGAAGGAATGCAAACATTCATACACAAAATTCATACACAGTGAATAGTTAACCTTGGTGGGTGTTAACACCTCAGAGAAGGATCTGGAGGATACAAAGGAGGTTAAACTGAGTGTGAGTCAATGGCACAGCCTCTTAACAGCTTTGCCTGTGTCATTCAGAAGTGTATTAATAAAAATGTTGTGTGTCAGCAGTTAAATAGCATTTTTCCACACTCATGAGGTCTCAGCTTTTTTCACTCTTGAGATGCGTGGGGAGCAGGTTGGAGAGTCCAAGAGTGAGAGCAAGCAAAGGAGCAAGCAGTCATTCAATAAGGTAGAGGTTTAACAAAATAATTTTGAGAAAATGAAGATTGAATGGACATATAATCTGCATTATTTGAGTACATGAAAGGTAGTTCTCACTTCATTTAGAGCAAAACAAGCAATTTTTTCATTCTTCAGAAGACAAAAATCTTGGATTATCAATTAGAGAAAAACTTTCTGCTGATGGTAGTTACCTACTGCCACTCTTGAGACAGAAATAATTTCCTTACGAGTTTTAAAATGATGTTAAGTATGTGTCACATTCATCTAGAAATATTTGACCTTGATTAGAAGTAAAGAGACATATTAAGATGATTTTTCATTTTTAATAAGTGATTTCTCAGCACTACATTTCTGTTATATTTAATAAATTGATTTCTTAAATTTTAAATGGGCTTGCTAATAAAGGAGTTATTTCAATGTCTGCCCAAAGAGCTCAGCATTGCACAACCTTGGCAGGAGCTGGGAACTTTTAATGACAACAGTAATGCTGGTGATCAAGAAGAATCTGGCAAAGAAAAGTGAAACTTAGATCCACCTGTCCAAAATTATTTGATACCTATGCACATCAAAGGACATAGTGTGGATTTTCTGATGTGAAACTTCCAGTTTTGCCTCTAAGCTGTCTGAAACTTTTCTGCCAAGTGTTGCTTTGTATGTGCACAAAATTTGTACATTCCCCTTTACACCTGGGCCATGCTGGCTATGACCACAGAGGTGAAATTGAACAAGGGGCCTGCTTGGGCACTATAAATGCTCTGTATTGTCAGAATGGTTCCTGGGTTGTTTTTGGCCCATGCCAGCTCATAGTCTGCCAAATAGTTGTGAGGTTCTCTGCCTATTCCAGGTATCAGCCCCAAAATCATCCTTGTATGTAACACAGTGATCCAAAAAGGTTTCCTGGCTCAGAACCAGTACCTACAGCTCTCCTCTGTGTACAGAATCCCTCTGGGTACATCCGGTGCTCTGGTATGGACACACTTTGTCCTCATTGTGAATCCAAAGGTGTATCCTCATTTATGTTTCCATGGGCAAAGAGAATGTTTTGGCTTCACAGATGTTGAGATATTGTAAGAGGCAGCAAAAGAGAAGTTCAAAGTCTTATAATTTAAATACAGTAAAGAGTATATTCTACTAGGATTAAGGAATTATTAAACCAGTTCCTCAGGAGAGATCTGTGCCTATCACCTAGATGTCATTTTAAATCCAAATTGGTGCTAGCAGTTGCAGAGGGAGGCATTGTTCTTTTCTTCTTACAGATTAAAATTTGCAATGTTCTCTGTACCATTTTAGATGCTCTCTTGGCAGAGAAATACGAGTAATTTTAATTTTGCTTTATTGGTAAACATTTTATTTAATGAAGAATTGTCATAGATCTCTCCTGTCTAATATGAACTCATTAACTGATGAAAAAGAAGGGATAAATCAAAATTCCTTTTGTTACCATTGATTTTGTTGTCCTGCTAAGAGTTATTGGTCTTTGACTTGCACTTGATTAGTGTGCTGAATACTGAAATAAATTCTTTCTCAGTACCTCATAACAGACAGATCCACCTATTCTACTACAAGTCATAAAATTAAGCAAAAATTGGGTTGCAAAATTCCTTAGCTCAGTCTAATTCTGGCCAACACTTTGAAAGTTTTCTAGAGACAGCTTTCCCAAGTACTCCTCTTCTCCCAGCTTATCAGGAGCAGCTGGTTTTACTTTTACATAAAATAATGTTACTCAATAATTCATAATCCAGAAGGTTGATTCTCAAAAAGTGCTTGCTGCTTGGAGACCATCTAGTCTGGTACTGCTTAAAGCATCTCTGAAACACAAAGCAATTAGCCTCAGGTAATTATGTATCTTGTGGGCAGCAGGGCAGGGGAGGGGATTCTGCCCCTCTGCTCTGCTCTGGTGAGAGAGATCCCACCTGGAACACAGCACCCAGCTCTGGGGTGCCCAGCTCAGGAAGGACATGGAGCTGTTGGAGTGGATCCAGAGGAGGCCTGGATCATCAGATGATCGGAGGGATGGAACACCACTCATATAAGGAAAGGCTGAGAGAGTTGGGATTGTTCATCCCAGACAAGAGAAGGCTCTGAAATGACCTTATTGTTGCCTTCCAGTACTTAAAGGAGGTTTGAAAGATGGAGACAGACTTTTCAGCAGGGCCTGCAGTGATGGGATAAGGGATAACAGTTGTAAAGTAAAAGAGGGTATTTTCAGACTAGCTAGAAGGAAGAAAATTTTATGAGAGTGAAGGAACACTGGAACAGATTGCCCAGAGGAGTGGTGAATGCCTCATCCCTGGGAAGACTGGAGGTCAGGCTGGATGGAGTTTTTGGTAGCCAAGATGCAGAAGATGCCAGCACCTAAACCTCAGACTTCTTGAGGCAGTCCAGGACTGATAAAAGGATATGTTCTTCATAAGATGTGGGATATATATCTCTTCTTCCCTTATGGATGGGAGGGCTGGAAGACACAGCAGCTATGGGGGTGGACATTTTGAGATGGACAACAGTGTTAGGGGAAGAAAGAATGTCTGAGTAGAGGAATGGTGGAATTCTCTTAAAAGATATAGAATAATGCATTCTGGGTTTTATCCTCTAAAAAAGTAGGGCTGGTGAGGTGCCTAAGGAGGAGGCAGTGGCAACCTGGCTTTCAAAGACAGGAATTCTTAGCACTAATATGTTATTTTGTTCCAAAGGGAACAGAGTACCTTACAAAAACAATACTTGGCAGCCGTGCATGGGTATCAAACACAGCACTGCAGAGGGGACTGCTGTTTTGCTCTCCAGCTTAACAAATGCATCATGACTCTTGTGTCATCCCCTAGGTGTGTTAGAGGATGTTCTGACCCTGCCATTCAAGGTGATTTCCATCTGCAGATCATAGAAATTTTTGATACTGTGACTAAGCACTATTGTCTCAATTTCACAAGGGGGAAACTGAGGCACTAAGAATCAAGATTATTTGCTTCAGATGGCTCAACAGGGCAGAGACAGCAGCATGAAAATTATTTTGTGGTGGGGAGTTAGGTTTGTAGAGGAAATGTTTTTTAGTTTATTCAACTTCATTGTATTTGCAAAAATATCCATAGATTCTACAGAATCTGCTTTCAACTCTTTCCCTACAAGGAGTATTTTTCTTTCATTTTATATCAGAAATTTTCCTGGAGATTGAAGAGAAAGCAACAGGCATTTTAATTCTCCAGCTCATCACACATTTATATAACCAGAGTGAAATCTGTTTTCTGTTAGAAGAGAGGGCAGAGTTTTTCCTTTTTTCTTTTTTTTTTTTGTTAACAGACCCAAAAGTTGTCTGGAAACTGTGCCAAAACAATAGCCTAAAAAGAATGCATCTGGAAGTCATTAGGGAAGCTCGGAGTGGGCAGTGATTAAAGCAGGATGGAATTTCTACTTTTTTTCCTCCTGTTATAGTTTCTAAGCCATTCAAACACAGTACAACTTTAGACCCAATCAAAGCCTAACACATTTTAAGTCTTATGAATATGCAACCAAGAAAAGTTTCCCCCATTTCCCTCCTGAAGGCAATTCTAATAAACCTTTCTGTAATGTCTCTGAACACAGTTCCCTGCACTGTTTAGAAGAGTTCAAATAGCTTTACTTTTGCTCTGCCTGTTTTTCCTGTCATAGTTTTCACTAGAATGTTCTAACTTTTTTCTTAACATTAAAAAGAATGGCTAGAATATTATGCTGGCATTGTAAAATAGAGGGATATAGTCTGGCATTAACCCCAAATCCCTGTAGAGAATTAGAAGAACCAAATTATGAATGAAGATCTATCTTCTGTTGAACTTCTTCTGCTGACAGGTCTGTTTGCCTGTGGCTAGCCATTTTCCTCCTGCAGACATCAGTACTGTGGGCCAGGCTGTTACAGTCTCCTCCCAGCAGCTTCTGCCAATTCATGCCTTGAATGCAGCGATTATAGCCAGCTAAATAATGCCAGGGTCCTCCTTTCCTAACTAGCTGCAAACCCCTCATAGGACCTCCTTCTGCTTAGCATATCTGGTGATGAAAAAGCTGAAGACTTCATCCTTTACTATTCTGCCTTAAGTCCATTTTTTTTCCCTTGCACATTTAACTGTCTCTAGCAGGGAATCTAATCTACTGTAAGGTTAGAATCAGCTGCAGTCAAAAATATGAGAACCCACTTTTCTCATCCAATTTTAAAGATACGTGACATCATACAGAAACATCAGCTGATCCCATTCCATCATCACAGACAGGGAGACAGTAGCTAAATTGGTAGACACTCTCACTTGTGCCTGGAAAGATAAAAAAGAAAAGATCTCTCACTTTGTATTTCCATACTCAGTCTTTGTACGATGTTCAGCTGATGGAAGGGCTATGCTGGCAAGCTTGTGGTGCTCCACTTTGTCTGTAAAAAGAGGGGTGATATTGTTTTCAATGCTCTTGACTCTAAAAGATGGAAATCAGTGAAAAACTGGAATGACCATACATTAACTGGTAACAGTAATGCATTTGTTCTGCCACTGGAGTGTCCTGCGGACTTGGCCAGATATTCAGCCCCTCATTCTGCGAGTGTCTGTGGTCAGACAAGTATCTATCAGAGCACAGAGGTGTTGTGAGGTCCTTTTTTAACACTTGGATGAGGTTTACACAATCTGAAGTCTTGCACTTGTAGATATATAAATATTACAGCTATGAGAGTGCTATACCACTAAGGCATATGCTGCCTGAAACGATTGCAGAACATTAAAAATGAACAAATAAATACAGGTCAAATGTTGCACTGAAATTAATTTGTCATGTATTAATTTTTTAATTATTTTATTATTATTTATTTATTATATTATTTATACTTCTTATGAAGTAATTAATTTTCCTGTGCCCTGTAACAGTTTAAAACTGTATTCTAGGAAATAGGAGATCATATGAAGATGTCCATTCCTGCCATTTCACCTGGCAGGAGCCCTACAGAGTGAAGAAGGACAGGGAGCTGTGGCCACCAGCCTGTGCTTTGCCCTGTGCCTGCAGCAACACAGAGGTGTTGCCTGAGCACAGGTGACCATTTTGCTTTTCACCCTGTGTCTCCTCAAGAAGTATGAGAAAATCATATATGGGGATTTTTCCTGGCATTTCTCTGAGAGGAACAAGTACTTTCAGCCTCCCATTGCCTTAACACAAATGGGTAAAATGTTGCTAACAGGAATTAACCTATGTATTGTTTTGGACTTGTCATCTCCCTATAGAAATGTATGTATTTAGCCTAAGATCCGTGCTCTGCACTTTACAATCCTCAACTTCTTTTCTTATTTGAACTTTGGAGATGCTTATGTCCTGTTTTCTTCTCCTAATATTTTCTTTCTGTTTGGCAGTTCTCAATTTAATGCAGAAACAGTGATGGTACTAAGGGGTCAGCCATCAAACTATTGCTTCCTGCTGTGAGCAGTGTTAAAAATTGACCATCTGGGGCTGAAGAGGTTTTGCTTGAAACCAGGTGCAGGTGCAGCGGAAAAATAAACAATATTTCCCAATGCCTGCAATAGCACTGGGAAAAGCGTTTGAAAGAGCCTGTTTCTGTAACATTTCTCTTAATTTTCTAACAAAGGTCAAAAAGAAAGTGAAAAATCCAAATGGGAAGAGATGTGAGACGTACAACAGTGGGAGAAGGCTGAAAACACAGGGAAGAAAATTAACTCTGGCCACGTGGGACCAACTCCAGATGTCTTTCTGCAAGTAAAAGTGTTGGAGTTCTCTCTCCCATGACTACCTCCACTGAAATCAGTAAGTTGCTTAGGTGAGTAGAGCGTGGGAATGAAGGAGGTAAGCCTCCCAAGATGAAGAGAATCACAGGTAAACAGACATTAATGATCATTATTCTGACTGGAGTAGCTTTCCAAAGAAAAAGATTAGGAATACCTATTTTCAGTTATTTGGTTAAACCTCTAAGAGCAGCATTCATTAGCAGCACCTAAATGATAATGGATGAAAATGCTAGGTTTTCCAGACATTGATATAAGAGAACTACAGCCTGAGGAGGGTGTGGGGATGTCAGATGTTAGAAGAAAAGCATAAACATCTCCCATTTTGCTGCTCTATAACTAAAGAGATTTTATTTATTCCAACTTTTTTTTTCTTGTCCTTCTCAAATAACATTTAAGTTATTACTTATAGAGGTGAAATTCCCTGTGAAATTAACATCTTTCTGTTAGCATACCCAAAGGAGGCAGAGAAAACATGTAATTAATGTAAATGATAGCTCCAGGAAGCTTATTAGCATAGTGCTCATTTATTTCCCCATTCTCTGTGCTTTGACCTTTCCCAAAGGAAATGGAATATGTTCTGAGGAAATGGAAAACATCTTTAAAACAGCTTCATGTGTATTGCCTTGATGGTATCATCCTGACCTTTTTAATCAGGTATTGGTGATCAAGTAAGCAAATGACTACACATTTTCCTCCATTTGAGCAGTTATCCAATTCCTTGGGGTCAGACATGGAAACCACAAGAAACAATGGTCATTTGCCAATATAACCAGAAGTTCTGTCACCAGTTCAGAAATTAATTACTCTAGGTTACCCACTTTTTCACAGAGGTGAGATTTTCATGTCAGGAAAGAAGCACAGTGGGTGTGGGGACTGCTTTTCCAGTCCTGAAGAATCAGGGGGTTTCATGCCTTTCAAAGTGTGCAGACTAAACATGGGAGGGAGAAATGGAAAGAGATGATGCAGGAATAGATCTGCAATCCAAAATAATTCTGTGGAGCTAGACATTTAGCTGTGATGCAGGAAACAAAGACACAGATCCTTGCCCAAGGTCAAAACAAAGACTTGCATATTGGAGCATCACCCCAAATTCTTGTTTTCTTCTGTTAAATCATCCCTTTTCAGAAGGAAATGGCAGATTAAGGAATCAGTCAGTGATCAGCCCTTAATCTTCCCTCCTGTCACAGGATACAGGAAATAAGGAAGTAAGGAAATAAGGGAAAAGAAAATCAAGATGTTGAGACAAAATGATAGAAATTTTCTCTTCTGTGCATGTTTCTATTACAAATATAACCCTAAATTTCTAAGCAAAAATATTTATATAGATAGGTATTGGGGGAAATTCTAAGTGTATGGGAAGATGCTTGAGGCACAGGAGAAGATATTTAATCCTAGATATTAGAAAGAGACTTTATGGATAAAAAAAAAGCTATGCAAAAAAATAATATTTGTTCTGTAAAGAACTGGAAGGAAAATGGAAGGGACAGAAATGAATACTCAATTTTCCACGTTATGAATGAACTGGAGGGAAACAAACCTCGCCCCCCACTTTCAAGATATGTCTCAAGAATCTGTAAATTAAAGCACCTTATTTAAAACTACAAGAGAGAGATCTGGGGAAGTTGTGATGTCACAGGGTTTCTAATTTGAACCTCAAAGATGGCCTAAAAGTACTGAGAGGAGTGGAGTGGAAAATGAGTTAGATCCTAAAAAACTGGAATAATCCAACTATAGAAATGAGAGATGGTGGCACAAAAGAAGAAATGAACTAGTGAGTAGTGAGAAAGAGTTGACAGAAGAAAGGCAGAGAATTACTTGCAAATCTGTACCTAGGTAAGTACTTTGCTCTATTTTTAGTCAACATTATGCTTTTATTTGCTGAGAATTCATAAAAATTTCACAGTGATACTAAAACTTAAAAAAAACCAGCAAAACAACAAAACCCCAAGAAGATAATACAATCCAGGTTGATTGCACTGTACAATTTTCTGGGCCTATCTTGTCATGACTCCTAATCTCCAAGTGAAGCTTCGCATTTCTGTACAGACCACCCCATAAAACTGCTGCTAGTATTTTATTGGAATTGAATATAACCCAGCACTGTGTAAGGAAGAAATATTCATAGACCATATCTGAAGAACTTTGGAAAAAGAGTTAAAAGTACATAACCTGGATTTAGCCATGAGTCTGTAACAAAGTTTTGGGACTTTTCTGAAATCAGCCATTCAACATAAAGGTGCCATAGATACAGAAAGCCCAACAGAAGCCTTATCCTTTCCTGCAACCCTTTCACATCCTTGAAGGTCTCCACTTGTTTAAACAAAACATATTTCCAGATCCTCATTTAAAATGTGTGCTTCAGCATGCAGTGTGTGGGCAACACTGATGAACAGGTTTAAGAGGCTTTGTCTGTAGCAGTTTGTTTTCCCCTATGGCAATATTCTCCCTTTGACAGTAGATCTTCATTAATTTCAAGCAATATCTTTCTGTCTTGATAATAAATGCACTCTGCTCTTTCTGGAGAGGACCTGCTCTTGTTCTCACCACTCCATATATATACAAGACCCTTTGGATAAGTCTTGGTGGCCAAAACGAAAGGGATGTCCTGTTGAGAGCATTGCAAATAAGCATTGTAGTGTGCTGATTTTGGCTCACTCATTTCCCATTCCACCCTGACATTTGTAAATTAAACTCCTATTTTCAGATTTCCAGAGACTGTTCCAAAGTTTGATTCCTTTAATTATGACTTGAAGTAAAGGGTAGTGCATTCCAAGAAGTCAATAATTACCTGCAACATGTTATTATGGAGGGACTTGTGGAGAGCTGCAGCTTTTGTGAAACTCCACGAGACATAACAAGAAGAAACTGCTGAAGATGGATCCAACTAGGCTGCAAATAAAGAAGTCTCAGAATATGAGACTTCTTTCAGTACCATAGCTGGCACAACAGAATCAAACTGCAGATAGAACTGCCCTTTGAAAGCCTCACAAGGTAAATAAGGAGTGGTTTCCATCAATGAAAGGAAGATGAAGAATTAAATTTATTTATTTTTCAGACTATCACATATATACTTGTCAGCTAGATTGCTTTTGACATAGGGAAAGATATTTTCAGCAGTCAAAAAACCTGAAAATTCAAAAGGAAATAATTTCCTTAGAAGGGTCATGTGGGGTGATTTTTCTGCAGATCTTCCTGAAATAGAAATCTGCTACACTGTAATTTATGTTTGGCAGCTGGGCTCATTGAACCTGATGATCCCCTCCTATGCTCTGTTTCCCTACATAAAACTCAGCACATTTTCTGATTTGGAATTCCCAGGGTAGATTGTGTTTCTCTAAAGGTAGATGTCAAGAACAAAGGAATTTGTGTCTGAACTAGGCCTCCAGCTATAATAGGAGATTCGAACAGTCATCTGGGGCTGGTATTTTGACATTTCGCTGCAGCATGTTATTGGTACATCATCACTCAGAATCAGAGTATGAACTATGACAGGACAACATCTGCAGTGGCTTCAGAATTGTCTACACATTGGCAAAGCTGTAAATTGAATGTCATAGCTGGTGAAAAATAAAATAGATCTTAGTGTTTATCCAAGATCATCAGAGAAGGAATATAGAGATGAGGGCTCCTGAAGCAAAAATTGCAGAGTCAGGGACAGGAAGAGGGGCACACCAACAGGTTGTCAAATGCTGAGATATTTCTAGCCTTTATTGGTCTTTTTAATAAACTGTGGGTTTTTTGTAGAGTAGAAGTAAATATTATTATATTTCCAAAGTACAATTGATTTTCAGTGTTGGCCGAATTAGAACTCCATATTTAAGACTAGGTTTATAATTCAACACAAGTGTCAATAATGAAATTTTGTTTAGTGACTACTTCCTGAAGGCACCCATTGCAACAGGTGTACTGTTACAGATCTGTGGTAGTAGAAGTGATCTTTGCTCTTTGCAAGTGCTCCAAGACATTTAGACTTAGGATCTGTGTAGATCCCACCTTCTCTCACCCCCATGGGCAGATGGGTGTGCTGGCCTTGTGGAGCACATTTAAAGAACATTAGTTTTGGCGCATGGCTGGAAATCCTCTGTTGCTGGCAGAACTGCCTCATTAATTCACTTTAGGAAGAAATATGCAGGATCTTGGTAATCCAACAGGATTTAGGAGTTTAGAATTTGGTTGTGAGCACCCTGTGGCTGTGCATGTGCCACACCTGAGTGTTGCAGAGGAGAGGGGATTTGTGGCCCTGTGCCAGTAACAATGGAAACATGGCACACATAAAATGTGTTTGATGGCAAAGATGAAACACAGGCAGCTCCCTAGACAGTTATGTACTTTGTCTGGTTCCCTAAATGTTCTTACAGAGCATTGTCCTAGACAGCAAGCAAGCTCTCTACATTAAATAGTATGAACTCAGAAAAGCAAGTACAGGAACATACATCAGCCAGTGGGAGAGTATTTTCAAAATACACGTGATTAGTTTTGACCTAGTAGTTCTGATCATTGAGAGGGGCTGATGGGAAAGTTTACAAACATCTTTTTAAAAGGCAAGACTGGGAAATGTAGTCTGTGAGGGTGCTGACTCTCATTTTCAAGAACTCCAGTAGAGGTATTTACTTTGCAGCACATTACAATTTTTCTTATGCTTCATATATATATAATTGTTCATTGATACACGATTACCTTTTCTTTTCCTCTCAGTGCTCCATACATGTAGGTAAAAGACTCCTATTCCATCTCATGGTAACACCCTCTTTCTCCATAGGAAGCAGTTATCTTTGTTTACTCAAATTGATTGAATTAACAATTCCCAACCTATATTTACCGTGGATATGCTAATAAAAGGTATTAACTCTTCTATAAACCTTACTTCATAGATGGCTGCATAACAATACTCTCAGATCTAAAAAATCACAAAGCTGTCAGCCTCACTTGAAAACACTGGAAAAACAAGAAAAAAAATTATCAGGGATGCTTGGAATTCTTTCCACCCCAATAGTTGCCAGTAGACTGTGTTTAAAGTGACAATAATAACCTGAGGCTACATTATTTTTTATGATGACAGTTTGTAAAATTTTCACACATTAAAATTCAGCCTGATTGAAATTAATATCTATAGAGTTAACTGCAGCCTTTCTGACAACAGAAGAATTTTGCTCAATATAAGGTGGAGATAATTTTTATTCCTATCTGGGAGCTGAGGAAAATGTGCCAGCTTGCCACCTATGTGTCATCTTAAATGTTCTAAACAATCAATCAAATTACATTAGAGATAATATTTGAATACCTAATTCATTCAGTCAAAATATTGCATTATTATGTTCCCATAGCAGTATCACCACTTACAGTTCAATCCTGTACATTTTTGTAGTCTACCTCATAACAGCCTTTTCTCTATTATTTTCTTCATTTTTTTGTTTGTGGTTTTTGTTTGTTTCTCTGCTTTGTCTTGTTTTGATTTGTTTGCAATAGCTCTCAGATTTAAAATAAAATAATTTCCAGTCACTACTTTTCCTAATGGTGCCAAAAACCTCTCTTAAATTCTTTGTTAACCTTTTGCTGCCATGAAGCACTTTGACATCTACTGATATTAGCACTCAGTTATTTTATTCTACTGCTTCAGTCACAGGCTTTAAGCCCTTACAGAAAGAAGTAATGGTAGCATTGTAAAAGAAAAATAAAATTCTACTGCTTCAGGGAGACTATATTTTTCCTGTAGAGTGACTGAGTTGCACTCTAGAATAAATTGAAGTCCTAGCTTAGAAGGTTGATTTAAATCTACCTAAAATCAATGTTAAGAAATTAGCTTTCCCATGTTTCTATTTACTCAGTACTTAGAATAATCAATCCATGATATGTACAACTCAAGCCAGCAATGAAAATCATATTTTTAATTGTGTTATCAATGTCACATTCAAAATGTCAAGGAAGTCTGTCCAACCCTAAATCCACAGAGAAAAGCATCTTCACTAGGTTTTTCTTTATCAATTAATTATTCTCTAGAGTACTAACAACTGAAAATGAAATGAAATGACGTGACATTAAATGAAATTAAATTAAAGTTCTTTTATTTGCCTGATCCCCTTCCCTGGTGGTAACTGCATCATTGTATGTGTCAAGCACAGGGTAAACCAGGAGACCAATAAAAAGTCAGACACTCAGCTGTAGGACAGATTGTGGATATCAGATAAGCAGAGAAGAAAAAGGAATCTACAAAAATATGACCTTAACAGAAAGAAGTTTTTAGGAGCCTCACATTTAGGTTGTAGGACTGTGACTGTGGAGCTCTGCATAAGCCATTTTGCCTTCTGAATGGGAGGGAAAATGAGATGATGCAGCTGGTATTTGGATTAAAGTTGAATGAGCGAGATGCCTGCTCTCAGTACTTCTTGCACAAAACTACTGCCAGAGACACTGTAAGAGGGGGATACAGTCCACCCTTGTTGCTTTTGAAAACCTCAACAACCTTTTCTTCCCCAGTGACTTCACCTCTTAAAACATGGGAGGGACTGCTGACTCTACTGCAATAGACAGGAGAGTTTATTTTCCCCAATTTTTTGCTTTCCTCCAATTCCTTGCATTTTTTCATGCATGCTACAATTCATTTGAACCAGAGAGGAGACGAAATGAAACTTAGAGGCAGTTATGCAAAGCTCTGTTTCAGAGTTCTCCACAATCTCTCCATAGGCCAACATCTCTGCCTTTGCTTTATACGAAGCTGATGGAATTCATATGTAGCTCTTCTAGTTTGGTAAGTATTTCCATAAATACAACAGTAATTAAATTCAGCTATTGGCAGAAGTATAAAAAGTGTAATGCTGCCAGAATAACTGAGTGTGCTGTACTAAAAATTTAACCTTTTGCAAAGGACCACTTTGAAAGTCTATGGAATAGGTTCAAATTTCACAGCTTTAAAAGCACTTTAATCTTAGTCTGGGAGGATCATTCATCTCCTGTTGTATATACATTCATTGTGCATATCAGTTCTTCCCAAAGCAGCTCCAGAACTGCCTGCCTTCCATGCTAGCCTGGTTTAGACTACAGGCTGCTTGGAACAGAAGTTACTGCAGTGTCTTTAAAGCAAAACCAACTGCAAAATCAAGCCAACATCTAATTTAGAGACGTGACTTTTGTCTAATGCAAACAGACCTACAAGGAAAATATTTCCTAAGTGCTTTGCTGAAGCAAGGCAATGATCTGTGGGATGAAGATGACAGGGAATTTTCTGAAATTGAAGAATGCAGGCTGAGGTAGGAGACGCGACGTGGCTATCAGTAGCAACAGCTAGTTAGGATCAACCAGAGGAGTTCAGGCCTCAGCCTCTGCATGCCAAATACAGCTCTTCTAAATGATAGAGTGGGGATTCCAAATAGAGCCTGGCCAGTCTGCTTGGATCTCACTGGACCACAGTGCCAGGCATGGCAATTAGACTCACCAAGAAGGGCGGCAGTGGGAGCTCCCTCCTGTGCAAACCTTCCTTTGGCCATCTGGGGGTAGGGGGCTTGCTCCATTCACCCCATCCACCTCCCTTCACACATTGCTTCACTCATGCAACACGGTGGGACTACTGATTTTTCTGCAGCCCCTGTATCAGAACAGTCTCTTGTAGTTGGTTTACCAGAATGCCTAAGGAGTTACTGCTTTTTTTATTACTCAGCAGCCAATATGTACCATATGTACCTCATATGAACCCACCAAGCCCACACCAAGGACTTATACCAAATCCTCTGCTGCACAACTTCTGCAGTAAGATCAGTTTCCTTTCATGATTAAAAAATCAGGTAATTAGTCACAAATAATAAAAATGAGGGCAGACTTACCCATTTATCAGCATTTTTAAAAAAAAGCTCAGTATATCAGTCTTTCAATTTTTTCTTTCTCCATGTGGAGAATACACATTCAAATAATTTAAATATAATTTAAAGATTGAAGGTTTTATGTGAGCTTTATGTGAAGATTTGTGTGAACAATAAAAATAGATGGAAAGCAATAGAAATGGAAATAAAGAAGTTGAATCTAATTGAAACAGATTTAAGAGCAATGTATTCTCCTCCAGCTTCTCTGGTAGAAGGAAAATAAAATTAGTGGGGATCTAGAAAAGGTGTAAAAGATAATGATAGCTCTGCTTCCTGCTCCTCTGCCTGCCTTCTTCTAAGAAATGGCTACTTCTTAGTCCAATGGCCTGAAACTAGGGTAAGAACAGTTTTCTCCTTCAACAAAAGGAACAAAAGAGCATTGAGTACTTTGACCCTGGCTACAAGGATGTAGGGCTTATATGCCATCCTTGAACTTCCATATTTTTTATGACAGTTATTTCTATTATTTTGGCCTATATTCCAACAACTATGTTCTATCAGTTAGAATGACCTTTGTCTAAAGGGCTAAGAACCAACAATTGAGAAGCACAATTCTTATGAGAGCATGTTCTAGGTATTTGCATGGTCCTATAAATACATGTGTGTCCCTACCTATAATTTTGTGTGTGCACGTCTGTCCCTACTGATTTTATCTCTTGCATAGGTGACTGTATTTAGAGATGTTAGAAAAAGAACTGCACTCTTGATAGCAAACACTTGAACCCTGAAGAATTATGAAGTGGTTTCCTGTCCATCCAAAATCAGCTGACAAGGCAAGAAGCAGGAAGGCCATGTAGCCTAATTAAACTGTTCCAGGTTGAAATAATGACTGCACCAGAAACAGGTCAGTTCAGTGTCCAGAACATTTCCTGTGCTATGACACCATCTAGAATCAGACTAGATCATTAAGTTACAGATAATTTTGCTGCCAATTGTTTCAATTTACCACATTTTGAATATGTGGTCAGTGTTTTCCTTCCAAGACTCTCCAGCTGCTGCTCACTTATCCACTCATGTTTTCTTTCCACATTCCTTAGCAAGAGACACAGAGCAGGGAGGTCTGAGGGATGCTTTGAGGTGAGCTACAGTGGCAGGAGGGTTGCAGAGGGTGTGGGTGCCACATGCACTGCTGCTGAGCTCTGCTTTGTACAGGTTCTACTGGGAAAAAATGTTGCTGAAGGCAAAAGAAGCAGACCTCTGCAAAACAGTTTTGAATTTAATGGGAAAGAAGAGCTTTCAGATGAGTAGGGGAGTGGAGAGAAATCTTGGTTACACCTGCCTTCCCACCTGAACCCCGACAATTCTACCTCCAGGATGTCTATTCCAGTTTTTGTTGATTTAAGCCTGAGGCAGAATTTTTTTTAAAAAAAAAGTTTCCTTCTTCCTAGACTGCTGGATTTGGCATTTATTCAAAGGGCATTGGCCCACCCAATCAGCCTGCTGGGACCTTTCCCAATGAAAACACCTCTCTGCTGCAAGCCTGTAGTCACTTGCAAGTGTGTACATGGCTGAGGAAGCAGGGGGAGAAAGGAATTCCTCCGCATTTTGCCTTTTGCAGCTTTTCCTTTAACTACAACTGTGCATGCTCCATTTCTTCAAACATTTTTGTTTCATGCAGCAGGAGAGGGCTGGCTGTGCGTCTATGGAAATAGTTTGTCAGCAACATGCACAAATTCTTTTTTCCCTTTTACTAAAATAAAAATCATGAGGCTCTTTGCAGTCAGGCATCATCCCAGACCATGAGAATGAGAAGCTAATCCAGAAGTAGGAGCTGTATGGCCAGCACCATTCCTCCAAGGCACAAAGAACAAGAAAAACAAAAAGGGAAACACAAAAAAAAGAGCTGGAGCTCTGGAAACTGGATTTGGAACTGTTTTCCCAGCTATCCATACCCCTCTTCCTCCCCTGCTTCCAGGCTGTCTTGCTGTTGGGGGCTGGGATTGCTCAGCAGAGCCTGTGGCCACGCTGCTGCTGGTGTCCCGCAAGAACCGTCACTGGAGAGAAGCGAGGATGACTGAGAGGAATTAGTCCTGCATCATGCAGCTTTTCCTGAACTGTTTTTCCTGTCCTTAGAACGGGGTGAAGAAAAATTATTCATCTAAGTAACTGCCTAGTTGGGCTCCTCCCTCTGTCCATCCTTCCTTCTCCCCACCTCCCCTTTCTGTTTTTTGGTGTGCAGCCCACTGACTACGTGGACACCGTGAAGCAGAGCCAGGGCAAGGGACACAGAAAGACACGTCCTCTGTCAGAACTCTTCATCCTTTTCAAAAAGCTATATTAGATCTAGAAATTTTTCTTCCAGCTCTCCATTTACCAGTGAAAGAAAGGGAATTTAAGGAATAAAGATTCAAATTAATACAAATCACACTGAAGTTCCAGTGATTTCCCACATCTTCAGCCTCAGTTAATTTCAGTTTGACTCTATGACAGAAACATTTTCTTAGCACCATTTTTCACGTTTTTCCTTTAGCCCCTAATCTGTTAGACAATATTTTTTGAAAACTCAGATCATATCCCAGCACTTAAAATCCCTGCTGATTATTTGACACATAGCTTGATATGGTTCACTTTACCCAAGGTGAGAGATTGGGAATCAGCCTGGCCTTAATTATAAACACAAACACAAATCACTGTGGAAGTTTTTATGTAGATGTTGTGTTGCACTAAGAGCATTTTTAATTGTTACTGTCTGTCCTTTTGTCTTAGTCTCATCACCAAAAAAATATATGTGCTGCATGCTGAGGTAAGAAGTGCATGTAATGTGCATAGCAGTCTCAGGGGGCTTGGAAACTGTACTTGGAAAAGCAGAACATGAGTGGGAGTGGACTGTGGACGATTGTGGGGCATAAACCTGTGATGGGGTGGTGTGGAAGAACAGCAGAGCCCTCCAGGCTGCTGAACACAGTGTCACACTGAGGGTTACTGTCTTCAGGATGGTTGGTGAAGTATTTAAGAAGGTGCCAAGAATGGCAAGAAGGAAGAACAATGTAATGGTTTGGTAAGTAACAGAGAGAGAATTGATAATATGCTATCAGATGCAGGGGCCTTTTGGCCTTTTGGCACAACCAGAATCTGTGAAAAAGAAAGATTACCACATAACAGCAGAAGTTTCTGAGAAATTCTGAGAAGAGGCAAAAGCAGGTAGAGGGAAAGAAAGATGCTTTAAAACATTACATTCTCTGCCTCTGTTGGATATCCCTGCAGTAATGAAAATAAGCACTCAGCCCTGTTGCTATGGCTGCTTTGTTTTTTACGGGAAAGCAAAACTAATGAGGTATCTTCATCAGGGACCAATTTTGTTCTAACATAATTAGTACTTGTTCCTCAAACTGGAGGTACCTCGGGATTTAGGGCCATCTAATTTTCTTAAAATATACCTAACCAATATGGTTGGTGGAGTTATGTGAACTTCTTGCTCCACATTCCTCCTGCAGCTGCTCCTCCATCCTTATCCCAGGTGACTTCTCTGTGCAGCTGGGATTAGCTACCTCAGGGAGCATTCCCCTACAAAACAACTGATGCCTTTTCCATTGGGGAAATGGGACACCTGCCCCAAATGGATCCAGTCCTTGCAAAGCTCCTACCACCTTCGTTTCCTATGAGGAGAGGGGAGGGAGGACTGGATGAAATTCCCTGGGCAGCTGATAAATAAAGGCTATAATTAAATAAATGCTTGAGGAAAGCAATAGAGTGAGAGAGCACATAATAGAGATAACAGAACTCAAACTGAGAAGAGTAGGCGGTGGAAGGGAAGGGAAGGGAAGAGAAAAGGCTGGAAAAATGCAGAGGCCAGTATTGGGGAAAACCAGTTTCATTACAGAGCTGCTCCTGGGAAGTCAGCCAGAGTATGTCTGTAGGAGTCTTCATCTTTCTCTCTGACTGTAAAACAATGCGAAGGCCTCATACAGCACCCACTTAATGAGCTTAACCAGTGCTAAAGGGAACATCAGCTCAGAGATGATTGGATACCAGCTAATCAGTTCCCCAACTGTGTGGTTGGAGATTCAGAAATTTCCATCTCCTTTTCTGTAAAGCCTGATGGCTTTCATTAACCCCTAATTATCCCAAGTATTTTTTACTTTTTTTTGTGCTTTGATAGCACTCTGACAGTGCACCTACATCCCCAAACTCTTGTTAATTTCTAGTTGCCCTGCTTCAAATTTTTCCTTTTATTTTTATAACATTTTTTCTGATAATGTAAATTTGGTTTTGATATTGATAAAGAAATAATGTAAATTTATTTATTTTTCAAGACCACAGATCTTCCTTAGAAGAAGATCCTACTCACTTCCATTTGAGTTTTACCTGCAAGGGTTGAAGAATATGAATGAGTAAATTGGCCCCACAGAGGAGTAACACTGGTGAAATGATCCAGAGTCTGTAGATGTCTGAGTGGCATTATGCAAATACAGCTTTGTAGTCTGATGACCTGCAGTTTTTCTTTGCTCTGAGCCTCAGGGGAAGTCAGAATAGAAAACCAGGATGTCATCTAGATTCAAGAAAAGGACAGCAGCATTTTCTGTGCCTAATTTTTTTTTAATCTATAAATCCTGGGACATATTCATAAAGCGTTTTGAAATTTCTAGCATATTTCTGGAAAACATAAATATTATTATTTAAATAAGTTTTGGGTTGAGTCTTTGCCACAAATCAGAAAGTAGTATTTTATTTGTATTTATTTGTAAGTCTCTTGAAACTTTTTCTGATTTGCAAAATGGACCCATCAGCTGATACTTATACTAATTTTTTGATTCATTTCTCAATACCGCACACTTATTTTAATACCTTGTAATCTTGACACAGGTCGTCTGGTAGGACCAACAGAATGGTTCAGTGCACTGGGTCCTCTCTAGGTCCTTTGGATAACATTCTGCAGGTGTTACAGTATCACGACCATGAGGCCTTTCAGCATTCAACAGGTTCCTGCTGAACATCCACACATTCATTTCCAGATAAAATAAAGGGAGCTGGCGTAAAGAACACACCTTTAAAACCAGGACACTGCAGTGCAGAGGTGCAGGTGTGTGTCTTCTGGGGACTAGTAGCTGTCATGTCCTGGGGCAGTGCACAGCTGGAGGCAGCATCTAGGCTCAGGTTGTGAGGTCTGTGGGAAGCCCTGTGGTGCCTCAGCAGCTCCTTGGATGACTGAGCCAGTCTGTTCTGCTCCCTCCATTTCATAGATCCTGGTGATGAGGGTCCAGCAGTCACGTGGATTGCAACAACAATGTCAGAACTCAATAGCTACATACAGACAGATCTGAGGTAAAGTCTAACTAAATGGGAAGCTTTTACCCCCAAAATGGGGCTGTATACATTTTGTATAAAGTGTGTTGGCACATGTCTGCATGTGTGTGTCTGTGAGTGTATGGTGTATGTATGTACATAGAGACAAAGGGCTGAACACTTCTGGAAGGATGTTTGAGACTACACATTTGTTTTTTATGTGAACAAAACCTCTAAAATTTAGCCTCAAAATGTTTTTTTTGTTATTAATGGTACTCTAGCAATTTCCCTGTCAGAAAAAAAAATATCTATAGATACACATAAAAGTATCTATGTATTTTTAGGCATCATGTATGGGAAAGTGTATTTGCATGGTAGTGTTTGTGTCCTAAATAGATGCAAGGTGATGCACTTGTGAACCAAATGTGTATTTGGAGGATGAAGACTTGATGTGAATATGAGAAGACCTGGCAACTATAATAAATATTAATGGTGGTTTAGCTCTTGTGCTCTTTCTGAAATGCCATGTACCACCTGAGCTTCCACTATGGTGAATTATCCTATGCCCCACCTGAAATTCTTGTACTGGACCTGAGATATGCAGCTTATGTGTCTTCTCCCTGTCCTTCCCAAGCTCAACAAGCAATGCAGACAACCTACAGACCAACCAAAGCATCCTCAAGCAGGACATGAAGAGTGCTGTGCCTCCTAGCTGGATGTGCTCACTGGATGGTGAAGAGAAACTGGAGATGTTCAATGCCAGGGAAATCAGGACTACGGCAAGTGGGAGAAACCCCCAGAAAATCAACACACCTGGAGGGTCAAGAATTACCTTCAGCAGGGTAAGATGATGGAGGCACGATTCAGGAAGGTGTCACAGACAACTCATTAGCAAAGGAGAACAGTGAGCTGGCAGGAGGCATGAGCAGCGTGTAGGGAGAGATCTTAGCAGAAGAGGCTTTCAGGTAGTGTGAGAGGAAAGAGAGGAAGGGTGACTTGGGTTAAGGAAGAAACAGGTCACAATTTTAGGGTTGTAACATAAAAAATGCTGCACCTTGTATGGCCAAAATTATTAACTGGAGAAGATCTCCCAGATCTAGGTTATACTTTCTGACTGAGCTATTTATGAAGATGGGTCATAAAAGGGGTGTCAGGGAGTAGACTGTATCTTCCAGTTCTTCAGACTCAGAGACATAGTGCTGACCAAGGCAATTTCTCCTCTCCTAAGTTCAAAGGAAGGTTCCTGTTGTTTGTGAGGAAATCTCAGTCATTCTTGGTGTTTATACAGTTCAAGGTACCTGTCACTTTGGGTGGGGTGTGGGTGCTCCATCTGGGATCGCTGTGGTGACTGTCAGTGAGGCTATGGATGCTGTGGCAGAAGGGGGCAGCTCTTTCCAGGCCAGACTTCTCCTTGTCTGCGGTGCTCACGTCAAATTCATCCACGCTGGCCACAGCCTGCGCCAGAGGAAATCCAAAATTTTGGAGACTGCTCTTGGAGCTGGTGCCCAGCCCTCCTCCCCTTCAGGCAGAGGAGCAGCAGCGTGTCTATGGTGTGTGGGGCTGGTTTCAAGCAGGAGGAATGTGGCTGAGAGGGGGGTAGGAAAACAGGAGAGGGACAGGCTGCAGGAACTGACAACAGTGTTCACCATCCTCCCTGAGTTTTCATACACCACAGAAATAGAAGTAATTCCTTAGATTTCTGACTCCCCTCACTCCCAAGCAAGCTAAGGGGGGGGGGGGGGGGGTGGTACATTTGCTTTCATAGCCAATCCTTTTTTTCATCAGTAACACCGGTCTGGCTCCTTTGCTTTCACAGTAGCAAGGCAGCAGGCTTTTACACCTCTTTCCAGACTCCTCCTGCTTGACTTTTTCAGTTAAATTTGATGCTGACCTATTTAACAGAACTCATTTCGGAATATCTGGAAAATTTCAGTAAGGGTTGACTTAGGAGACCTCATTAACCCTTGAAAGACTTTTAAACTGTCTGAACATACATTGCAATTGAAATCAAGAATGACTTCGAATGAAAATTGTATCTGATTTTTACAAGGACAATAGCTTTGAAAAATAACAATCTTTTATGACTTCTCACATGACAAAAACCAGGTGATATCAGAAAAAGAGTTTTTTAAACCTTGAGTGGGATCTCCGCAAATAAATCTGACTTGAAAACATGGCCAAAAGATCATTTGTACAATAAATTAGGCTCAAGTGATTTTTTTATTCATTCCATGGCTTTAATTCTGAAAATAAGATGGGCAACTGCTGCTTTTTAAATTAATTCCTTACCTTGTGCTGCACAGGCTCCAACTTACTCATCTGAGAGTGGGAAAAAACCCCACATACCACTACTTTCGAAACCTCCCTATTGTACTTTTATATTCTCTTTTTTTCACCTAGTCTTTTTCAGTCTAACTGCCACTCTGTATTATAGGGTGTATCCAAATTCAGGGAAAGCCTCTGGCCAATTGTTTTTGAGGAACTTTCCTATGGACTGCACTGCTCTGTTTGGGAGACTGAGAGTGCCACGTCGCTCCTTCGTTATAAAGGCTGAGAAAACCATCACGGTTACTTCTGCAGTTCTTGATGTGGTTCTGGGTGGTAACTTCCGATGGCCAACATTGTTTTTTTTCCCCTTGGCTGCAAGGATATGGCATGATTGTACTTGCTGAGGGAACTATGGAGGCTCTGAAGTGCAAAACTGGATCACAGGGACCATCTAGTGTTCTCAGCCTGCACCACCACAGTAGCAGTGCCTTGTATCTGTGTAACACAGATGTTAATGTTCTGCAGTCTGCTGGATGAAATATCTAACATTTCAGAGAAAGAAATCAAATACCACCTGAATACTATAGGTCAGCACAACTAGTTTTCAGCTGTTCTAATTGAGAAAATGAGAAAAGTACTTTTGAGTGGTCTTTTTAGGTGTTCTTCTCTAAATAAAATGAAAACTGTGCTTTTCAACATAATCGCAGAGAATCTATCCCTATTTTTCAGCTAATATATTTTTAAAGGCAAAGTAGAAAATACATTGAGGGTGGAAAGGACAAAAGAATCTGGCTTTAGAAAGTCCAAAGTTTTCATCTTTGACACATTCAGCACAAGGCACCAAGCTCCACTCTGCACGAGGTGCTTGGAGAGCAGCAGCTGAGATGCCTGGGCATGGATCAGGACATGCAGTGAGAGAAAGCTGAGCTGGACACCCGTGGGAGAGACATGGGGTTGCCATTAGATTTAGGAGTGACAAAATGGAGAATTAGGATGTTCCTGGGTCAGCTGAGGTATGGAGGAGAGAGAGGATTTCCAACATGCTGAAGTAGAGATGGGGTGGAGCATATCATGACTGCAGGCTGGGCTCTAGCTGGGCTCCTGAAAGGGAAAATGAGGCTGGAAATGAAGCTGTGAGGCAGGGCTGACGGTGTCAGGGCTGTGCTTGCTACAAACCTCATTCCCACCCACACCAGCCAGGGCTGAGCATATCCTGCTGCCTTTCCCCTCCACCACAGGGTACTGCCTTTCCTCTCCCACTCTCCTTTTGCAGACAGAAATTTGGCCCTTCAGAGTCTCAGGCTTTTGCAGAGGACAGCAAGTTTGGGAATAATACCTGTTCTAAGAATATAAACATTATCTGTGTCTTGATGCCAAGCAGAAGTGCAGAAGTGTCTCTTTCCATGCTTGGACACTTGAACATTTCCAGGATTTAAAAGGTAAATAGGACAGAATACTTTAGTGAATTGTGATAACTTGCCACAGTCCCACTTGAAAAGAAAAATAAGAGGCAGAGGATCTTAAGGAAATAGAGGCACTCAATCAATTTTAGTTTGCAGATAAGAAATTCCTCAAAAGAACATCTAGAGGCCATGGAGGGAGGGAAAAAAGGAACACACTCCCCACAAGTCTGATTAATGGGATTCTGCTGCACAGCAATTAATTTGGGTGATATTTTTTCATTGAAAAAAGAAGTCTTTGCACAATCCAAAAAGTCTGTGAAAGTATTTTGTTTCCCAAAAAGGGTTAGCCTGCCAAAAAAAAAGTAAGAAAGAGCTGGCAGAATATCTCAGAAAATGGGAAAAGAATGTCAGTAATTCAAAACAAATTTGATTTCAAAATGTATTTCTACTTCCATATCAACATTATTAATTTTAAAGGAATTTAAATAATGTCAAAAATCTAAATAAATATTTTATTTCATATTAATCCAAACAGCTGCTCAAACAAAGAAGAATTTTATGCAGTATTTTTCATTTTATACACCTATAGTTGCACCTCTTCTTTGTGGTCTAGATGTAAGCCCTGTGTCATGCTCTGACAGAATGAAAGCCTGGACATGTCTTAAAATCCCCCAAGTAATAGGAGAGACTAAAGTGGGAAGAAATCTGTGAATTGTTGTAAAAGTTTCCACGGAACAGGACAGCAAGGCATAACATTTATCCTGTGTGAGATGGAACAGTGTAAGAAATACTTCAACATTTTTCTAAAGTGTTAAAATCTCACCAGAATATTCCAAGCATATTATTTTACTGTAGCTTTGTGAATTGCACTTTTCTGAACCTTCACCATGCCAGCACATGCTCCTGAAGTGGGAAACTTACTCTGATTAATTGAGATAAAACACAATATTCACTCCAAGTCAAATTGCTTGTGTTCCATAATCATGAGCAAGGCAGGAAATATATTGTGTTAAACTCAACAGTAAACACATTAAGGTGCAATATATTAATAGGCAATAGACATTGTCAGGGTCTCCACTGTATGCATTTAGCAAGCCACAAATGATGATTTTTAATTACAGCACATAAATGAATGGAACACCCTTAGTGATGTGTGGGCTAACAGAAAAACTAAATTTAGAGTTCTTTTTAAAAAAAGCCTGGAAAATTAGCTTTTTTTTTTTCAAAACAAAGAAAAAAGGTGTGAAAATGAAAGGAGCTTCAGTAAGATGTAAAGTAAAAAAAAATTAAAATTAAAAAAACAACAACCCTGTGTTGGGACAGGCACAACAACAATGGTAACCCTGCTGTTGGGACTGGCACTGTTCAACATCTTAGCTGACAACATGGGCAGGGACAGTGGGATTGAGAGCACCCTCAGCGTGGTCACTGACCACACCCAGCTGTGGGGTTTGGATGACACGCTGGAGGGAAGGGATGCCATCCAGAGGGACCCTCATGGGCTTGAGCACTGGGTCATTGAGCCTCATGGAGCTCAACACGGCCTAGTGCAAGGTCCTGCACCTGGGGAGGGACAATAAATACAAATACAGGCTGGGAAGAGACTGGATCAAGACTGGATACCTGAGGAGAAAGACCTGGGGATGTCTGTGGACAAAAAACTCAGTTATGACTTCTCAGTGTGTGCTTGCAGCCCAGAAGGCCAGCTGCATCCCAGGCTGCATCAAGAGAGGAATGGCCAGCAGGTCAAGGGAAGGGATTCTGCCTCTCTGCTCTTGTGAGACCCCCACCTGCAGAGCTGTTTCCAGCTCTGGGGCCCTCAACACAGGAAAAGCATGGGTCTGTTGGAGTGAGTCCAGAGAAGGGCTGAGAGGCCTGTCAGACAAGATGAGAGAGTTGGGGCTTTTCAGCCTGGAGAAGAGCAAGTCAAGGGGACACTCCACAAGAAGCCCCCCAATACCTAAAAGGTGCCATAGAAGAGCTGAAGAGGGACATTTCAGAAAGGCACATAGTGATATGACGAGGGAAAATGACATTAGGCTGAAGGAGACTGTAGGTTTAGATTAGATATTAGGAAAATATTCTCTACCGTGAGGGTGGTGAGGCACTGGAATTGTCTGCCCAGAGAAGTTGTGGATGCCCCATCTCTGAAAGAGTTCAAGGCCAGGTTGGATGGGGCTCTGAGTAACCTTGTCTAGTGAAAGGTGTCCCTGCCCATGTCAGAGGTATTGCAACAAAATGGTCTTTAATGTCTCTTCCATCCAAAACCATTCTAAACTACTTTCCTTTAGAATGAACAACAAACTTATTTGGAGAGTAATATTTAATACCTAAAATTATTTCTCTGGTGAAGTATTTAATTTCTTAAATTAGACCTTTTTTCTGTACTGATACACTGATAGACTTATACACTGATAGACCATCTGCTGTTGGTTTTGAGCTGGTGTGCATCCATCACATTGTAATGAATAGGTGTGACCATGCTCTGTTCACGTGGTCTTTGTCCATGCCCTCCCTCTTCCAACACCACAGCTCTGCCTCCTCATCCTTTATCAGGCAAGAAGCAAAGCAGTCCTCAAAGCATACAGGGTGGCCTGTGTTGACTGGCTTTCCTGGGGTAAATACCTCCATGAAGTCACTAATTTAAGTCTTCTTCCTCCAGGTGCTTTATCTGGTGTTTTCAGGATATGTCTCGCTGACATAGCTGCCATTCCTTCAGATCTTGCAGAGATTACTTACCACTTCAGAAGTTACTGGAGGAAGACCCAGTCAGATGGAAAAAGCTGTTGCACACACAAACTCATAGTTTAAGGAAAACAGGTCTGTGATGGACGTGAAAGTAAGCCCGCTGCAGATGTTCAAGTGCCCTGGCACACTGTGCTGGTGTCTACTTTTGTCCACAGTCACTTTTGTTCAGTGTAATCCTGCTCTTTGCCCAGAGCTCTCTACAATTACCTGAAAGTGGGTTGTATTAGGTGGGAGTCTGTCTCTTCTCTCAAGTAACAAATGATAGGACAAGAGGAAATGGCCTCAGGTTGTACCAGGAAAGTTTTAGATTGGATCTTAGGAAATATTTCTTCAAAAAGGGTTGTCAAGCTCTGGAACAGGCTGCCCAAGGAGGTGGCAGAGTTGCCATTGCTCGTGGTGTTTAAAAGATGTGTAGATGTGGCACCTGGGGACATGGACTAATGGTGGAGTGCTGGGTCAAACTGCTTGACTCAATAATCTCAGAGGTCTTTTTCAACCTAAACAGTTCTCTGATTCTATGATTTCTCATCTCCTCCTCCTTTTGTCTGCTGGCACCAGCACTTACATGGTTCAAGTGAACAAGGTCACAGAGGTGTGAAAGCTGAAAACAGGCTTGTGTGCTGGGTTGGATGCCCAGGGCTCTCTAATGAGCCTGAATTTATTTCAAAAGAACTGTTTTCCCTTTAGTGGCCATGTTTTGTCAGACCAAATAACTTGAATTCTTTAGTAACATGGCACAAGGGGTGTTTTTGGACTGTGAAGTTCAGACACCTCCATCCATGTCAGAACTCTGTGACACTTTAGAAAAATCTCTGCAGCATGTGTTGGAGGAGGTAGAAAGGAGCGGGGATGAGGAGAGAAGCTCTGCTAAAAGGAGGTTGGGCACATACAAATGCAAAATACAAGTACAGCTCCTGCTGCAATTGTGCAAGTGTGCAGTTTTTGCTGCAATCTTGCCTTTTGAGCTATGAGGACAAGCTTGTGCTGTGTCCCTGAAGGCCATAGCAGCAGCCCTTTACAGCCTGTAATGATGGTAACCACAGATGAGATGAGGCTCCCTGATTAGCTATATAATACAATGAAATTTGTCCTTCAGAGCTGCTGTTCCTTACCTTTCCTAGACAGCAAACTTCTGAAGGCCAGATTTGAAGCAGCTGGACTAGTAAGTATTTCCTAACAGAGACCATTTTTAACTCTGTCTTCAGACTTCAATGTTACTGAAGTCCAAACTACTGTGCTTTAAAATGCACAGCTTTGCTATTAGCATAGATGCTGTGGAGATGTATGTATTCTAAGACTGTTTTTTTAAAAACACAATGTTTTATAGCTGTGACTGCTGGTACCTTAATGTACCTTCAAAGGCAACCAATATGCCTATCTTCAAGGAGAAAAAACTATCACACACATAAAGGTCTCTATTAATGCTTGTTTTTCTGTTTTTCTTATAAATTTTGTATTTTTTTTCCTTTTCATCATATAAAATTGTGATAAATGAGAATGAAGCATATGGTTTCCCTCTGTATATGATGAATATTAGCAAAGTAAAGTACAAAACATCAGTCTTACAGGTAATGGACTAGTGAAAATCACAGGGATTTAAATAATGAACTATTTACAGCAGATATTGCAGGCTAGAATATTTTCCTGTTTATCTCCACACATGAATCATTTAACACAAATCAAGGGAGTTATTCCAGATTTTAAATCATATTATGAAGATCTAGATGTTATCTAGCATCAAATTATAATAATGACAGAATTAAAATCACTTGCAGTAATGAAAATAAGAGTGCTCTTTTGTTGTAAAAGCACATAGCTTTCCTCTGTGACTTTGATTTTTGCAAAACATTCAAGGAAAGGATATATATGAAACTCTGCTGGTTTCAGAGCTTAAATGTCAGAGAAAAATGCATTTTGTAAAAGAAAGGACTGACTGAGCCTCTGGCCAGGGATCTAATGAAACTCAGAGTAACCCCAAACAGTACTTAACTCTCCTGGCAAACATGGTGATTTCTACCTCTGATTCTCTTTCCAGTCTTAGAGGGTTGCTGGAAGAATTCCCTTTCCTGACATGCACCAGTTCTAATCTTGCAATAATGTATTCCTAGCACCAAAGTGCTATGAGATTTGTGTAGTTATCAGCAGCACCACACGGTGTCCATAGTGCTAAAGAAAAGAATTCATACGAAATGCAACTTGAAATATTTTAGCAGTGGATTTTATTTTTTTTTTTCTTTGAAACTGACCACACTCAGTGAGAAAGAGGGAGAAAGCAGCGAAAGTAATACAACACTTGCTGCTTTCTAACAGGTGCATTACAGGAAAGTGTCCAGGGATGAGAACCTAGAAACATGGAAAGATAGGGCTTGGAGGGATCTCAAAGGGTCATCTGGTACTGCAACTTTATCCATGTCATTCTCATCAAGTATTTGTAAAAAACACATGAATGATGAGAGAAGAAGATATAAAAGTAAGATTCCCCTACATCTTCAAGGAATTTCTTCCAGGGTTTCACTCGAATTAGCACTTGATTTAATTTTTATTTTTTTTACATTCAGTCTTTCTTGCTTGATGTCCCATCACTATGGACTTTGAAACCAAATCTTTCCTTTACTCTTTCACCATGCTCCTTTGAATTTTGTCCATTTGGTCCACATCTTTCTTGAAGTACAGTGACTCAGACTGAACTCAACTCTTCAAAGGAGACCTTACCTGCTCTGAGCAGAGCAGAGGTAATGACTTTTGGTCTTTGCTGGCTCAAATTGTATGTTCCATTGTAGGGTCGTATTTGTATTTCCTTAATATTTTTAATTTTTATTCAGGTTTCCATCTCTAAAAAAAATCCCCCTTTTCTTTTTCTGTGTAACAGACAAAAGTTGGTTTCTTGTCCAATTAATTTTTCTGGATCAAATGAAGTACCTCATCCCTGCAGCATGACTTGCCAGAGTTTTATCTCCAAATTTCAAGGGTATGATTAACTCTAATCTTCACAATGACTGGTGCTATTCTCAAAGCAGTCATGTCTGCAGATCCTGAGCACCAGTGATGACATTAAAGATATCTGAATGCAGCTGAGACCTCTGCAGGACTTCACTCAATGCAGTCTTCCCTTCTTACAGTTAATCACTCACAGTCACTCTCAGGGGATGACTTTCACTCACTCTCCAATAGCTTAGTCTAGGCTACTCTTGCCTAGTCTGATGGTGGATTAATTAATGCTGATTGCAATTTCCTTGTTTTTTTCCTGTTTTGCTTGGTTTTTGCTTGTTTGTTTGGTTTTGGTTTTTCTTTTTGTTATTTTTTTGGGGTTTTTTTCCCCTAGAGACTTACAAACGGTTTGTTGGATCATGACTGGCATTTTTTTCAGGTTAACTGAGGTTTTGATACTGGGGTTTTTGATTCTCTGACTCTTCCTTTTTAATTTTTTTAAGATAAGCATGTTTTATGCTAATGAATACCACATTTCTCCTTGAATAACTAAAAATAATTGTTAGCAGTGCAGAGAATTATCCAACCAATTTTAGGTATTGTGGGATGCAGTCATCAGAACCAGATGAATCAAGTATATTAAATACTTAAAGATGAGGTCTTTCTTTCCTGACACATATAAATTATGCTACCTCACTTGATAGTGCTCTTTTTATTGAAGAGTGTCTTAGTATCTTCACTGATTCTTCCCTTTAACTTTTTTTGGGGCATGCTTTGTGTTAATTGCAGCTCATTCTATTCCTTGCATTTCCAAGCAGTTGTGCTATAACTCTGTATTAATGCCTGGTAGCTCAGCCTTTCTTTTTGTTTTTGCCTGATAACTGAACTCCATGATTGTTAATTTTTTTGTCAAAATGATCTTATATTATACTTCCTATGCCCCTCCACAACTGGATAATTAACACCTACCCTTAGTAATAATTACTTATTCTTGTTCCCTTCTAGCTTTTTCTTTTAGCCCTGAGAAAAGGTGTTATAAAGAAATCCTTATCAGCATCATGAAATCTCTATTTTTCTCTTTATTAATCATCAGTGAGAAACTTTCAGCAGAACACACTAACTAAATCAAAGTATTTGTATCTATCTTTGACTTAAAGGGCAAATTTTGTTTCCTTTTTGCCTTGCTTCCAATTTCTGAACAAGTTATTCCTTTGTGGAATAATATTTGTTCACATAGGTCATGTCACCAATTCTCTGCCAAGCTGTGGCTGTGTGCAGGTTCAGGCACAAATGACTAAACCTGCAGGAAACCAGGAATGGCTGACACAGGCTGAAGACCTGTTACAAAATATGTATCTTAATCCCAGGTTTCAGTCTCTGTTCCAAGTCATGGTTTGGTATCCTAATTCTCCTCTACATTTCTGATTTGTCTTGGCACTTTAACTGTGTTTATGCACTTCTCCTATTTAACAAGACTCTCAGTACAACTGTTAATCAAAAAGAAATTTATCCCTCATTTGGAACTACACTTGCACTTAATGGACAAATTATTTGCATGGATAGTTTGCACATTATTTAAGGCCTGTGTAAGTCTATTTGAGATGTGCAATCATTTAAATTATAAGTAAGGGATAAAAATAAAGTGAAACCTGATCCTTCTGTTCTTAATTCCTGTAAATAGCATGTATATCCTCTCGATCCATGCTAAGAGATGCAGAACAAGGTCTGCAGATTTACGGCAGGATTTTTGCTCCTTCATGAATAATAATAAAAGTATTTGTTTTATTAGTGAGTTGGTGGTTGAATGATTTTCTTGCTCATCCTTTTAAGACACACATTTTCTCATGGAGTTTTTCTGTCTTTTGGGGGTCCTTCTCTGGTACCTGGAAGATAAAGATTCAAGATCTATTATCAAAATTTTTGTAAAAATACATTATTTAATCAGCCACCCACAACACATTCACAGCTGAAAGCTTGATTTTGGAGTGGTGTGAAAATAGTAATGAGGAGAATTATAATAAGAAAAGAAATCACTGACAATAAAGCTCTACTAAAAATTCTGCGAAAGTCAAGCTACTAAATTCTTCCTGTCACACTCCACTGCCTTTGTAGGGAAACTTTTACTCTTTAAAGTATTTTCAAGAGTTGAAATTAATAGCCAGTGTCCTTTATGATGACAGACACAGTATATACCAAGCCATTGGCTGACTGGGGCGTTTGGTGGGGACATGAGCTGGGTGTAGAAATTACTTTCAAGTTATGGGGTTTTTGTAGAAGCACAGAAATCACCTAGAGGAGGATGGATTGCCACCCTTGGAAGATGTTTGCATATCCCATACTATTTTGATTAGATCAAAGTGCATGGCCTTTATTAGTTTATTGCATCTTTACCCATGGGCAGTAGTGACAAATCCCACATCACACATTTTGTCTCCAACATAAGCCCATACTTAACAAACAAAAGGTGAAACAAAAAGGCACCATGCCAATCTTTCTGTCACATGAAAACAACTACCTTGTCTCAGTGCTGACCTCTGAGAAACAAAAAACACACTGCAATTGTTAGTGCAAAATATCTGACTTCTCTGCCCTTGGCTAATTCCAGTGGGCCACCAACACACCAGACAGCAGTGGCTGGGAAGAGGTGGTCCTGGCAGCAGCCAGGGGGCAAGAGGGACACTTCTGTAAAGGTTAGGGTGTGAAATGGCTGGGCTCTGACTACTTTGAAACTACTTTTAGATTATTTTTTTATGTCTGAACTGAGGCACTGGAAGAACGAAGGCTCTGTTGAGCAGTGTTTTATGTCTTTATACATCCTGTAGTGCAGCAGAGCCGTTGTCAAACATCAGATGGTTTGGGCACATATGTGAAACCAAGCCATCAACCAGACACAGCTATCACTGCATGGTGGACCAGGACACCTGAACCAAAATACTACAGAAAAGGAAAGGGAAAGGGAAAGGGAAAGGGAAAGGGAAAGGGAAAGGGAAAGGGAAAGGGAAAGGGAAAGGGAAAGGGAAAGGGAAAGGGAAAGGGAAAGGGAAAGGGAAAGGGAAAGGGAAAGGGAAAGGGAAAGGGAAAGGGAAAGGGAAAGGGAAAGGGAAAGGGAAAGGGAAAGGGAACCTTTTCAGGCTGTGATGATGCCCAAATCCTTGTTCTGATAAGGACTCTGAAGTTCTGAGTAATCAAAATAGAAGATCTTGAGTCCAGGACCATCAAAGTAATTATATACCCACCCAAAATCACTTATGCAGCTTGGAAATGTTTTGTTTGCACTCTGTTTCCAGAAGTATAACATACAAAATAAAGTTTATTTCTAGTCTTATATAAATAAAAGCAATACATTTTAAAAAAAATCAACACAGTGCTCACAGAAATCATATTGAGCTGGCTTATATTTCTTGATTTTTCCATATGTTATGTATACTTTGCTGTTTATGGCAATAGAATCTCACTGCTTTTCAGAGCTGCATTAACCTGCTGTAAAATTTGCAGTCTAGCATATCTGACTATATTAAGCATAGTGTATTTTTCATAAATTCATATGCTTTTTAATTGTTGAATGAAATTAAGGTCTCATATAAAAAAGCACAGAGGCAAAATAATTCCAGGGTGTTTTTCACTTCCATATTTTATGAACATTTCTCTGATATTTCTGCTTGAATGATATCACTCTGCTTTCTAAAGGCAAATATACACTGATAGAACTTTGGTTCCATCTTCACACATTGTGAATGGAAAGATGGCACACTCTGCTGGCAGCACTCTTCCCAGGATTTTAAAATAATGCTCTGAGGAACAAAGCAATTCCAAAATGACTAACTACAAGTTTATTCAGAATTCACTTCTCATTGTCATCATCACAGTGATTCAGAAGTTGTTTACAGCTATTTCTTAAAATTTTAAATTGGATTAACTTACAGCTACAAAATGCATACGTCAAACATTGCAGATATTTAAGATACATGGTTAAAATGCAAAGTTTGGCGTATAAGTGAATCTTTCATGATTTTGGGGAATAAAATGCAGTCAGCAGAAAGACTCCCCTTATCGTTACAATGCTCAAATCCAGATGACTTGGGAAATTTAACTCCAAAGTGACTGGATATAGCTCTCATACAGTTTTATAAGAGTTTTGTATTTAACTGCCTTCCTGAGGCTGAGAAGATTGATTTTTATCAGGATTTTACCTTTTCCATGCAGGATAAGCCCTGTTTGAACCACAAAGAACTAAAAGCAGAGTCACCTGACTTCAGAAAGCCTCAGAGTAAAAATTTGCTCCATCAAAAAGTAGCCAAGTGGATTAGGATAGTAATTAAAACTTCATGAGACAAGATAAAAATGACTGCACTAAGAAGCATTCAAGGTACTCCAGTCAGCAGGTTGGGATCTTTTGGTCCTGGGTAACTCATAAATGATTCTATTTATTTAAGCTGCATACACTCCAGGTGTTTACAATCTTTCCCACTTCCTAGTAGATCTTAATTTTGTCCCCAGGATTAATCAGCTTAATTGGCATGTGCTTAATCTTTATCCTGCAGCTTGGTCTGAGCTTGCCCTTGGATGTGGGAGCATTTTAAGGATGCTGTTATGGAAGCATTGATCCTCTCTGCATAACAGCTCACATTTTGCCTCAAGAACATTCCCTTCCTTCCCCTTCCCCTGCTGTCTTTGTCATTCAGTCCTTTGAAAACCAGCTTTACCTTGGGATGCTTTGGGAAACATCTCAAGACTAAAGCCCACCAGTTTTGTACTAAGCAATGGAATCCACAGACACCAGAAATTTAGCCATAGGTGTTTGAAAAGTGATTCTTCTGCCACCATTGGCTGCATTTTTCTATAATCATGGGCCAAAAAAAAAGGTGTTTTATTTTCCATTTCAAAAGGGCTTCTCTTGGATGAGAGAAGTTTTGTTTTGTTCCTTCTCTCCAGAAGGTACTTCATTCCCCAGAAGATCCTGAGGTGAATAAGCTGGCAGTGGAATTATTCTCTGGCACATTTTTGTGTCTCCTGATGTCCTCCAGTTGATCATTTTGCCCAGGAGAGAGTGATAATATGTACCTCAGGGTACAAGGTGACAGGTGACAAGCTGTCTTCTCCATGGACATGTGTGTGTTTTGTTTCTTTACAAAACCTTACCATCTGAGACCTATTGCAGTGAACCACAGGATCCCACCCCACAGTGAATTTCAAACTCCATTCTGGTTTTCTGGTGGGTTTTACTTTTATTTCTAGGATATATCACTTGGAAACTGCTTCAGACTAGCTGCCATGTCATATCTCTATAAACAATAAAAAAAAATAAATCATAGATATAACCATTAATTGCTACCTGTGATTAAATATTGCTACATGTGATTAAAAAGATAAAATTCTAACTTTTTCTCAAGCCATCTTGAAAATTTGGACCTGTAGTCCAAGAAATTTCACAGCAGACAGACATCACACAATCATATGGATCCTTCACATTGCATGATCACAATACTACATATTAATTCTGTTTAATGGTGCATATCTGCTCTTTGAAATATTTGTGTGGTTTTTTTTTTTCCAGTGAAAATTATTTATATCATAAATACCACCAACACACATATTTTTAATTGGATAATTACTCTTTAATTGGATACTCTCCTCTTGCCACAGAATTTTTTTTCCTACATGGATCTCAGTTCTATAATAAACAAAGAGGTATCACTTGATTGATTTTATGAGGTGTTGAGCATTTGATTTCAATGAGAATTTCAAGCCTTTACCCCTCTTGAACAGTGGAAGTGAAATGGATTTTAGCAGATCTTGGCCTGCTAGAGAGACAGATTGGCAGAGTCTCTTTTTGGGGCAAAAGAGTCCTGGAAAGCTGGACATTCTTCAAGAAGAAAATCTGTAAAGCACAGGAGCAGACTGACCCCATGTGTTGAAAGCTGAGTCATCAGGAAAGAAGCCCAGCTGAACAGAGAATTTTGGCTGGAACTCTTCCTGAGCTGTGAGACAGGTATGGGTAGAAGAATGGAGTTCCCATAATCCAAGGGGAAAGGGTCAGAGACGTGCTGCAACATGTAGACACACACAGAAGACTATGGAACTGGATGGGAACCACTAAAGGATGTTGAGGGAGCTGGCAGAAGTGCTCACTGAGGCACTTTCCATCATTTACCAGCAGTCCTGGCTAATTTGGGAGGTCCCATGACACCCATCTACAAGAGGGGTCAGAAGGAGGATCCAGGAAACTCAGGCCTCCCAGCCTGACTTCATCTCTGGGGAAGGTCATGGAACACTTCATCTTGAGTGCCTTCACATGGCATGTACAGGAGAAGCAGGGGATCAGGCCCAGCCAGCATGGGTTTGTGAAAGCCAGGTCCTGCTCCACCAGCCTGTTCTTGTATGCCAAGGTGATCATCTTAGTGGATAAGGGAAATGCTGTGAGTGTCTACTTGGACTTCAGTGAAAGCTCTGGAACCATCTCCCACAGCTTTCTCCTGGAGAAACTAGTCTGGAGAACAGGAGGCTCACAGGAGGGTGACAATATCGCTGTGAAGGAGGTTGTTGCAAGGTTGGTCTCTTGTCCCAAGTAACAAGAGGAAATAGCCTCAAGTTGCATGAGGGGAGGTTTAGGTTGGATGTTAGGAAAAATTTCTTCATGGAAAGGTTAGTTAGGAACTGGAACAAGCTGATCAGGGAAATAGGGGAATCACCATCCCTGGAGGTATTTCAAAGATGTGTAGATGTGGCACCTAAGGACATGGATTATTAGTGGACTTGGCAGTGTTAGGTTTGCTTGAAGATCTTAGAGGTCCTTTCCATTCTAAATAATTCTATGATTCTAATTTTGTCTGCCACTATCTGGAATGCATAAGACATTTTAATATGAAAGAAACAAATTATGCAGGTTGAGAGAAGTTAGACAAGTTAATTGCATCCTTCAGTTTGTAGCATCCACGTAGGTCCTAATTAAGCAAACAATCTTCTTTCTAGAGGTTATGTTGTGAGGGCTGGGCTCACATGGTGCTTTGAGTAAAATGCTTAAATAATTTGAAGATTTTTGTACTAGTAGTTGGAGCTCAGCTCATTTTCACCTGCAGATCTCCCCACTAAATATGAGGGCCACTGAAGTATCTGAGGTGAGGATCGTTCTCACAATCACATTCAAATGTGAATATTGAATAAGATGTTAGGAATGCTTAACAAGAATCACAGCAGAAGCAGGGACATGCTGTCTTTCTTTCCAGGGGACAGTAATCCCATCTGGAAGAGATCCCATGCAGTGCCATGCACTTCACCTGTGCACTCAACTAACCCTGGAAAGTGGCCTTGTAAAACATCAACATTTTCTGCACCCTCTCAGCTGTCACTTTTCTTTCCTGACATATTTAAGTGAAATTAATATGCTAAGTCTTTTTGCACTAGAAGTTGCTGTTACCTAGTTTTTGTTAGAAATGTAATGTGCTGAATGTGCTTTGTTCAGTTAGCATAATGTCTGGTCTTCTGTGCACAGCGTATTTAATATTCCAGAGCACACTGAAGTTTCTCACATACAGCAAATGTCACAAAAGCCAGACATTGATTTATTTCCAGTAAGGTGTATATGTATATATAGACCATTCTGGAGGAATTACATTGCCCAGTGTGATTTGTTTGATCTTCCTGTAGGACAAGATGAAACCAAGCTACACTAATTATGTGATCAACTGAGAAAATGACAGGGTTTGTTACACAGAAGGATTCTAAGCAGGAATCATAATATTTACCTTCTAATAAGCCATTAGAAAATAATGGTGAGATATTTAACAATATGTTTCATATGTGAAGGAAATTAATTACTATGTTGACAGTGATTTAAGGCAATACAGCTAAAGAACAGATGCAGGTCTTGTTGCCTTATCCTCTCTTTTCAGTCTGCTGTTCAAAGAAGACAGATGCTGCCCTTCAAACTGTCAGCTGTGGCCTTTCACCCCAACAGAGCTATGTAGCCACACCAAACTATGGGACCAAGTTTTTTTCTGAACTCAGATACCTGATAAAGCATCCTGGCAGAGTAACCTCAGAGGTCAGGGCTGGAGGCATTTGTCATCCAGATGACAATTTATGGGGCTGTAGAGTTGCCGTTCATGTCTCAGGTATTTAACAGATAGAAATTAAGGGGAAGTAATGCCCCAGCCCCCTACATTCTGTTCTCTGACCAACCATCCAAAGTGCTTCTTTACATTTGTAAAGCCAGACTTAAAAACTTGCCTGTGTTTACAGACTAAATTTTGTTTCTTTTAGAAAAGGAACATTCAAATGCTCTTCACTGCTGTTATTGACATCCACATTACACAAGTCACTTTTTTTAAAAAAGCTAAAATGTGAACAATCTAAGCAGGTGAAGAAACTTCTTCAGAATAAATTAATCACTTCAAACACCTATGGTTTTATCTCTGTGGTTTTGTCTTTTTCTCTAACACAGAGGAACCTGAAGTTATTCATTTGTAAAAAGCAATTTATTAAAATGTAACATTGAAAATGCAATTTGCCACTAGACGAAAACCAAAGAGAAGGGAAACAAAGCACAGAGGAACATAAAACAGTGATGTACTCATTGAACCATTAAAAGCAAGTCCTCTGAAACTGCCTACAATGTTAAGTGTTTTCCTTGACAGTGTTAATTTGCTGCAGAGATAATGGGGTGTGAGACCCTTTATGGAGTACCTGTGTACTGGTATGGGCTTCATAAAAGAATGGTGGTGAGAAGGCTGAGAGAAGCAATCTCATCCTGAGCTGGCAATGGTCCTGCTAAAATCCTCTAACTAAACTAAAACCCCTCTCCAATCAATACTTCTGTTATTGCATATGTGTATATGTTATACAGTACATGTGAATATGTGTATATTGTACAGCACATCCTTGCTTGTGCTGCCCTGCCTTCACTGGACCTAGCTGGAATAGTCAGTGCAAAACACCTGAAACGCTTACACAAGCTGGTCTTCTAATATCAGGTTTTCATATCCACAAAAATCTTAATTTTTCATGCCAGAATATATTTTCCATCAAAATTCTGTTCGTATTTTGTTCTAAATTCAACTCAGAATAAAAAAAGCAGTTTTGAAAAGCTGGTATGGAATGGAATCAATATCCTCAGGTTAGCGTTCATCTTGCCTGATTAGTAGCTCTGGAATACTGGATTTCAGCATTTGGTTGTTGAGCTAATGCTTGCATTTTATTCCTCCTTTTCTTTGCATTATCTTACTTTGTAAGGTTTTGTAGTAAACACTACTGGTTTACAAAGCACAAAGAAAAGTTATGTTGCTATAGAGATGTTGCTATAATGGTAGTATCTCATTATGTACTAAGATAATGGAATATTACACTCCCTGAGAGGAAGACACATACAAATTTTGACAAATGCAAAGTGCAGTGCAACATGAATATTTAAAAACAGACATAAAGCATAAAAAAAAAAATCCAACATCTGTTTCAGAAGAATTTTAGATGTACAGAGTGAAACACTGAACATTAAAGAAACATTGCTGATGATGCTATTTCAAAGTTTATGTAATTTATGTATGATGAGCATTGATGTTACGGTTATGATGGCGTGAAATTAAAAAGTGAGAGAGAAAAAAGAAAGGATTCATTTATCCATAACCAGCATCTGCAGTGAACCTCAGCATTTTAAAGAGCCTCTGTGGATAGGTGAACACCTCAGGATAGATGCTGAAAACCTTGGATATTCTGAGCTGCATGGTGACGGAATTCCAAAGAAATGGCAGACAACTCTGTGAAATGGAAGACCTGGAACTGGCAAAGCAAAGGGTAGATGGAGACAGAAATCATCCTGTACTCTAAATCTGGTCCAAAATAAGCAGTCCCACACAGGTGAGACTGGCAGCTTCAGTACTCACCACATCTAGTGACCATTCAGAAGATTTGTGCAGGAAAAGGAAGGTGTTGGGAAGTCTTTCCCAAATCATCCCAAATCATCACACCATCCTGCCTCTCTGAATTTATTTGGCTCACCCAAATTTTAGAAGAGTAAAATCTTCAGGACCTGTGCACATCTGTGGAGCAGTAAAACCCCATTTTTATTTCTCTTTCCTCCCTGACTTTCCTGGAGTGCAGTACTTAGTAAAACTCTGTGTCACCAGGTTGCTTTTATGGCCTCTGGGCCATGACTCCATATGTGACCCTGGGGGGGAAAATCTGTCTTTTTTTGAAAGCTTTTTTTGAAAGTTGTTTCTCAACACAAGTTATATACTGAGTATTTAATTTAGCTTCACAGAAAATGTGAAGGAATGAAACAAAATCTCTGACAATATTCGAGGTACAGAAAGTTTTAACTGTGAGTTTGTGTGAATTCTCCAATAAAGCTATTGCCTTTCTCAGTGACCACAATCAGGAACAGGGGAACAGGTCTTCCTAATTGTTACCCCCTCATGAGTCTTGGGTGTCTGGCTCTTCAGCATGACAGTTTTCCTGCTAGCTTAGGTGACTCAGGCTGGAAAGCACAGGAGCAATGCAATACAATGGGAAATTACACTACAGCTGAGGGTTAGTATTCAGAGTGCTCTGGTCTACAGAGTGTGTGACAGCCTCAGTAGCATTTTTGTATTCCCTAACCACCAGACAAGTTCTGTTCAGGAGGGGGGTAACAGGGGAGAAAGGCATAATTTTCCAATAAAAGACAACACAGTGTCAGGCTATAAACTCTTCAAAGCAGGGGCACTGTCACACACTGGAGGGGTCATTCTGGCTGGAGCCACACCTCAAACTGTAGCCCAAATAATGGAAAAATAAAATGTATAGTGCTGCCCAAATGAAGAGGCCAACAACAATGCAGATGAATTTTCACTCTCCAGATAAATGAGATCGCTGCGAAAAAATCCAAACTGGATGTGAATCCTGCCTTTCTTCTTCTTCCACTTTGGGACATCTGTTCATACACATAACCAATGTTACTGTATAGCACACATCCCCTGCTTCTAGCAGTGCCAGGTAAAAAATTCCACAACTGGAGGGCACTGTAAGTGATGATCAGCCTAGGTCCTCTTCCATACAACTGCACTGAAGGAACAAGCTGAATGGTGTATTGGCTCCTGTTCAAAAGTTTCCTAGCAACAAAACAGGTGATGAAGGAAGCAGCAAGTCAAGCTGTGTACTGTCAGCATCTGCAATGATGAGTTGCACACAAAAAATGGTACTTTTTATATAACAGATATGTGTCCTAAGACTCAAAGTTGCCTGCAGGACTACTTTGTGAAAGTGAAGTCAGGAATAAAAAAAAGACTATGGCCCTCTGCACTCTGTTATGGCATTGATATCATCCCTAATCAATAGTTTAGAATTTTTGTATAAGAAAATAGGGGAAATTTCAACCAGAAGGGCTAGAAGCTGCTGGATCCTTTGTCAATGTGTTTGCTATAAAGACAGATATCCATACTGTTATGGAGCATGAAGAGCAAATAGGTATTATGAGCAGGTGTTCATATCACAGCTATTCATAAAATAGGTGTTAAAGTCTAGTCACTGCCATGCTTAAAAATGATCATTAGATCATGACCACAAGTAATGCCCTGTTGTTCTGACTCACATATTAAAAAAGCATCAGCTTTGCTTTGGAACTTTGGAGATTATTATCTTTTTGCCAGCTGGCAGTACTTTGGGAGCAGGACTCTTGGTTTTACAGTGTGGAGCACCAGTCCTGTGGGAGCATCTGGGAAGACATTTTAGTCAACTAGTTGCCTAGATGCCTTGGAAGTGCAGATGGAAAGAGGATCACCCTAGTCACCTCCCACCTTCTCCAGATATTTTTCCCCTCTGCAGGCTGCCTTCCCCTCTGCTGTGAGTGCTTATACAACTGTTTGGCTCTCTGACATCCCATCCATGTTTGCCTTCTATTTAAACAGTATCATGTGAAAGTCTGGTTCAGGAAGAGGGTCACAGAGAGAGCTGACCAGATGTGACCAAGGAGGCAGTAAGGGTCCAGCAATGAGGTGTTTCAAATAAAGCAGGAAGGGCTTTTATCTGACCATGCAACCACAAACTGCCTCCATGCACAGTGCCAGAAGAAGGAAAGCTCTTTATTCAGTGTGGATCCTGTGGCTGTGTTCAGCAGGTGACCTCTCTCTGCAGCTCCAGTGCTGGCTGCTGCCTGGGCAGTTTAATGGATCACCAGCTCATCCCCACCACAGCTGTCCTTGCCAAGGATTAGTTGCTAGTTCATCTCACCAACATCACTGATGGACAATGTTTTAGGAAAACCTGAATTGCTCCTGTGAAATGGGAAGGAAGTTCCCATGGTTATTTATCACCTTCTCTGACCCCTTCATAAAACTCCATGTAACTGCTTCAGAGAACTTTCTTACTAACTTTCAGTATTATTCAGTGGCTTCTGCTTTTCCTTGTTTCATGAATGAGAATAATTTTATATTTAATTAGCTAATGTATTATTCACCTTCTAAGCCTTAGAGCAATCATGTTTCATTTTATTAATCTTTCTCCAACACTATTCTCCTGCCTTCAGCTTGGAGTTTGAGTTTCACAGTGATTCTACCCTAAATAAGCCAGTTCCTTGCACTCACACTGAAGTAATTTTTTGTTCCTATCATGTTCTGCTCTATTTTGACAAAGTCAGTGCACTTCTTTGCATGCTCATCTTTCTTGAGGCTTTTTGTCTTTAGCAACGTCCCTTGAAGTTGTTAGGATACGTTTTAAGGAGGAGGAGATGACTTTGCAAAATATTTCAATTGCAAGGGAAAAAAGCTCCAAATTTCGAGAGAACCAGAAAAGCCTCTGTATCAGCAGTGGAACTCTTGGTTATTTCTGAAGGGAGGCCACATTCACCAGGTCTGTGCCCCTGCTCTGGGACTTCTTCCCAAGCTGCAGGAACTGTGGCAACTGTGATTGTTGTTGCTGTTTTGGGTTTCTGAGTGAGTACTGGATATGCTGAGGAGCTTCTAGCAATTGACTGTACTGGCTGAACAGGGACACCAAGGCAAGAATCTTTTCATGCCTAACTTTGGGCTCCCATGAATTTCTCTTATTACTGATGAAGGCATTGCCTTGACAGCTAGGGTGGTGAGGCTTAATTTCACAAATAATTATTAATCAGCCACTCATGCTCGAGAAGACATGATACATCCTTGAGGTGACTTGTCTCCTGGTGAGACTCCTCAATGAAAGGGGTCTCCTGGTGGTCCATTTGCAGCCCAGTCCTCCTTAATGTTCTCCTTTGGGTCACTTGATGGGGTTTTCTCACACCAGTCCCACAGAAAATTGATAGGCTTGCAATGAGTCTAGAAATAGAAAAATGTTTTGCAATTTCAGATGGTGAGTTTGCAGGTGGAATGGGATTTGGTCTCAGGATTTTTGTCAGTGAATTTTGTATTGTTAAGCATTAGCTCCAAATATCAGCAAAAATAGCAGGGTTTCTAAGTGCAGCAGAAATAGCCCTGCCCAATCAAGGGAAAAAAGGACAATCAGAAATGCAACTGCTTCCTAAAAATGGCATAGTAAAACCACAGCATCAAAGAAAAGTCCTTTAGCAGCTTTAAATTATACTGAGTGCTGAAATGGCTATTCCTTGCTGACAGCAATACTGATTTAGAAACATAAGCGCATTGTAAACCACTAGATTTTGACTGTGGAATCAGTCAGCTGTATCCTAATGGCATTTTGTCCTTTATTCTTCAAATCAACTAGCATTCACATATGTGCCCTGAGGAGGCAGCAAGCAATTTCAGACTTCTAAGTTTCTGCAGATTTTGCACAGATTTTTATCGCAGGAGATGAGGGGTCATACTTTAAGAAGTTCACGCTGAAAATGTTAAATTTAATACACACATGGCAGATAATAGAACAAGTACTAGCTTTGGGAAGGCTTAGGTACCTCACATTGGAGACTGTGGGTCTTGTGGGTAGGAACAGCTCTGATTCTCCAGCAGATTATTTTCTTTTGAATCAATCCACCTAAATTAGTAACAAAATCTTGTAGTTCCTACCTCTGTATTTTTCAGGGTCACTCCTAGATGTTCAACATGAGCAGTCACAGTCCAGTTTGCCTACTAGGACACAGAGTCAGACAGACTCTGAAAAGCAAAATAAGCTAGAGAACATGGTGAAGTTTGGGGGATGGGGCAAGGGTTATGTGATTTTATGCATTTGCTGAGCTAGTCTGAAATCAGGGCACTTTCCTCTGACAGACCTAAGAACCTATTACTCAGTGTTGAAACTAGTACTTTTGTTACCCTTCTCACCTCCTTCCTGATCTGAAAATTTCCAGATATAGTACCCAAGGCACCAGCACAGGCTAGGGGCTGACCTGCTGGAAAGCAGCTCTGTGGAGAAGGCCCTGGGTGTCCTGGTGGAACACGAGCTGCCCTGAGCCAGCAGTGCCCTTGTGGCAAAGAAGGCCAATGGTATCCTGGGATGCATTAGCAAGATGAAGAAGGTGATCCTGCCCCTCCACTCAGTCTTAGTGAGGCTGTGTCTGAGGTGTGGAGCATGTCCAGCAAAGAGTTACCAAGGTGATTAAGGGACTGGAGCATCTTTGTCACAAGGAAAGGTGTGTTAAGAATCAGAAAGAGATGTCTGAGAGGGGACCCCATCCATGTCTGTCAGTATCTGAAGGGAGGGTGCCAAGAGGTTATGGACCAGGCTCTTCTTGATGGTGCCAAGCAATAGAACAAGAGGCAAAGGGCAGAAAATTATGCACAGCAAGTTCCTCCTGAATATGAGGGCGAACTGCTTTCCTGTAACCACACAGCAACAGACTGTCCAGAGAGGGTCTGGAGCCTCCCTCACTGGGGATATTCAAGAACCATCTGGACAAAAATCTGTGCAATGTGTGCTGGGATGACACTGTTTGAGCCACGAGGTTGGGCTGCTGTGGTCACTTCCAGCCTGCCTGTTCTGTGATCCTGTGATTCTGTGTCTGGGCCCTCTCTGCAGTACAGCCCAGCTCCATGATAACCACTGGTGAAGAACACGCACTACAGCTCCATCTTGCAACCCAGGGGATAAAAAACAGCTTTGAATGTTTGTGGCTCACATGCACATGTTCACATGTGGTTCACTTAGAAAAGAAGTCAGAGTTACACCTTCCAGTGATGCTATGCATAGAAATAAAAGCAAATACTCAAATACTCAGAACATCTGGAAGACCATAGGTCTCTGTGGTCTCTGCGGTCTCTGCTGAGGTCAGATGAGGAGGGATGGTGGTTGGACATCTAGTCAAGCTGATAAAAATTCAGGAGTGTTCTGTAATCCAAGCACAGGATGGCAACAGTCAGACATGGCACTCACACTAAAGATATCACCAGGCTTTGCACAGCAATGTTAAAGGATGACATTAAACACACCAAAGAAGACTTGAAGTGTAAGGACACATGGTGGCTGAAAATGAGGGCTCCCCATTCAGCAGTGTTTGAGGTTTATCATCCATCAGCCGGAACAAGAAAATTAAAATATTGAAGATATTCATGAGACAAATGTTTTTTGAGACAAATTTTTCAGTTGAACTAGAACTATACTTAGGCCAAATCATTGGTATTAAAGCAACTTGTTTCAACAGGTTTAAAATGTGGCTTTTTAAGTATAAATCTACTGTGCTGTATAAGCAAGTAATTTTTAAATGGAAAATGAGAATTTTCCCTTGAAAAAGGTTCAATACATTACGTTCTGATGTTTTCTCCAGTTTTTTTAGGTTACAGGATTCTCAGGAACAATTTAGTTTTCAATAAATGTACATTTTGCTATGAAAAAATCATAGCCAAGAAATTGCCAGTCACATCCTGAGACAATTATACAACCACAATATTAAAACATGACGCATTACCATTTTATTAAAGAAATTAAAAGCCAGAGGCAAACAGACAGTACCATATTATAATGTAGGAATATTAGCATTAGAAGGCAGTGTGGGACCCTTTACAGCATACTGATGTGTGCTAATCATTCACTAGGTACACAGAGAAGAAATGTGGGCTTATGTTCAAGGCTGCATAACCTGTCAGATGCAAGATTCAGTCTTACCTTAGAAAAGACTTCATGGCTAATTAAATTTAAGATGCAGTATAGGGAGTGAGCAAGTGGAGTGGTGTACTGGAAGAGGAGAGTGTATGAAATGAAATTCCACAGCTTCCTATGAACCCTGACTGATGGGATCAGATTTGCAATTTTGAGAAGAGCCATCAAGGGTGCACAGCTGTCAATAAAATTATCATCTGGATATTTTATAATCTATAATGATGCCATTTTCAGGGTGAGTGCTCAGAAAGGAATCACATCCATTTGATAGTAATGTATGCTATTGCCCTTTACTATATATGCAGTACATTTTATTATATTCTCATATTTACACACAAGCATTGAAGCTACACATATTGGAAATTATTACTGACTTCAAGGAAGAATATCTTTGCAATAAGGCTTTAATTATTTCAAGATAAGAATGTATCTGAAATGAAAGTCTTAGAAGTTACTGTAATGGAAAGAGAAGTCCTTCACATATGAATTGATATGGATTATAAAAATTCAAGCTGCCTTCAATTTTCTTCTAAAAGTAAGAAATCTGCAATTTAATTCACTTGCTGCGGAAGTTTAATTCAGCTGCTGAGGTATTTCAGTACTTGGCAACAAAAACCTAAAAATAAGAATTCCATTTATCAGTTTAAATTTTGCAAAAAGCTATCTGGAGAATTGGTGTGATTGCTCTGTGACACCTTTGTTTCTTAAATTTTGTTTGCAATACAGCATAGTGTGAATAGCAACAGTCCATTCCATTTTGCTTCTCTTGATTTATCTTCCCTCCTCAACACAAGAGATGAAAATGAGATGCAGGATGGAAACAGTTTTGGCCCTTCACAATTTCAGAGAATGGCTTTATGGTTTGTTTCCTACTAATAAAATATTCGATACAAAGTAAATTTCTGTCCAAAGGTGCTGGGAAAATGCTTTCCTGATCTGATCAGTTTTAACTGAGAGGTCCCTATGATACCACAAGGTTTCTTCTTTTGTAACATCTCTTTGTTCCTTTCTAATATTTCTTATGGCTTTTCCAATTCATTGATTGCTAATTTTTCTTCCTTCATTTTCTTCTTCCATTTTTCCTTTGTTATTTTATGTCTTCTGGCTAAAAAAATGTAAATATAATTCACATTTTGTAAACAGTGCATATAAGATGAACGGTAATAGTGAATTATTTCCAGTTTCAGTATTTTGTATTAATGAGAAACTTTGTGACATTAACGATACAAACAGCTTTGCACTTAATTTGGCACTTTAGTAGAAACATGATGATACAGTTTTCTGGTCCCGATTAGGACAGTGAAGCCTAAATATCTGAATTACATCAGAAATCATTGCCATAGTCAAGCCAGGGGTGCTCTCACCAGTACAGAAATCTGTAATATTGTTGTATCATTCTATTTTTGGCTCCTAAAGTGACATGTGTCAGATGAAAGAAGATAACTACATAAACAACAAAAAAATCTAAAATGGTACTAACAATGAATGAAACTGATGAAGAAACTGTAGTTTAATTGAAAGATTACGAAAGCAGAATCCTCTTTTGAAGTAACCTTGCTTTCTTTCCTGTTGGAATACCTCCTTCTCCACCTATACTTCTGCAGCCACCTCTGGCTCTGCATCTCTTCACTGTCGCCGCACTGTCTGGCTGGAGCAGCTGCTGGAAGCACTTGAACCCATTTGGCAAGTTCCAGCAGACGCCAAAGATTATTCACTCCAGAGGACACATGCAACATATGTGACCTGCAGAGTCCATGGGATTTAAGAGGCTGGGTCTGCCTCTCAGAAATATGTTGCACACACAAGGAGGATTTAACAGGAAAGCCCCTGAGGAAGGCGAAGTTTGACGCAAGGAACAGGAACAATGGAACAAAGAGACTGGCAGATTTTCTTGGTCTTCCAAAATTGAGAAAAAACGTTGAGGATACAGGTGGTGAATAAATTAAATTCTCCCAAAAGACAGAACTCCTGCAGGTTCCTTGAAACTAAATCAAGGCAGATTTGTCTCATTAATTCTTATTAGTGGCTGGTTACAGACAGTGTGATTGAGCAGGAAAATGTTAATGGTTGCAATGGCTGACTGTGCACTAAACATAATTGAAAGTTGATGCTTCTTAGAAAACTGTTTCATGCACTTGAAATCAACATTAAAGCTACTGCATTTTTAAATCAGTGGCTAATTGCTTCTCATAGCCCAAAGTTCTTTTACATCTTAACAGAATAATTGTAATCAAAAATATACTGCTTTCTTTTGGTGATGGAAATGAAGGAAAGCATTCCTTGTCTACTAACTTGAATTTGTGTCATTATTTCCACTTGCATAATATGGATGCTCTTTTAGTAATTTGTGTGTCCATCAGCTCCTGTACTTCTTTTTTTTTGTGAAAACTTTTGGACCTGCTGGACATTTTCAACCAGCTGTGGAAGCAGGATAATCTTGCTCCTAAAGGTTTTGTGAAAATAGATATTGTTTACACTTTGAAAGCCATATGAGGTCACTAGGCTTATGTGCACTGCCTGGTCAGGCAGCAAGGCACCACTTGGGACAGTCAGGAGTGGGCACCAACACTTTTTGAGTTCATCAATAAAGCAAGAAGAGAAATCTGAAGTGTCATGAAGGGCATAGAGAAAATGGGAAGGAGAGGTAGTATGTGGAAAGAGTTTGTGCTAGGACTTAGGACAGACACCTACAAATAAGAGACTTTGTTCTATTATATCCACAGTAAACAGAATTGCTTGGTTTTCTCTGCAGAGTGGATTGCAAATTAATTTCAAAATGTAAAACAGCATATATAAGAACTTCTGAATATCTACAACATGTACACAACTCATCTTCCCAGTTATTGTCCTTTTCCTCTACTGCCTCTTCCAAAGCCATTTTCAGTATAGATTAATGTCACTGAATTAGCTTTTCCAAAAGTAGAGCTAATTTTGATATAAGTATATAATATCTAGCAGCAAATAAGATCAAAAAGAATTTGGATTCAGGGGCTTCTTGGTCAAACAGCAAAATTAATTAGGACACACAAGGAGACTTTATAGAAGTCTCCAGCAATTTCAGAGATAATGTTTTGTGTAATTATTATCTACTTTTAAAATAAACAGCATCATGATAATAACAAATATTTACCCAGAATTTCATCATGCAAATTAAGGAAATCCAACTCTTCCTGTCTGGGTTTTACAATAGTTGGTGCTCCACTACACTGCACCAAGATCTATGTTGAACACAGAGCATAAAGAATAGCAATGGTCATCAGTTCCCAAAAGATTCTTCCTTGTGACTGGAGATCAAAAGTAGAACTAGAGCCCCGTGATCACAGCTAGATTTAAGGAGTTTTCTCTTGTCCCCAACCCTTTGCATTCAAGGACAGGATCTGAAGATGTGTTTCAGGTTCCTTTGTTTTCAAGCATGAAACAATGACACCCGGACGTAGGCCCAGAGGAGCACTGCACATTCTGTGCTCTAAATAATTCCTTCTGAAACAGCTGCTGTCTGCAATACAGAGTTAAGAGTTAAGGCTATGAACCAACTCCTTTTTGCTATACTGATATGAATCAAACTGTATTCACTAATTAACTCTGCTGTGTTGGAGAGTTGTGGGCTACATATTACTGTGATTTGTTTCCTTTTCTCAGAATATATGACTGGTTATGTTTTAATTTAATTTAATTTAATTTAATGGCTGCATTATTTCTGGGGTTTTTTTCTTTTGTCAGTCACATTCTCTTGGTTTACCAGCAGAGTGTGCTGATTTACAAGAACAGCATTTTTCAAGCAAAGGTTAGTCTGAGAGGAGATTTGAAATCGAAAAAGAATTGGGCTAGTAAAAGAGAGAAAAAAACCTTCTCGATAGGGTCATTTTTTACCTCTGATGGCCTTGTAAATTCTTTTTTTTTTAGACACCCAGACCATCGGGGCAATGATAAAATTCAGAATAAATATCGTAGCTTTTAAATCTGAGTTTAAATTTCAGGATAAATGGAAAATAAATAAGATTTAGGTTGAGTGAAACTCACTCCAAATGTTTCTCAGATTTTGTTTCCTCAAAGTACTTCATTCCAAAGGTTCTAAATTTTTCTTCATAACTGTTCAGAAATCTTCTGCTTGTTTGGAAATACTTTATTTCCTGATGTGATGATATATGACTACAATGCAAATACAAACCGTTAATTACTTTATTTAATGCTAACTGGAATTAGTTACTTCCTGCTTCCAGATAACCACCCTTAGACTAAACATCACTGTAGATCCCTCAGGTACCCTTGTCTTAGGGGGTATCTGGAGAGAGCTGTAAGTGCAGCTCCCCTTGCTGTGTGCATGTAACCTTTGGGAGTCTGGGCAGAACCTGGTTAGGGACATGTTGCCACCTCTGTGATAAATCCTTAGTTAGAAATGTAACACACTGACCAGCCAGTACAGAACTGGATGCAGGGACAAACTCTGGTTGCAACAGCAGCTGGCTAGAAATCATACCTCCCTGCACTTAAAGCTGAGGGGTTTTTTTCTGCTTTATGGTGGTCCCTGTGGCACAGTTCAAAATTTTCAAGTGTTTTCTAAGTTTGAGGCTTACTAAATGTGCACCATGTGCTTGTGTTGTTTTCTGGAATGAAATAAAATTAACAAAACATTTTATCTCAACTCCTTCTACTTGATTAAGCCTGGAATCCTCTTGGTCCTGAATTATAAGGTGTGGGCTGCCTTCTCCAGCTAAGAAGCTTCAAGCTTAAACCCCAAATCTTCCTCTTTTACTGCTTCTAGGCAACAGCTTACTCCAAAGAAAAATCAGTGCAGTTATAGCCCACAAGATGCACACCCACACGAATACGAGAGGTTGCTTGAGGGTTTTCAAAACACAAAAAAGAAAGCTAAGTGACTTGAGAAAGAATTTGAATTGCATATTATTTCAACTTATTGACACTTTCAAGTAATTTGCTATTCCTAAACTTCTGAACACTGACTGTGAATAGTATGTTTCAGAATGCTATCCCAAGACAAATTTATAAAGTCTTAGATATGAAGATCTAGTTGAAGTGTCAAGGATGCCTTATGCACTGATCTTTATACAAATGATCTTCTTTAGACCCAGGTTGTCACCAGAAAAGCAGTCCCAGATACTTGTACTTGACATCTGCTGACATGGACCAAGATTTACTCCATCAGACTGAGTAACAGTTACACTGCATCCTCTTTTATCATCATAGAATCACAGAATCATGAAATCTCATGAGCTGAAAGGGAGCCACAAGGATCATCGAGGTCCAGCTGCAGGCCTTGCACAAGATCACCTCAAGAATCACACCATGAGTTATTGTAAGTCACATTCACACTGTGTGAATTTAACATTGTTATACAGGGGACAAAAGTTAATGTTTACCTTCTAAAGCAGCTTGCATTTAAGCTGAAAAGCCTTAAATCGAGGCCCTTGGCCTGACCATAGATTGACCCTGGAACAGACACTGAGTCAATCCAGCTTGCGTTCAGGTACTTTACACAAAATGACTGCAGTAATGTAAGAATGGTCAGCTTTATCCTACCTGAAGATCATTTCTGCCACATTCTGGGCTGATTTTACTATGATCTTCTCCTGATCCTCTACTAGACCCTGGAAACAAGTTAGACTGGGTAGGGCTCAGGGCAACCTGGCCTAGTCTAAAATGGCCCTGCTCATTGCAGAGAGGTTGGACTAGGTGACCTCTAAAGGGCCCTTCCAACCCAAATTTTGCTATGATTCTATTCTAAACACATTTTCCCTCCGCCGATATTCATTCATTACATTCCATACTACACTTTAGAAGTTGTTAAATGGCTGTGGAAATACGCAGAAGTAAATTAGTAACCTGACGTTCCCTTAAGGTTTGTGAAACATAAAATGCTAAGGAATGCCAAGAAAAGATTGCTCACTTGGTTGCAATCTTACTGTAAGTAGTGATATAACAAGAGCATTACTAGTTTAACCTGTGGCCCTGTAATTCAAGAATCAGCAGGAGAGCAGGAGAATGACTACATGACACAGCTGGTCTCCACCCTGCCTTATGTATCAAATAAGTGGATTGATACATCAGCAACTGCTTGAATTTCTGTGTTTGAAAGCTAATACCTGACAGAGAAACAGCTAAGGGTCACACACAAAACATGAAGAAATCCACACAGAACACATGGCCTGGATGTGTTCTGAACTTACCTTGGGACATCCAAAGCTTGGGTGGACTGGGATCCCCTTTAGAGATGCATCTTTCTCTCTGTCACTTACAGAGGTGGAAGTGTTATATTTAAGTATCTTGACTAAATACATGAAGTTGTGATGGCTGAACCAAGGCAGAATCTAAGTAAGTCTTCCTTTTTGCTATGTAAAGGATTCACTGGCACTACTGCACAGGGCTTGGCTGGAGAATATAGTCATAATCTCAAACCAAATAAACCCCAAAACTTTATGTGTTCACATGTCTGCATAATATTTTCCTAGTTTTCAAGTTAAATCCAAAACCAATAGCCATTTTAAGAATAGCATCTTTAGCGATATGTTATTCACAGTTGGAAAGGTAGATTTTTATTAGGAATGTCACATATTACAGAATCTTTCAGGACTCCAAGGCCACCAAAAGGCCTTAATGGCCTTGACCAGCCTCATTGGCAACATCCTATCATACTCTCTGCCTGTTGCTCCAAGAGCTTCTTTAAGGTTCACCTGGAGCCCTTAGATCAGGTTATCTAGGGCTCTGTCAATCCAAGTATTTTATATTTTTATTGAGGGACATTTCACAACTTCTCTGGGTAACCTTTTCCAATGTAATGTGATGTAATGTCATGAGGAAAAATTTTTTTTCTTATATCTCACAACAAAGAGAAGAATGGTAGAACAGTAGAAACCAAACTCTTGAAATAAATCAAACTCTTTCAGCAGTGGATATTTGTTTGTTACTAGGTGTTTTCCAACTGGTGCAGCTGTGTAGTTTATGTGTTACATCAGATGCAAAATTGGTAAGATCCTGACTTACACTGTATCAATGCTTTTTATTTTTCTGCTTTGCTATCTGCAACTGGAACCTTCATTTCCCTCAGCAAAGATGTTGATTGGCTCAAGGTGTGCCTAAACTTCTGAGGAGGAAGCCCTCATAAACTACATTTCCTTAGGAAAACACTGAAGAAAGCCACCAGGCTACTGCCACTGCTGCTATAACACAACATCCTTATTAAATTACAGAGGTCAGGTCTAAACACAGATCAGTCTTTCCATCCAGGGTGTTGGGTGTCAATGTCCCTGCCACCCCCCCTTGAAAAACACTCAATTTTCAGACCTGGGAACATGTTAAAACCTATTTTATTGCTGAGGTGACTAAGAATGTATTTGTATTCACCAACTGTTTTGCAATTGTTCTCTTCCTTTTTTGTTTTTGTATTATCTTTTATTTTTATTTTAGATGACTACTAACATCACACAGAAAAAACATCACTTCTGACAATAAGCTGCACATTATTCGTGTCACACTGTGCTGTTTTTACGTGCTTAGATGAAAAGAGCCACAATTAGCCAGACCTTACTTTTAGGCATGTTTCCTGGTAGGCTAGGGTGAAAATATCCCATTAACATGGCCTGATTCAGAAGGCCTCAGGTGATGCAGACAGTGATCTCATTTTATCTTACCTGTCCATATCTCAACCTATATAAGCAATGACTATTGAGCAGTTCAAAAAAAGAGAAGGCATTCATTGGTGACTCTCATTTGTCTTCATTCATAGAATTCCAGTTTTATTTTGGTTGTCATAGCTCTTTAGATCTATTTGTTAGTTAAGCTCAGATTACTTAAACAAAAACCTGTATTTATAACAATAACGTTCAAAATATTTGCTTAGCTAGAGTCACTGACTTTGAGATGACTGATAAGCCATTTTATTTTTTCAGATCAAATAGTAATAGAACAAAGAGTGTGTTCAAAAATCAGAACTTTCCTATAGTCAGCCTATAAGTGAGAAAAGTAGAAATACAGAAACTGAAGAGAATTCAATTAATTAATCCACTAAATTTTGCATTTTATCCTAGGGGAGAAATTGGTCGAGTCATAGTTCACCTGGAGAGCTGGGGAAAAAAATGCTAATTGTTAGAAATATGTATTTGATTATTCTCAGTCTATCTTTTTTCTCCCAAATAAAAGGTTCTGTGCAAAATTTTCAGTAAGCCTGTCCATTTCCACCCACAGAGAAGAACTCATCTGAATTCCTTTGTTCAGTCCCTTCCATTTTACTCTTCTCTCTCTGCTGGGTCAACTATATTGTTTTGCTCAGTTTTTCCCTTTTCTGTCCTGAAAGACTTTTGCTCTCCTCTTCTTTAGCCCTAGTTGCCACTTTCTTCTCGATTTAGTGCTCTTGCGCCCAAGACCATTTGTATCTCATCTCATTTCAGTCTTTTTCATATGCTCATCAAAATTTATTCCATCTATCCAGCCCTTTTATGAGACATATTCTCATAAGATTTCTCCAAGCCCACTCTGAATCCTTGAGAGTATCGAAAGGGCAATATGAAAAATTGTCAGTGCTTTTGAAAGGGTGAGTGAAATACTGTAGCAGTGTGGGTGGATGGTAAATTGCTGCTACCTTCTGAAAGTGTCTCCAGCTGGGGGCGTTTGGGCAGGCACAGAACCATTGCTCAGTCCACACACAGCCCGAGAGCTTGTCAGCAAAGAAAGCAGGAAGGGTGTTTGTACAGAGTTCCAAAGGGACTTCCCAGATCCACCCATTGAAGAGGTCCAGGGACAAAGACAGGTGGCAAGTGACGGTACAGAATTATATATGGGAAAGAGGGGGCGGAGCAAAGGATCAAGAGCAAATGGGAAAATGGAAAAGTGTTGCAGAGGCAGAGTAATAAAACAGGGGAACCAATAGGAAAACAGTGGAACACCACTGCACAAAACTGGGGCCAATAGGGATTAGGTGAGGAGAGAACATTCTGGGGAAAGTACAGATAAGGGGAACAGAGGCTGAACCAGGTGACATAAACTTGGAGAAGTAATGGGAGAGAAAACTCAACAATATATTAAAATATATTTTCAAAGACCTATGGGGAAGAGGCTTTCCCTAACCCCAGTCTTGGGAAGCAGTGCTTGTTGCCTCCTTTCCAAGACTGGCGAATGGGGATTTTCATCATAGGCCCTCAGGTCTCCACAGTCATAGACCCTTGGGCCTCCACAACATATTACCAATGTTCTTCTAGTTTGGGTGGCTGAAAGACTTGTCAGATTCACAAAACGCCCTTTGGCAGAAATCCCAAAGTACAGCATCCCTATCTGAAGTCCTGTGCCTTTTGTAGGAAAGAATCAGTGAAAAATAAAAAAAAGGAGTGTTGATATCAGTGCCATAAATTTACAGCAGTAATATGCACATGCTGAATGCTGGAAATGCCAGCCCTTAACTTCTAAAATCGGAGCTTGCTAACAATGCACTGAGGGAAAGTTATGGATGGCTCCTCTTCCACAGTAAAGATCACTTTAAAGAGTAAAGCAAGAGACTTGGGAGCACTCCTCTGAGAAAGTTCCTCTGTGAAACTTCCACAGTATTTTTAAGGAGTGAATGGTTTATCTTTTATAAGTAACAGATTCTCTCAAGTGGCAGAGATTAAAAAACTAATATTCTCCCAGGGGAAATAGGCAGGCAGCCCAGCCACATTTTCCCAGCTGTAAAGGCCCAAGGTCTCTCCTCTGTACCACCTCAGCCAGGAACAGGGGTCCTATGCTCAACTTTTGTTCTATGAAGCACCCAAATCAGCTCAAAGTCCAGTTTCTCTACAAAAACTGCAACTTCAAGCTAAAAATCCACTAATGGTTTGGCCAGTAATAAGTTTGGTTTAATACATATATGCAGTTTTTATCAACAAATTTCCCCCAAATGCAAATGCTATGGAGTTCCAAATAGTGGCAAGTTGTATTATTAGAATTTATACATTTTTATTTAAAAAAGAAGTCTCAATAGTATTTGCTATCCTACATAGAGGCAATTTTTTTTCCAGAGAAAAAGAATTTCTTTGGAAACAAGCCTGAATTCTGATGGGAAGAGAGAGAGAGGCCAGTCCTCAGAAATAAGAGTTATATGCATAAATGAATCATTAGAGCATTAAGAACAGAATAAGAACGATGCCTCACTCTGATGAATGCTCTTGTGGCTTTTGTAGGCAATCACTTCTCCTAACCTTCACTAATTCTCTTTCTTTGAATTCAAAACAGGACTAAAGCCTTTTCTGTCTCAATTTCTCTGCTCAGTAAGCAGGAAAAACACAAGACATGGTGCAGGCTGCTGGTCTGGGCTGTGGTCTTGCCAGAGTTCAGCTTAGCTGAGGAATGAAACAGCTCATGTGTGCAACACTGCAGGCCTTTGCTTGACTTTAATTGACTGATAAGTACTAATTCTTTTAAGAGAAAACATTCCCAGCATCATCTGTGCTGTAGGCTGTTGATATAAATGGACTCTTTCCTCACTCGTCCTTTCTGCTCTGCTAGGAAGTGGCAGACTCCTAAAAAATTGAGGGTGAGAGCTGCAGCGCTGGTAAGTCAGAGCCAATGACAAACAAGGCAGCCCTGGAACTGGTAACTAATGTCCTGCCGTTCTCCCTGCGCTGGTTTTGGCAGGGATACAGTTAAATTTCTATACCATGGTGCGTGCCTGTTTTGTATCTGTATTTTGTATTTGTATTTGTGCTGGAAACAGTATTGATAATCCAGCAGTGTTTTAGCTATTGCTGAGCAGTGCTTGCACAGCGTCAAGGTCTGTTGTGCTTCTCACACTGCCACACCAGCAAGTGGGATGGGGGTACAGGGGGAGCTGGGGGAGAGCACAGCCAGGACAGCTGACCCAGATTGACCCACGAGATATCCCAGACAAAATGGCTTCATTCTCAACATATGAAGCTGTGGAAGAAGAAGAGGAATGTTTGGAGTGGTGGTATTTGTGTTCTAAAAGCCACTGCTGTGCATGCTGGAGCCCTGATGTCGTGGACATAGCTGATCATCTGCCTGACCATGACCACACCTGACCATGTATTATTTTTCTTGCTTTGTTTACGTGCACAGCTTTTGATTTATGTATTAAAATGTCTTTATCCCAAACAAGAGTTTCCTCACTTTCATTCTTCCGGTTCTGTACCCCACCTGACCTGGGGAGGAGTGAGCAAGCAGCTCTGTGGGGCTGAGCTGCCAACTGGACTTAAACCATGACAGTACCCCAAAGCCATGAGGGAAATGATGGCACAGTTTTTCTGCATGTCAATGCCAAATGGCAGTCCCTTTGTGTGAGGAGTCTACAGTCAAAATAGATAAAGATAGAATGAATTTTGCTGTTTTCTCCATTTTGCCAGAAAGAAGTATGTTTCCTGAGAATGGCACACAGATCATTTGTAGCCTGTGCTGAAGTTGGTTAAATCTGCACCTCTGCATCTTCCAACAAATGCAAGCTACGTCCTTGTTCCAGTGGCAGGTGCCAGTTGTGTCACCACAATATGGGAGAATGAAGAAGCTTTGTCAGATGAAATCACAAGGACTTAGATTTTTCTAGATCAGGTGTCTGAACTAAGATACCAGTGCCGCAAAAAATTTAGAAATGAGTCCAAAGGTTTATCACATATTTGAGAAATAGATGGGGGTAATATTTTCTTTATACATGTCTCTGTTACATAATCATTTCCAGCTTTGAATGTTCCTAGGGGATTTCATTCTGGTATTCTGTGAAGCAGCCAAACATGTAATTATTTATCAATAAATGACAATATTTTCTGCACTGTGTATTTTCCTGTTTAAATGTCTCCCTGAATCCACATGCTTCATCCAGTTTCATAAGCTCTTTCATGTCTTCACAAAACAACTTATGCATTGCTTCCTTTGTTTACTTGAGAGTCTCCTTATTTTGCAGCAATTATCAAGGCTAAATCATGACAGTTTGTTTTGGGGGTTTATATATTTATCTTTTTATTTTTCTCATTAATGGTCATATATGACAACAAATTGCCAATTTATTATAGTGGAAATGGGATTATATAAATATTTCTGCCTCCTCCCTGGAAACTTTATTCCAGTTACTTTGTAATAATAAAGTCTCCTAATAGGAATATGGCAGAGATACTACAAGTTATTAGCACTGGCAGGACATGACCTTCAGATGGCACATACAGACATTTCACAGTATTTTTCCAAATAAAAATATTGAGCATTGAATGGGAAAATGCAATGCTCAGATCCCTGGAAACTACTAAAAGCTACTGTGACTGTTTCCAGGTCTTTTTTAGCATGTTAAGATAATGCAATCTTAATTAATATCCATCTTAAGGGTGGGAGTTTTATTCTCAAGATATCCTTATGTGCAAATTTGAATTGAACAGTAAGTTTACTCACCTTTAGAAGAATCTTACCCTGTAAGAATTTCTGAGAATGTCTGTAATTACTTGCTCAGAAACCACCATCTAAAATGGATAAAGGTAAAAGGAACTTTAATAGAAAGATGAATTCTCTAAAGGTGGCTGTCAGTTTTTCATTCTTTAACATGTTTTCATGGCACTGGGTTGTCTATACAGGCTAGACTTTATACAGAAGTCATGTCATTCATAAATTAAAAATTACAAGATATTTTTCTCTAATAATATTTATTCAAATACTATTTCTGCAGCATAACAATATGAGATGATATTTTGTATACTGAGTTTCAATTAATTGAATCAGCACATTTTTAAAATTATTACATATTTCTAGAGATCAGCTCTCATATTACTGTTCAGAAAACTACTTTTGGGGGTCAGAAACTTTGGAGTTGTGCATGCTCCATTTCCTCTCTTCCATGACTCCCCTAGATGAGCTCTTCCACAATCTCCTGCTGCATTTCCACCTGCTAGTAGACAGGACTTTGCTGTACACACCACTTACATCAGAGTCTACCAATTCACAAGGCCTCCTGCAGCATCCTGTTGTCTGCAGTGTTTCTAGTTCCGGTCTCTGTTTTTCTGTTGCTTCAGGCACCATCACTGTCCAATTATTCTTATTCCTAGAAACCCTTGTCTCAAAGTTCTTTTCAAATGGTTGTTACACTGATTTCTGTTGCCTGCACTGTCAGGGTGAATTTTTCCCCTGGAATATAGGATCTGTTCGTCTTAGGCATGCTTGGATGGAGGATTATTTATTGTTTACTCCCCGAGTCCTATGTGAATATTCATTACATTCCTTAGATCTGATGGATTAAGTTTGGTTTTCTTACACAGTTTGTTCTTCTTTATTGCTGCCAGCAAACACTTGATCTATAGTTGTCATAATGTTCAGAATGGGTATTTAATTTGCATTAGCCAGAGCAGACAGTGATGCTCTTTTTCTCTTAACTGAAGTAAAACAGCTGAGAAAAAAGTGTTCTTATGTCTTTGTCAGGGCATAAATGTGAAAAGACTAAATGCAGGTATTAATGATGTCATTAGGAAGAACAGAATTATGGAGAAAACATCAGGCAATTTTCAACATCCAAGTCTGACTGTCTTTTTAGTGCTGGATAAGCAAAGCTGTAGTTGGAAGTGTAGGCAATCTGGTAATCTTGTGGTCAACTATAAAAATACCCTTCCTGCTATTTTCCCAGTCAAAAAGCTGATGAAAAAGCAGTCAGCCTCTTGTTTACCTTCACTGTGAACTCTTTGTCATTCAATTATGCATGAACTGTATGGCTTCAGCACCACCTGGCAGTGTAATTTCTGAAGTGTCATTGCTGTCATGCTTTAGGGACACTGTTATTCCCAAAGATCTGAGCATATTTGAGCACATGAATAGCGGTGTACCCTGTATACTCTTTAGCACATGGACAGCTTAGCTGAGACACCCCTACACCCTGCAAGGAACCAGCAGTGGGTTTCTCAGAGCAAACCCCAAATCATCAATGCCCAGGTTGCTTGTAGAACTTAAAGCAAGGACCTTCTGGTGTGACTCAGCACAAGCTGGCCAAAGACTAAAAGTCAGGGGTTTTTTATAAGTTTTAAGAACACAAGACTTCCTAGCAAAATATTTGGCACCTTCTTTGGTAAGGAAAGAAAATGCCAGAAGGATTCGCAGTGGTAAATATCAGAGCATAAAAGCAAAATGTTGCTCCAGGCACTGGGCAATGTTCCCATTGCTCTCTGTATGATTCAGAGGGAAGGATGCATGATAAAGGCTGCATAAAGACATTTTTATCTTTTGTGATTGATGGATACTGGTGGCACATTGGTCTCTGGGATAATTTAAAACACTTTGACATGAATGTTTCAAAAAGATAAGCCTTACCTATATTCAACTGTATTCAGCTGTTTCCTTCTGTATGATGGTGCATGAAACTTTACTGATTATTCCGTACCTCAGGTGAAACAAAACATCTTCGGTAAGTAAATTAAATTTATATATAAAGGATTGGCTTATGCTGTCTTTATGGAAAACACAAAATTCTCACAAAGTCAGAGGAGTAACATTAGGAAAAAAACCTCAAAGAACTAAGGCAGGCACCAAGGAAGAAAAGGATTTGTCAGAACACTACTGGGTGTATTTGAAACAATTGCCAGGAGGCAATTAGAATGGTTGTTATCAAAGCAAGAAGATAGGCTTGACCTAGAGTAACAATACTTTTGAATATGATAACTAATTTTTCTGAAAAAAACTGAGATATTCCAGGTTTTCCATTTTATTATAAACTTATTTTTTGCTCTTGAAGATTTTTGAGTTTTTCATAATTTTATCTAACTTGCATGAATTACCCTAAGAATGAGTTTGAAATTAAATTATTAAATGAAGAGAGCAAGTACATATTTTAGTTATCAAATATTCACTTACTTCTATTTAGTTAATTTCCCTTAATAACATGCAATCATATGCAGCACAAATGCTTAAGAGATTTATCAGTCCACTCATTTGTAGTGTCTTCACAAACTATCATCCCAGCTGATTCTAAGATGTTCCTGGATAGTTTTATGAAGTTTTTGGAACAGATATATGGGAAAATAGAAATGGTTGTCTAGAGTTACCTATGGATGTCCTACATTGGGGTGAGGGGAAGTGACTGGGCAGCCTCTTCTTGTAGGGTGACAAAAGCACACGCCACACGTGGTGGCATTAACATGTGGGTGGGTAAAGTTGCTGTAGCTTCCCTTCCCAGCATGGTTTTCTCACTGACATTTCCACAAGGACAGTTTGTCGCTGAATCGTGGCAGGCTGAGCTCCTCCAGCCCTGCTGCATCAGTGACAGGAACGTTACTCACCCCTGCAGAGACATCCCCAGCTTGGCAGACAGCACAGAGCTGTCTCCTTGCCCCAAAACATCAGAAACTGTCAGGTTTTAAAGCTGGCAATCCCATTTCTCTAACAGGTAGCAAACAGAGTGGAAAATAAGCATATTTCCTTTATGGGCCTGATAATACCATAGGACATAGGTTTGCATATTAAAACTGCCTGGTGTCAGCTATTTTTTATTTTCAGCTATTTTTGGTGCCTAAAAGGCACTTCTACAGAGGTGCTGAGCACAAAGAAGTCCCACAGAGTGACTGGGTATAATATGGATGTGCCAGTGCTACTCTTTTATCTGCCTCGGCAGATTGACTCAGCAGCGCTGGAATAACAGCTGGACCCAATGATCTTTCAAAGGTCTTTCCCAACCTAAGTGATTCCATGATTCTATGATTAATGAGGCAAATGAAGCAGCCTAGTTTTTTCCAGGGCTAAAGAGAAAAGAGTTTTTCTAAAAAAAGTTTCTTAACATTTTGTGAAAGTCTGACTACATATACTACATATATATATATACATTAAAACACAGTAGAAAAAAAGAGTAAGGTTGTGTGTGAGGCACACACAACAAATGCTAAAATTTAGCATTTTAAAAGAAAAATATTAATGTGTTAAACTATTTGTCCCTCTCTGGACTGAAAGAGTAAAAATTTGGTGTAGATGTTAGTGCTCTGAGTTTTGACCTGCCCTAAACATTAGATTAGATCTAAAAGCATGAATGGTGTTAGATTCTCCAGTGTGCAGACTCATGCTGCACATATTGATCTACAGTAAATTATTTTTTGAATTAACTTTAATTTTTAAAACAATAATATTTCATTTATTTAGCATATACTCTGATCAGTATAACTAAATAATGCCCATGGGAACAATCTTACATGGGAAATTCTAAAGTATAAAAGTTCAAAATGCCAAATCAAATTATTGGTAATAATTGGCTTTGTTATTTCTGTTCACACAACTATTAATCTATTATTAATCTATTACATATTCTCCCTAATTTTCTTGGTGAGGAGCTAGCCAGGCACTTTTTCGTGACACACTTGAGACATTACTGATTTTTAAGCATAAGAGTAATTTAATTCTTTATGAATTAGTGAAGACTACCTTGATATTATGAGGTGGCAAAGGAGAAAATGAAATTGTAAATTAGCATACAAATTATTCTCTGATACCAAAGCCTCCAGAAGAGCCTGTAGACAAGCTGACTGCAAATACTGAACTGCAGACTAGCCATGTCCATATTTATTTTTTTGAAGTGGATCACTACTTCTACCAAGGTCCATTAAGACATAATTTTAAATACATTTTATATTCTGCAATTGCTGTACATTAACAGCTACAATCATCCATTCAGTTAGCCATTCAGAATTTGCTAATAAGTATGTACTTAGCTTTTCATTCAATTTAATAGTACCCTATTGATCTAATTCAGATGTCTTGGGAGCTGTTGCCTACTTTATAAATGTCAGGAAATAATTGCTCATTTGATCTTTAATCTGATACCTACTAAATTTCTCCATTATGTAACTCTTCCATTGTTTCTATTTAGAAAAATGAAAGTGAATGATAATGGGAAGGAACAGTCAATTACAATAATGAAGTGCAATGTCTTTTGCCTTCTGTCCTTCCTCTGCAATGGAATGGAAGAATGTTATCTCAGCATACACAAAAGCAGCAGGATTTCAGTTATGAACTCCAGGTGAATAAGAAGCAGCTTGTTAAATATCTGGCTCAGACATTGTAACTTAGTGGGATTTTTACGAGAATCTACCTTTGCAGTCATATTTTCTTTTTTTCCACCATACTAATTTTTCATTTCTTTTCACTTTAGATTTGTACCTTATACCCACTTTAAGGATGTAATAAACATGCAGAGACTGTAGCTACCACAGACCACTATTAACCTCAATCATTTTGCTGAGTAGGTGTTTAGAGCACTCATACACTTAGAGCATTTTGTGAGGTGTTGTGATAAGTGTGAATCTTCTCTAGACTGATCTGACATGCTAATTACCATGTAAGTCTGCACTACCACATCTTCATAATTATGTCAGTAAAAAAAAACAATAACTGGGATATATTATTGTGAACATTCTCTTGTAACTGTGTTAATTTCTATTTTGTAAACTTCTTTTTATTTCTCTCACTTCATGTAACTTGTTTATAGGTATTCTCAATGACATTTATCTGTGATGTAATTTCATCCTCTCTGTACATATTTCTACAGCCATGTGTGTGATTTTTTTCCTTGAGTTCCTAATGTTTAAATAATATATCCAGCATCAAAAGAGCTGTTGCAAGAGGAGCTCAAGATCTTGCAGTTAGTGACTTTGTATTTAAATAACCTCACAGTGTTTGCTGTCTAATAACCACAAAAGTTGTGTGTGAAGAAAACCAAACAAACCAAACAAAAAACTCAACCAAACAAAAAAACCCCAATGAAACAAAGAGGGGAAATAAACTATATATTTAAAGAATATTTTGGTATAAGGAACTGGAAGAAAATTGCAGGAAGCAGCCAACCACACAACCCCACTTTTCCAATGGTTCTGCCAAGGCCTTTGGGAGCTCCATGCCTCTCCTACAGGCTGGCTTCCTAATGCCCTCCTTGTAAAAAAACAAAAAAAAATCTCATCTAGTTTCTTCTGTTATACCTTTATGTACAAAGGCCCACTAGGAAGCACTAATTAATTGTTTAGAAAATGTTTTCTTTTACTAGAGTCTTCTGAAATTCATATATGCTTCAGAATTTGTCTGTTCATCTTGTATCCAATATTCCAGTTAAAGAAAAACTCATAATATATCACTTGGATATGTGAGGAAGAGTTCTTTAAAGAATTCATTAGTAAAAGTTTTTGCTGGACAGAACAGGTTGATGAATTAGTAAGTTTGTAATCACTGACATTCCTCCATTTTTATGTCAACTGCCAGAACTGGAAAGGGTGAATATTTCTTACCTGGGTCTCATCCTTTCTTCCCATCAGCAAGTGGCAGGAGGGAACTGTGTTCTTCTTCCTGCTCCCTCAACCCATTCCTTCTCAGCAATATCCTGCAGCTCCAAAGCATGGAACCATAACACGAACAACAAAAAAATTAGGGATTCCTAATGATGGTAAGGACTAAACTTATCACCAAACCCTAAGAAAATCCTGAAAAGGAGTAATTTGCCCATGAAATGAATGGCTGATTTTTTTTCCACTTTTTTTTTTTTTAATGTAGCTGTTCAGTTTTACTGCCCCCCAGTGCACTAAATGACTCTATGAAAGGAGAGAAAAGTGATCCCTTGTCCTCATTAGCCTGTGTGGAGACGTATCTTGAGAATATACCCTGCACAGTGAGACCTCAGATCCTTTTTTACTCTGGATGTCCCTCATCCCCATCACCTCCCAGATCAGGAGTGAGGTGGGCTGTGACACTGATTTAGTGTTCCCAGGAGGTCTCAAAACTTTGGTGTGGGTTTTCTCTTCTTGCCCTTGCTCTTGAGCACATAAAACTGAACACGCTGTCAGAGGTGCTCCTCACCAGCCCCGTCTGCACTCGGTGAGGACGCAGCAGCAGTGAGTGCACTGCTCCTTCCTCAGTTTCTTTCTGTTTCCCTGCTGCTTCAAGAGTGTCAGAAGGTCTAATAAATAGTTGTCTAATAAACACTACGAGTGTTTGAAATATTTGAAGATATTCTGTATGAAAGGGAACGGGGGAGTCTTTCTGAATAGGGTAGAATTAAAACACCTTATTCCTAGTTGAAGAAAGATTTTACAGTAATAAAATAATTTGGTCTTCTCTTAATGCTCTTTATGAAGCTGTTCTGTTTACTATATTCAATGTATTGTAAAATGCAAAATCTGTTTACACATAAATTACAATACTGACCATATTCAAGCCAAAAACCCCACCATTATTGTTACAAAGAGACCGAATAAATTTGAATTTGATCATTTCAGATGGCTCTGCTGGAGTTTAATATTAAAAATTTAATACTAATTATGCTGGAATTTGATACTAAAAAGCTCATTTGTAATTGCATTAAAATAAGAATATTAGTTTTTTATGCAGATGCATGAAAAATTCCGGTTTGGATATGAATTTGAAATGTTATAGTAAATTTAAAGTCAGATGAAGCAGTCAGTTCAAACTGCATTTGCCTACATAAAAAGAAGTAACTACTCAAACAGTAACAAATTGCTTCATTCAGTATGATTATGATTTATCAAGGATTTGTATTTCTTTGCTCCCTAGAGCAGAGACCAGGCAACCATATCACTGAAAGGAGGCAAGTAGTTTCTGCTTAATTAATGATTATACTTCCATGGCGAAACACCAAGAGACAAATACACTGATTTTTCTTCAAGCAAGCTCTCAGTAATGTTAACAGGATGTTGCCAGAGGAAGTAACATATTGTGGTTACATACACAGACACACACACACAGTGAAAGCCCACTTAGATGAAGAAACTTTTCACAAGTGTCACTGGCCTTTGACCCTGGCCCTGCCAAGGAAATATTTTTGTATTTTTTGTATTTAATCACTAGGAAGGAAAAGAATTCAGCGAAGCATAGTATTTCATTGATCGCCAAGCAAAAATAGTCAATAAACTTATTATTTTATAAGAACTGCACTTGGTATCTTCTGTAGGAGATTTAATGCACACAATGGGACCTTTTGTAAGTAATCAATATCTTACGTGAAGGCAAAACTCTAGGAACAATTTTCAATTTATTTCAATCTCTGCTGCACTATTCAATTTTATGCCATTAATTTGGTTTGAAATTGGTGAAATAAGATGCTTCAACAGCTTCTGAAAATCAATAATGACCAAAAAGTTCTTAGTCTCTCTGTTCAAACTGCCAGTATGTCAGGCAGCAGACCTATTTTATCTTCACAAGACCGAATGCTAGTTTGTATTGTGCATGGCCAGAGGCAGTAAGCATTGCAACCGCTCTTATGATATTCAAGGCAAATGAGCTTTAAGAGTCAATCGACAGAAAACTGGATAAACTTTTCTGGATAAATAAACCTGAGGATTTTATTAATATGATATAATGGTTTTCCCATATTTAAAAGTCTTTATTTTACGTAGTTCTTTTATTAGCATGATGAATTGGGATTTATTGGATCCATGGGAGTAAAAGCACTCCAAGTCTTTAAATGCTCACTAGAGAACAATTAAATCTCTCTTCACAAAACTCTACTTACCTTTGATAGAAAAATCTTTTACAGAAAAGAAAGTGCCATGGGATGACCTTTCATCTATTCCTCTCTTTCCTCCTCTGTTTTGGTATTGATTCATTGTTGGTACTTGATTCATAATTTGTGGACAGGAAGGATAGTAAAAAGGAATACAGGGACCTCAGTTTCAGTAAGCCTAAGGGGAATGTTTGACAAAATGGACAAGGTCACTTGGTCCTTGTGATGTGAGTACAAGGAAGAAATGCATACAGCATGACTTGTGTTTATTGGAGGTTAAGGTTTCAATTTGTAATGTTCTAACCTTGAATTCCTTCATTCCTTCCCTCACATGAGCATCAAGACTTTGCAGCATGCTCAGCCTCCATCTCTTCTCTGTGACCTAGTATTTTTCCACTCCTCTTTTGTCTCCAGGATTTTAGGAAGAGCTTCTGTCAAGGTGCAAGGCATGTTGACAAAGAGTTTGGGATAGGCCATGGCATGCTGTCACATGGGTAGCACTCTTACAATCTCTGTGTAGTGTGCCTGCAGTGCTCTCCACCTTTCATTTCCCAAATGCCTGTTTGCCTGGACTGTAGGAGCTAAGTGGAGGTTGGCTTAGCTCAACTTCCTCTGCCGATCAGTCTTGGGAGAGTTTTCGTGACATAACAGCAAGCATTAAATAGGAGAATTAGACTGCCCACCCAAAACACATATTTCATACAAAAAATAACTTATTTCAAGGTAAAATATATATAATAACTAGATGATACTTTAAAAATAATTCATTGTATTTGCTTTACACATTTTTCAAAGCTTATCTCTGGCCTATTGAGGTATGATGTTTTGAGTTTGGAAATACTTAAATATCATGGCAGAAAAGGTTAGAAAAATGGTGAAAGGGGTAATGGTGGAAAGTCTGATAAGAGTGAAACAAGGGTAAATGATTGCTATCCTGGAACAAATACTGTTTGTAGAAGGAAGTGGTGCCTCTAAAACTGGCATCCATCCAGAGAGAACTGAGAATGAACATCCTGTCATGAACCACCCTGAAAACTCTCAGGTCCATATCTTAGAAAGTAATTAGGTCAGCAGCTTCCATTGATTTCCAATTTATACATCCTAAAAACCTCTGTGCCTAATTTGGTACAAGGAAAACTCAGCATGCTGAGGTGCCTGCAGGAAATTACTCTAATTAGAGTTTTGAAGAAATGTTGAAGCAATGCTGAGATGCTGCTTTTGTGCAGCAAGCACAACAGCACATGCCAAATAACTGCATTTGCTTTGGCAAATATTTCTAGGCAAATATTTCTAGTCAATTAAAAAACAACAATGCTAATACCTTCTTTAATAATTCTGTGAAGTCTAAATGTGAACACTGCAGTCACAGGCAAATACTGAATATGAGCAACTGTATAACAATAATAAGGAATGTAATTTTCTTGAAGTTTCAGTGCAGATTTTTTGCCCCATCTTTATGATATAGGGGTAGTTCATGTGAGATTTACAGTATCAATTGTCATTCTCAGAAAGTTTCATGAATTTATATTTGGAAATGCCTTTCTGTACTTGGATTATGAAGAGAATATAATGGGTCTGCAATGTTCATGGGTCCCCTGAATCAGCAACATGGTATCATAAAGGATACAGTCCTCATGGTGGAAATTGCTTCCATTACAGAGCACTTGATACTGTTCTCTAACAAGCTACTATCTAGGCCTAAGATTTTAACAAGTCTATCCAATGTTTTGTTCTTTTGGTTTAAACAAGCATTGATATTTTCTTTCATAATTTTCTGATTTTAAAAATAATAAATTATTAAAGCAACCAAATAGAACTATTCAAGATCCCTGATGTTGTCATAAGGAGTGTTTAATGAAAAATGCATTTATTTACTCTACTGTTTATCAATTTTTAATGGCACTTTCCATACTTCAAAAATTTTATCTGCCATAGACCAATTAATTTTCTGAAAGTTATTTTCATATCTTGAGAACAAAATAATGAAAAAATTCCCCCAAAATGTTGAATAACTTTGAGGTTCTAAAGGTAAAAATTCTGGTTAAGACTTGCAAAACTGGCAAATTAATGTGTCCATGTACATCTGTGTCTGCATCTGCATTTTAATTGGAAGCTTCTGAATTTAGATCCTCAATCTTACTGACTGAAACTGTGTTAAACTAGTAGGTAGTAGAGTCCCAAATATCGTTTCTTCCGTGATATCCTGTCTAAAAGAACTTTTTAGCCATCTGTTTGGCCATATGAGGAATTAAAACCATCTGGAAGGTACCAGTTTGCAGGCCTTTGAGGGGGCTTCTAGATCATATTAACTTGACACAATTAATGAAAACATCTCTCCAGTCACTCACACCCTTGAGTAAATTTAACTTAATTGCTGAAGGTGAGACCAAGCTCACAAGTAGCAAAGTGAATTCACACCCCTGTGAGGAGTACAGGTTAGGGAAGGGGGCTGTAGTGGGACACAAAAAAACCCATACAGGTGTGATGGGTAACCAAATGCCCAGAGTTAACCCTCAAAGGATATGGATTCCTTCCTTTCTGGTCGGCAGATTCTCTCTTGGAGGAGGGTAGCTACACAGAGCAGATGGTACATTGGCGCTTGGATGTTTTCTTGAACTCTGAATTTGTTCTCAAATTTTGTGTCTAAACAATCCTACTCAGATCTTCTGTTCCACATCCAAGCCCCTCATCTGAAGCAATTTTCTCTCTTGGCATTTTTCATGCAGTGAGGGAAAGTGCTGTTTTCAGCTGTAGCTCTCTTCCACCAGTACACAGATCTCTTTGGCCTTGGCCTCCTGCATCTATACGGCAGGTACCTCCAAATATATGGCTTCTTCCTGGGATACTCCTGGAAAAGCCTTCACCAGCTGAGCTCTCAGCTGACAGTTTTGAATGCAGCATCTCAACACACCTCAAAGAAAAAGTGTTCCTAGGAGGTTGCTCTCTGACTATTCAAGGTGAAGGCTTTGGGAGTTAATTCGGTAACACAGTACGTAGTTCTTTCGTTTCCTGGAAAGCTAGGTATCTAGAGGTCCTGAGACAGAGAATAAATCCAGTCTTCAGTTTTAATGGTTACCCCAGTGGTTTTATTTTGCATTTTCCACAGACAGAGTACTGTTTCAACTTCAGAATTTCAGAGCTTTTCCATATGTTCAGATTGGGTGTATGGAATATCTGGGATATACCACAACCTCTACAGTACCTAAACCAGTGCAAATTTTAAAACTTTATTAAGCTTATATCTATTTATAGATGTCAAAAATATATAAGTTTTATTAAGTTTGGGAGGTTATTTAATTCTATTTAAAAGTAGATTGCCCAATTACTTACACCCCTTAACCATGAACTGTTCACTGTGGATGTCTTGAGAAAGACTTTGCAATGGAAAATACACAGCAAATCTGTCTGAAGACCCTAGATCAAGCTAGAGTATAAGTATGAAATGGTCAACAAACTGCCTGAAGAAAATGATCTCTTCTAGATTTTGTCAAGTTAACTCTCCCCAGAAAAGGAAGAAATAACAGTAACAACAGATGGCTCAGTCCAGCTTTGACCAATCTCTCATTACATCCAAAGAATATGTAACTGGGGAAAGCACTGCACTGAATGGAATACTACTCAATGATTTTATTTTCATAACGTGCTAAGTAATGTGCCTCAATAAAACATCTATAAAATTGCTCTAAGAAATGTGCCCAAAGGAATAGCTCTTCAATTTTGATGGACCTAAAATCTGTCCTACAAAGAAAAAGCCATGGAGGCTAAACCCATGGAGGGAAGAGCTACATGGAAGAATATCACTTTTCTGTTGAAAGACTTAGGTTCATTTAAAATAAGAACACTGCAATTAGGCTGCTGATTATACTGAGAAGAAACCTGATCAAACTAGGAGTAGCCCCATCCTAAGCTCTTCCCCTTGCTCATCTATCTGCTCTCTTACAGCCAAAAACATCTGGCAGTATTTTCATGCTTTTCCTGCCTGGGAATTCATTCTGCCTTTATATAACTGTTGAAACAATGTTACTGCCCTTTTAGCTTTGTTTTAAATCACTGCAACGTATGTCCCACTTGGCTTTGCTTGAAGTCCTATTTCTTTCTTTTGTTTATGTTTTGTTTCTTTTCTTTATGTTCTTTATGTTCTGCACTTGCTGTTCAGCTAGGAGTTTGGATTTCTGCACTTCTTTTCCCATTTAATCTTTACCCAATATGGATACAACAGATTTTATTCCTAACCAAAGTAACATTCTTAGGAAAAGAACTATCATCTGTTATAGCCATAGATTTTTATAAGGGAAAACCATCCCCCTGTTCCTGAAATTTGAAAATTAAATTTCTGAAGAAATTTTCCTCCTTTTAAAGCATTTTTTCTGGATGTAAATGGTTTAAAGACACTTTTCTTAAACAACAATATTATCAAGTAATTATGTCTGAAAGCAAGCCTAACATCACATCAACAATTAGAAAAAAGTAAATTTTTGCAAAATGGCATTCTTGTGAGGAGATAAATATTTCCACAGTTTCAAAAACAAAAAATTGATAACTGTTATCCAAGACCACAAGTTGTGTCTGTAGTAGATACCTTTTCCATTCAAGTCTATATGCCATGGGGCATCACCAGTTCCTGGTGTTGATTAATGATCTTTTAAAAAGGGTGGTTTATACTTGAGCAGCCTGCAAAAACAAGGACAAAAATATTTAACTAAGTCCCAAAATATCTCTGAGAGTAAGAAATGGGTGGTTTACATGTTTGGTAATGAATGCATATCTATGTTTAACTTTTTGCTTGGAAAGGGAGAAGAATTTCCCAAATGCTGCAATATAAGCATGTATAATGGACTGCTTTCTTTGCTTATTGTACCAGTTTACTTTAGGGACTGAAATCTTTATAATAAACTACTCTAGTATTCACTGGATGTTATCAGTGACCTGATTTTTACAAGCTTGTAAAACTTAAAAACCCACTGATTTCAGCTTTAAAATCTTTGGAGAAAATTCAAAAATATCCTAAAAGCAGAGATAAAAGTCTAAGCATCTCTTTTTTGGTTTGGTGCTCTACCTGAAGTTAAGATATTTACTCTTCTCTGGACCTTTTCTTTACCAACCATAAAGCAAATCTCCAGTAAAGGTCTCATCTTCAGATTCTGTTATTTTTAAAAGTTTGCCTGCACTGCAAGAGCTAGCAGAGGAAGGACACCAGGAATCACATATGTAAGTCAATTCTGGCAGCACATCTTTACTGGAAACATGCTATCATGAAACAGAAGGAGATAGCAGGGCGCCTTTCAGCCAAAGCAAGGAACCTGTCTTTCTTTCTCCAGTTTTTCATTTACCAGGCACCTTAGGTGCTCTGGCAGGACTGTGGGATATGAAGAAAACAGACTGTTGTTTCCTCTGTGTATATGTGGGCAAATCCTGTCCCTTGGAATGAATAAGCCAACAGAAGTTTTGTAGGATCCTGAAAAAATTCAGGATGAAGGTTGTGAAAATATGAATAAGTCCACAGCCCTTGTGTGAGTTCTCTCCTTTCAGGCAGTGTCCACTCCCTGGATATTGATCTGTACTGCTGCACAAACAGGTTTCATTGCATATCTACACACTTTTAACCCATGAGTACCTTTTAAAGCCTCTGAAATTATAAATGTCAATCTTCTTTGATGCACAGAGAGCCCCACTTTAATTTGTATGCAACTCCCTACACCCTCCCCAAGGCCCAACAGGAATCTGTAAGACAAGTAATTTGCTGGGTTTTTTACTACGTTCAGTGATAATTCACACAAATCAATGCCATAACTGTCCCCTACGGTAGGGACCACAATATATTGCAAATACTTTACCAAATGTTCCTGTGAGGAAGCTCTTCTTGAGTTATTCATACAGAGTCATTACTGTCACCACGGTCTTATAACTTCAGTGTGACCCAGAGTGGAACACTGATCAAAGTAGTGCCCTGAGCTGTATTTTTATCAGTTCTCAGTTTTAAAATGTATTTTCAAGGTCAATGAGGTTTTTCTCCACAGGAGACAGCCATGAATCTGTCTGGCTCTGCCTTTGCTGGCTGGCTCTTGCTGCCCTGAGACGTTTCAGCCCTCTGTCAGATTGGTTATGGATGTTCCATGGAGCCTGAAGTGCGATGGTTGTAAGGAAGTTTTTGGAAATGTGCTGTTACCACCCTGAATGCATCCCCTGCACTCAGGTTCTCAAGGCAACTCAGTTCTGTGACTGGGGAGAGCCCTGGACCTGTGCTGGGGAGCCCTCAGCCTATGTGGAGCCCTGATATGTACACATAAAGAAACAAGTATAAATCCATGTGAAAAAAAAACAAAACCAAACCAACAAACAGTTGTGAGACTTAGTAGCTTTCTAAAAACAATCTGTAAATATGCCTCCAAGGATCCTGCCATGAGTGTTTCCTCTAGTATTCCACAGAAGAGATGGAAAATCTCTGCTAGGTTTGTAAACTCTGCTCATCTACAGTGAATTTGGGCCATTTTAGAAGGATTCTCTCTGCTGTAGCCGCATTTTCTAAGTGCCTAATCACAAACTGGGATCAAAATGCTACATAAAAATGAGATACTTCATCAAAACTCATTTGCAAAGCGTATGAGGCTGTGCAAAAGCAAAAAGCTGCATAAGAGTTTAGTGTTAGCTTTAAGACCCCATGCTGCTCTGTTCTTCTAAATACCAAGGGGCCAGAGGATGTTCAGTCCCTCATGCTTAGTTCTGCCTCTTTCAATCCTAGTAAATGCTCTATCCAGCTTATGGGTTAATGAAAGCCACATGTATCTCAGATGTGCAGTTCCAGAACACATTCCTACCTAGACAAACCCTACACAGCTCTTTTGTCTTCTGCTCAAGTATTTCCATATTCCTGGAGTCTTTGAAGTCACAGAGAAATTTCCTATGCACTGTGCAAAATATAGATGAATAAGAGAAGTGCCCTTCTACATTTTACATAAAAAGAAGGAAACAAAGTTGTTATTAACCATTTTATTTATAAACTGAAAGGTGATATGTCAACATTGCCTACAGTCCTTCATGATAATATCTTTCTTCTCTCCTAAAACCTATGGGACTATAGCAGGAGTCTGGCTTTCAACTAAGAAAAATATGCTAAGAAAGAAAAAAATGGGTTTTTTTAATTGGGCTGGAAAAGGAAAAGAGTAGTGATTTAGGATAAATTAAAATAAGTTCCAAATCATGTTTATCCAAATCATTCATGAAGAAAACTAAGAAGAAAAAGAAACCAAAAGCAATAGGAGAGGACTATGCAGCCATATATCCTGAAATATGATAGCATTTTTATTTTCTACAATTATTATACAATATTTCTTGTATGCAAAAGATGAATACTGATAGCAGACTAACTCCTATGATCAGTGAATATTTAGGAACGTGTTCACTTACAGGCATTGTTGACAGAAACTTTTCCTGAAGAGCTGTTTGTGTGCAAAGAAATAAACCAGAAATTTTATGATCAATTTCCTTCTTTTTTTTCAGTTTGAGGCTCCATTTGGGAACATAGGAAAGCCAAGCATAGCTAAGACAAGTACAATTCTTGTATCCCTTTTTTCCTTTCCACACCATGATATCCATGATCAATAAGCTACAAAACTCTCCCTATAGAAATGTTTTATATAGAAATAAGTTTTAAATTTTCCTCGTGAGAAGTTAGGGAACGTTCCATGTAATGGCACATAGCTTCATTATAAGAAAAAATATAAAATGCAAATTTACTTTTTTATGTAATTTATTTTCTTTTAATTCATGGCAAAGAAAGAAAATAGTCCGTTTCAGAAGTTTATTTCCAATTCTAATATGTTTACTAAGAAAAGTTTGGAATATGTAAGTGTTCTGTTGGTAAATCAGTCCTTTTTTATTTATTGCTTTTTAAATTACATTCTCACATAGCCAGTGGAAAATAAACGGACAAAGAAAATTTAATTAGTTGAGTGGACTGAAACTCAACTACTTTACAGACTTCAAGAGCATTTAGTGACAGGACAAGGAAGAATTTGTTCAAACTGAAGGAGTGTAAGTTTAGATTAGATATTAGGAATAAATTCTTTACTGTGAGGGTGTTGAGGCACTGAAATGTTTTTCTCAGAGAAGTTGTGGGTGCCTGATCCCTGGAAGTGTTCAAAGCTAGGCTGGATGGGACTCTGAGCAATTTGGTCTAGAGGAAGGTGTCCCTGCCTGCAGGACTGGGGTTGGAACTGGATGGTCTTTAAGGTCTCTTCTGACCCAGGCCATTCTTGGTTCAGATGTGCAGTAATCTAGGATGTTGTGTGTTTCAGATGGATGTGATCACACTGACCTGTGTACTGTCACATGGTTTCCAGAGTAAGGCTTGCTCACACCCCGTGACTGTCCAGACCTGAGCACTTGAATAGGCCTGACACTGGTGGCAGATCCCCAGGAACATTCCTTTGGTTTCTGGAGAAGCCATGCTGAAAGCTGTGTGAGAAAGACCAGCTTTAAGCCTGCCATGGGTATTCAGTACTTTTCCATACAACTAATAAAAAAGGAGCAAGAAAATTGTCAGAAGTGAGAGCTTACTGCTTGAAATTTGCTGTTATCTTTGCTCAGGATTACAGATAAACTTCACTTTTCTGAGAGTAATGAATTACATAGAAGAAATTTCTGCTTCCCAAACAAGCTCCCATCACCATTTTGGCTGTTTGTGTCTGGTAAGTTTCTGACTCATGACCAGATCAACATGGTTTTATTTTGTCTCAGGCTGAATAATTTTTCCTCTTCCCTCAGCCTCCCAAGAACTTTCAAGATAGAGGCATATGCACACATGAATATTCATGACTACTTTAGGAAACATTTATGCAAATAGATATCCACTTTCTGAAAACAAGAACAAAGAGTTCTAAGTGGGAAAGTAAATTTGCATTCTGGTTTCAATAAATAGGTGTGGAATTTTTTCTTTTTTTTTTTTTTTGAGTATTCAATCAATTTGACTGAGACTTAGCTCTGTTGCCTAAATCCTGTGTAGGCAGAGATTTGCATATTCTGGTTCATGGCTTACTGGTAGATCATAGTGGAAGCAAATGGCAAATTGTGAGATCATCTGCATTGTAGTGACTTAAAGGGCTGAAGAGGGCTCATACAGGTTAATGAGGAAATTTGGAGGGTTAACAGCCATCCTTTGATGCAAAATTGTTGGAATCCCCTGGTGTGAGAGAAACTGGCACAGCAAACCAACACAACTATGCAGACATGCAATACAATCCTACTGTTCAGTGCCTCCACTAATCTACACCTTCCATCATTGCTGGTAACACTGGGTGTAAAGGGTAAACTCACATTTACCAGGTATCCCACAAAGCACAGCTATGCCTGCTAAATATCTCTTAGGGAGCTCATTAACTCAAAGCCAGTGAAGTATTTGCACAGCAAATGGACCTATCATGTCTTTTATTTACAAGAGAAAATTCATGGACTTGAAAGAAACATTATTTCATTTAGTCAGATCTTTTCATATCTGCTTCCTGACTCAATATATTTCCCTCTCCCATGAAAAAAATAAAAAACAAGAAAAACCCAAACCCAAAGCAGCAACACAAAACCCCACCTTTTTTTTTTTTTCAAACCACATTTCCTTGAATAAAAACATTTTTAGGAAAATTGAGGTAAAAAAAATAATTCTGTCATCTCTGGTTTTTTTTGGTTATGTTTCTGCTTTGGACTATTGAAAAAAAGAGGAAGAATTCAAAAACACAAAACTGACCCAAAAAACATTTATACACCTTCTAACTGAAAGAGAATTGAGAAAATATTTATATGTAAGGAATTTTTGAAACTGCTTTACAGTTCACATAATCAAGTTTCTTTGTTACCACACCATGAGAACACTTTAAAACTTACTATTATTTGCATAATCCTTCATTAGTTCTTCCAGCATATTCATATACAGGCATAACCAGTCTTCAGAAGCTTAACCTGAAAGGTACCTCTGTAAATAGCATTGCTAACTTGGTGGTGGCTTTGCTTTACAGTGGTAAAAGAGAAGAAAGCAAGTCAAAATTTTGGGAAGCAGCGTGCACATGTACTATTCTGAGATTCCTTCTGCTGACCCTAGGAAGCTACAGAATACAGGAAATATTTATGCTTGTTGACCATCCTCAGGAAACAAACAAAAAAAGAAAGCAGTAGTTAAATGTGGCCTTCGATCAGTAAAATGTCAATCCATGCAAATGCTTTAATGAATTCACTCATTAAAAATTGTTTAAAAAGCACTTATATTATATATTCATGACTAATCATTTTTACTTAACTTTTGACTCTTCTGCTGTAAGTATCACTCTTGAGTCTAGAGTTTCCTGGAAATCTTATTAGTTTGAAGAGGGGATAAAATTAGTGTGAAGATGGCAGAGGTTCTAGAATGTGACAGAACTTAAGCAGTAGCTGGCAGTTAATGTCTAATAAAAGTCAGCAGAAATACAAACTGTGGTAGGAGTGTGTTAACACCAACTTAATGTGAGAATTACCTCTTTTCTTTATGGTAATGAAAGGTACCATATTTTTCCTGGTTCAGTTACTCACTTAAAAACATTTACTTCCATCTTACACGATTGATTTCATATGCTTTGTGCAGCTGACAGTTCTCTTTACAATATAGCCAGGAGACTTTTTTATTTCACGGTTATGACAGCCTTCATTTTACTTCTTTGCATTTTAGCAATGTGGTTTGTTTTAGAAAAAGAATATAATGACTATCTATCTCTGCACTGTATATAAATAAGAAAACCCCTTAGCAATTTGTTCAGGGGGATTGTTTTTCAGAGTGCACAAGCATCAAATCACTGAGTTCAGGGAAGCACAAGTTCCCTAATAATATCATATAGCAGAAGTAGAATTCAATATTATTCAATCACTACAATGTGACTTCACACCATCTATTTAAATTAATGATTAATCAAAGTCTTGTTTTAAATAGAGACTAAGACACAGGGGTGCAGCAGGGATGTTAAGATGTTCTATTCTGGAAGAAATGTGCTTTGTATGTGAATTTTACAACACAAATGAACAAAGCAAAAGCTCTTTTCTTGACATAAGATGCCAGGATATGCAGTGCAAGACACAGGTATATGATCTGATTTTGAATGGGTTCATAGCAGAACCAGACAGTTTTTCCAGGAAAATTAAAAGTCAGACATGGTTCCATGATAGTGAAGCCAGTAATTCTACCTTCACTAAGCCATAAGAATATGAGAGGCTGGATAATGCTAATCCAACAAATGCTGGTGCTTTGCATCATAGATCTCAGAAGTTTTTCCAGAAGAGCTTCTACCTCAAAATATGTGCTCTTCAAAAAAGAACACAATAAGATGTACTCTGAGAAATTCTACATTTAATGATACTGATTTTATAACATGGTTAATCTTGATCTACATCAGTGAAAGATGGAAGATAATTAATTACTGTTCATTACAAATCAAATGCTGTATTTGGATCTTTTGCATTGAAATAGGAACAGATATGCTTCTTTGGTAAGAGCTGTAAGTGTGTTCAAGGCACTTGACCAAATGAACAAATCCATATCTAAGCAGTTCATGTCTATTGTGTCTTGCATAGTTTTAACTCATCTGATCTTCGCTGTGATATTTTCTGCTATGGTACTGGAAAAATGAAGAGGACAGAGCAAATTATTAATAACAATAAGTACAGAAACCCACAGCTGTCTTGATCTAGTTTTCAGTAGTTTCTCTTTAAGTGGGAGGTGGGATTACAGACATCCAGATAATATTTCTATGACTCACACTACTCTTCCACTATGAATAAAAAATGCAATTATTCTTCTTGGATTTGTGCATTATTAAAACCTTTACTATCTAACCATTAATTATTGACTCATAAAAATGGATTTATATGCATAGGAAGCATTGGGGCATAAAAATTTTGTCAAATGTTATTTTCAGGACCCAGTTTCCTATCAGATATTATTTCCTCAGATTCAAGACATTTTTGAAAGAATCTTTTCCTTTTTCAGCCTTTTTTTAGCATTTTAGTATTTCTTGGTACTATTAATGCTTCTCAAGGTCTTTCTTGCTAATTGCAACTGTTTTAAAAAACCTTACATTTTTATAACCAAGAGTGACCAATGAAATCATAAAGATTGCAATAAAATATAAATTTAATCAAGAAAATTTTTACTAAAATATTGCATCTTAAAGATTGAGAGATGGCAACTGATGAACTTCGATTGAAATGGCTAAATTTGATAATCAGTTTGCCACTAGGACATAGAAATAAAAAGCTGGTCAAGCTGCAGCATAATAATTTCTTTTGGTGATGAGTTATAACAGCCGAATAGGAAGCAGCATAGAGTTGTGTCCTCTGATATCTGTCTGCAACAGTATGTCCAGCCTCATTTACTGTGAGATTAAAATCAAATATCACCAAAATGAGTACTTAAACTGGTTCCATAAATGGCCAAATACTGTAGCACTGCATTCAAGCACATGGGTTGATGAACACAGAGAAATAAAATTGTTTCCTGGTAGCATTATTTTTCTGCCTCATAGTTTTGCAGCATTCCTCAAAACCAGAGTGATGTGGTGATCACTTGTGCTTTCAGCATAGTCCTTGTTATTTTATACACAAACTGTCACATTGCAAGTAGGTTCAAAAGGATTGTTGCTCTCTGTGCTTCCACACTCAAAAGAAGTCCTTTATTTTTCATTAATACAGCTCCTGACCTTGGTCTTAATTGCAGTTCTTCCATGGCAGCTGATGGCTTCTTCAGGTTCTTCATTTGAACTGCTGCTTTAATGAATGGGAATGATACCTGTCAGTAAAAGCTGTTTTAAAGAAACCTGTCTGGAGATCAATTGCATCTCCCCAAGAAGGGCTGGTAAAAATATTTCTTTCATATTCAGTTTAGAAGGGTTAGGTGCTTCCCCTGACTCCTGCCATCAGCAATGTTAGGAAGTCCTTAAGCTCTATATCAAAATGCAGTTTGAGCAGAAGTTCATTCAAAAAGAAAAATAAAATCACTTTGAGGCTCTGGCACCTTCTGTGACTGCAGGAAACTGCTTGTACACCTTTTGTGGCCTCTTACAAACATTATAATTAAGACCTGTCAGATTTTCTAGTACCTGTTTTGATATCTGCGTGGAAAGCTTCTTACAGATAATTTTTTGTTTCTTTTTCTAGGAAGAGCATTTAGGGATTTTCATAAGTGTAGTCCTTACTGAAAGAACTTTTTCCCTACTCAGAACTTAAGGCCAGAATGTTTTTTTCCCAAACAGCAATATCTTGCAATTCATTTTTGGTTTCAGAATATTTCTCATTTGAAAAATATCAAACTGATTGCTTTAATAACGTGCTACCTCTCTGACTTCCTGCAGTGGTGTCCTGTTTTCCATTCTTCTCTTGGAGACTTAGTCCTATCTGGCCTGTCATCTCTTAGACATTGAGTAAACAATCCCCTCCCCAACCACTTCCACCTTCTTTTTGCCAAAGATTCTGAACTTAATTACAGAATCACAGGATCACAGAGTAAGAGTAGTTGTAAGGGATCACAAGGATCATTGAGCTCACTTCCTGGCCCTGCACAGGAGCATCCACAATAATCACACCAAGTGCCTGACAGTGTTGTCCAAGTGCTTCTTGAGCTCTGCTGGGCCTGCTGCTGTCACCACTTCCCTGGGCAGTCTGTTCCAGTGCCCAAACACCCTGTGGGTGAGGAATCTTTTTCTAATATCCAACCTAAACCACCCTGACACAATTTCAGGTGTGACACCTGAAGTTGCAGTCCTGACTTCCCTCTGGTCCTGTCACTGGTCATCAGAGTAAAGGGATCAATGTCTGCCCCTCCTCTTCCCTTCATGAGGAAGCTGTAGACTGGAATGATGCACCTTCAGTCTCTTCCAGTCTGAAATGACCAAGTGACCCCAGTTGCTCCACATACAGCTTCTCCTTCAGACCCTTTACTATCTCCTTTGCTCTCCTTTGGATGCTCTAATAGCTCTGTGTTCATGTGTTAATAAAAAAAATTGAGTATTTATCTGTGTTGTCTTTTATTTATAGGAGGGCTCTTCAACAAAATTTTATGAGCAGTCTTCATAACTTTTTCTTTTAAATCTCCCCTTCAACTCATGAAAAAATGCCCAGGAAAAAGAAAAAAAAAGAGGCCGGGGGTGGGGGGAAGGAAATAAAAAATAAAAGAACATAACTTGGACTAAATTTATCCTGCCTACTTTTGGATAATTATTATTCCAGTTAGGAGACCAGTCACACAAAGTTGTCTTTGTCTGTCAGTGAAGAGAAGCAGTGATCACCATTACTATTTTTACTTGCCATAGGCAATAATAGGCAATAATAATATGAGCCTAGGGCATTAGAAGTGGTTTCCTTTATCATGCCACACCTTGGCAGGCAGCTGGCACATGGTGGCTACTCTGTATTTGCTATTCAAGCATTCCACTCCAACCTGGCCTAACTCCATCTGTTTGAGTCCCAGCTGGTGATTGTCCTTATTAAAACTGGGTCATGTTTGGGCCAGTTTGTGACTCCTCTGCAGAAGGGGCTGGGAGCTGCTCTTAGAGCAGTAATCTGAGTGCCAGAGATCTTCAGCTTTGTTCTGGCTTAGGATATACATCTTAAATGGTTTATGTTCTTGTTTCCTTGTTGCCTTTAAACTCATAAAGTTTAGATCCTTCCCATGTTATATGAAAACAGTGCAAAGGGCTAATAAATGCGTGTTGTCTTGCATAACCCAGAAATTACTGACCCTATAAAAGAAGATATGTGACGTTAAAGGAATTTTTTTCATTTCACACGGAAATATCAAACTTTTGCTCAATTTTGGAAAGAAAAAAGACACAGAGGTGAATCCAAGTCTCCACTATGCTTTCAAATGTCTATTAGTTCCAGATCTTTGATGCCTTAGATATTTGCGTAAGGTCATTGCCTGGAATTTGTACTGACCAGACAGAAGAACAGACTAAACCAATAATCCTTTTTTTTTGGTGCATTATATGGAAATGTAGCTAAATCTTTCTTATTTTCCTGCTGACATAGAGAAGAAAAGGATGTGGTTCTCAGACAGAAATATTAAATACATGTTTCTGTGAGAATCTTACTATGTCTGGAACTGGGGAGGAGCAGATAGGAATGGAAGAAATGCCATGGGAACACCTGCAGTTACAACCACATACATGTGTAACTACACCATCACTCTACTGGAAAAAGCTTTTCTTGTCAATGTAACAAATCCTCGTGTCATATATTTAACCATTGCCCTTGTTTTTCAATTAATTTGTTAGTAGCGGATTAATTTGAATCACAGTAATAATGTACAGAAAAGCATAATATACAGAAAAACATCTGGATTTTGGCTGTAGGCCTCATTATCTCATTTTCTTATCTTTATTTCTCTTTTTTAACTATTCTCCCCTTTTCAGTATTTTTGGATGAAATATGAATGATTTCTAAATATCACAAAAACCTGAAGAAAAACCTCAAAATTCAGAAATTATTTAACACTATTAGATGCAACCCACATAGATAATGTTCTGAGAACTACCAGATTTGAATTTCCCACTGAGTCAGTGTTTTTTTTTCTGTTATGTCTTGGTGAATCAGGATTTCTCTTCAAGCTAGTGGTACCTCACAGCAAGTAAGGGTTTTCCCCATTAGCCAGACAATATTTATCCTGGCTTTGAAGTTGTAGTGGCATAGGAATGAATGCCACTGCTGTCAGTAAGTTTTTGAGATGTGCTGCACTCTCAGCAATGGAAATGGCCAGTCTTGGGCAGACTTTCATGCTCCTGATGATGCACCTGGCAACACAAGTGGAAGGGTTGTGGTGTTGGCCAGCTCTTTCACTGGATGGCAATAAGCAACAACCACCTTTAGCTAGGGTCTGTTGTGCCACCTTTAGCTAGGGTCTGTTGTGCTTTCAACAGTGCAGAAGTCACTTGATTCTTAGCTTATCTACTTGCTGCTGTTTTACAGTCACTTGTGCTTTTTTGGGGCATTATTGAGGTGTCTGAATCAACCATTCCTATCTCCCTAAAATTGTCAGACAAATTGTCAAACAAAAGGCAAGTCCAAAATTGGGAAAACAACCTAATAGTTTTTTCTAGATGGGTAACAAGTTATGTGCAGACAGGAATAATGCAGACTTCTATTGCTCTTATACATAAGATTGGCTCCATTTAAATTTTTGGGAGCAAGTTTTAAACTAGGCAGGTTACAAAGGCTGCTACCTGTACCTTTTATACCTGTGCCTTTTTTCTGTTGTTTGTATTGTTTGTATTGATCCTTGATATGGCATCCTGTCTTTAGCCAAAGGAAACAAAAATGACAGAACTCCAAGAAGGATCATTTTAATAATTTTTGCTTCATGAAGCCAGATTAATAAGTATGTAACAGTGGTGATCTTATGGGTATTATTTTAGACCTCCTGCTGTCCCATTAAAAATTTCTCTTTGCAATTGGTTTCAGTATGTTTATTTCATGGTGCTTGTAAAGATGTTGATCAGACAGACCCCAGAATGGAGTGGGAGAATACCTGGTCCTGCTTCAAATGGTTACAAGCAAAATACAGATTCTGTCTGCTGAGATCAGTCCCATTTCCAGGGCAAGGGTAGCTTTGTCATACCCTTGTACTCCACACTCCTGAGCCGAATGTAATTACAGTGGACATTTCCATAGCTCCCAGAACTTGGAAAAGGCAATTACAAATAACTAAAGTTTGGTCTCAATGAGCTTTGAATAACTAAGATTCATGAAGTAAACTGACAAAAATCTCAAAGGATTCAGTGCTCACTTTGAATGTTTCCAAATTTAAATCTATTAATTAAAGTAATTAAACTTGAATTACAGCAATGCAATTTCCAAAATGAACACAATTTAGTTGTATTAGTTGGTTAAATTAGATGCCACTCTATTGCATTGTATTTATAGTAATGATGTTGAATGGTTTGATTCAAACAATAGCTTGTTTATATGAGAGACAATGCTTTTATTCCTTTCAGAATGATCTTTGACCAGAAAAGTTGCTAAAAGAAATTACACTTGCTACTTCTATCACACAAAATGACACAGCCCCACTAGACTTCCTTCTCCTTGAGTTTACATCCTCTGATGCACCAAAAAAGTTGCAATAACCTTTTACTGCATCTTATTTATTAACATTTAATTTTGAAAATGGTAATTACAGAGGAATGAAAAGCATGAACAATTTTAACTGATGATTAGGAGCATTTATATGCCAGTGGAAAAAAACCACAGTACACCAAAGAAAATTAAGTTTATCTGGCCTTTCCACTTGTCTTACAAATCATTTGCAAATTAATAACCACTGACAGTTTCTTGGAACAGTGTCAATCTTCATGATGACTGGCTGCTGTTCAAAGAAAAATGAGTGTATAAAAAGGTTGTATAGGCATTTTCTATTCAAAAGCAAGCACAGAAGGAGGGGAAGGTAAGAGAAAACAATGGAAAACACACCAGATTTTAGTTTTTCAACAGAACTGTTATTTAGCTTATATGAGCAGAGTAATCTGGCTACATCAAAATTAAAATCAAGATAGTATGTAACAGTTTACCAAATGAATTGAGAACTGATTGATATAAAACATGCTGGGTGTCCTGAACAGTCTTACCGAATCCCCGTCATTAACAACTACTGTGGTTTAAAAGTTTTTGTGAAATCAAATTAAATATTTCCTTCATATCACTTTCTGTACAAAGAACATTGGAGCTTTGGGAGCTACCATAGCCTGTAAGTCTTAATATTTAGTCATAGAAGGGGCTCGTTGAAGTTTCACTGTTTGTAAATCAAGGTGATGTTTCAAGATTTTTTTGGCAAGAGTAAACATTGGAAAGGCCATGCACTTTTCTCCAATTCATCAAAAGCTCATCAATTACAACAGGGAGGCAACCATTTGCATTTAATGCATATTTTAGGAAAGAGCTACTTATGCAGGCAATAAATATTACCTGAGCTCAGAAATACTGTTCTTTTCACTATGTTGGATTCTATATCTAAATCTTTCTATTTCCAACTACTTATCCCTTTCATTCAATTTCATCTAACAGGTCATTAAGATGTTTAACCAAATGTCAGAAGTTACTGTGAACCATTCCCAGCATAGTGACTATTATCTTAATGAAGATCTGGAAAAGAGAACTCACTGTTAAAAAAGGAATGCTTGAAAATAAATGGACCTTTCATGTACAATGATTTGTTATGCTAAACTTAATCACCACCTCAGGGCGTTCCTGTTTCAAATAGCTCTGTGACTGAACTGTAGCAAGGGTTAAAATTTTGAAGTTGCAGTATAGTTATATATTGCATATAATCACAACGAAGATTAGCATTTCCTAGCAATGCCACCCAGCACAGCATGTATGAAAACATCAATTTAGATATTACCTACCAAAATGGTGCAATGGCTGTGATAATATCTTTATAGCAATGCAAGATTATGTGTAGGAAGCATATTTAATGATTCTAAATCATAAAAATTTTTCTCCATTTATGACTAAATATTTTACTGGTTGAACCCGAAAATTCTAGTTGAGTTCTGATTCTTTCACAGATGATCCAGATTTGCCTGGGTAGCATTCATCTCTGCCCAGCTTTGGATATCTATGTCTGAACCAACCATTTTGGAACACCTTTAAATCAACACAAACCAGACTGATCTCATTGGAGTGAAGTGTGCAGTGCTCTTCACCCTAGAGTGCCTATAGAAGTTAGGTCAGATAAACCAAATTCTCATGTGTTTTCTGGTTCAGCCAGAAGTACCCACACTGTGATCCCTGGAAGGTAAAATCTGTGCAAGTCTGAAACCTTCAAGTTTACTTGTACATAGCTGAGCTTGTGTAATCCTAGTGCTCCCAGTAGGTGCTGTGCCTGTGGAAATGTTGGTCGCTTGGGCAGTGCTTCTGCTGATATATAAGTAACAAGTTTGGGTCACTAACCACTGCAAGAAATAACTGAGAAAGTTAAGAAGCTAAGAACCTATTAGATCAAATCTGTTGAGTAATGAACTTTGGCATTTACATAATCACTTTCCATGAGACCTGGATGTCAAAGAACAGCAATAGAAAAAAAATCACAGGAAGGAAGACTGTGAATAATTAACATTTTTTTAAATTCTTTTTTTTTTTTCCTTTTTATTTTCTTTGCAGTAATTATCAGTGTGATAAAGAGAATAAGAATTTCCTGTGGAGGTAATCTACCTGTAATTCAGTAAAGCCTTCTATGCAGTCTCACACAGCATTCCCCTGGGGAAACTGGCAGCCCATGGCTTGGGCAGGTGCACTCTGGGTTAAAAACTGTCTGGATGTCCAGACCCAGAGGGTGATGGTGAATGGAGTTATATCCATTTGGTGGTGGATCACTAGTGGGGTTCCCCATGGCTCAGTATTGGAGCCAGTCCTATTGAATATCCTTAGTGATGATCTGGACAAAGGGATTGGGAGCACCCTCAGACAGTTTGCAGATGACACCAAATTGAGTGGGAATGTTGAGCTGCTGGAGGGATCTGCAGAAGGATCTGGATCAATGGGCTGAGGTTCAACAAAGCAAGGTGTTCTTGAGTCACAGCAACAACGTGGAACACTGCAGGCTGGGGGCAGAGCCTCTGGAAAGTGGCCCAGGAGGAATTCCAGGAGGAATGGACCTGGAGGTGCTGGCTGACAGTGGCTGAACACAAGTCAACAGTGTGCCTGGATGGCCAAGGAGACCACCTGGGCCTGTGTCAAAAATAGTGTGGCATGGTGGTGTTTGATCAAAGGTTGAACTCAAAGATCTTGAAGATATTTTCCAACCTTAATTTGAGATGGTTGGCTTGTATGATTCTCACACAGATTCTGTCAAAACTGAACTTACAGTATACTGAACTGGCTGAACTGTCAAAAATCACTGGCTATGGCCTCATTCTTCACAGAGAATGAGCATTTATTGTTGTTTCCTTCTAGAGGGAAAAAAATGTTGTATATATGTGTGTCAAGTAATTCAAGCATCAGCCTGTTTCAACATGGCCAGTACACAGTCAACCTGTATAGCTACTTGGGGACAATTTTTCTGACTTCAGAGGACCAGTATAGATCCATGGTTCTAACAGCTTCTGATTTTCATTTGTACTATTTTTCTCTACACAGAACTTCACATACATCCTCACTGAATTTCATTTGACTGCTTTAGAGCCGTGTCATGTGAATTTTGAGCCTGTTCTTCCACCCCTCCTTAGAACTTAGTGTCAGATGAAATATTCATAAACCATGTTTTTAATTCCATTATCGAAGCTGCTGATGAAAATATCAACCAGTTGTGACTCCAGTTGAGACCTCTGTAGAGCCTCACTTGAGGCAATCTTCCACTTCAACATCAAGCTCTACTACAAACTGCTCTCTGTGCATCTGCTTTCGTAATTGTTCAATTCAGATCTCTTTGCTGCACTGCCAGCAGCTCCTTTTAGGTTCAAATTCATAGAAGTCTGCTCCTGACCATTCTGAGTTATTTACCCTGTAAAGAAAGAAAGCTTTGACTATGTTTGTTTCTGACAAACATTTAACCTCTTGATCTACCACCTTATTATACTCTAAACATCCACCTTAGACACGATCTTTGCGAGAAGAAACAGGTTTAAGCAACTGAACACTGCAAAAACCTTGAAACCACTCCCAGATATTTTCTAAAGGATGCATTCACAGTTCAGCATGAATTTCAGTATAGCATATACCTTGGAGGAAGACCAATTTGGAGGCAAAAGTAATTTCTTGTGATCAACAAAATTACAGAACTAGAGGAAACAAGGTAGAGAACTAAATTATCCCCCAAAAATTTTCAAATCAATCAATCACTTTCCTTGGGTAATGGTAACACTTATAATTGATGATGTGCCACACCAAATGAAAATATCTGAAAAATATCCTGTTTATCTGCTACAGCCTGGAGGTAGTCTCTTAGACACTGTGACACATTTCCCAGCAAAGTTAATAAGGGAAATCCACAGGGCTGACATTTTTAATGGAGAGCATCTGTCTCTGAATACAGCTAATTTCAGTATCCCAGAGAAATGTTACAGAACATCTGCCTTTTTTCCCCTGCAGATGCCGTATCCTTGCTAATATTCTATTCTAAGCCTTTGTTTCTGTAAGCTAAAACATTCTGTATGTCCTAAAGAGGATTTTCTCTTTCCTTGCTGCCAAAGATCTTGTATGACTTTTCAAGTATTCAACAGGTCAGTAAAGCACTGATAGCTCAGAGTGCACTTAGCAGACACCTAAGCATTCCTTCTGCACATATGTTTTTATTGTATTTCTCAATGGTATTTGAGGAAAAAACCCCGTGTTTTTATACATTTCAGTGGTCATACACATTTTAAAGATACCTGTAGAATCCATAAAGTATTGTTTGTGGTGTCCTGCAGACCTTCCCACTACTATGACAGCCTTGAGAATGGATCTCAGGAGAACTGCTCTGTGTCATTAGGTGGCACTGTACAGCAATGCTGGCAGTTTTAAGACTTCCTCAGCTCAAAAGGGACTTTTCGATTATCTAATCTGATTTCTTACATGCTGTGAGCTATAGAAATCCAACTAGGAGTTCATGCCTCACTCCAAAACTGTGCTTCAATGAATGCATATTTTTAGATATAGCTTTTGACCTCAAGAAAAATGAAAATAAACAGTAGTGCCAACCCCTAATTTCCCTCTCTGATAACAGAAAACAGTTTGTGTGTCAGATCTTAATTTCTCTGTTAAATAATTTGGACCTCTTAAACATTACTGAGACAAAATATCTGTTTTAAATCAGAGTAAGCAAAAAGATGTCTGTTCCCAGCACTGCAGTAAAGCAGACCAGCATTAAATTTGGGATGACATTATAATAAAGTGTCTCCCTATGGAAGCACCAGTCTCAGAAAGGAGCATTTGCTTTTTATGAATGCTGATACTCTGATGCCCCTATAATTTCAGTTCCATTTAAACCACTTTTACTTTTGACTGACTTTATAATCTCCAGCTTATCCTTTCTGCTAACAGCCTATTTTCTACTAGCTGTGTAGAAAGTTGTGGCATGTCAATTTTTTAATTTAATTCCCCCAAGTGTGACTGCACACAATTTTCACTCGTCAGAGTGGCATCAGGCAGTGACTTTGTGCTTTCCACCAAGAACTCTGAAGCTTCATACAGAGGAGCAGATGAAGTTATGCTTTTATATATTGCTGCTTTATATCCACATTTCAGGCCCTGTCTTTACATAACTGCATTACAAGAGCAAGTGTGCGCTAAAATGTCCTCGGTTTTGTCATAAATTCAGATCTTACTGTCCTTACTGCCAGTCTCCAATAAATATTTCTTGTGGAAGTGGGCCAGGAGTGCTTATGGATACAGTTAAAGCAGGAGATTTGAAGAACTGGTTCCTTTGGTGGGGGATGAAAAGCCAGTGGGACACCACAGGATTCAAAGCTCAGTAGCAGTCAGAACTACCTCCAGCCACAGCCTCACACCACTTCCTAAGGCAGCCCTGATGTCCAGACCTCAGAAGTGCTTCAGAAAATGGCTTTTGAGTGGAATGATGACCAAAAGGCATCTGATGGCATGAGACAAAAAAACCCCAACTGTATGAGATCCTCCTGCACACAAGAAAGAGAGATTCAGTATATATTTATAGATAAACAAGACCTATCAGTGACACTGGAAATTTGACTCAGTTGTAAACCAGTTTATCCTAAATTGAGATAAGCTGTAAAAACTGTCAAAATAAATTGTCAGTATTTTACAATAGACATGTTTTTAAAAGCAGTTTTCAAGTAGAAAGATCAAGGAACACTTCCAGAGTTCTTGGCTTTTCCTTTTTTTCTCAACCAGAAATTAGTTTTGTCAAACCCAGAATTCATGAAAATATAACTATATTCTCCATTTTGAAGTGCTTTATGAAGTCTACTCTCCAGTCTTAATTTTTTTTTCTGAATATTTTAGAGCTTTCAGGCTGGGTTAGTCAGCTTTTATGACCTTCTCACATATAAAGTGAAGAATTGTCTTTGATTTTCTATCCAGAAGATATGAGAGGGGTTCCTCGCCCTGGTGATAGCAAGGGAAATCAAAACACTTTGAGTTACATTTTTCATTTCTTCCTCTGTAATTTCCAGAGCCACAGTCTATTTTTGTATAAAGTCCCTGTGGATGTCTATGAGCTAAACAAATACACATTCAGAGCTTGCTCATTGTCAGTAATGAAGTAAAGGTCAATCTTTATATGAAGCCGGTGCTTGTGACTGCCAGAAAGAAAAAAATGCTTGTATCATATAATATCAAATGTAAGAGATGGCAAACAAAAAGGTGTGCTTGGAACAAACACTCTTTCTTTCACTTGAACTAAAAATGTGAAATGTGTAGGAGCCAAATCAGAGGCTCTGTGTTGTCTCTGTGATACCTAGTTCTGGAAGAGAACCCAAGCAAGACTCTGATGTCTTCTGCCTGGCTCCACTCACAAAAAGCAAGTGCAACTGGTGGACTGGAGGAAGCAGCTGGTGGCATTCCTCAAGGAATTAAAGACTGAAAGCATAGCAGGAGAAAAATCGAGTCTGGTAAAAAAAAGAGCTTGTCCAGAGTATTTCTGGGAGACAGAATCCTATAGTGACCCAGCACATTTATTGTTTTTATTAATGATCCTGGCCACATTAGAAATAAGGGAACAAAACTGGCTGATGACAGAAGATGCAAGATACTGTGAATACAGATGAACATCTGAGTATTTTTCTGCAGGAACTAGATGACTCAGAGTGCAAAAATAATAGAAATTATAAATGTAACAATGCTGCCTGCAATGCCATGAATTTAAAAGTAAAAATTTTTGCTCTAAGTGGAAGAAGCTTATTAGCTGAGAAGAGCGAAGACAAAAAAGATCAAATTAAATGAGTTTATCAAAAGATAGTCAGCATTCATAAATATGATGTTGTATGAAAAAAGTGAACATGATAATAGGATGTGTCAAGAGAGGGGTTTCTAGTAGAGCCAGGGAAGTGATGGAATACACAATTTCAAAAGAAAAAGGTGGAATGGAAAAAGAAGCATAGAAAATGTAAATATTGAAAAAAATATAAGCTCACAATAATGAAACAAGGTCTGCAAGGAATAAATATAGAGACAAAATCGATTGCTGAAGATGGGAATAGCTACTCCATTGAATTCAGTGGAGGATGGTTAGGTCTCCAGACTCACAGATACAGCTTCCATATGCCACATGTGTCATATGGAGAAAAATCTCCTTAGAATGTGTTTTAATCAAAACCACCTCTGTGTTATTTTAATCCAAAGGCTGCTTAAATTAGAATAGGAAATACAGGCTGTTTTTTTTAGTCTTTCTATTAATCAGACTCTACAAGTTCATGAAAATGATATCCTGGAATGCACTATGGTATTTATAATGGCTCATGTTCTTTCTTTCAGCACTTGCAATTTGTCAAGCAATAGCAAACTGTAGAAGGAAAGATCACTGATGCTCCCCCAGCATATTGACTGACCTTTATGTCTACTTTTGCTATTTATATTGGCAGGGAAGTATGCAGAGCAAAAGTAGGCAGGAAAACGCCCGAGTTTTAGGAAAATACTTTAAAAACTTGTCATTATATTGATGTCACCTCTTACCTTATCTCTTCGATTTAAAATTTTCTTGGCAATTTTCTGTTTGTAAATATAGAAGTTGTTTGGTTGTTGTGTAGGTTTTATTTTGCTACATATTGCTGTATTGGTCAGGTAAATAGTTTTTAGGATTAAATAAATACTAATTGGCAGTTTTATTTTCTGGGGCCACATCAGAGCACAGTACATTCTTTTTAAGCAAAGAATAATGGAGCAAGCTATGAAAGTGTAAAGAATTTCATAGTCATTATTCCATATTGTTCTGTTCTATGTGATAAACAAATACAAGATATACAAAGATACACAAAGATATAAACCTGAAAGAAAGAAAGCCAGAGAAACAGAAAGTCACAAAATTAATTTTCCATTTTATGTGAATTTATATCTATTAGTACCAATGCAACTTAAAGTTAATTTCTAGGTTACTGAGATTATAATAACTTTTATCTAAATAACTCCTGCTTCATTGGTCAGTGCAACTAAGTAGCAATTGTGGCTTCATGAAAGAGGAATGTCAGAGTGAATATCACCATAAATTTCCCTTTCTCCTTCTGTTATTTCAATTTTTCTTTTCACTTTAAAGCTGATGATACTTGCTGTGAAAATAGAGTGAAGTGGTACACATATTTTCTTACTTTCAACTTCTTCCACAACAGATCAGACTCTTCATCTCCCTGAGCAATCTGAGCACAGCAGTTTTGAAACTGAGCCCTCCTTGCTGTACTGAACTTCATGGCTTTGGGTACAGAGACTCTAGGGGAAAAGAGGAGCCTCCAGAGTCTGGAGTCTGTAAGGAGTGAGTGCCAAAGGCAGACTGGAAAGCAAAGCAAAGGCTGACTGAATTACTTTGACAAACATCTGTGGCAATAGGGAGTAATCTGATAGGCTGCAAGGATGGATGGGGAGGAAAGGAAGAACAAAAGGAAATTATACCTCTTTATATCTAACTTTAAGAAATGTCTAAGTCTTCTCATAATGTTATTTAGCCTTATGTAGAACTACTGTAGATTTAACAGGGATGGACAAAGAAAAGGCCTCTACCTAGTCACATGGAAGAGGATGTTAGAGAGTCAGCCTTAGGCTGTAGCCTATGTGACAAAAATGGAGAAACTGCAAAGTAAAATTTTTTGCACTGTCAGCAAGCCAATTTGTTTTTATTCCTAAAAGATATAAACTTTTAGTCTTGAAATGTCTGGTGGCTTTCAGGGCAGAAATAGGAGCTTCAGACAATGTTTATTAGAGAAGCCCTCCCAGTTGCATTCTAAACTCTGAAAGGAGTCTAAGTGTGGCTGAATTGAGTATTAGACTCAAATTTTTTCAACATTTTATGTCTAAAGAAGTGTATAGGATAGTATAGATATAACTTGCCCCTTATACAACTTAGTCCTTCAGGATTAAGGATGACAAACCAGATATATTTCTGTTAAAATAAATTATGTATTGTGGTAATGACTAAAAGATCATAACTAGAATTATTTGCTACACAGCATAAGAGGCTATAACTACTACCATAGTATACTCTTTTTTGAAGTTACATTGATGCAATTGTATTAGAGCTAGAAAACCCAATTAGTAAGCAGAGGTTGATTCTATTCACCCATACTGACAACCATAGGAAAATCTCTTTCACTTAGAGAAAGGAGCATTAGCCTTGAGGAGCATCCCCACTCAAGGGAAGAATCTCCACACACACTCCCAGAAGGAATGTATTAGAAGACCATTAAAAAGTGGGAAAGGACTTTTATAGTAAAAAGTGATTGACTGTCAGTCATGTCTCTCTGGGCCAGCTGTGTTATGTGTCAGCATTTTCAGATGGGTTATCAATAGAATCAATTTTTGGCTCCTTTATCAGGAACTTCACCACTTCTGCCACATCTTTCCCTCACTGTCAGGGTGCTTAACTTCGGAATTTAATCAGACTTATTCAGCACCAGAAGCAGCAAGACAACCCTTTCTACATTCACCACTGACAGCTTTGCAAATAGAGTGTGGTTTGAGTTGCTTTTCCCCCATTCCCAGCAAAGCATACTGCTACAGTGGCTCATAGTTTAATTGCTTTAATTTGCACATTTAATTCTGAAAGAGTGATTCATTGCAAATTTATATCTCTCTAGGGCTATCAGTTTTGTTCCTCCACTTAATGAATATACAATATTTATATAGCTACAACTTTCTCTGTTCTTATGAGATTTCAGTAGATTATGTAAGTATTTTTGTGTATATTTGCCTTTATAGGAAGTTCTAAATCACTGTTTAAATCTAGACGACTAATACCCACTGATTATGGTATTTATTATGGTATTTAAACTTCTGTTAAACATATGGATCCTGGGCTGCAATTTTCTCAAGCATTCACTGTCAAAACCAGTCATGCAGAAGCTGAAATGAGTGTATATATTCTGTGCTTGTATCAGATAGCCAAAATGCTGGTTTGTAGATATACTACAGAGATATACATTTAAACTTCTGTTTTCTTTGGATGTGTATTTCCAGTATTCATGTTCATAGGTTTGAGGGCTTTGGATTTTGTATGTGCTCCAGCCAAACCTCCTCAGCTGAGGCCCTAATATTCAGTCTAGAAGGTTATATTGCTAATGATGTTCAGAGAGAGTGAAAAAGTAGCCAGAGCACAATAAAAGTGTGGTCCTTAACACACCCACCAGCAATCTTACAGCTCCTCCTTTGACCTCTGCTGCTTTGATCAATGGCCAAGCCATATACTGGGCAAATGTTTAGAGGCTTAAGGCTTGCATCTTTTTTCTTTCCTGAATTGTCTAATTTACAGCACTAGAAATCCAAAATAATTTCAAAGTTTCAGCACAGTTTTTTATACCCACATCTGGATAATACACAGAAACCTGAGAATCTTGTCTCTACATGCAAAAGTTATGAACTTGCCCATAATGAAGGTAGCCCCAAAAGCTATTGTCACCATTAGTAAATATGATCTTGATTAAAAATAACTTACTCTTCTAAATGTCAATGCACATTTACACTAAATCTAAATAATCAGAAAGGATTTTTTTTAACTGAAATTCAAGTTCTCTCTACATATTGATTTGGCTGTGCTAATAAGACAGTTTCATTAGGATTCTTGTGCTAAGACTACAGCATCTTAGAAATTTATGCATAATGATTTTGTATGAGACAGGTTATGAAAGAGCTGAAGAGCCTCAATCAGATGCCAAATATCTGAATCCAGGACTGGATCCTACATTTTTCAGTAGTCTTTTGAACAGTATTTGCCACTTTGAAACAGGCTCTTTCCATCTTGTATCTATAGATCTAGGCACATAGTGAAAAGCTCCATGTGTGTGAAAAACAAGCACTTAGAATAAGCCTGATTTCAAAGTATGCACATTGTTTTTCATGTTCACTGTGTCCCCAGCTTCTCTGTTAACAGAATTATTTTGTAATAACTAGATGAATATGTACAGTCTGAAAATGTTGTTACCTAAATCTAAAAAACACAAACCAAAGTCTGTTTTCTGTTGGTTTTGAGAGGAAACACTTAAACTTTAGCCAGGATTATTGCCATTCTGTTTAAGTTTTCCATTCTTGCTCCAAGGTCCCAAGTGAAAATGCAGAATAGTCAGCGTGGTTGCCTTGTATCTGTTTAATTCTCTGTATCTTGTCGTATCATTATTTAAGGGCCAGGACATTTCCTGACTCACTTAGTATGAGGTTTAAAAGGCAGCTACATATACAGCAGCCCTCTCTTGGAACTGCATCTAAGCTGCTGAGACATCTCTTTTCATTAGACTATTAAAATAGTGTAGCACTGTGATGGCAAGAAATTTCTCAAACTATCTCCTTTGCAATGCACTTTTTCAAATTTTTGTGCTACAGTTCTGAAACTTAATGCCATTCATATCAGGCATCTTGGAGAATTTATTTTATTCTATTCCTTTGTTAAAATTAACTCTTTTTTTTCTGTGATTGGTGTCAAAACATATCAGGATAGCTAAAAATAGGTATTTTAAATATAGAGGGAAGGCAGAGGTATTTTTCAGGTTAAGTGACTACTGCACTTTTCTGGACTGACTCCTCATTCACCTTATAACACAGATAGTCCACAGAAATGTTTTATAATTTGAGTCTTCTGTATTCCTCCAAAAATATTACTTTGCTACAGCAAACCCAATAAGATGTGCCAGAGGATATGACAAGATTTGTGATGGCTGAACTGAATGCTGAGGCAGGTGTTTGGTGATAAATGAGGATGAAATAAAGGCAACATACAAATAGATTTGCAGGTGATACTGTGAGGACTGACTGAATGCAATGGATTGGATTAGCAGAGAGAGTAGAGGACAGCAAACTTCTCAAAATGTGAAAAGACAAATAAATTACTGTTCATTAACAAAGCTGTTTTACAGCATCCAACTACATTACCAGAGAAAGGAACCCACAGGTGACCTGGTGACCTGGTCATGACAAGGAGATGTGGAA